>NC_068979.1:18898943-19587443 GCF_016808095.1 Vigna angularis
TTAATGATGTTTATTATACTAATGTGCCCCACCCTCCAACCAAAAAAAGGAAAAAGAAAAATAGAATTACGTGTTTTATATAAGAAGGTATACCCTACATCTTTGTGGATTATGATCCATTAAAAGTTGTAAGTCGTGGCATCCAGCTTAGTGGTGCTTTCCAATTCATGTTTACAGCTTTCCACCAATATTTGTTGGCTGTAACTCAAAAACTAAATCCAAAATAAAGTATATCTTCTCCACCATTCACATCAACCTAACATCATAACTATTCACCACACAAAATGCTATTCTATGTTATAATTCTAATTTTATTAATTTTATATTAACTTCTAAGGATTATAAATATCATAATCCATGTTAAATAGTGTTATATCCAGGGCCGTTTATCATTAGATTAGATTAAATCTTTTAATTCTATATTAATAATTAAATTTCCTGCCTTCTTATATTAATTATTGAATTAAATATTTATTACTAATTCAAAAATTATAACTTACATAACTTTTTTTAAGTAATAACATAACACTTCAAATGTGACTATTTGATTATAATTAAGTTAATTAACCTAACGTTAACAACATAACAATTAATGTACTTACCATAATTACTACTAGTTTTTGTTTCACAATATTTTTCTACTTTGTGTCTTTATTTTTTCCTTTTTAATGCGAAGATCTAGTTTGATATACATTATAGATAAATAAAACTCATAAGTAATTGATAAATATAAGTTATACTTTATATAAGTTTCTATTTACAAAAATGCAAAACTTATATATAAAAATCAAACTATTTTATGAAAAGTTAACCTGAATATTATTCCCGTTTGATACAACTTTTGAAAAAGAATATTTTTAAGTATTGTTCACTTTCAGAAATATAAAAATATTCGTATTTATATATATGTTTATCTCATATAAGTGATACCCTCACATTTTTATAGATATAGAATTTACTTTGAAGAATAGCTATCCATTCTCTATGATTTTAGTTCTAATATTATTTTTTCAATTTTAATTAGTCATTTTTATTTTTTTTAATTGAGATTATTGAATGTTAACTTGTAGTGTTCATGGCAATAATATTTTTAGATATCATATTCCTAAGAATGCAATGCTAACTATACCTTAAATAAAATGTGACTACGTGAGAAAATATATGCACATTTATACTCTTACATATTTTACTCAACACTTATCAGGAACTAATATTATTATGGATATCATAAATTTATAAACTATAAAATAGTCCATCTCAAATTGAAATTATTTTATTAATAATTTAAATAATCGTTATAATAAACTCTTAGTCTTATAATATATTTCTTCTACATCTAATTTTATTACTACTTTTCAAACAAAAAAAAAATCAAATTTCAATAATATATAACTAGTCCAACAATAAAGTATATTCTTACTCACATGTGAATAAAAATCTTCATCACTAAATACTATACGAAGTCTTTTTCTGCTATGGTATCAAGAAAAAGAGATCAAGAAAAGCATATGTCTTGATTATTTGTATTATTTATTATTATTACTATTATTATTATTATTATATGAAGATTAATTTATTTAAGGGCAGGTTAAGTATCTTTTGTAACCCGATTTAACAAAATCTATCATTAGAAAAGGGGAAAAAGGAAAATTGATAGAAACTACATTTTATGTAGAAAAAAAAAGCATTTTTTTTTTAATTTAGAGACGTAATATGAACCCCTCCCTAAAACTATAACTTTTCTACCTAATTCTTCTGACTTCAGCCACCCAATATTTATTTATTTTTAATCTTTCTTTCACTCTTTAATAGATTTTTTTTTATCAGTAAAAAAGATATATTGTATTTAAAATGTTTAGTCAAAATAAACATTACATTATAAATAGATATATATAGAACTCTTGCTTGAATGATAAAGGCATCTCAATCTTATTTATATTTTTCAATAGAGATTAAGTATAACTCTCATCAGGAAGATGATTATTATGAAAAAAAAAGAAAAAAATGTTGTTTGAAATATTTAAGTTAATATTAGTTAAACTAGAATAAGTTTTGCAGTAAGTGGTCCTGGATATTTTTAATTTTGAGGGTTAGTTTTGAAGAGATTGAATGGTATATAGGTGCTTTCTTTATAGTAAAGAGAGTGGTTATGGGCTGTTTTTGGGTATGCAGTACAGAAAGAAACTCATGGTTTTCAAATAAATACTAAGAAAGGTCAATTTATACGATTCAAGGGAGACAACACTTCAACCACAAAAATCAACAACTAAAGGATTCAAATTTGAAAAAGAGCAAAGTTTTTATTCTTTCCTTGCCTCTTTCTTTCTTTCTCTCTCTTATACTTTTTTTTTCATTATTTATTCTTTCTAGTTGAAAATGATTAAAAAATTGAAGAAATAAAAATAAAATCCGTATTTTTTATGTACTTTAGCTATTATAACCACCATACACCAAACTATTAATAACTATAGTTTCAACACATTGATAATTATCAGTCATGATAATGCTTTTGCTTCCTCTCTCATATCTCACATAACAATGACAAAATCAGAATCAAGATTCTTTGTAAAAAAAAATCTTTCTTTTAATGTGCTTTAAAATACATTAATTTTAGTATATTAAATATTTTTAATATATTTTACTATATCAAAACAGTGTATTTTTTTTAAGACACATCAGATGATCAACATAAAAAATCAATAAAGAATTCAAATTTGCAAAATCATGACACGAACTTATCCATCACTTTTTTTTTCATGTTATATATAAATTCATTTCATCTCATTCCTTCTTTTTCATGATTATTTTAAATGCGATATTTTTTTGTTTTTTAAAGTTGTTCTTCTCCCACATGATTTCCTTGTATTTTTGCCCTAACTAGAAAGAGTAAAGTATAAAAAAAAACACAATAAATTAAGGAATTTACAGAATTGTTGTGAAATTTATGAAAGATATTCTGTAATGAACTTTACACCTTGGCATATGCTCCGTATGAAGAATCAATTATTAAAAGTAAAATGGAAGTTGTCGGATTGAGAAGCACATAAAATGGTTCATTATCTCCTTAACATGTCTCATTTGAAGAGTCCGATAGGGCTTAATTTGGAAATAGATAATACACATGCATGTCAACTTTGTGCTTTAATTAAATTATTTTATTTATAATGGAAACACTATGATTGAACTTTAAGTCACTTACTTGGTCATGGAGACTTGATAGTTGCTACAGTGTGTGAACTATTTTCAATGCCTTCACCCAACACCTTTATCACACTCCTATCATGCATACATCCATACGAAACCTCTTAAATTTTTTTCTATTTTTCATTAAAATAATAATAATAAAGCCGTGTTCTATGTATATAATTTAAAAATACGTTATCTTAGAGTGGAAAACAAAATGTGAGGTTGAAAAGAGAGGAAATTGTAAATGGCTTCCTTATGAAGAAGTGTGATGTCGGTGTTGGAAAGTGGGAACCAACGCTCATTGACATTAGCTTTTCTCCCAATTCACTCTCATTTTCAAAGTTGGCCATAAAAAAGGGTTTGAGTTTAGGGATCAAAAGGAATTGAAGGGTATTAGTGGAATACAACTAATAAAGATGCAACTAATTTAACTTAGAAAAAATGTCAACAGCTGTGTTCTCTAAAATACTCTTTATCATTGTCTAAATTTGGTTGAAAATAATGAAACATGAGTTTTATTTATTATTTATTGAATTTTACTCATAATTTGTAATAAACCTTAAAAATAAGATTATATATATATATATATATTGAAAATATATGTTAACAAAGTATTATTAAGACTCCTTTTTAACTAAGTATTTTTAAATGTCTTTGAAGACTTTTTCACAAAGACAAATTGAATTTAAGTTATATTTGACCTTAATGCCACAACAAATCTTACCCTCCAAATATATAAATAAACAAAAGACAAATATGAAATGAAATTAGTGCCAACAAGAAACCTTATATGTATGTATATGAACCTTAATGTCTTGCATCTTATAACATGTGGCATGTATGCATCTTTTTTTCCAGTAAACTACTCCATGAAGAGATAATTACATTATAGTTATCTCTTCTTCTTTTTTTAAAGTACCTTTCATTATAAATGAATATACTTTAAATAGTTTAGTCTTTTTCAATATAAGAAACCCTCTTAACACCACTGAACAATTAAAAGGTGCTTCCCAATGATATCTTGTCCTTTGTTTTACATCTTTCAATGCCTCCAACAACTGAACATTTGGTTTTAGTGTTCAATAATAGTTTAATAAAATTTTAACAGAAATGATACTTAAATATACATAATTTTTTTTATATTAGATATTACCTTTTAAAAAAATATAAAAATTTATTTTTATAATATGTGCAAATGAATTTTAATGTACATCAAATAGTATTACTCAAATTTTAAGTATATTTGATATCAGCTTTGCACAGTGAGAAAAATTCCATCCTAGTAGGTAGCAACGAACTGAATATATGACTGATTGGTAACTATATTGACACCGACAAAGATTACCACCAATGATTACAAATGTTTTAGTTATTAATGTTTGAAGATTATTGATTGCTAAGTTATGAATTTTGAAGTAACCGGTACTGAAACTTAAATTAAAACCATTTTTAGTTTGAATAGTAGGAAATGTGATAGTTGATGTTGAAGAAGGATGAGTGCGAAAGAGAAATTAAAAGAAAATGAAATGTAAAGCATATTTGTTGATGAGAAAAAGAGATGTTTAGCGGTGGTGTATTATTCGAGGAAGAAGGTAGAAAATAATTTTTGATAATGTTGGGAAATGTGAAGAAAGTTGATTGTTTTGAAAGACTTTAAGGGTAGAAACAAAGGAGTTAGTTAAGATAAGAAATTCCATGAATTCAAGAAACACTGAAATTTAGATATAGATAGATAGACATCACGGATAACCAATTAGGGTATCCTTTATTTACGAAGCCTAAGTAAGTGAAGTCTCTAGGTTATGTGTCTGCTTCTTTTAAGACAAAAAGGGGGGGGGGGGGGGGGGGGCGGAGGGTATCTAACCCTAGCCATTAACTATAACCTGTAACATGCCACCAAACATTCCAAAACAATATCTAATTACACTCTTTTTTTCTTTCATAATTGCAAAACAAATATCTTTGCCTGCTTACAACTATGCATTATATAGATCTTCTGTTTGCTTGTCTCCTAATTAATTATTAGTTATGTGCTTCTAAGGAAATCACACTCCTGCACTTTCCCATTAATTAATTCTATCTGCTTCATTTCTTTATTAATTTAATATGATGAACAATGAGACATAGACGTTGGGAAGGATGGGAGAGCAGAGATTCCACTTCCTTTAATTGAAGAAAGGGATGGGGCATCCTTCCAGATTCAACACCTGTTCCTTGACCAAGACTTCTTTGCTCCCATACCCTTCACCACCATTCTTTCTTTCTTATATATACCATTATCATTATCTCTATCACAAAATTTAACTCATAATTAATTTAAGTAATAAAGTTAATGTTTTTAAAATAAATAAATTTGTGAAAAAGAAAGAAGATATAGAAGAATATATTATTATGTCTACTGGAGGGCATCACCCACCTCCAATAAAATCCAAAACTCATTGAATTGT
The DNA here is from genome assembly GCF_016808095.1 of Vigna angularis. Lineage (NCBI taxonomy): Eukaryota > Viridiplantae > Streptophyta > Magnoliopsida > Fabales > Fabaceae > Vigna > Vigna angularis. Next base: position 18,904,577 of record NC_068979.1, read on the forward strand.
TTTGTAGCCCCCAGCACTTTCCCTTGGCTTACATCACCCATTTCAGAGGCTGTCCCCAACTCTCTACCACTGCTAAGTAACTTTCTCTGCCTTACCATCGTACACATCATGAATTATACATGCACAGTACAGTTTATTTTAGCCCCTTAATCACACCAACCCCCCGTTTTCTCACTCACACGCGGGACACACTCACACACACACATGAAACCATTGTTGTTGGTACATTACACAGGAAGAATCCGTTTGGGAAATCATGGAGACAGCAATGTCTGTCACTGTCATGAAATGAAGGCAATAAATAAATGGTTGGGTTATTAGGTAATCTATAACATTAATGCTTCCCTAGCTTTCACAATATATCTATATATATATATATATATATATATATATATATTTATATATATATATATATATATATATATTCTTTGAAATTAGTTATTATGTATAATAATGTATGGTCAAAGGGATAGGAGTATAATGGCCTGCCTGTCAAGCTTTTTCTGGTGTGTCAGAGTGGGGAAATGAAAGTAATGAGTTCTTCTCCATTTAGTCATTATGTAACTTACAGATTCATCAGAGATGGGAGGGTAGCAGGTGCAAAGAAAGGAGATACCATCAAAGATAGAGAAAGAGAGAGAGAGAGAGATGGTGGAGTTCTTAAATTTCAAGTGTATAGATGCTGTCGTTGAAACTTTGTTTTCTGATGCTTGTTCATCATGATTTTGGTTGGGAAAATTTTCCACCACTATACCAGGTTATGGTTACAACCGGTTGAATTAGCTGGTGTCATTTTATGTATGCCGCGCTTTCTCTTTGGTTCTTGCTAATTATGTATCATACGTTGCTTTCAACTTCCGGTTTCAAACTATTCGAGGAAACTGGGAAATTTTGTACATCAACGTTTGAATTTTCATGTATGTGGAGAATGTGAAAAGAGGGTGACAGAAAACATGGGGAAATACCGTGTCTTCACTGGAAGGGTTGAGGGATGTGTGATTCTAGCTTCTTGCAACCTTATGGATCTTTTTGAACAAAGACTAATCCATTTTCTCATTTGGGTTCAAAAAATAATAACTCGGCTCTTCCTTTTGGGGTAAGAAAAAAATTATAAGAATACTGATATCTGACACCACTCATGTATATAAAGAAAAAGGATTTTTCCTGGTTAGGAAGTAATTAGCCATCCAATTTACGCATTATGACTCAAACTAGTTAGTACACTCGTTAGTTTGCTACTAGTGGCTAGGAGAGTGTGATGAAATAGTATTCAAACAGTAATTTGATGTTGATATTTCACTTCCTGTAAGGGATATCCTGGCACCACTATCTTGTTCCTCACGTAGCAGACAACCGATCGAACAAAACTACAAATCCTAGTTAATGGAAAAATGGAAAAGCAGTGGCTCATAGGTATTAAAGTTAATTAAAAAGGTGGTAACATTTATTAGGTGCGGTGTTGTGGCCGGTTGAGTAGAATAAATGGTTGTGGTTTAGGAAGTTAGCCAGGGACTGGAATCATGAGTACATGCTGATACCTAAGTGTCAGGAAACAGAACGGTAAGCGATGGAACATGAATTAAAACATAAAATATGTATTTATGAAAAGATGGATGCTGCTGCAGGAGCATTGGGGTTCAGGATCAAGGCCATAGCTAGAAATCAGATAACAGTCACAAAGACATGGAGCTACGTGAGGAACAATGTATCATGCTGTTTTTGAACCACATATATAAATATAATATATGATATACATTATTATTATTATTATTATTATTATTATTATTATTATTATTACGTTTGGCCTATGCTTCTGCTGCTGCTGATGATGGTTCATGAATTTGGGGTGAGGTTGATTGTTTTCAACTTTGGAGGATGTTGAAAAATTAGGACTTGGGGAAGGGAGAAGGAAAAGGAGAGGTGGGGTCTGAGTGAAATATTAAAATATTTTTGTGTACAATGAAAAGTATATGGTTCATTTATTTCACCCCAACTTTCCCCACCTAAATGTATAGTATGCGTAGGAGAGAGAGAAAGAGAGAGGGAGAGAGAGAGAGGGAGAGAGAGAGAGAGAGAGAGAGAGAGAGAGAGAGAGAGAGAAAGAGAGAGAGATGGAGTATAAATGTAAGATTTGCTTGTTGGTGGGCTTATATAAAGGAGGATAGGATGTTGCAGTTCCCCACTCTTAAAGATAGCTAGGTGAGGGGGTGCAAGGGAAAGAGATCAAATTGTTTTGCTTTCTGAGGATTTGATGGAGGAACATCTCACTCCACTGGCTGTTACCCATCTCCTTCAACACACTCTCAGAAGTTTGTGCATCCATGAAAATTCCCAATGGGTCTATGCAGTCTTCTGGAGGATCTTGCCAAGAAACTACCCTCCACCCAAGTAAGGAGAGGGGAATTAGAGATCAATCAACTCTATATATATCTCTTGGAAAGACAGATTTTTCTGGACTAGCTAGGCACAAAGATCACACACACACATACACATATACACATATATATAGTTAGTATCTATAAATGGACTATTAGTAAACTATATATAACTTTATGAAAACGTTTGTGTAATAGATATGCTGATTCTTGAATCTTGTTTCTTCGTAATCATATAGGTGGGAAGGACAAGGGGCATATGATAGATCAAGAGGAAACAGAAGGAATTGGTATGTTTCCAGTGTTGAGGTTAACTTCAACACTGGTGCAGAATTATTGTGTTTGGTTAACAAAAGTGTGTTTATGTGCATGTAGGATACTGGTGTGGGAAGATGGTTTCTGCAATTTTGCTGCATCGGCAGCTCCTGAAATCAACTCTGGAGATTGTCCCACCTCGTCCGTTTATGGGAACTGTGAATTTCAGCCCTACCAAGGACTGCAACCGGAACTCTTCTTCAAGATGTCCCATGAGATCTACAACTATGGAGAAGGGTATGCAATATCTATGTGTATTTTAATCCATAGCAGTTTATATATCCTTTTGTCACTTTTTTTTTTTATTCTGCTCCTGGAAGATTTGAAAGCAAAGTAATTATGTTGAATGGAGCAGGTTAATAGGAAAAGTTGCTGCAGATCACAGCCACAAGTGGATATACAAAGAGCCTAATGATCAAGAAATCAACTTCTTGTCAGCATGGCACAATTCAGCAGATTCGGTGAGAAAGAAATTAAAACCCCACCTATATCTTCCCTACGCTTGCAAAGTGAACAGCATTAAATGCCAAATTTAATTGCTCACAGAATCATCCAAGTTTAGCTATTAATTTCACGTGTCACAAAATTAATACCCATGATTTCATGTTTATGTATATGTTTGTATGTTTTCCAATAGAAAAATCTCTAGTTATATCCTTATAGAACATACATCCTCTTTTGCAGCACCCTAGGACTTGGGAAGCCCAGTTCCTGTCTGGTATAAAGGTATGACTATGAAACATGGAGCCACTCTTTGATTTCAGACTGCAGGATATCTCCTTTCTCTACTGAATTCAAATATTGTATCATACATTGATTCTTTCAGACCATAGCTCTTATTGCTGTGAGAGAAGGTGTTGTTCAATTAGGAGCTGTTCACAAGGTTTTTTTTCCCTCTTCTCCTCTCTCTTTGTCTCACCCACTTGGCAAAATCTACTTTACAATTTTACTCTTCATGGAACTGAAGGTGATTGAAGACCTGAGCTATGTTGTTCTTCTAAGAAAAAAGTTCAGCTACATTGAAAGCATCCCTGGTGTGCTGTTGCCACATCCATCATCTTCTGCATACCCTTATAAAGTAGAAGGAGGGTATGGAGTTCCAGAACAATGGCATTTTCAAGGGAACCATCTTGCACCTCAAGCTGAGTTATATGAGAACCACTTCAACTTGCCACTGAAGATAACTCCCTCAATGAGCAGCCTGGAAGCACTTCTGTCAAAGCTGCCCTCAGTGGTGCCACCACCACATCCTACACAACCATCACAGTCCCATCATCATCAACTTCTGGCATCACCCCAGCAAAGGCCACTGGAGTTCATGGGATCAATGCAGAAAGTGGCAAAAGAAGAGTTAGAAGAAGAGGTATACAGACCAGAACTTGACATTGGTGAGAGCAGCACTTCCATGTCAGGCTACCACCATCAACATCACTTCCATCAAGATCAGAATAATGTAACTAGGAGTGGAGCCAACGATGGATTTTGAGTTTCCATCACCAGACTTTTGCAAAAACACATGGAAACAATATCATATCAGCCGCATTAATGAAAATTTAGTCCTAATTATCAACTCCTAACAGTAATTGTACCCAGTTTTTACCTTCATTCTTGTCATTATAATAATAAAAAAGAATAATAATGATGATAAAAATAATAATAATAATAGTATAATAAGATAATAACCATGATAAGTGCTTGTTTTTTGGCTGGTGTTTTATTTTGTGGAGATGGTTCTGATTCTTAGTAGTAAGAAAGGAAGTTGTATTTCATGCATGCGTGTGCATATCTGCAGCTGCTGATCATGATGTGTCTGTCAGTCGGGGGCGTGTGTATGGGTTCGTAGCACGTAGTCACACACAGCGAATCTAGAACAATATTGTACTTAGAAATCAACTGTTACAGTTGTTTAAGGATGTTAAGTGTTGCAAGTAATAATATAATAGTATATTTTATTGTAATTTATAATAAAAATCTCATGAATAAGCCACACATGTTGTATTGTATAGAAACAAAGAAAAGAAAAACTATATATATACATATATATGTATGGATGTAACTAGTGATTTAGATATGCTTTTTTTTGCTTCAATGCACGAGTCTTATATAGGATTACTAATAAATATAAATAATTAACATGAAGATAGTCTGCTATTTTTTATTTATTTAGTTTCTGATATGGTTTTTATCGGAATTATGCTTAAAGAAGTAAAAGCAAAATGTGTTGGAATCAGTATGATTGGGAATGAGTAGTCTCTATTTTATAATTACATTCATAATGATTGAAATTTTAAAATAGTTTAATAATGATATAAGATAGGATTACAAGTAAATAAATAACCCATCTCTCCAAAATATAAGAAGTCTTAATAACTGAATATTCTCTTATATTTTCTAATAAACTAAAAGAGAACAAGTATTTTTTGGATGAAGTTTTCTATAAATTGAAGGACAAAAGTTAAAAACCAAAATTAACTTGTAAATTCAAAATAATTAAGCAAAAAGTAATTTGGGGGCAACTTTTAATAATTTTTCTATTTTTTAATTTAAATATAAATGATTTTTAGTCTATAAAGAAGTTTATTTTATTTGTTCTCATATTTTTCTTTTTTTAAAGTATTTAAGCATAAGTTCATCAAGATGGACTCACACCTTCAAATGAGTTAATATTTAATTCCAGCATATATTTTTAAACTTGTTTAAACCTATACATACATTTTGTGGTATGTTTTATTCTAAAATTTTAAACAATTGAGACCAAAATGGATTAGAAAGGCTGGTAGTTTGTAAGTGCAAGTACGTGCAAGTGGTAAAACATGTATATGAATCATGCCAATATAAGGGTAAGATTTATTAAAGAGAGGCTATATGTGAAGATAATCTATTAATAAAATCTCAGTATAACTACATAAACAATTGATATAACTTTCTATTTTTAAGACAATTAAATTAATAAGTTTTTATTTTTATAAATTTTTTTTATTTTTATTTAACGTGAAACTTAAACTCTTATTTATATTTTTATGTATAAAAAAATATGAATAAATTAAAAAAAATGTTATTTTATTATAAATAGTCTATATGTTTTTTTCATCTAAAAATAAAATATTTGGTTTCCTGAAGAAGATGATGGTGGGCAATGGGTATATCATGAGTATAACAGTGAGGAAGGATTGTTATATGAAGTGTGAAGAGTAGAAGATTGAAAATAATAATGGAGGGTGTTGAAGAAAGGACATAACCAAACTTAGTGCCCATTGTCTATTGTAAATAATTGATTATCAAACAATACATAGCAGGCTGCAGCACCTACATTTCGACCTTTTCTCTAACTTAAGTGTAAAATTAGATTCCCTTCTGTTGCTCTGATTCATACAAGTTTTACCCAAAAATGTCAACGCATCATTGTACGTGTGTGATTTTTATTTAATTTTAAAATAAAACATGACACTTGCTGTTGTTTTTTTGCTAAAATTGACAAAATTTAATTAATTTACTTCTTTTCTTAAGAACAATGTGCTATTAAAGTGTGGTGTTGTAACTAGTTAATTTTTAATTATAAAATATCATTTTGAGGCATAGTATGAGCTATATCAATGCTATACAAAGGTTATTAATATACAGATGATGGAAACGTGTCACATATGTTGCAAACAATTAAGACTACCTTGTCGTCCTGTTTATTGTGCATAAATTTAGTTTTAAAATATAAAAATTACATTATGATCAAAACAGCAAAAGATTATTTTCAAATAAATGAACAGTTTGAAATAAAATAAATAATAATTCTGAGACAATATAGAAATTATTAATAATATATAATAATAATAATAATATTTACATTTATATATAATAGCTTGTGATAAAACATAATTTATTTTTAACTAAAAAACAAAAATATCACATGACTTAATTAATGAAGGAACTCAAGATAGGTGTCATCTAATATATATATATATATATATAACCCAAAATTTTCTTTTCTCTTTTTTTTTCATAAAAATAAATGTAATAAAGTTTAGAACACATGTATATAGAAAATAAAATTTTCACCGTTACAAATTAGCATATCAAAATAGTTTTAAGATAAATACTTACTTATAAATACTTATCACAAAATATTCATTTCTTCAATGAAACGTCAAAATAATATATAAGTTACACATAGGTGACTAATATTTTGAATCCAATCTTAAAATAGTTTTAGCACCGTTAATTACTCCTTATATCTTAGCTAAACTATATTATTTTAAATTCAAGTCTTACAATCCTGGTGAATAACTAACAAACAATTCAAAATAATATAATACAATTTAATAGGTACAAAACAATAAAAAAATTAAAATAATATAATACTATATAATAAGATCAAAAAGTCACACAAAGTTCAGTATTATAATAATTGACGTATAATGAATTAATTATAAATTCCACAAAACTAATTTCAACTAAATAATTCTAAATTTAATAGAATGCTTTTTAAATCAGTCAAACATAATAATTATAAATTTCCATATCATTTAATTTTTTTTTTCAAATGATGCAAAGAAATCATTTTGAACGAAAACTACATAATTTTCCATTTGCATGCAGATTAGGCTTGGTACAACTCATTTAGAATAGACAAATTATTAAAATATATAAAATAGTTTCAAAATATATTTTTATTTTTAGAATGAAGTTATTGTCAAACAAATTATGATTATTATCAACAAATGGTGCAGATATCGGCAATCTGTTAAAGAGAATCTTGATAGTTTGGCCTATTTGTAAACTTTTACATACTTGTTGAAAAAAGTCAGTGAACAATATACACATTCAATAAAAGAAAAAAAAATGTTCATGAATGTATCTGATTTGTAAAATTTACCGATATTATTTAAAACAGAATTCTTATAAGATCGCATTGACAAATAAATAGATTTTTGTAGAAGATATATAAAAGTATATTCAAAGAAAAAGAATATATAAAACAATATATCAAAAAGAATAAAGCATGCAAGACGAAACTACATATGCTCAAGTTCAATTGATTAATGAAAGTCATTCTCACTGACAAACTAGATGGATAGATAAATTCTTAAGCTACCTACTACTTGTGACGTCACACAGTTGAGTTGAGACAACTCAAGTCGGTGAACTGGGCAGAATAAACATTTGTGAGAGTATGAACCCAAAACTAACTTCGAGAGGAAGAATATTATATGTTCACCACGTCATATATAAATCAGTTCAGTTAAGCCAACCAGGTACAAGCATCCGAGACGTTATTACATCCAAAATGGATATGAATATGCAACTTGACGTGCTTAATAATACACCAAAGAGACAAATCCAGGATCCTTTAAAAAACTAGACAAGTTGCTAACAATCATCACTGAAGACCGACTCTAAAAGGTATATTTTCTTCAAAAGTCAGTCAATAACTTCAAATAAAATAGAAAATTCTAGAGGCATGTAAACTCGACTGCTTATAGAACTGAAGACCGACTCCAAAAAGGTATATTTTCTTCAAGTCAGTCAATAACTTCAAATAAAATAGAAACGCAAAAACAGCAATACAATGATCTAGTTGACTACGCTCCAGGTATAACCAAAAGTTCCGTTATCTTAGTAGTGTGATGGCAATGCAATACACTGATCATTCAAATCATATATAAAACCAGGATAAATAGCTAAATTAAATTAAAAATATAAATAATGCACACACAAATGTATAAAAACTAAGGTATTTGGGGCTGAAAATTTTCTTCAACAGTTTTAACAAGTAAAGTATCAATGGTAAGCTGCAGCTTCGTCTCTGAAATGCTTAAGTAGGTTCTCTATACTCATAACGTTATGATCTCCCTTGTCTCTAACTCGCACACTCACCTGGAATCACAAATCAACTCAGCTTTCCACAGGTAGTAAAGAGAATCGTCAAAAGATAGCTCTACATGGGCGTAAACACTGATGTATAACATTTTACTGATGTAGAAATGAAAAACAAATTATATTTGGTCCAATAAGATAATGATGTTATACTATTAATGTAGTTAACTTCTCCAGACAGATCACCCATTGGCAACTCTTAAGAGATAATGCGGGAGCAAGCCTCCAAGATTAGTAGATGATGCAACCTTAATCAGAATACTTAGAAATGTAGCTCAGGCATACTTGAGCTAAAATGAGGAAATATTATTAGGTGGTTTTAAATTAATATTTAAATAACACATGACATAAATTGTAAAATTTGAATGTATTATATAGATATAAATATTTGTTGGATTAGGAATATGGGTACTTAGCGTTCTACTTGATAATTTCACCAAAATGAGAGATACTAGCATCCTTCAGCTCTTCTAATTAAAATCAATCAAGACAAAGCTTAAACAGTCTTAACCAAGCTAGTATCCTTAGCCCAACTTTGACTTGTTCTGTAGGCCAAAGGTAAATGTGTTTCAATCTCAACCCTTTCCGTTTCTAAATTTGAATGATGCTATACGTTTTGCACATGGCATGAGTGTAAATGAAATATTGTGATGAAATTATTTGTGCATAGTTCATATAAGCAAGCTTGCTTTCTCCTTTAGACACTTCTAATTAATCCAAACATAATTATCCAAGTGTGAGAAATTCATTAAAAACTGTGTTTACAGCTGTTAGCAACCCTAGGTCAAACAAATATGAAATGCATGAGGATATGTCAAGAGAGAAAAGGACAGGATTATTTATGATAAGGGAAAAATGAAGAACCTGTCCAGTATTTGCTTCCTCCTCTCCGACAACCAAGATGTAGTTGTATTGAGCTAATTGTGCTTCTCGTACCTGCAGAATGTCACAACTTCAATTTAAAGACATTTCTCTTCAATCAAGAAACAGGATAAATGATAAAAAGTATATAGTACATTGAAAAAAACAGCTTTCAATTACAGATTTACTAAACATTTAGTATACTAATTTTTTCATAAAAAATAAAATCCCCAAATATTAAAAGACACAAAAACGACTACTAAAGTTGTTTGATATAATAAGTTATAAAACTGATACCAAGTCATTTGGGAGACTAAACTAGTTTAGTTGCATTTAAATCAATTACAATACCCTACTTAAGGTTCCAAATATATAACAACTTGAATAAAATTCATTACAAGTAACAGATTTTAAAATATTACAATAGAATAATACATACACTTTGCCAACGTACAAGTACAAAATCTAGTAACATAAACACATCAGTAGCTGACTAGTGGCAACAGCTTGGGGCAGAAAAGATACATCCAGTAATATAAAATCCTCTTTGGCAACAAATTAATGTTCTATCTAAACGCTTGTATAAAAAATATGAACCAATAAATAGAGAGTCTCTCCATATTTCAAATGTAATACCAATCATATAACCAATATTTCATTGGCAGTATAGAAAACATTTTTGGGTATTATTAACCTCTGAATGAATAATATGTAATGAAATCAAACTCCTACGCCTAAAGGTTTAGGTTACCTTCTTTTGAATCTTCCTATCAGTTGTATCAGCATCAACATGAAATCCTGCTTGGTGGATCTGATCTTTGACCTAGAAAATTGCAGTCCAATAAAGTTACATGACCAACAAACCATTTCATTTCACTATCAATATATATAGCAGTACAAGTATCCTCACAAACTACAAACAGACAATAAAAAGTCAATGGCCTGTTTGATTTAAGAAATGTTTCCTGCCTTTGCTAATGATTACAAATATGATATATTTCCCCGTTTCCTCTTTCCAAAATATTGTACAAGGTGGAATTTTAATGATCATTTTCTAAAAATAGAAAGCATTCCGAAAAACCAAACACACTCTAAGATATTGAACTATTCAAGGAGATTGATTGCTCGAACTTTGTGATCAGGTTACAGCTGGAAGTTTATTTAAAAATGTATGTGATGGACTGAACATAATTTAGTAACACAAAATCAAACTGCTTCAACGGTTTCAAGATGATACAGAAAAGCTCGGGAATAAACAAGGAAAAGCCAATGTTGCAAAAGCTCCTGTGAGTACTAGACAGTTAATTTACAGGCATGAAAAAAATACAGGTGCTGCCACAAGATATGTCGTACAGCATTTGTATCATTTAATAGGTATAAGTAAATATATCAAAGAATAAAGCATAAAATTCAGAGCTGCGTACCTGTAGTGCATAAGATTGTGATTTTTCAGACACAGGACATACAATTGCTTGACGAGGACTGAGCCAGAAAGGCCATTTACCCTTGTAGTGCTCTAAAAGTATGGCAAACATGCGTTCAACAGATCCTAGAATTGCTCTATGTATCATTACAGGTCTCTCAATTTTGGCTTCATCCTCAGCAGAGAATTCCAACTTAAAACGATCAGGAAGCTGGAAGTCAAGCTGCAAGTAACCACATTCACCTGGCTATTAGATGACAAGTTATCCAAAACTAAATCATGTGAACACAAATCTATCTGAGCGTGGCGGACCTGCAAAGTTGCACACTGGAATTTCCTACTTAATGCATCAGATACACTGATGTCTATCTTTGGTCCATAGAATGCCCCATCCCCTTCATTCAACTGCAAGGTTTTACACAGAATATAAGCACAAAGATAGTAAAGCTTACAAATGTCGCATTCCACAGAAAATAATAAAACATTATGAAAATAAAAAATGTAGTGTAGGGCGAGTGGAAAACCCTTCACCCATATCAACAAAAAGAGCAAGAGAAGAAATGGGTGCTGTCATACACAGAATGAAACTGCCAACATAAGCAAATTAGATAATATGATGCAGAGAGGAATCAAGGGCGGACTGGAGGAATGGGCCTGTAGTAGAGAAAAGGACAAGGGGGTCTTGAGGTTGTTAACAGAAATTTCATCTGTCTTAGCAAGATTGGAGAGAAGAGTGATTATGTGCAATTATCACCAAATGATGAGAGAACGGTGGGATAAATGTGATGGGAGGAGGGGAGAAAACAGGGGGTAGGCAATTATTGAGCGAGTTGAGAGGAATCTAGGAATTTCCTTGGTATTGAAGATGAAATGGGCTAACTCTACTTTTGGATATCCAATCTGTATTAGTTCTAATCTAATCCGAATTATAACCGTATGTTCAAAAGAATATCCTTAACAATATATCACTGGCATGAAATATTCTATAAGATATATAGAAGAGGACATAATTACCTGCCAAGGCTTGCCAAAATCATCTAAAGCTTCTTTAAGAGAACTTTCAGCTTTATCCCAGGTTGCAATATCTCCTAGGTATTTCTCTGGTCTCTAATCAAGTATCCAACACATGAAATAGTTATCTTTAATTGAAAGAAAAAAAAACAAGGGATTTGAAAAACTTTCTATGCTTTTCTCCTTAACTGGGAAGTAGGATAGAAAGACCACAAATCTGCTGTGGAGTTAAAATGAGCATCAATGATTCAGTGCTACATGGAAGTAACGGGACTATAATGAAAGTCCCCGTTACCATACCAAATAAATAATAATACATAGTGAATACATTCTTTTGCAAAATTTAATCCAGTGTTAGCACTAATACATGAGACCCACAATAAAAAAAATACTATATTTCTTAGTAAATTTAAATAAGAGACTACTGTAGCCATAATTATACTTTAATCTACTCGAGGAAACTGTCACATTAATGGGATGGCATAATAAAATCTAAAAACAGTCCACAGGCAAGATACTACTGAAGGCACCTTAAATCTAAGCTTTGGAACTCTGAATTTTCTGCTTTTAAAGACATTTAGAAAGGTACATAGGCATTAAGAACAATTAAGATGTAAAGCATACCGTTGAAAGCTTCAGCTCATATGTGAAACCAAATATGCTATAGACATAATTGATGAAACTCAATGCGTTCCTCACTTCATCCTTTATCTGTAAAATAAACAAAATCAGCAGCTCACACTGAAGCTCAAAAGGGACATTTATGGTGCATAAATTTTAAGATAAACTCACCTGGGACTCCCTGCAGAAAATATGTGCATCATCCTGAGCAACATTTAAATCAAATGTCATTAACAGTATGAAACTCAAACAGTACAGAAAACAGAAAGTAAAGATAAGGAAAATGGTCCATATTTTTCCTTTTAATGTTCTTTTGAGTTGTAACCGTATCATATTTTAAAGGAAAAACAAACATCACCAGAAAAAAATGACATTTTAGCTACAATACTATAACAGCATATAAATACAACCACGGTGTTTAATTTTAAGATGAGCAGATCAATCTACTGTTTCTGTGTACAAAATTGTCAAGCCCACAAACAGTATCCCCAACTTATTTGATAAAAAATGCATTTTCTACTCCAGTATTCATAATTAGTGAGACCCAAACATGCATTCAAAATTTCAAACACCACAATGATATTTTTGTTATAGTTAGTATTCAATTCACTATGTATGCCTGGGAAATTGAAAACCCAAAGAACCTAGCCACAATAATGCATAAAAATGTATGTTCCTGCCTCAGTACCTTGTTATGAAAAAAAAATGTATTTCCTGGTTCTATGAACTAAGCAGCAAATTAATATTATTGGAGTAACCCAATAAAAAGTGGACCCCCCCTTTCATAAAAACTAATGTCAATCCTCATACAGAAGAAAGATTCACCTGTTGAAATCTCCGAACACGTGTTAATCCACTCAGGGCACCACTAGCCTCATTCCGATGCAAAACTCCAAAGTCAGCAAAACGGAGAGGAAGTTCTGAACAACCATTGAAAAGTTGAGATAATATTTCATATAAAAAAAATCAGCTCAATCAAATTCAATTCTTCAAGATATACACTCAAACTCATGAAACATATCAACCTTACAACAAACTACAGATGATTGTCTGTTTGAATATTGTTATTAAAAACGATTCTTTAATTCTAAAAAGAATAAAACTTGCTTGATGACATTACTTCTCATTTGAAGTTTGGGAAAAATGTTTACAAAATTAGTTTTTAAAACCAAAAAATCAGAACAAGTTGAAGATATTTTCTTAATCTAGGAGCTCAAACATGTGCATTTTCCTAAATTCAAACTGAAATCTGGACTAGCTCAACCGGTGAGCATACAAACATAAAAGATTGATACCATCTAAAAAGATAAATCTCCATCTAAATGAAAATTACCTCTATATGATCGAACCCTGTGTTTAAACATCAGACAGTGTCCTGGGCAATTCATTGGTTTCAACCCAAACTCTTGTTTGTCAATCTAGTTCACACAAAAAAAAAAAAAAATACTTTGGTCAATAACCTGATTGCCTGTAAATAAAATGCCTTATTGGAAGGGTTTTATACTGTTCAGGTTGTGCAACTTAAAATACGTAGTAGAGATATCCTATAGAAATCCCAAAAACACTATTAGTTTCTTTTCCTACATCCTAATACATGGTCCCTGCCCACATAGATTATTCCTAAAGGTAATAATTACATGAGCATATACATCAACACAAATCTCAATCGTCTAGATTCCCCCATGATAAAGAGATATGTCCTTCAACTCTCTAACCCGCATTCTTACAGAAGCTAGCATTTATAGATATTGGGAAAAACATACCTCTAAAATAAACATATCCTCTCTATAATTTGCAGCATGACCAGATTGCACCCACAGATCCATGTTAAACACATTTGGAGATATGACCTGTTAATTCCATTTGCAAATAAATAAGTACTAAGTACATGGAAAAAGATTGTTTTTCTGTCACTTCAAGAAACTCCTACAATACAGTAGTTATTGGGCCTATCTTTTTTGGCTTTTCTTCGTATTAAAAGGAGAAGCTAAGTCAAACACATTTGAGGAAAAAGTCTTTAAAAATGAAGGAGCTTAATGTTTATAAAAGAAAAGGAAAAGCAGCTTTTAATATATTTAACGGAAGTAGCTTTTCTTAAAAAAGAATACATTACACCGTAGGCTCCCTCTCCCTATCATCCTACACAGATCAATGTGGAACAACGAAATAGAGCTTATAGTTTAAAAGAAGTTTTTAAGCTAAAACAGACAAACAATTTCCACACTGTTTTTAAAGTTCGTTTGCTAGATTTAACTTCTAAGTGACTTCTAAAATCAACACAATGGGCCAGATGTAGCCTTAAACTCAACCTCTTGATAACCCCTGTCTCTGTACTGATTTCTAATGAAGTCCATGAGTTTGTTGTAGACACGAGCACCATGTGGAAGAAAAAACCAGCTTCCTGGGCTGACAAAAACAAAGACAGATGAAGACATATCAGTCAGATTAGCTTACTAAATGTTGCAATCAGACTAATGGCCCCAACATACCTCCATTCATGATGAAGAATAAGCTCTTGCTTCACACCCAAAATCCGGTGATCATACTTTTTAGCCTCCTCCAGCCGATGCAAGTATTCCTAAAAAATTCAAAAACAAAAAATGGGGAGCAGAATCAAATGATAATAACACAGTAAGCCTTAATTCAAAAACACCACAGTGTGCATGTAGCACAGCACAGAGAAACTAGAGCGCCGCTGATAATGCTACAGGACACTATTAATGACTACTAGCTAGTTATTTACTTATTCCACAAGGAACTGCAATTGATTATTCAGTCCACCTTTAAACTCTTCTGATCAGGATAAGATATGCCATAAACTCTTTGTAAACTTTCACGATCTTTGTCCCCCCTCCAATATGCTGACGAAGCCTGGAATTCCAACCCAATTAAACCAAAGTACTTGCCGTTGATACAAATTAAAGGATAAATAAAAATCAGTGGTTGCGTGAAAAGACAGCTTACACATACCTTTAAACATGCAATTGCTTTGACAAATGATGTATTAGGAATATGGGGTCCACGACACAAGTCAACCAGGGGACCACATCTGTATACCGTGATAGTTTTGTCGGCAGGCAAATCATTGATAATCTCAATCTGATCACAATAACCACAAAGCCAAAGCGGCAAATTGTGAATTTGAGATATAAAATATTATAGGCGAAAGCAAACTGGAAATATCAGAATTAAGAAGATAATAGATAATATCATTAAAACAAGAAGCTAACCCCACCCCACCCTCAAAAAAAGTACGTTATGCTTGCCTTAAACTTATTATCAGAAAACATCTCCAGTGCCTGATCACGTGTAACTTCAATGCGCTCAAAGGGTTGTTTTTCCTGTAAATATAATTTTCAATGTTAACACAAAATTAATGTTTATCAGAATGATGAGTAACACATACAACAAGAATAAAATAAACGTATTCCATTAAATGAGGCCAGCTAAACATATCACAAAATCAACCGGGTTTAGTTAAAAACTATATTTTCAGAAATATTATTCACTGTGAAATTTTCCTTTCCATAAGTTATTCCAATGTTGTTCTTGATCTTCCTCCACCCCTTTTCATGAGGCTATAAACATTAGTTACTCTCCTCATCAGTGCCTCCAGTGACCACCTTTACATGTTTTCAATCCAACTCAAACAATTTTTATCATCATTTTCTAAGTAGCTGTCACATCAAAATCTCCTCATTAACAATCATTTTGCATCCCATTCTTTCTTGTCCTGTCACATCAATCTTAGCATACTTGTTTTTTCTACTCCAACATTTTTCTCTTGTTCTCCATTTAAAGTCCACATTTATTACCACAGAAACGTGCTAGGAAAATTCTTGGAAACGACAGATAAAAGAATGGAAAAGAGCAACCAGATCAAAACATCTAGATTAAGGAGGAAAATCTGAAATCTCTTTCCCTGTACTAGGAATATTTGAAAGTAGGAAATGATATGTTTTGATTTAGACATTCAATTCTATGTTTGAAACTCATTATCAGTGAGTGAACACCCATCCACTACAAAGGTTCTTCAATAAAAACCACGTCAAATAGTGCAACTGACTCAATATTTGGTTGCTTCTGGTAAACTAGAGAGAGTGGAAACATGTGTTGTTGATTTGCTTCCACATATGCATTATAAAAAGGGAATCTGAATTTATTTAGAAATCAAAATTATATTTCGAGGAAATTAAAAACGGGATAGACTTTATATCTTTTTGAAAAAAAAAATGAACTATTAACTAGGGTAATATGGTGAATCAATTAAAACTTAAAAATAAAAATCATTTTTTACTAAATTAGAGACAACTTCTAAAACAAAAGCAATTGAAAAATTGAACAAGGTTGGCTCCTCTAAAGTGAGATTATCTCTAAAATGGGTAAGGATGTATGATATATCTACCTTATTTAACTGAAATTGTAAAGAGATCGTAAACGAAAGTTGAAGGAAGGGTACATCCTCGCACTCATATTGGGGAAGATACCACTTTAGAAGAGCATTTTCATTAAAAATAAAATCACCTAATATTTGTTTAGCATTCCAAACTCAAGATTTGCTCAACAAATTAAACCAATAATTCCTAAGACACTCTTGATAAACATTAGACTTCCAGATATAGAAATATATGCAGAGGATCAGAAATTTGGAACAATCTTTGATAACTATGAAGTGTCTGTAAGTCGACAAAACACAAGATTACGAGGAGAAATGAACGTAAAGAGAAAAACATTAAGTACCATAACCATTATTCATCACGCTAACCGGAATAAAACCCCATAGCCAATGTAGCATCTAAAGCAGAAGTAAACATTAAAAAAAGGACATAAATAAGATAATAAAGAAGAAGAAGAAGAATACCGCAACAGCCTTCAATGCGCCAGATTCAATTTGCTTGAAGTGATCGTCATTGAGACCCAAGTCACCGTAAAACGCATCATAATAGAATCCCTAAAATAGAACATTCACTGTCTAACTCAATGCACACCTCACAAAAACATCACAACAAAGTCAAAACCTCATAAACACGTTACAACCAACAAAAAACACACACGAACCTCTCCTCTTGTAGTGCAAGGCCCAATGCAGAGCTTGCAACCATACTCCGTCTCAAGAGACTGAAAATAAACAAAAAAGAACAATACCAACAACAATAATCACTATTTCATCATAATACGAATTCAGATGATAATTAACAAAAACACTTGAACAGAGCTAGACCTGGCCGAGAATGTGCGCGCTGGAGTGCCAGAACGTGTCGCGTCCTTCATCGTCATCGAACTTGAAGATCTGGAGCTGGCAATCGTCCTCAAGCGGGCGCGTCATATCCCAGAGCACGCCATTGACTTTGGCGATGAGCGCGTTGTTGGCCAAATTCTTAGAGATTTCGCGCGCCACGTCGAGCGGAGTCGAGAGCCATTTCTTCGCCTCCTTCACGCCGCCGTCGGGAAGAGTAACTTTGATAGGATCCGGCGAGAGCGAGAGGCGCTGCGTTCGCTGCTCCGCCTGAATAGTATCGAACAGCTTGATGCGTTTCGGAATCGCCGCCTGAAGGTAGGCGTCGTCCTTCGCGTGAGCAACCATGGCGGCACCAGCGGAGGAGAAACGGTTAATAGGAATACGAAGAAGCGGAGAGTGTGGACAAGCGTAACGGCGCAAACGGATTAGAGAGTATAGCATAGCATAGTGTGTTGTGTGTGGGTTTTGGCTTCGAATTTTCCTTTTTCTTTATTAGTTAAACGGAAATAAAAAATGAAAACAAATTGCATGCGCTCATTGAGTTAGTGGGTTCAGTGGGTAAAGAGAAAGGTTTCTAGGGTTTATGGTTAGATCGAGCGTATCGCTTGGTGCACCTTCATAATTTTATCTTCTTTTTTTTTACTGTAGTAAAATGATAAAACTATTTTTTTAATATTACAAAAGAAAACTCCAGATTACATAGTTTAGAAATATTCTGAAAAAAAAAATTTAAGACGAAAAATTTAGAATGCATAATTTAAAATTGAAGTTTAACTAATTTAAAATAATATTTTAGAAACAGTAATTCTACAGGGTTGGAAGTTGAATTTTTAGTGGCATTATGTATTAGCATAAGCGGGTGCGTCTTGGTAAATATATTGTTTTGTTGTAATGTACTCTTTGAATTTTGTTCATACATAATCATGAAATTCCTAAGACCATTCGGTATTCCTAAGACCATTCTTAAGTTATAACCGTATGGTTACGTGGCGTGAATTTCTCCTACATGCTTCTACTTGTCGATAAACTTTCGGTTTTTGTCAACGTGAATTTCGTTTAATGAATTTATCATTGGATAACTCGTATAACATTAACTGAACTTGAGCGACAATAGTTCAAAGATGAACTCGTTGTTCAACTCGAGAAAGTGGAGAGTAGTTCCTTCAAAGATGAATTCGTCGTCCAACCTCCTTCGTTTATTAGGATCAAATGGTAGTGGTTCATGGTGAACTTGTTGTTACCACTGAGTGGTTTTCAAGGGAACTCTTCGTTCACCAATCTCTTTCTTCGTTTGTTAGACCAAATGGTAGTGGTTGTTGGTGAACTCCCTATTCATCATTCGATAAGGTTGGTAGTGGTTCCCAGGGGAACTTGTCGTTCACCGACCTCTTTCTTCGTTTGTTAGGACCGAGTGGTAGTGGTTCTCGAAGGAACTCACCATTCACAACCTTTATGGCGCTTGATTAACCCGAGTAACAGTGATTTATAAATGAACTCGTCATTCACCAACTCAGGGAGGTTGATAGTGGTTCCCGAATGAACTCGTCGTTCACCAACCTCATGTTTTTCGTTCATGCATGCAGTTATATATGGTCTTTGAACTTTGTGAATGTCTCATTGTATTAATTTGGTGAGAAGGAATGCAACTTTTTAACTGAAGTAAAATTTCAAATGAGAAGCATTCCATGTGTTGGGCACAACTTTCCCGCACGGGTGGCAAAGGAAATAAACATTGTTGTTCAAATCTTCTACTATCTTGAACGACTCCTCCCATTTTGTTGCCAGCTTTTCATGTATTGGTTTCTTTTGTGTGTCCCTAGCCTTTCTCCATACCAAGTCTCCTTCATTAAAACGTTTAGATCAAACCTTAGTGTTATATCTTCTGGCTACCATCCTCCTGCACGTTTTTGACCATATGGTCGTCGCTTCTCTTTGCTCCTAGAGGGTATCAAACTCCACTCGTAGCTTTCCTTCGTTGAGGTTCAAATCCTTAATTTGCCTACGAAATAAAGGTTCCCCTACTTCAACCGATAACATGGCATCAATATTGTACGTTAGATTTAAAGGGGTATCTCTAGTTGTGTAGTGTGGCGTATATCAGTACACCCATAACACCTTAGGGAGCTTATCTACGCATTCTTATTTTACTTCCCCAAAATGCCTTTTCAGCTCGGTAACAATGGTGTTATTGACGGCTTCTACCTAGTTGTTCGTTTGAGGGTGCTCAACTGAACTTGTAACATGTTTGATGCCCAAATTTGTGTAAAACCTAACAAGTTTTTTGTCAATGAATTGTCTGTAATAATCGTCTAAGGTAGCCCGACATAGCATGAGTTGTTATACGAACTTTTGGATCAGCTAAATGATGATAGTTGCCAAAGCTTCTACTTCCATCCATTTGGTGAAATAATTGATTGTTACCAAAAGAAACCTCTAATGAGCTAGGCCAATTGGGAAGGGACCCACTATATCCACCCCCACTAGACGAACGATTATGCTTTAAAATTCTCTTTGGAGTCAAAATACTCTACAATAACCGATTAACTACTTAAAATAATCGATTATCACAAAGAGGTTTTTAAGTTTGCTAAAAACTCATTTTGGCTCTAGAATAATCGATTACCAGAGAATGATAGTCGATTATCCATAATCGATTATGACTTACCACCATAATCAATTATCATAACTAGTCGTTGGAGTTTTTAGCATGTTTTTTAGCATTATGCATTCATTAAATGCATAATCGATTACCTTATTAAGAGAATGGTTTAATACATCATTTAGTCCCTACTTTTAGGGGTTGGGTTCAAAGTAATCCTACCTTTCAAAAAAGTTCATTAAGACCTCATATTTTGTTAAAAAATGTTCAATCCGGTTCTTTCCGCTCACGCCGTTAAAAACATAACGGTGCAAATGCCACCGTGGCATCTCATAAGCACGTGGCACACGTTAATAGGTGGACTTAAATGATTTTTCAATTTAAAAAAAAGACCTTGTCACGTCATCATCACCATCTCTAGACAAACCCTAATTTCTCTCCAAGAAACCCTAGCCGTCGCACCATCCAACGCCGTCACCGCCATCCTCGTCGGCAGTCGTCCTCTCCAACGCATCACACGCCACAACCAAAGCTATGCAACGAGAACGCGAGAAACCCTAGGTCTCCACAGTTTGCTTGCAGGTCTAATTGTGGTTGTAGGTGGAGGCAAGCAGCGATGCGATTAGTGATGGAGAAGAGTGGCGATTCGCGATCTGCAGTAGCTGGCGATTTGGCTGGTGGTTAGTGGTGGACGATTCTGTGGTGGAGATTGGACGGCAGTGCTGCTAGCGCGACGACAATTTGGTTGGTGCGAGGGTGAAAATGGTGAAGATTGGTGGTCGCGGCATAGCAAGGGATCACGTATGGTGGTGGCGCGAGAACTAAAGTGAGATGCGAAGGTGATGGAGGTGCAACAGAAGGGAGAAGACACTTTGGTGGTGGCGTGTGATATGTTGGAGAGGACGGCTGCCAGTGAGGATGGCGGTGGCGCTAGATGGTGCGACGGCTAGGGTTTCTTGGAGAGAAATTAGGGTTTGTCTGGAGATGGTGATGATGATGTGGCATTTGCACCGTTATGTTTTTAACGACGTGAGCGGAAAGGACCGAATTGAACATTTTTTAACGAAATATGGGGTCTTACTGAACTTTTTTAAAAGGGAGGATTACTGTGAACCAACCCCCTAAAAGTAGGGACCAACTGATGTATTAAACCTAAGAGAATCGATTATCATGCAAGAAAAGGCTGACAACAGATTTTTGGAAGTGTCCTTGAATAAGGTCTTTATAAAGATGTTTTAGACTCTCATTCTAACACATACTGTTTATTTTAAACTAAAAAACTCAATCTAGGGTTTATGTAACTCTTGTGCTTTAACTTTGAGAACTTGGTGTTGGCAAGAGCGAGAACTTTCATTGGGAGTGTGATTGAGTGTTGTTGCTGTTACTAAATGAATCCTATCATCCTTTGTGAAGATTCAAAGGAAGTGTTCATCTTTCATGAAACATTTGGAGGAGGTATTCATCCCTTGTGGTCTTCAAAGGAAGTCAGTTTCATCTCTTATGGTAATAAGAGAGGTGTCTCTAAACCCTTAAACTTGTTTTTTTTTGTGATTGTAACAATTTATTAGTTTTATGATAGTGGAACCATTATAAAATTATCTGTACAATTTTCTCTCTTCCCTTACTCTTTATTATTGTTTAATTTATTCGCTAAGATAAAATTGAGAGAAAATTATAAAAGACACATTTCGGAAAGGAAACTAAATCACCCCCCTTCTTCGTTTATTTGATCACGCTAATCATTCTGTTGTACTACTCTGACATGAGTGAGTTATTATTTAGTAATGATAGGGTTTGCTTTTTACCAATCAATTCAATTAATTTATATATACATACTTGCACCCCGACATTTTCAAATTCATTTTGCAATTTTGTATTTGTTACCCCCTTATTCTTTATGCTTTTGTTCATTACGGTGGTGGTGGCTATCTTAGTTCGTCCTCTTCTTCGTTAAGGCTGACATTCGAGATAAGATTTACATTTGGAATCCTTAATCGTACTTCGAAATACGGTTAAGGTCTCATTGACGTTTGAAATCCAATTGAAGTCTCGCCGTAATTCGAATTACGTCGAGGCCTTAACCGACTTCGAAAGTCGGCGAGACCATAATCGTATTTCGAAGTATGATTAATAGTTTGGAAAAATCAGTTATGATTTCTCAAAAATGGGAGAATTTGTTAATATGAATGTTATGTTTTATGGGGTTGTTTAATATCATCCTTATTTGTATTTTGTTTAAAAATCCATGAAGTGTTGTATTAGTGACATGTTGTCATCACCAAGTTGGGTATATTGTAATGTGATGTTATTAAATGAATGAAAAATCTCAAATTTTGCGTTCAATATACAATTGTTAGATGATTTTGGCAAGTGTATTGATTTGTTCAAGTAATATAAAATGGTAAAATCAAATATCGTTTTCCAAGAGACTAGTGTAATACTAGTTAATTGTACGATTAGTAACTCATATAAGCTAAAAAATAATTCATGAATTTACAACTATATGAAAGTAAATAAAGATTTACAAGGAAGGGTGGACTTTGGTAAATTGAGACACTTAGGACTGGAAAAATGATAGAAATGGTATGGAATGACAATGCTAAGGATAGATTTCACCGGCTTCACTCTCTTGCATACATCGAAACAACCCATCTCCATTAAATACTAATGTCAACCCTCTAAACACTAGTACAAAAACAGCGTATAACGTCACGCGTTTAACGTCCAACCACTGAATAGCCAATGTTAAAAATGATCGGTGACATTTTTGTAAATAAATGCAATTATTAAAAGTCGTTTAGAATTGTAATTCGACGTAAAATGATATAAAACGTCGAATGCCTCAGCGTTAGACGTCAAAAGGTTAGTGAATTCAATAAAAATTTGAGCGAGAGATTGAAAATTCATTATCTTTATCTTAGCGCGCGAGACCCTCTTCTCTTTTCAAACTTTTCTTGAACGAAGTTTGACGACCATCACATGTAATCTTTCTTTCATTTGATACAAATGCATTTTAGGTATGATTTTCGTTTGTTTTGACCGATTATTTTCGTGCTTTTGTCCTTCATAGGCGCATTCTGCTTTCTCTGACACCGGTGACGACACTTTATTCCAACGAACCCACCTTTTGAAGGTTAGTTTTCGTTTTCGTTTTGAAGAACTTATTTGTTGAACTTGTTTGTTATTATTTGCTTGAACTTGTTTGTTGTTGTTGTTTGATTGAACTTGTTTGTTGTTGTTGTTTGTTCTTGATACTATGTTCACAGTTCTTGCTTTATAAAATACCAAAAATTGAAGTTTTTTGTTTTTCTGCTTTTCAGGTCTCGTAAATTTGTAAAAAAGTATCACAATTAATTAAAAAAAACAAAAAAAAGGTGATTAACGTCGTATATTAACAAAATTCGACGTTAAGTTAACGCCATATATTAACGTCGAATTTTTTAAATTCGACGTTAATTTAACGTCTCCTAATATGACGTCGTTTGCGAATTTGCCGTTAAAAGCCCAAAATATTCGACCTTGTACGCGATTTTTGTACTAGTGAAAGCACTCAAACCCCAATTCCTTAGGTGAGAGAGCCTAGGTTTTCTTACTAAGCACCAATCTCTTGATTACTCAACAAGCAAACTTGCATGAGGACCTAGGGTTTTAGACAACTAATGAGTCATGTTCCATCTCTAGACATAAGTCCCCACTAGATTTCTTATTTCAAGCCTAGGGTTCACAAGATTTTTCCCCAAACCTAATGAAACCGCAAGTCGAGCTAAGAACGTTGCCATTCCCATAAGCATTAAGAGTAGAAACAAGAAGTTAACCTTTAAATGAAGATGCATATATATAATTAAAGCATTTATAAGGTACTAAAGAGTTCAATCACTACATCTACCCCAAACAAGATGGGTTTGACTATCCACTTTCATAGAGAGCCTCAAAGCTTACAAAACGGTCATGGAAGAAGAAGAAGAAGAAACCAAGAGGAAGAAGGGAGTGTTCCCACGAGCCCTAACAACCTTCCTAACCCTCCTCTAAGTGAAGTCGCACCTCCAAACAACAAAAGACCCTAAATGCTTCAAGAAAGCTTGAATAAATAGGCAATTTTATACATCAGTTGCGCCACCACTCAGCGCCAACTTCGTGAAAACTCTCTAGAAATGTCGCGCTCAACAGTGGAGAGTGACGCTCAACGCCAGCTAAGCTTCCAAAAACTCCACCATTTTGCTGATTTTCTTGCTTCTTTAAGTCATTGAGGCCTTAATGCAATGGAGGATCTTCTTAGCATCAAAATAGAAAAAAAAAAGAATTAGAATATTATTTACGTAATGTAGCCCAAAATATAGATAAACACTAAAATCATATTCAAATTAAGATATAAAATCAGAAATTCTGCTTCCAATAAAAGTGATATTCAATTCAATATACATTGAAATCATAAACAGTGCATCAATGCATATGATATTCATGCCAATATTCATTCAACAAACAACGTTGTTCTTTAACAAAGAACACAAAACAATATAATAAGGTCCTAACCAAAATAAAGTGCATAATAAATATTGAAGTTCCAATTTATTATATGGCTTCCAAAATAGGCATCAATATGGACATTAATAACGTTTTATGACTTCTAAATTAGTGTTGGAGTTGGATGATTTTGTTGGGGTTCTTGAAATTGACATTGAGTAATCTGACTTGATTGAGATGGAGTTGGGTTTTATTGTATTTGGCTGGTGTTCTGTTTGAGCTGCTTGTGAGCAAGTTATTCTTTCATATCCAAGTTGTCTACATATCCCACATCTCTCACAACTTCCACCTTGTCTTAGTTGTGTCATATTCTTCTTTAGCTACCAAGACTCTAGTCTTCTTTTCTTTAGCTATCTAAACATTGTAGATCTAGACACATCAATGTTCCATTTGTTACAAACTTTGTTTTGGAGGTTATTGAGATCAATATTTGGATTTTTTTTATGGCTTCTCTAACCTGTCACTTAACCATTTTGAAGTCACTAACCAGATATTAAATTCTCTACTGCATGTGTGCTTGTTTATAATCTTTCTTAAGTGTCATGTACTCTGGATAACCTTATATGCACAATAAGCGTATCATGGACATTTCCCTTTTGCCCCACAACATTTCACAAAAACTCTTCTTTTGTCATTTTTAAAAACCTTTAATTTCCTACCATTTCACCACAAGTTCTCATTGCTTCAGTAAAGTCTTTTTTTTTCAGTGAAGTATGTTCTCACTTCCCATTTATATTCTTCCATAGTTTTGGACATTGAGAAAATCCCAAAATTTTCATATTGGTCTCTATCATAATCTAATGAATCACTTAATACAACACTGCCTAAAGTTTCTGATTCACATTCACTTTCATATAAACCCATGTCATGTACATGCTAAAATGGAGTAGAAGACCCACTTAGTCCACCCACTTGGTCTACTCACTCAAATAAATCATCTTCCACTTCATCTCCATGGGCACTAACATTCATAAGATCATCCACTCAACACATCCTCTTGGGACCCATTCCAACTACTAACATCATACTCATCATGTCCCTCACCATTCCCCTTCAAACCAACATCATCCTCACCTTCATCTTCTCCCTCCACACCAACATCATCCTCACCTTCCCTCAAAACAACAATTTCATCCTTTCCTTCACCCTTACCTACCCCCTCCACACCAATACCATCCTCACCCTCCCCCAAAACAGAAACATCATCCTCTCCCTCACCCTTCCCCTCCACACCAACAACAACCTCACCTTCCCCCAAAACAACAACATCATCCTCACCCTCTCTCAACTTGTGATTCACCATCCACACCAACTTCGGATTCACCAAAATATTCCAACATATTAATTATCTAAAGGTTTGACACCATGTGTTACAACATACAAGTGAGCTTGACCATTCAATATGGCATTGTTGACCAGATGACATGCACCTTTGTCATCAGATAGCAATTTCATCCTTCCTTCTAACACAAAACCACCACCCACTAAATACCACAACTCTTTAACATTCACATAACCCATTTCCTTCAGAATGGACAAAATTTCAAAGTAGCTCCATCTGTCTTCGTCAATTACCAGAGTAATGGTTTCAACAAACTCGTATTTCAGTGACCTATTATTGTTAAACTTACCCCTGTGGTGAAAGACCACTTCGATATTAGAGTTAATCATTTCAACTAATATATGTCTATATAAAAATCCTTGTCATATATCAAAATGACCAAGTGAGATCAACTTGCCATATTCACTTTGTTATGCCTAAATGGGGGAGAAAATATATAGTTTTGGCATATTACAACTACACAATTTATGTTTGTTTACCCAAATAAGATTACATTTAGTTTTCCAAATTTAAGCAACACAAGGTAAAGTAATGAATACTATTAGGATCACTTCTAACTTATAACAAGTACATAAACTTACTCCAGACTATATATCAAAATCCACAAAGTTTATTCAAACAAAAGTACATGGATCCTATTCCAACTATGCAATAATCTCCGTTGAGTTTAGCACTAAATGTTTAACACCTCCAAGCCAAGTACATAAAAGCCACCTGACTAAGTATATCCAAAGCCTCTCTAGGTTATAAAACAAGCATTCATTTGATTACAGAGTTTTAAATACTTACACTGAATATGAAATTGATAACGATTGATTTCACCGTTAATTGGGATTAAATTTTGGTAATAAATGAACCATTTTTGACTTAGAAACTTGTTTGTTCTCTTGTTTTTAGCTTATTTTGGTGAATAAGAGAGTTGAGGTTATACTTGAAGATTTTATCACTAAATTCCCTTGATTTTGTAGGAAACTTGGATGAATTGGAAGAGGAGTTAAATTATCAAGAAGTTGGAACTCAAAAAGGACAGAAAGAGCACTAGAAGAGAAGGTTGTTGAAGGTCGCAGGACGTTTGGGCGCCTTTTTCTAGGGCCCTCAGCTAGTGCTGTCAAAATGGGTTGAAACCCGTGAGCCAACCCGGCTCACCACGGGTTTGAGCCGGGTTGGGTTGGAAAAAAATGTAAAAATTTTTATGCGAGCCAATTTTGACCCGGCTCACTAAGAACCCGGCTCACACGGGTTGAACCCGTGGTGGGTCGGGTTGGCTCACCAACCCATCTATTTTTTTAATTAAATTAAATTAATTATTAAAATCCTATTTTTTTATTGAAATCAAATTAATTAAATTAATTATTCAAAATGCACAACCTTTACTTAGCAACAGAGCATTTCGCGTTGTTGTCTTTCCAAAAGTTACCCTTCGCAAATAAAGAAGATGTTTCAAGAGAACATAATACTGTGGATTTATCCATTCAGGACTCCAATTTAATAGATGGATAATATTATTATAGATTGGATAATTCGGGAATATATCATTTGTTTTATCTTGTTTTTAGACCTATGTACAAGCATGACAATTTTATCTTGTGCTATATATTTTTGTTAACGTCTATATGTAGTTTCTTGTATGTCTCACTAAATTAAATTGGCAAAATTTTACGCTTGATAACTTAGAATATATATAACAATATATTTCTTTTGTTTCATTTTCTTTTATATCAATTGGTTCAATTATTATTGTTTCAATTTGATCGATCAAAGTAACATGTTATAAGAATCTGAGAAGTAGAAGGTGAAAAAAAAGTTAATTAAGTGAGCCAATGAGCCAACCCGTTTAACCCACCAACCCGTGGTGGGTCGGGTCGGGTTCGAATTTTTTTGACTCGCTAATAAATGAGCCGGGTTGGGTTGACTCACTAAGTGGTCAACCCGTGATGGGTCGGGTCGGGTCGGGCCGGGTTACCCGTTTTGACAGCTCTACCCTCAGCACAGGAGTCTCACATTCACGCTTGAGTGCCCTTTTAGGGAGGTTGAGCGCCAGTCTTCTAGTAACGTTTCATGCATGGGCGCCCTTCCTAGGGCATTGAGCGCCACTTCAACAAGATTTTTCCCCAAACCTAATGAAACCGCAAGTCGAGCTAAGAACGTTGCCATTCCCATAAGCATTAAGAGTAGAAACAAGAAGTTAACCTTTAAATGAAGATGCATATATATAATTAAAGCATTTATAAGGTACTAAAGAGTTCAATCACTACATCTACCCCAAACAAGATGGGTTTGACTATCCACTTTCATAGAGAGCCTCAAAGCTTACAAAACGGTCATGGAAGAAGAAGAAGAAGAAACCAAGAGGAAGAAGGGAGTGTTCCCACGAGCCCTAACAACCTTCCTAACCCTCCTTTAAGTGAAGTCGCACCTCCAAACAACAAAAGACCCTAAATGCTTCAAGAAAGCTTGAATAAATAGGCAATTTTATACATCAGTTGCGCCACCACTCAGCGCCAACTTCGTGAAAACTCTCTAGAAATGTCGCGCTCAACAGTGGAGAGTGACGCTCAACGCCAGCTAAGCTTCCAAAAACTCCACCATTTTGCTGATTTTCTTGCTTCTTTAAGTCACTGAGGCCTTTAATGCAATGAAGGATCTTCTTAGCATCAAAATAGAAAAAAAAAAGAATTAGAATATTATTTACGTAATATAGCCCAAAATATAGATAAACACTAAAATCATATTCAAATTAAGATATAAAATCAGAAATTCTGCTTCCAATAAAAGTGATATTCAATTCAATATACATTGAAATCATAAACAGTGCATCAATGCATATGATATTCATGCCAATATTCATTCAACAAACAACGTTGTTCTTTAACAAAGAACACAAAACAATATAATAAGGTCCTAACCAAAATAAAGTGCATAATAAATATTGAAGTTCCAATTTATTATATGGCTTCCAAAATAGGCATCAATATGGACATTAATAACGTTTTATGACTTCTAAATTAGTGTTGGAGTTGGATGATTTTGTTGGGGTTCTTGAAATTGACATTGAGTAATCTGACTTGATTGAGATGGAGTTGGGTTTTATTGTATTTGGCTGGTGTTCTGTTTGAGCTGCTTGTGAGCAAGTTATTCTTTCATATCCAAGTTGTCTACATATCCCACATCTCTCACAACTTCCACCTTGTCTTAGTTGTGTCATATTCTTCTTTAGCTACCAAGACTCTAGTCTTCTTTTCTTTAGCTATCTAAACGTTGTAGATCTAGACACATCAATGTTCCATTTGTTACAAACTTTGTTTTGGAGGTTATTGAGATTAATATTTGGATTTTTTTTATGGGTTCTCTAACCTGTCACTTAACCATTTTGAAGTCACTAACCAAATATTAAATTCTCTACTGCATGTGTGCTTGTTTATAATCTTTCTTAACTGTCATGTACTCTGGATAACCTTATATGCACAATAAGCGTATCATGGACATTTCCCTTTTGCCCCACAACATTTCACACAAACTCTTCTTTTGTCATTTTTAAAAACCTTTAATTTCCTACCATTTCACCACAAGTTCTCATTGCTTCAGTAAAGTCTTTTTTTTCCAGTGAAGTATGTCCTCACTTCCCATTTATATTCTTCCATAGTTTTGGACATTGAGAAAATCCCAAAATTTTCATATTGGTCTCTATCATAATCTAATGAATCACTTAATACAACACTGCCTAAAGTTTCTGATTCACATTCACTTTCATATAAACCCATGTCCTGTACATGCTAAAATGGAGTAGAAGACCCACTTAGTCCACCCACTTGGTCTACTCACTCAGATAAATCATCTTCCACTTCATCTCCATGGGCACTAACATCCATAAGATCATCCACTCAACACATCCTCTTGGGACCCATTCCAACTACTAACATCATACTCATCATGTCCTTCACCATTCCCCTTCAAACCAACATCATCCTCACCCTCCCTCAAAACAACAATTTCATCCTTTCCTTCACCCTCACCTTTCCCCTCCACACCAATACCATCCTCACCCTCCCCCAAAACAGAAACATCATCCTCTCCCTCACCCTCCCCCTCCACACCAACAACATCCTCACCTTCCCCCAAAACAACAACATGATCCTCACCCTCTCTAAACTTGTGATTCACCATCCACACCAACTTCGGATTCACCAAAATATTCCAACATATTAATTATCTAAAGGTTTGACACCATGTGTTACAACATACAAGTGAGCTTGACCATTCAATATGGCAATGTTGACCAGATGACATGCACCTTTGTCATCAGATAGCAATTTCATCCTTCCTTCTAACACAAAACCACCACCCACTAAATACCACAACTCTTTAACATTCACATAACCCATTTCCTTCAGAATGGACAAAATTTCAAAGTAGCTCCATCTGTCTTCGTCAATTACCAGAGTAATGGTTTCAGCAAACTCGTATTTCAGTGACCTATTATTGTCAAACTTACCCCTGTGGTGAAAGACCACTTCGATATTAGAGTTAATCATTTGAACTAATATATGTCTATATAAAAATCCTTGTCATATATCAAAATGACCAAGTGAGATCAACTTGCCATATTCACTTTGTTATGCCTAAATGGGGGAGAAAATATATAGTTTTGGCATATTACAACTACACAATTTATGTTTGTTTAGCCAAATAAGATTACATTTAGTTTTCCAAATTTAAGCAACACAAGGTAAAGTAATGAATATTATTAGGATCACTTCTAACTTATAACAAGTACATAAACTTACTCCAGACTATATATCAAAATACACAAAGTTTATTCAAACAAAAGTACATGGATCCTATTCCAATTATGCAATAATCTCCGTTGAGTTTAGCACTAAATGTTTAACACCTCCAAGCCAAGTACATAAAAGCCACCTGACTAAGTATATCCAAAGCCTCTCTAGGTTATAAAACAAGCATTCATTTGATTACAGAGTTTTAAATACTTACACTGAATATGAAATTGATAACGATTGATTTCACCGTTAACTGGGATTAAATTTTGGTAATAAATGAACCATTTTTGACTTAGAAACTTGTTTGTTCTCTTGTTTTTAGCTTATTTTGGTGAATAAGAGAGTTGAGGTTACTTGAAGATTTTATCACTAAATTCCCTTGATTTGTAGGAAACTAGGATGAATTGGAAGAGGAGTTAAATTATCAAGAAGTTGGAACTCAAAAAGGACAGAAAGAGCACTAGAAGAGAAGGCTGTTGAAGGTCGCAGGACGTTTGGGCGCCTTTTTCTAGGGCCCTCAACACAGGAGTCTCACATTCACGCTTGAGTGCCCTTTTAGGGAGGTTGAGCGCCAGTTTTCTAGTAACGTTTCACGCCTGGGCGCCCTTCCTAGGGCATTGAGCGCCACTCCTCTCGCAAGCTCACTTGGACGCCCTAAGTTGGGGCGCTGTGCGTTGGCGACGTTGGCCCATGATCCAATTCAACTGTATATAAGGACTTGGAGGTCCTAGAGGGAGTATCTTTTGATTTTTAGGGTTTATCCTCTTCGATTTTTAGGGTTTATCTTTCATTCTCATTCCATTGTTCATCTAGTTTCTCCATGACAAGGGGGAACTAAATTCAATTTGTTATTGGGGATGATAACCTTGTGAACTCTCATGTATTTGAATTGGTTTTAATTGATATTTTCTTCTTTCATTAATTGTTAGGGTTATTTTTCTTTGCTCTATGCTTGTTATGTTTAACTCATTCATGACATGATTATTGGTTTTCGTGATATGGACACATACGGGGAAACCTAGATCTGGGGAATTTCTCCCAAGGGAACTATTGTCTAGACATAGGGATAGAACGCTTGGTTATCTTAAGCTTCTAATCGTAATGCAGAATTAATTACTAGGGATACAAGACATTGTGATCTAGTAATTAAGGATAGACTTTCTTCGACGAGACATCGGGTTTTAAATAATTTAGAAATTGATATTAATATTAATGAAGAAGATGAATTCATATATGCATGAGAGTAAACTAGGTGAAATTTAAACCCCAACAACATATTCATCTCATATTTTCAATATCATTCATTCATCTTTATGTTTTTCTTCAATTGATCAAAAAAATATTTACTTTCTTGTTTTTGCATTCAAAACCCTAAAATTGTTCTTCAAAATCTTAATTAGTTAAGTAATTACATGACTATTTAGTGTCGTGAGTCTCTTGGAAAACGATACTTGGTCTTACCAATTATTATTACTTGATACAATTCGGTACACTTGCCGAGGTCTTAACAGAAATATGCACTCCACTTTCTCTTATAAAATAACTTTATATAAAAGTAAATAATTTACAATTACATTACTCTTTATAACTTAGTCATCTTGAAGATGATCTTGTTATGACTCGAACAATCTATTACTCTTCTTAAAATGTTTTGCAAGATATGAAAATTGCCCCTTATAGCTAACAACTAACCAACTAATTGTAACCACCCCTTAAAATACATCTTATTTCATATTAGTGGCCAATTAAATTTCAACTTTCTTAACCTAAATGAATTTGTTGTTCCTCTTTATTTCACCACCATTCAAGGAGTACAATGTCCTCAGGTGTTAACTTTACAATTCCCATTGACACATTCTATAAAACCCAAACTTTGAATATCATTTTCAAATGGCACCAAAGCAAAACAACAACAGACATAATGGGGACCACAACGAAAATAACATCTAACTTCATGGGGGAGGGGACCACCACTATGAATCGATTCCATAAACAAATAACCAATACACCACAACACGACAACACTTTCAAAATGCAAATATAAACACACATTCCACAAAAACGCACCTTGGACCTTCAATGGAATCCACTTTGGTGTTAAAAAAAGACTGATTTTGCACTTTGCATTTTGCACTTTCACTTCTTCGGTCTTTGAAATCCCCAAATGCGCTTATCTTTTTATCTGTTTGAAACTCCCAACTGCGATTTTTCTCTGATCTTAATCTCAATCATGAATTATCTTCGATCACGAACTCAACAATTCAATTCATACATTTAAATCCATCCATATGCATACATTTCAATACAATTCATACATTTCAATCCATCCTGATGCATATATTATACCAATGAATAAAAAACATACGAATGAATGAGTAAAGGAAGAGGGAGACCAACTTTTAGTAGCACAAAGAAAAACATAAGAGGAGATCCACCACACTACCACCACCAAGGAAGACCACCACACCACCACGTTATGCCGCCGCAAAACCAAAAGAAGAGAAAAAAAGCTCGATGAAGGAGAAAGTGCAAGGGAGGAGAAAGGAAGGAAGCGCAATGGGAGAATGAAGGAAGCAAAAGGGAAATATGTGATAATGAAAGTGAAAGTGAGGCTTGGATTTGTAGGGTTTTCTTTTTTAAAATTCAGAAGAAAAAAAATTCTTCTTTGATGTGTCAGAGGTGTATAGATGGTCAAAATGGACATTTTTAATAAAGTTGGAGAAGAAATGTGGAGTTAAACGCATTTATATTTAAATATTATGAAATATGATTGGATTGAATTATTTTTGAGTATTATGAAATTGCTTTGAATAAATATCATATTTAAAAATAAAGATAGAGAAAAAAAATATTACTAATATAAGTGTATTTTTTTAGGACATGCTGTTACATATTTTTCAGATATAACAATGGTTGATGGATTGATTTTAACAATACCTAACACACGTATAGGTTTTTATCCATTAATAATAAAAGTATTATCTGATAATATACCTATAAAACTATACCAATAGGTAGAGGGTACTTATCCACAAACCACATTTCCTAAAAACAAAAATATTTTAGAAATTAGCAACACTTACGTTATCAACCAGTTTTTTTGTTCTTGGTAATGTTAATATCAATGTATTTTATGAATTCATAATGGGATTTTATGGTCAATAAATAACTTTTATGATAAAATAAAATCACATATTTCATTATTTTTTGTTTTGTGATTTGTGATGTAATTCTGTGTCTTGTACCTTTGCTAAAAAAAAATAAGTTAACTTTTCCCAATCAAAATAAAATATCACATAAAAAATCTTTCATTTAAGGCTTAAAAAATTTAATAAAAGTAACACATTATTATTTTATTCCCACAAAATTTATAAAAATATTTTTACAAATATATTTTATCCAACAATCATATTTGAATAATTCCTAAAATTGGAATTTCTAAAAGTCCTAATTTTGAGGTGTGATTTTTTTATTCCATATCTTAACATATTGCAAACACTCATATATAATGAAGATATGAGAATTATTTGTCAAAAAAAGTAGGAGTATTCACCAAAGAAAATTAAAAATGAAAAGAGGGTGTATATAGGAATACTTTTGGAGGACTATAAGTATGAATCACCCATGAGCAATAGCCCAATACTTCTAACAGTAGTGAGCTTTGAACATTTGGGCTGAATGGATCAACTTCAGGCCACTTCTTCTTCCACTTCTATAATTTTCATCCACACCTTCATAAATTTTATATTCTGTATAATTCAAAATATATTTATTTTGAACAAAATATAAATATATTTTGAATTATACATTTTGAAATAAAATAGATACATTTTAATTATACAATTATATAATCTAAAATATAAATTTGTATTTCATGATACAAAAGTTTATATTTTGATATATAAAATAAAAAATATACTTTCATATAAATTTACATTTTGAATTAGATTGTTTAGAATATAAAAACATATGTTATGGGAGTACAAGAAAAAACATATGGAAGTTCAGATAGGTGAACTTCATCTGAGGCTTTATGCACTACTTCGAACACTAGCAAACTTTGAACATTTGGGCCGAATGGATCAACTTCATCTGAGGCTTTATGCAATCTTTTGGATGAATTTTTGGATGATAACACGTTTTTGACCAATAATATTTCAGGGGCAATCTACTACTAAGAAAACTATGTGGGACATGAATATGAAGCAACACAACAGCTTCAACTTGTCAAACGACAAAATGACAATTTTGCCTAACATTTTGCCTTTTTTTAGTCAGGTGAGGCCTATGATCTGTACTATAGTCTGCAGTTGTAGGGGACCCAAAAACCTTGGGTTTTGGAAGTGACTTCGTTTTCACATGGCCACTATTGGCATTAGATTTGGAGCAGCACAATTAGATGCTCTCTTCATCATCACCATTAGGGTTTCTTTTTGCCCCAGAAGAGAAACCCATGTCAGGTGTCTGCTAACATTTCAAATTTTCAACAACCATATGGTTGGTCAACTGCTACTGCAACGTTGACATTTTCTCAGGCATGTTTCCTTAAATGCTTTGTTTGGTCTATCATTGCTTGTTTTCCTCAATGTATGAGTTGGGTTTAATCCCAAAACAAGCAAAGATAAAAACTTTCTTCAAAACCACCACATGGGTGGTAGTAGTGCCACTCTTTCTCTCTCTCACGCACTCATTCCAACCTCAAACTTTAAACAAGGCCTAATTTGAATTTTAGATATCCTATTCTCAAAATGTATAGGGTTCACTCTCAAATCCTTCTCAGCAATGGTGCTATCACCAACCCCCCTATTCTTTCTCCATATTCTTCTTCTTCTTTACCCTCGCTGCCTTATGTTTCCAACTACCAGAAACAATCAGCTCCATCCCCAGCTTCTTCATCCGGGAACAAAATAAGCCCTGCAATTCTTTTCATCATAGTCATTTTAGCTGTGGTGTTTTTCATCTTAGGCCTCCTTCACTTGCTTGTTAGATTTCTCATAAAGCATAGGTCTTCTAATTCATCAATTTCCCAATCAAATAGGTACCCTGACATGTCCGAATCAGATGCTTACCAGAGACAGTTACAACAGCTCTTCCATCTTCATGATTCAGGCCTGGATCAGGCTTTCATAGATGCTCTTCCCGTCTTCTTTTACAAAGAGATTATAGGCCTGAAAGAGCCATTTGATTGTGCTGTTTGCCTCTGTGAGTTCTTGGAACAAGACAAATTGAGACTGTTGCCCATGTGTAATCATGCTTTTCACATTGAATGCATAGATACATGGTTGTTGTCCAATTCAACTTGCCCTCTCTGTAGAGGGACTCTGTATTCACTAGGCTTTGCCTTTGAGAACTCAGCTTTTGACTTTGAAAGTCAACTTGAAGAAGATGAGGTGTCAGGCAGTGGTGGAGGTGGGGTTGGGGTTGCTTCTTTTCACAAAACTGTAGAAAGCCACATAGTGAATGGGAAAAGGGTGTTTTCTGTTAGGCTTGGAAAATTCAGAAGCACAAACAATGGAGATGGAGTGGAGAGAGGTGAATGTGAGAGCAGTAGTGGAAATTTGGATGTTAGGAGATGCTATTCAATGGGGTCTTTTCAGTATGTGGTGGCTGATTCAGATCTGAGAGTGGCTCTAGGCCCTTCTAGAGGTGATGGAGGCAGTGGCAGCATGAGACAACTGAAGGGAAGAACAGCTCCAAATGGAAGTTCTTTCATTGATGGGGATATTGAGAGTAAGAAAATCAACCTTGCAAGGAAAGGTGAAAGCTTTTCTGTTTCCAAGATCTGGCAATGGTCTAGGAAAGATAAGTTGTCAGGTTCATCTCATGCTCACTTCCATAATTCTACTCTCTCTGCAACTTTGCCATGGATGAATAAAGCCAGAGGTATCTGATACATGAAGCTAGTTTGCATTTTGTACTTTAACTAATTCATATGTTCACTAAAGGAATCCTTTTGTTGAGCTTCTGCTTCCTCTCACACTTTGATTTTACTTTTTTTATATTTGTAGTGACAGAACTTGTAAATTGTGCCATAAACATAATCAGCCAATGTTCTTTGAGCAACAATTAATCTTGAGTATGAGGAAAGACTATAACTCTTAATTCTATCATGCGTTGTGTTATGTATTCATATTCATCCTATGATACATATATACTTAGTAGAACTCTTTTTCTTTCTTTATATCACATGTATTCTCAAACATTTTTCTTTACTTTACGCTCATTTCATCACACAGCACTTGTTTTTGGCATCACGTTTCTACAGTATCCTCACACTAACTTTTAGGAGGGGCGAAAACTAAATTTACATTATTCCCTATAAGGACACAAAAACTTAGAGTAAATAGTGAATGTTACACAGTACAAAGTTTTTATATTATTATCCAGTCACAATCATCATATAATATATATATATATATCAGCTTTTCCTATAATCCCTTTAAAAGTCATTCTGACAACGTTATTGCATGACAGTGTAATACATAGAAATTAAACTCAAATGTAAGAAAGAAAACATCTTTGTTTGTAATAACATCTTACCAATATAACCAGAAGCAATCACCTGTTTTGCCCAGAGAGTTCATGAAAAGGTACAAGCTAGAAGAGGCTGTAAGGGAAAAGAGTAAAGTGAGATAGTATTTGAAAGTGGGACCCTAATGCCATGTGATGTGATTATTTGTTAAAGTGTGAAAAGTGATTTTGATTAGCAGTTTCTTAAAAGGAGGGGGGAGATGAAAGTGAAGTCAAAATGGGGTTGCTTTTTGGATGCTGTGGTTTTCTCTAGAGGAATGCTTTTTGGGTTTTGGGTTAAAAAGAAGTGAAAGTTACAAAGGGAGGATTCTATTCCTTGTTGTGTTGGGTCATTCTTGTGTGTGGAAGTTATCCTTTTTGGATGGTTTGGCATAGCACATGAAACCAAATGGGGGAAACTGAAATGTGGGGTGCACCAGATTTTCAGATCAGGATTGTGGACTCTTGGGTGGTGGGTGGTGGGGTTGTGTGCTGACTCACTCAGTGCTAGGTTTCAATCTAAAAGATGTTCTTTATTTGTTTGCGAATTTCTAGGATTTGGGATGAAAACTAAGAAAAACGAAATTTTTAGCTGTTTTAACCATTTTCTTTCATGAATTTTAGAAATAACAATAAGCAAAATGTGTTGTTTGATTAATACTGTTAAATATGTTTTTATTAGTAACTTTCATTAAAAATTATAATTACTCCTATTCGAAATTTTAATCTAATTTAGTTTTCAAATTTTAAAAATATATAGATTTAATTTTTTAATCAAATTTTATTAAATTTATTTAATATTTCAAACATATTTTACAATAGTATTTAAACTTTTAAAAAACACAACAAAAATAATTAAAGAAAAATACAGACTTCATAATCTAGTAAATAAATCAAGTGAAGATTCTTGATAAAAAATATTAATATTTTATAAGAATTAGCATACTCTAAGACACAACAAATATGATCATAAAGTGTTTATATTAGAGTTTCTTTTATATAAATTCAAGAGAACGCCTTAAATAAAATTCAAAATCTAAAACACATAAAAATAACAAAAGAAAATTACAATCATAAACTTTTGCCTAACAAGACCAGTTTATCCGATAAATATAAACTAGTTTGTCCAATAAATTTGTCATTGTGTAAAATTAAAATAAATTTGTAATTTATTTAATTTTTTAAATTATTCAATATCGTTGACTTTTACAGATATGTCATTTTATTATTAATATATAATGTTAAAATTGAAAAAAAAAACTAATAATATATATATATATATATATATATATATTAGTAAAATATGCAGGAAAGTAATTATAGTAGTAAAGTGTGGGAAAATTAAAAACTTGCTTGCATAATGCTCGAAAACAAATTATTGTCGTAAAATTTATAAGAAAATAATAGTAATCGGATAATGAAATGTATAATTAAACATAGTAATTATATATCTTAAAGTTTACACCAACTATCTATGTTAATTACTTATTAATTTATTGTGT
Source organism: Vigna angularis (assembly GCF_016808095.1). Classification (NCBI taxonomy): domain Eukaryota; kingdom Viridiplantae; phylum Streptophyta; class Magnoliopsida; order Fabales; family Fabaceae; genus Vigna; species Vigna angularis. Next base: position 18,943,542 of record NC_068979.1, read on the forward strand.
GAGTAGTATGTAGCACTAAAATTGAACTATTAAAAAGGCTTAGGTTTTTACTTTAGATGTATAGTATATACTAATATAAACCGGTTTTGTAGATTTTTCGTTGAGGTTAGGTTCTGTTAGAAATGAAAACTTCCTTTTCTAACTCTGTCTTATGACCTGTTTGTTATTACATTTGCTCATTCAACACACACCTAAATTATCTTCTAGACTATACATTGATAAGATAAGAGATTATAATACTACTTTTATCTCAATATCTCTTAAATAATATATTTGAGATGTTTTTACTATATCGTTGAACTTTTTTATTTTATTTTTAGTTAATGCAAAATTTTAAACTTATATTTAGATTTCTAAACTCTTAACATATGTATATAAAAAGTTGTGTTTTCCACCAAAACCAACTAGTATTAATTTAAGAATCACACTTTATGCAATTAAATTTTGATATTTTGGTTGTTGTTTTGAGGGGAAAGCACATAATAAAAGGAATACATACATTTTACTTGTTTTTTTAAGGTTTAATAGCATCTTTTATTATAAGTTTTGTCAGAATTATTCAATACAATTTCTCAATTATTTTTCATTTTAATATAGCTCTTTTACTGAATTGGTGTTAATGAAAGTGATAATGTAACCGTATAAATAATAGGAATGGAACTAAACTTATAAAATGTGTTGTTATTTATACAACCAATTTAACGAAAATCATATTAATTCTTTTAACAAAAACAAGAGTACATCAAGAAAAGAAAAATTAAGATACCACATTAAATAATTTCAATAAAAAAAATAAAGATGAAAACGACTATTAAACTATTTTTTTTAATTGTTTTGGGTCAACTTCCAAAGGTTAAATAAAGGGTAAGAAATAGTGCAGAGCTTAATGCTGGGGCCTGGGGGAAAAGGGAAGGTTCTCTACCCTTTCATTGCTGTCCCATGATAATGGTGGACATCTGTTATATCATCTGCTCACAAACCATACCCTACCAAACCATCACTCACCCCAAATTTAAGATTCATAATAACTAATACCATTGCCAATTTTGGGAGCAAAAAAATACATATTTTCTTATATGATTTATTTATATTCTAAAATAATTTTATCTTATTTAAAACTAGAATATACAAAGTAGACTTGAAATGAGAACAAAAAATAAAAAGGAAAAAGAAAAGATAATTTAGTATCGGTGGTTGGATGGATCTCATATAGAAACATACCAACTATGCACTATGTACTTGTTATTTATTAAGAGATATTATATCAGGTATCAATTAACACGTTTGTCTCTTTCAACTTGATTCAGTATGATGGATAACAACTAATGTTTTTACTGTTTGAGGCAAAGAAAACAAAGGTGGTAGTTAATCCAGTGATTACGATGTTGTATTAGATAACAAAATCGTAGAGAAGACATGTTTTATGATCAAGAACTTCGGATTTTTTTTCTTTTTTTTTTTTCTAAAAAGTTTGATAATAACTTTAAAGAGGGATGAAATCTTAAAGAATTGGTGGGTGTGAAGTGTGTGCATACTGATAATTTTCAATGATATTGTTCAGAAATTATTTGGCAGCTCACTAATGCTAATGTCCATTATTCTAATTAATATTTTTATATCATTTAAAATAATTAATTTATTGAAAATAATCATTAGTATATGTTTAGTGAAGATTTTGAACTTGGGTTGCATCGTTTAAACTTTATTGTCGGTGTTCTGTTTTTCAAAATTAAATTCCAAGACAATCTTTAGACTTCTAGATATGAAAAAGTAACATGACTAGAGAGCATTTGAAAGAGTAGAAAGGAAAAGAAGTGGAAAAAGGAAAAAAATATATAATAAAAGTAAAGATGCTTAAGTTAAGAAAAAAGTGAAAAGAAATAAATAGAAAGTTTGGGAATGATTTGAAACCTTTTTATTTTTTTGTTTATGTTTAATCTTTTGATAATATTAAGTTATTAGCTATCATTGTTTATTTAATCTTCCAAATACAATTTAAACATAAACATTTAAGTATCTTGATCATTGCTAGCGTGTTTAGAGGTTGTAAAAGCGAAAAATTGGCACAGAGCTTGAAGAGGTTTGTGAGAAAAAAACTACGTAGGGATAGAGTGTGGAGAAGATTGTATACAGAACAATTGTATTTACAATTGATTATAGTGAAAATATCCCCATCCTTGCATAAGTATCAAGCATGGCATAGTTTGAAAGTAAACAAAGACGTATATCCTCCTATATTTCTCGTATCCATGTTTTCTTTGTCTAACTAGTGTGCTGATTTTGTGAACAAAATTTTTGAACCAATTTAAAGAATATTTTTATTAAACGCCTATTCATTGGTATTGTACCTTAATCTTTCCAAAAACTCATACGGTTGGAATTTTTTTAAGGAAAATGTTTTTTTAACTGTTCTTGAACACTCTTCTGAAACACTTCTCTGCCATCTTATGTTTCCCGTGTATTTTCAACACAATTTCATCAATGCAATGCAATACGCTCTTGACAGTTTACTAAATAAAATGTTTTCCAGTCTCTTATCTTATGAATATTAATAAATGTATATTTTTTTCTTTATATTAATAAAATAATACAGTTCAATGCAAATAACCTTGGGATCTTACACTAAAAATATATACATTTCATGACTGTTGCATGCAATGAATGACTCTTAATTATTCACCTTGGATCCGTGAAAGTAAAATGTTTAAGGTCGAGGGGTTGAAAGATACTTACAAATAATAATAATTAAGAAGTTGGACTTTTTAATATATTTGACAACTTGAAGTTGGATTCTCGATGAGCCAATTCAAACTGAAAGGTCTAACGTGCAGAAGAAATTACCATCTTGTAACAGATCACCGACTGAAGCCATCTTAGCTCACCTGATAATTATAGTATTAGCTAAAATGCGTCGAAATTTCTTCAGCTGGAATTGTTTAAACTTACCAAACATCACACGTTGACTTGTGTAAATTTACGCTGTTCAACATAATTTTGCATGTTCAGAGTTGCGTAGAGTTTTGAACCATGACAATTTCTTCGATTGACCTACAACGAAGGCGCTTAAATACATTTTAGCCTATTTATTAGTTAAAACTCTTAATTTCCATACACTGAAATGAGCTCTATAAAGATAAAGGAATCACATACATGTTTCACAAACGCCGATCAAGAGAGCTGACAATTTTGAGATTACATTTCATTAATCTTTAGGGGAGAAAGTTACATAAAATCAAATATATCAATCGTCTAAAGGATACCAAATTGCATTCAACAACACTATAACTTTAGACAGCAAGACCGAGCGACTACCTCCGAAAAAATACCAAGAAAGCACCTCAAGTACCCAACATGACACGACTCTCATCGCCTTGAGAGGCAAAATTTGACTTTCACATTCATACAGGAATATTTTGTACTAATGTACATTAACCACCTAGGTAAAAAAAAGGTAGAAAGAAATGAAGCCACTGAATCGACTTCAAACTTAAGCCAAAAAGTGGTCCAGATGCTCCAACCATACCTCATTCGAAGGAATGAAACGTTAAAACTGCACCAGTAATTATGGAGGGCTGGGGAAAACGAACGGTTTTGTGCATCACCTTAATGACCCCTGATCATTGAGCTTCACAATTCACGAGGAAAATTATTGACTTGTCCTTCCTCTAGTGTATCCTTGCCATTTATCTTGTACGCTATCCTTGTACGCATGACAAGCGATTTCTGAAAAAAAGAATAATTGCTAGCAATCAAGTCTTCACTAAGAAGCACTTACATGTATTAATGATTTGGGAAAATAATATCAGCAAGTGTAAACCATAATCATACTCACAAAGCACAAACAGAGAAAAGGAGGGGATGGAGGAGTCTAAATCATTATAAGGTGGAGTGGCCAACCCCAAAAATGGTATGGCAGATAGAAAATTGCGGTATAGCCACCATTGACATATTAAAATACAACTAACAACATAATCGCTTATGCTACATAATTGCACAACAGTTAAAACTAATTCAATATATTAATTATTATTAATAACTGAAAGTAAGTCCAGATAATGTACACGAGTAAGGGTCGTCATATCCACACTCGCAAGGCACAAACATAAAAGGAGGGTTTGGGGAATCCATGGTTGTAAATCCCAGATAAAGCCATGGAGTGCAAACCCCAAAATTGGCTAATAGCAGGATAGGAACAATGACAGATTACAGTACAACTCAAGATAAATCAATTAGGATACATAATTGAACACCAGAAGAAAAGAAAAAAGAAAAAAAAAAAAAAACTAACCCAATATTATTAATAACCTAAAGAATGTCCAGACGATAAACAACAAAGAAAATGTGATTTACTGTATAATGCCTACTGAAAGTTCCAGTGCTTGTGCAATGTGAAGTAAACTAATTATATTGGAGTTCAATCCTACACACTATCCTGGTTGACTTTGATGACCAATCTGAACAGTAGTGATCAATCAACAACCCACATGCTCAAATTATAAGCATTTTTGCATGTAATATCAAATATTAACATAAAGCATAAACTAGCAGTTTTGTAGCAACATGTCAGTGATCAACATTTCGTTTAGAATTTAAGCCATAAAAAGACACAGATAATTACGGCAAAGCAATAACAAAGGAAAAAAAAGACCATCTACCTTCCCATGTTGGCTGTTAGTAATTTTCAAATTTTGGGTTATGGACCCATTTCCAGCTGCGGGAAGAGTATTACTGGTAGCTGGATCTAAGTGCAATTGAAGAAACTGAAAGTCAACAACAAAATACGTAAGTACTAGATGATGGAAGGTAACCAAGCACCATTATCAAATATTGAAGAATAAATGTAATTATTTACCACTCAATAGCTCAGATAACTAATAAAAAGAAATTATCGAGCTATTGACCGCTGCAAACACTTTTATTGCTATAATCCATCTATTGAGAGAAACAAACAAGCATGGGACTTCAAATTTCCATTTAAACAATGAAGATCATGATATTGCTTGTTGGAAATTGGAGCATTGAATGTTTGTAATTGTTAGATGTTCCGCATTCAGTTTATCATATTTCTGTTATTAAAGCTAATAGATGTAACATGCTTTAGCCCATCTCTTTATATTTTCTTATTTATAAATACATAACCCTATGTGTTCCATATACATTAGGGATTCAACCCATGTCTCTTTCTCTTTTATTTCAACAATTATCTTTACAAAGTACATCAATCAGTGTTTAGAATAGTTCAATGGTTCTAAGAAAGTTGTGAATGTTTTAATTGTTCTCTTGAAAATAGTTTTTGTTATTTATTATCTTTGTAATAATTATTATAAAATAAATCAATTTACTTAGTGGAATAGGCACTTCACAAAATTTCCTTTCTCATTTTCTCACATGGTTTCTGCTAGTTATATGGATATTTTGGGTTTGGACTTGGACCTATCCCTATGCGACACCTTGCATGATATATTTATAAATGTTCCTCCGTTGTGCTCATACACACTAGAGGATTCTATTACATGAATGCATATAATTTCTCTCTTGTATTAGAGTTTATCCTAATAAAGTTTGTTGAACCTATTGTGTCACTCATTATCAAGTTTCTATCAAACTACCCACAAATATCTAATCTCAAGCTTGAGATATTCAATCCTCAACATGAAAGAATATGTTACAGATCCCACATCGATATGTGCACACACACACACACACACACACACACACACACACACACACACACACACACACACACACACACACACACACACACACATATATATATATATATATATATATATATATATATATATATATATATATATATATCAAACTACCCACAAATATCTAATCTCAAACTTGGAGATATTCAATCCTCAACATGAAAGAATATGTTAGAAATCCCACATCAATATATATGTGTCTGTGTGTGTATAAAGTGGGTACAAACCTCACATTGCAAGTTAATTTCATAAGGTTGATTCAGACCTAAATCTACTTTCTAAGATGGTATCAAGTTTTTATTTGAATCCATGCCCTCCCAATGGACCCACTGTTCATTGGTGCTAATTTTTTCTCCAAAAAATGCATCACTCCAAATTTTAGCTACTCGTATTTCTGCTGTGCATTTTTTTTCCAACTAGTTTTCACTCTTCCCTATGTTGCTACCGCCACATTAGCTTGGTTATCACAAATGAAAGTCATTTGTATAGCTTCCCAAATCTTAGTTCTTTAAACAATTGTTTGAGGTAAACAAACTCACAAGAGGTAAAAGTCATTGCTTTGTTACAGAAGTTCTTGCCACCACACTATGCTTTCTTGAAGGACTGGAGTTTGGGACTAATGATTGGCAAAGGATGTAAGTCCCACTGTCTCTATCAGTTTCAGACATCTACTCTTGTTGGCTTGGGGTGGCACCCTTCTCTCATCCAATCCATGTTCAATTAGGTCATTCTAGCCTTGCAAGCTGCAACACCTTGTACTGCATCTATCTAAGTTGTCCATCTTGTTGTGTGAGTTGTGTCAAATAGGAAAACATAGCCGTAGTTCTAAATCCAGGAGTGTCCCCAAAAAAGTTTTATCACCTTTTTTGATTTAGTAAGCTTGGATATTTGGCACCTTAGACACACTTCAAGATTTCAATATTATGTAACTTTCATTGATGACTATGTTGTACTTGGTTGTTCTTAATGAAGTTGAGTTGTTTTCCATATTTCAATCCTTTTATAATGAAGTTAAAAATTAGTTTAGTGTTTGTATTTGAACTTTATACAGTGATAATGCTTGTGATTATCACATTCTTCTCAGACATTCATGACTTCCCATGATATTATTCGTTAAACTCATGTACATACACACCCCTCAACAAAATGGGGTGGTAGAGCACAATAATAGATTCCTTAATGAAACAACTTAAACTCTTTTACTTCATGATTCTGTTTCTTCACGATTTTGGGATGATATGATTTTAATGGCATGCTATCTCATCAATCAATTGTCATTCAATATTCTCAACAAGCAAGTTCTTCAGTAATTTTGTTTCTCCACTCATTAACTCCTCATGTCTTCAGGTCCACCTGTTTTGTTCACAATCCCAGTCCTTTACTTGATAAATTGTTAACTAGGTCTCATAAGTATCTTCTTAGGTTACCCTTAGTCTCAAAAAAGGATATAAATGTTTCTCACCCTCCCTTTGTTGCTATTTGATTTTAGCTTATGTCAGCTTCAATTAAGAATGTTTCAATTAAGCCATTAAGAGGGTATAATTCATGAACATCTAGTCAAAACATCTCAACAAAAATAATATTGTAGAAAGAAAACTCGACATCTCCTAGACTAAACTAGTGACCTATTGTTCCAAAAAAAATTGGGCTAATTAGGTTACCCTCTAGAATCTTGGGGTTCAAGAGTCCTATGGATATCATTTCTTCTTTCTATCCTAGTTTTTCCACTAATAATAAACTTTACACCAGTGGTCTTCGAGTGTGTCTCATTTGTTCAAGTTCATAGTCATGGTAGGAAAAAATTCAATCCTTGAGTCCTAAAATGTGTTTTTGTTGGCTACTCCTTTACTCAGAGATATAATATAAGAGTTACCATTTTCCTCCTAGAAAGTTGTTTCTCCGTTTATAAAGATCTTAAGGTTTTTCCAAACAATCTTATCTTCAGGGGGAGAATATGCAACAAGATAAGGAAGCTTAATTTGAAACTCTCATTCTTCCTAGCCTTGAGTTTAGCATTCTAGTGGTTGAGTAAAAATTATATCTTTTCCTTCCTTATCAACTAAAAAAGATACTAAAGTTAATGAAGGAAGACTAAAGGTCACTCTATTGACACATGTTCAAGAGCTCAATTCAATTCCTTCACATCAAGTAACAAATTCTGAACTTCCTATTTTAATAATTATAATATTCTTAACTTCCACGATAATGATAAAAATGGCACTAAAGCCCAATCAATTGACAAGATCTATATCTTTCAATTGCCTTCAAAAAAGGAACTAGAAAATGCAATGAAAAGCCATTCTATTCTCTCTTAAATGATGTCTCAAAATTTGTCACCCACCCATAAAATATTTTGTGCAAACCTAAACTCTATCTCAATTAACACTAATGTTTTTTAGGCATCATATAATAAAGTTTGGAAGCCATCTATGATTGCGAAAATGGAAGAATTGGAAAAGAACAAAACATGGAAGTTGGTCTATCTGCCAAGAGAAAATGGTTGGAAGCGGGATAAAGTGTACGGTAAATGGGTTGATTGAGAGACAAAAAAGCGAGATTGGTTGCTGAGTTTCACTCAAACCTATGGGATAGTGATATGATCTTGAAAAGTGTTTTGAATTTTCTTTCTAATTTTTATCTTTTAATTAAATATAAAAAATAATGATTCATGGGAATTACATGCAACACAAGTGGATATTAGTATTAGTTATTGAGAATTAATGTGGAATGTAGAGGGGTCTTGTCTAATTTATCCTAGAAAAGGATACACTTGTAATACACATCATATATGAATTCTATCAGAAAAATTGAGTTTTCTCTTTGTGAGAATATTTTTTGGGTGTTCTGCATTATAAGAACCCCAACTTTTTATCTTGTCAGGGTAATATGTGACAATCATCCCCGTGACTCACCTTCTCATCTCTCTTGAGTGTGGTGTCAATATCCTTTCCCAAATTGAAAATCATAACGGTCCTACCCCTGGTTTCTCATTAGATAGATTACTAAAAGACCTTTGCTCCAATTACAAACATGAATGTCGTTAGGGTAATATTATGTCTTGTACAATTATGGTCAAGAATTACAACAATTTACAAGACCTTGAGGAATAAATATATATGGAGGTCCCCACCAAGATATGAAACTTGATGTGAAGGATATGTTTTCATGCATGGAGAGATTGAGGAATAAATCTAAATGGAGGTCCCATCAAGATATGAAATTGTAAATTGTCGCCCATCATTTTATAAGTTAAAAAAATCTGCTCGAGCATGGTTTGGGAGATTTTTTAAGACCATGACAACTTTAGGATACAAAGTCAGGCAATTTATTCATCAAACACTCGTCCTCAATTGGAGTGACTATCTTGTTAGTATGTGTAGAGGACATTATTTCTAATGATTGGAAAGAACAACTTCTGAATCAACATCTACCAAACGTGTTTGAGATACTTGGATGGTTGAAATACTTTTATGGGGATTGAAGTGGCCTACTCCAAAAGAAATATTTTCATATGTTACCACAATAAGTCACTGATTTGCTTAAGGTGATAGGTTTGGAAACTTGTAAACCTACAAGTATTCCCATGGGTTAGACCTTTAAATTGGGTAATGCAAATGGTAGTGTAGTAGTTGATAAAGAGATGCATAAACGTTTGGACCAAAAATTAATTCACTTGCCCCACACAAGGCCAAATATTGCATTTGTTGTTAATTTGGCTAGCCAATGCATGCACTGTCCAAGAGAGGTCAACTTCCAGACCACATACCTAATTTTATAATACCTTATGGTGACACAAAAATAGAATTTTATGTCAAAGAAATGGAAATAAAATTCTTTAAACCTATTTTGACACTAACTATGTAGGGTCAACCATTGATAGGAGATGCTAATGGGTATTTCACCTTTCTTGGAAGAAGTAAAAAACAACTTTTATAGCTTGATCTATTGCTGAAATTGTATTCTTAGTTACACACAAGGTATTTGTGAACTAATTTGGCTGAAATGATTTTAGAAGATTTCAAGATTATTAAGAAGTCAACTTTAAGCCTAACTCAACCGTACAACTTCACGACAAGGCATATACATCTTGAACATGGAATTAGACATTAATATGTGGTCCGATACCAAGTAGAACAATAGATCCAATAAACAACAAACTCTGCTAGGATAGACTCTAACCCAAGGCTATATATCATGTTAAGAAATGAACTTTAAGCAGAATTTAACCTTATAAAATTGGTTTGTAAGATGTGGTTTACACTTACTTATATACAGTAAAGTGACCTTATCTCTAGTCAATGTAGTACTTTCAACAAAGATAAAATATGATGGCTCTATGAAAGCTCTATTGTGACAACAAGCCAACAATTAGCATAAGCTCATAATCATGTTCAACAAGATTGAACAAAACACATTGAAAAGGATTAGCCATTTTATCATAGAAAAGTTGGACAACGGTTTGATTTGTGCTCTATATGCACCTTCACTAAGTTAACTTGCATATATTCTCAGTTAAGGATTGTGAAGTTTTTGAAAGAATAATATGCTATGGAAAACATCTATTCTCCAGCTTGAGGAAGTGTTGGAAATAGGAGCATTTAATGTTTATTATGCTGTTTATCTTTCCAAGTGTTTATCATAGTTCAGTGTTCCATAGGAAGTTCTACAGTTTAATTTTTCTCTTGAAAATAGTAGTTGTTATTTATTCTATGTAATCATTTGTTTTATAAATAAATCAATCTGCTGAGTGGAAAAGATACTCAAGCACTTTCAGAAAATTACCTTTATCATTATCTCAAAATGTTAAAAGAAGTAAATTAAAATTATATCTATACAATTACAACGATGAAGATCTTAGCACTTCATGCAGAAAGTTCAATAGCATATTGATTGGCATACCTTGGGAACAGCTGCCTGGAAAACAAAATCTGTATATGTATTAGAGGTCAAATTCGTAAATGTAGCCTCGATAACTGTAGTTTGTGGGTTTCCTGGTTGTTTTGAGAAATTGAATGTCAATCTCAAGGAGTTGCTCTCAAACGCAGTTATAGATGGATAAACTGGTCCGTTGTTTTCTATTCAAGATAAGAAAGGACGAGAAGTCAGTACTTTGACTAAATATCATGCAATGATATTGCCCAAATACTAAACAAAGTTAACAACCTGTAGGTGGGCTGGGGGCAAAACCATCCAATAAATCCATCATAGGAGCAGCATTCGAAGATTCTTTTGAGGAAAGTGAAACAGATGAGAGATCATCCAATGGTAAAACTGGTGCTTTGTTACTAGAATTGGAGGATAAGATGTCTACTGTAGATGAGCTGGTTTGGGAAGGTGATCCAATAGACAAAAGGTCCAAAAGAACATCATTGCCACTTTTTGAATCTTGGCCAGCTGCTAAAAAAGCAAATAAAAGTCAGACATGCTACAAATATGTTTGATGGACTTATTCAATATTCATAAAAAGTTAAATGATGTTTCTTGAACAAAATCCAAATCACCAACGACTACCACCACTTTAGGTAGGATGGTTTAGATGGATCAAACAATGTCATTAGGTTTGATCATAAACTAAATTTTCAATAAATCCATAAGAGAGAAGTTCTTCATAATGGTTTTTATTATGGATCAAGAGGTTTGGAAAGTAAAGAAGGCCTCATAAAACAATGCCAATTATGTTGGATGGGTGAAAAGAAAAGATGTATAAATTAAAATGGTAATTGCTAAATACAAAAGATATTCTTTTCAGGGATCACAATACTAACCAGATTGTTGTGATGCTGGAGCAAGATCAACACCCAAAAGGTCCTGAAGAAAATCTCCACCAGAAGAGCTAGGTGCAGGAGCATCATCTGAACTTAGATCGAGTAGATCTACAAGAGGAGCCACAGGTTTGGCAACACCATTTGGTAGACTAACTGATGGTACAGTTGTAGTTGAAGCTGCACCTGGCAGAGACCCAGCCCTCCTACCAATAAAGGTTGCTTCATCCAAAACTGGCATCCTTTCTACAAGAGTAGACCTGCACAATGACATTCTCCCATGAGAGTGTGGTAGAATGTCATACTATTGATATAATCTACTAAGCAAATTAATTAACCTTACCTAATATTTTGATGCTTTGCAATAATCGCATTGAATTCAATAGCTCTCTGCTGCAATTCTAGCACAAAGCTCCCTTTGAACTGAACAATAATTTCTCTGATCCTCCTATATCCATATCAAAAGAGAATAAAATTTCCATGTTAAAAATAAAAAGTATATGACTTGCAGTTGGTGCCTGAGTCTTTGGCATGGGGAGTAAGGAGGTAGGAGAACCATGGAAGAAAAGTTCCCCAATTCCTCTCACATATCAAATTGCAAGCATAGGATTTTAAAACTATCCTGAACACGGTATGGTAAACTTCTACTAGAATATAATATTCCTAATTCCTCTAAAATAAAAAGGGAAGAAAAAGAAGAAACAATATTAGACATATAACCATTCATGAATCTTCACCTAATATTTTAAATGTTTGGGAGTTGGTTCTTGATATGGTGTTAAAGCCTCTATGATCAATTGGCCATGGTTCAATCCTTTCGAACTCCATTATTTTAAATAAATGTTGAATTTCAGCATAAAGTAAGGTGCTACACTTAGAGCCCAAACGGCTCAAGTGTGACAGAGCCTGTCAGATACAAAACCATCCATAAGGTTTCGCCTACAACTTAAGTTTTTTGGTACATTGATTCTTGGCAAACTCCAATTTAAGGTATGCTGTAATAGATAATAACTTAAAAAAAAAAAAAAAAAGATCGTACTCTGAACATGAAGGGAAACGTGAAGAGAGTTTTAATAATGCAACCAAAGCCATCGCTTTTGTGGTAAGATCTGATGCATGACGGTTAATGGCAATCTCTACAATGTCAACTGCATCAGACTCAGTCACCTGCAAGCATGACAAATTGAAGGCTGATAACTTTTAAAAAAAGTAGATTCAGTGAAAGATTTCTTTTAGATTTTCCTATGTGCTGCTAATATGAGCAGATTTAGGCAACAATTGTTAAAAGTACAATCACAGTTAAATAAAGCTGCAACTCTCAAAAGAAAACACGGCCGGAATATAAACTCATTCCTCTGTATAAAAAAATCCAACTATGCAATAAGAACTAAAATGAAAAAGGCAAGTCATATAATGCTAACATATATGGTTTTAGTATAACCATATCATGCCCAGATTTCATTGAATTAGCAAGGACACAGGAGCAGTTTCTTCCACAGAGCATGTTAAATAAACTAATCAAACAGGTAAACTAAATCCCACCCTCACTCCACCCCCCCCCCCCCCCCCCTTCAGTTAGGGAGAACTATAAAACTATGAAAGTGACAATGAGTAAGTATAACAAGGACCAGGGACATTATTAAAACATCTTTCATTAGAAGGTTCAGACCAATACATTTATCAACTTGTTAAATTATTGCTTATAATCAAGTGATATATTATATTTATGCAACCTGAAGCAACAGTTAGACAAATGAATAAACTTCTCAAGCAGTAGCACTCACTGTTATTGGATCTTCTATGTCAAGCATTCCAACATTATGGACTAACATGTCACCATACTCCCCAATGCACCACACTGTAACTCGAACTAGAGTCTCCTGAGGAAAAGCATTAGGTAATATTATGTGCACAGCATCAAAAGAAAAGTAAGTGCCTAGATTCTGTCAAAACTAAAGTGAGCACCTGTTCAGCTGACGTTTGAAATGCTCTGTACAATGCTCTTACGGTATATCCATGAAGCTCAGAAGCATTGGTTATCACAACAATTAAGGCATACCATACCTCATCTTTTACAAAATTTCCAGCCTACTAACATAGAATAGAGATCAGAACATGCACCCAATATAAATATATATATATATATATATATATGTATGTATGTATGTATATAACTAAAATGGCTCAATGTGGAGACAGCTAGCACCAAAACAACAACCACAATAAGAGGACAGCTCAACACAGCTCCCACCATTCAGTGGTCCTCAGAAGGTAAAATGTAGCCACACCCCTGTGATCACATAGATTGTTTCCACAGCTAGAACTTTGTGACCACCAGATTATAAGGTAGCAACCTTATTGTGTCAAGGCACACCTTCCAGACAACAATCTCAATACACCATCAAATTTATTTGGCAGACATTTTCTGACCAACACATGGCATACAACACAATTCTGACTCAAACAAATTGATGCCATGAAACCGTATATACATGGCAGATTTTTAGCATCAATACCTGAACCACCATCAAATCATAAAACAACAATAATAAGGTGGGAGATGTTAACATTATTGTTAGAGCAGATTTTAAGCATGCGAATGATTTCATACAATGTTTCATGCCAATTGGGAAGCAAATGAATTATCATATTTCACATACAAGGATTTAGCTCCTCTAGAGGGCAGAGTTCACTTCAGAAGAAAAGGCAAGAAAATTTAAGCATAGATGAGAATGGTTGATATTACATGCACATGTATAATCATGGATTTGTTAAAATCAACTCCCATAATTTTAGCATTTATGGTTGAGATGTCTCACTTTTCCCTCCAGTGAATCACTGTCACTCTAGAGGAATTAAATCTACATGTAGACCCGCATCACTGCTAACGGATAGCCTAAAAAGCTAGCATGCTTGGAATTTTTGCCTTTAAAATTTTAATTCACTACAAAAGTTTGTCCCTTATATTTATTACCTCAGACAGAACCTTGAGCATCTGATCAATGTACCAGATCTTCTCTGGGGAAAACCTGAAACATTAATAAATAAATGCTAGTCAACTAAATATATCTATGAGTGTGTGTGTGTGTGTGTGTGAGTGTAAAATTTAAAGAAAATCTCTAATTAGTTCTAGATTGACAAGGGGTAACAAAGATAAGGACCAATTCAAAATGGATCAAATGGCTTCATCTTTATTTTATCAAAAAAGAGATCAATAAGAAAGAGCAGAAAATTCCAAAATGTAAAGACTGCAAGGCCAACATAGAAAACATGTTCACAACTACCAACGTGAGAAACAGTTATATCTTCTAAAAGAACTAATGCCAGTAAATCATGTTCCTCTGACAAATCAAGTGTCCTTTAATGATGGAATATCACAAGTGATCCAGAAATTATAGGATACTCAAAAAAGAAGAAATAAATTTCACACAGTTGGCCTCCTTCTCTTCTCTCCTTGCCCAAGTTAAAAGATAAAAAAGAAACAAATGAAACTGAAAAAAGAATGTCATTCAGCATCTTATGACTCACTTTGCTACAATGGAGCAAATTTTCGCAGTAAGGTCAGCTCTGAAATCCTGATCACTGACTTCAAGATAATCTATTAGTTCTTTCGCCAAGGGCTTCACATTAGTATCATTGACCAAAACATAAACAAGTTCAAGGGCTCTTTTCCGAATTGAAGCATCTGAATCCTGAATGGAAGAGTCAGGTGATCAACCCATACGATTCTAAAACAAAGCTCTTTTCTTATCACTAAGGAAGAAGACAAATTTAATACCTTCACACACTCTAAAATTGTTGCACGGTGCCTCTGTACTGCCTGACCATCAGCTGTTACAGCCTTCATTAGCATGTTTAATGCCACATATCTAAACGAAGAAGGTAGAAGAGTAAGATTCACTTCAATAATTAAACTTAAAAGAAAAACAAAAACAGAAGGATGGAATGAAAATAGAGCTTGAAGAACACTAGATGCAATATTAATTATAACCTTTACAAAGAATTAAAGAAATTGAATGGGCACATGATTTATTTTATCGTAATATAGAAGTTATAAGCGCCTTTTTCTGTCAACAGCCAAAGAACAATTCAGCCTAAGAACAAATTAAGCCACAGCATAGCATATACTTTTGTAAGCAACATAAAAATTACAAACAAGATTTTGACCAAACTAAGTTCAAACTAAATAAATTTTAGCATATAGCCAAATGAGTAACTAGAGACATCAACTACTTAAATTTTATCCCTACCTTACAAGTTGGTTTTGTATGGTTAAGTTAGACTTAATTTACTTTCTAAGAGTTATAATCACGTAAATGTTGTCAATATAATTGGGGTCCCCGGTCCTATTCTTTTTTAGAGTTCATTTGTTTGGAAACATTTTTTTATCAAAGAATCAATTCTGTTTTAAAAAAAAAAATAATCCCTTTCTTTGTTACATGTTTGTGCGGCTTTTAAAAATAATAAGAAACTGGAAATACTTACAAATGGTTAGGATCCTTTTACACATGGTACAATCGGATTTTGTCCCATCACAAATGAAATTACATTTTAGAATAGCTTCTTGTAAAATTAATTACTTAAAAATTGGTGATTTTCTGATTGTGAACAAACCTGTTAATTACTACTTCTTTAAAAATCTCTAGAACAATCACTAAACTATTCCATACAAAAATCACTTTTTATCTTAAACAAACTGGTGATTCCTTATTTTTTTTAAATGTTTTAAATTGGTAAGGCAATAATTTGATTGCTCAAATGACTTACTGAGTCCAGTTTACTGTAGACCAACCCAAAAAGCACCATCCATCAATCACATTTTATGTATACCTCTTACTGTGCTAAATTTTATGTTTCTTTTAGCAATTATAGTGAAGCTTACAATTTCAACACTCAATCTACCACCGTTAGAAGGTTTTGATTGAAATTTCTAGTCAGTTACAAAAGAGAAACAATGACGAGAAATAAACCTGATATTGTTGTCACGGTTTGACAAGAATCTTCCCAGGATATTAATGGCTAGTACACGTAAGCCGCCATTATCTTCAATGCTCATTATTGTTTGAACACATTCATATAAAATGGCATTCCCTGCAACTTTATTTGACTCGGTCTTCGTAGCCACCTAAAACAGGCAGCACGTGTAAAATTATCAACCTAAAATTTCAGAAGAGATGGCCACCAACAATAAGAAATAGTATATTAAAACTCATCTACCCCTAAAACATTGATTTGGCAAACAGAAAATGGCCTAATCTTGACTACTATAACATGTGGTTAACACAATTGATTAAAAAACTAAGCTTCGCCAGTTAACTGAAGAATTCTAACAGTAACTAAATCACATAGTGTATCATAAATACTAGTTCCTTGGCAAAAATTTTATATAGAATACAATTATAGAACTCCCTCCTTTCTCTTTTGCCTAATTTATAATTCTTCAAAGAATTAGATAGAAATATACAGTGAAATTTGAAGAAGAAAATCCAGATGCTCAATGGGCTTCTATTTCAACAGCTATTTACAATGGAAGACACCTCTTCCCCTTACAAATACTGTCATACATTCACATGCACACAAGAAAAAAATAAAAAAGATTTTAATACAAATCTTCAACTTTAAGCACATTTTCTGAAGTGATCTTACATTAATGCAAAACCAAACTAACCAACCATACATTACCATAAACCAATAGAAAAGCATCTTCCTCTGACCAGTGCCACCCAAACACACCAACATCCAAAACCACAATCTATGTTTGATAACGCCCTTTAATGCATTAGCTGGAGCAGAAGTTTAGTATCATTAACTCCTTTCCCCAAAATGTGTTGTCATAGGATTATGTACTAGTGAGTTTAGACATCCCTCAACCCTATAAAACCAGCTTATGACATAAGGACTATCCCTACTTGTATGCTATATTTTAGTATTATCTCTAGTTGATATGCACTTGCGTTTTTCCTGATACATTCCCTCATCTCCAACATTATTGGGCATGGTACACGGATAACATGATGAGTGACCCTTTTAATGAATCTAAGATAAGCTCCAATAACATACTAAAAAGTGGATTTAGGAATAATAACTTAGTCCAACAAAATAGACTTAAGATGTGAGAAATGATAGAGGCATGGTCAGATAACCAAGCATCGCAGATTATTAATGAGCTCTATAATAACATAATATCATAAAATTCACCATAAACACACAGCTGACCTGGGCAAGTATGTCATTCATGCTGTCACTAGCATCAGCATCACCTTCACCCAACACCCGCAAAAGTTTAAGCAATCTGATGTGGAGAAATGGGTCTGTGATACCAGCAATATCATACTCTGGTGAATATGGACTATTTGCTAGATCCTTAAGAGTTCTGACCAAACCATCTGTGCATTTCTGTAATAATTTATTCACAAAATGATTCGTTACAATAAAAGCTGTTCAAATCATGACTCTATTTGCAGGAGCTCTTCATATTAAAATGCAATCAGAGGTTAACTTTGAGCATTAAGGTACACCTATGAAACTTTTTAATATGCCTTTCCAGTTCAAATAAGTATATACTATTATTTATACCCAACAAACTAGCTTGCAGAAACTAAGACATGGTGCTGTGACCTTAGAAACAGTATGTTATTTTTTGAAACAGTTGAGTTTACAAACACCATAATACTAGCTCACAAAAAAAGCCTTTCCGATATTGAAAAGAAATTTCAAATTAACTACCCAACAAATCCCATATTCTAGATTATAACTTCATTAAATTTCCTTTAGGTTATATCATCGTCAAGAATTCATGGATGCTATTAACTCCCAAATACCAAGAAGAAAATATATAGAGATAATTTGACTAGCAGCACAAAATATTTGTAATTCTAAGGCTATAGTAGATAAGTTTACCTTAAGTCTTCAATATGCAAAGTGAGTTATAGGTAACTACACCATGTGAAAGACAAAATAGTTTAAAAGATGAAACACTACCTTCCTAATATTTTCAAGAGCTTCAGCGCTAATTTTACACAGATCTGTACAAAGCTGAACCCCAGTGATCAAAACCCCATGATGCTTCTCCCTAAGTAAGGCAGTAGCAGGATTGATAAAATTTTCTGCCAAGTCTGGAACTTTCTTTAAGATCCTTATAGAGCATAATGCTGCCTATATAACAGTGAGCACGGTTAACTTCTGTGAACGAGTTTTTTTGAATAATTAATCAATAGTCATCATTCAAGCAGTTAAATGGGAAAGGTTTTATTAATAACTCAAATATTAAATTACATTGCAAGGTTATAAATATTTAGAAAATGAGAATAGGGAGATTACTAGTACATGTGATAGACAAGACTATGGAATCAATTGTTGCATGCTAAGTCCGTAGGAGGAAATTTGATAGAACTTTCATTCAAAATAATGAAAATGAAAGAAAAAAGTACTAGTAGCAAACAGCATTTTACTGGTAATCAATGAGAAAGTTGATATTTTACAACCGCGCAATGCTTCACTTCTATTTTCATAACTCCACATGTTTTGTTATGTGGTCAGGCAAGATTATACATTGCAAAATTTGCAGTGATGTCAAAAAGATGTAGCACGCTGAACAGACCACCCTAACGTAAGGATTATTATTTTTTATTATTAATACTACATGATGAAATTCTAGATTATTCGAATGGGCATCAAACACAAAGCACCATTGTATTTGTGCATCAGAATTACTTCCTTGAGCCAAATACAACTAAAAAATTTATAGAACAAAGGCATAATCATCGGATGATTGAAAATAATTTATAAATGCATGTAAGAGAATTCTTTACAATATATAACTCAAAAACCTTTATTAAAAAAAACTACAAAAAGAAAGAAAGAAAGAAAGAACTCTAACAAATAAGCAACCTCTTGCAGAATAGTCAATAAAGTTACACTACTAATCATCATATGGAAAGGAAAGTATGTTACTGTCACTATGAAACCTAAAACCATTCACGACATTTTCTCCCCTAATATATGGAAAAAAACACTGATACAATATGTGATGTACACTGAAAATTACCTTCTTCCTAATATTTGGATCTCGAAATTGCAATAATCTCTCAACCTCTGGTGCAAGATCACGTGCCATTTCCGCTGAACAAATGTTTCCTAAAGCACAAAGGGCAAGTCCGACTATATACTGATTTGTATGATTAAGATCTCTGTGATTCAGTTAAGGCTCATCATCTATGACCAATCATTAATATTCTTCCCTTCCCTCATTTTGTTTCAGTAGGTAGAAGAAAAAAATAGCACATTTGTAAAGTGCAACATAAAAATCAGGAAATATATATAAAATAAATCACAACTTTGACTAACAACTGGATACTGTTTCAAAGAATTGGTGACCAACATGAGAACTTCTTGTCTTTCATCCAGAAGCAACATGAGGCCAAGATAACCTATTCTCTTCTCCGGAAATCCAGGAGATGCAATCAACTTGAGGCATTCCATTTGACCAAAATGTGTGGGGTAACCAAGCATGTGGATGAACATTAGCTTAGCCAGATTTCGATGCCGATAATCAGTATCATTTTCATTTATTGCTGCACGAATGGCAGCGCACTCTTTTCTTACAACAGCCCGTTCTTCTGCTGCAGTCTTGCAAGCACGAATTGCCCGGATCATGTCCCTATAAGTTGGGATATTGAAAAATATGAACCCAATGTGTAAATGATATTGATCAAAATTAAAGCCAAACAGAAACTAGAAATTAAACACGTCTCCCCTTTCCAACTAGCAAGAAACCTGGAAAAATTAAGTGTATTTGACCGTTTAAATCAGAGGAATTTTGAAATAAAAAATGTCAATCACATAGACAAAAGAAAACACATGCGTAACTGCAAGATCACAAAGAAAACAAGACCTTGCTTATGTAAGTGACAGCATAGTATAGTTGTAATTCCAATTCTTCTACACAATGCTTTATCTCAATGCTCAAAGTTAGTGCGGAAGCAGAGAACAAGAGATACTCCAACTATTAACAAATCAATACAATAGTGCTTACGGCACAGCATATTGGCCCCTTCCAGACCAGTCGAGTGTGTAAAAATCATGCTTTAAATTCATGGGAGGACTCGAGACCGGCCACATATTGTAACTAAAGCCATAGGATGCTAATTTACAAATTCATTGCTTCACAATAATGAAATATATAAAATAAAATCAGCATGAACAATCTCATGACTACTCACATCAGATTCAAATCCATTATCAAACTGGTAGGTCACAGTACTTAATAGGGACAGCATCAGTGACATTCTGTGGATGAGGGAGACAAATATACTAATAAAGATCTATAACTAAGTCACTTACAATGTTGCAACTACATATGTCTACGCTTAAGACTTTATCCTAACAATATACAGAATACATATCGTTCAAGAATTGTTCCAACGCTTCTATAATTACACGAATGAAACTCTGATGTACAGTGTTCATTCAAGTTCGGGGCTAGAAGCTGGAGTTCAATATCACCATCCGATTTAGAGACTGAGAGAAAACCTTGACCAGCTAAGCACAACAAAACCAGTCACCAAATGAATTGTTAACATGTATATCACTAATTTCAGCTGAAAGAAAAACACAAAATCGCGACCATGCAACTAAAAGAGCAGTAAATTCCAATAAAATAAAAATGCGGAGATAATTTAAAATTCTTCCAAACGCAAAGCCCTACTCAACTACAAAACCAGCACAAAGAAGAACAAACATATTGTACATGATGTGAGAATGTGGTCGTGCGTGTTAGCGTGTGCGTGTTAGCGTGTGCGTGCACTAGGCGTTGATCCAATCCAAGCGACCAAGCGAAGAAGAGAAGGATTTAATTGCTTACCTCAAACGCGTTCCTGAAGAGAACGGGTTCATGATTGACGGTGATTATGTACGGCAAGAAGCTCAAATCGGATCCAATTGCGACGAGGAGGAATCGGAGAAGGAGATCAATCGGAGATCCGAATCGGCAAAACGAAGAGGGATTCGGATCTGATACGAAGCGAGTATTTGCGTTGTGTGTGTGCGCGAGCTCTGTCAATTTTCAGAGGAAACAAAACAACTCGACACCACCGCACCTTTTCTTTCTTCCGCTTTTGCAACGATTTTACAATTTTAACGTTTCTGTCTCAAATCTTTGAGAAAGAAAAATATGAAAATGGATTAAAATTACAAATTCCAGACAATTAAAAATGATAATTAATTAGGGACAGATTCGTAAATTTAAACTGCTTTTGGCAAAATTTAAAAATAAAATGTTCCTCAATCCTCACCCTGAGAAAAAAAGATGTTACTTGAGTATTAATTTAATTGATGAAGATGGCTTTGTTCGAGTCACGAACCCGCAGTTAATTTAGGCTTTTTTTAATTCCTGTAATTTATGCATTTCCAATTTATAAAGAAAGTGTTAGAAAACATTTTAAAAATAAAAAAGTTAGAAAATATTTGAAAAAAAAAATGTTAGAAAAGAGTCAGCTACACCCATTTGAGAGTCATTGGGTGCATTAACGTTAGTTAAGTTAGGGGTTTTTTATTTTATTTGAAATTGGAAATGAAACATCAAAAGGGTTTATCATTTAAATTTGATCAGTTTAAAAACTCATGTTTTTAATAATACTAGTCAAAACATGTCTTATGTACTGACTCGCATTTTTATTGCATTATTACATTTTATATTAAAATAGTGATAAAAAATATTTTCATATTTTTTGGTCCAATTCACTAACGTTTTTATTGCAACATATTATTTCCTGTTGGGTCAAATATTAATATTTTTTAATTATAAATGACATATAAAGTATGTAAAAAAATGTTATCAAGAAATAGTTGAAAATAACGCAAATTATTCGGAGATGGTTTGTAATAAAAATTAACTTCATGTATATAGATTACAAATAACCAAAACTTGACTAAATAAAAAAATTGAATATTCCAAATACTTTTATGCTTACAAATATAGACTAAAAATGCTTTTAGTTAACAGAGGATCTTTACTTCATACAAAAAGAAAAGAAAACTCCTTTTAAATTATGGAAAAAAAATACGTTCTCATAAAAAATAATAATCTTTACTTTCGAGAATCATTCTATTTATGGATAAATAAAATCGAAACAATCATTGCAAAAATATAATACATAAACTTCAAAATCAAAAATAAAACACGAAAGTATTGTTTAATTACAATAAGATAATAACACAAAAATATATAAATAACTTTTTTTCATGAACTTTAATCTACACCCACATTTTTTAAAACAATAAATTAACTCAAATCTCACGATATTCTAATACAAAAGTATAAGAAAAGTTAAATATAAGTTTAAAGGGTTTTTGACTTAGAGCTACTAAAATCATAAGAAAAGTACAGAGTCGCTCTTTTGCTCATCTTAGATGATGTGAAACTTTTTAAGATGTATTATTTTCATCAACTCAATCATCTCCACCATGATTAAAATAAATACATCTTCATTGTCTATACCAACAATCATACTCCATCATAAAAGTATGTTCACTTGGAATTAAATCATCCTAATAATTTCATTTCGTTGCACACATATCAAAGATAATCAATATCCGTGTATTATCATTGCACCTTGCATTAATGTTAACCAATGTTCATGCATAAACATCATACACCATACATCAATGTTAACTAATGTCACATTGTATAATCATACACACCCTGCATAAATATTAGTCAATGTATGTGTATAATTACAATTAGAAAAGACTCATCCTAGCACTCACAACCTGCTCAACTGAGCTACCACGTGTCGCATTCCTCCATTTTCAAATTTAATCAACTAGGGGATGTCACATCTCATAATCCCTCACTCTCATATTTAACCAACCAGAAGTTACCACATCATCTTCTTTTTTCCTCAAGCAGATATGCAATACATTAATGTCTTCACCACAAACCATCATCAAACCTCCACATAGTCACTAGAATATTTGAATCGTGTCGTCATTGCATGTACAAGCATTGAAGAAGGGAAAAGTTTGTTCCACCCAACATAAACTGAAACATAAAATGTTGCAACACCATCACACACTTGTTGACGACACAAAACTCCATCATGTCAGCCACACAAAACACCGTCACTAGAGATCTCAAGCTCCACCCACGTAAATCAAGCTCTACTCACTACTAGCCTCACCAAACACAATTGTCCACTGTGTGCATCATCGAAGTAGCACATTGCATGTTATTGCAATCCCATCGTTTGGCACTCAGTAGAGTTATCACCAACACCATTTGAGTTCCATGCATATCGTATAGGAAGAGCTTTTGTGCACAATACGCTAGATTAACACTTCCACCGTTAATCTCCATCAAAGACTGCATGAGCTCCTCTCCAGATCACAAGCTAAAACTCTCTACAGATCCATGATTTATCCTCCTCGCAACCACCAAAAAACACACAGGAGCATTAGAAGATCAACCCAGCTATTGATCTGAACACACTCATCAAACCTTTAATTGCATCCTAGAAATTGTTACAACATGCAGACCATGACAACCATGGAAACCCAAATCACACATGACTCATCGAACACATCTCCATCAAACCTCACTTATCGAGCCATGCGAGCACCGATCCAATCTTCTCTACATATCTAGGAGCACACTCGCCAGAAAATGCTCACTCCACTGCATATCTAACATGACTCATCGTCCTTGCGCCTTGGTTGACTTCCACAAACCTAACTACAAATTCACCAAGCCAACAAAGTGCCAATAGTGTTTCTTCCATCAAATTTCTATATCATATTTGACAATACCTACAAATCTCATTGCAAATTCAGTAACCAATGATGACTCTCCAACAATAAGGAATTCATCTTTTGTAATATGGAATATCATACTAAGTTGTAACCACATAATATACTAATAATATTCTACCGAGTCATATGTTCTTGATACTCACTCTAATGTGTCATCATAAATAACATTATCGTTTTTACTTGTAAGAATCACCATACAAATGGAGAAATAAGATCAAAACAATCAACACAAGAATATAACGTGAAAACTTTAAAATCGAAAAAAATCACAACCTTGTTTAATAACAACTAGAGAATAACAATATGTGATATTTTTTACAACATATGCAATATTTCTTCCATGCCTTTTAACCATAAATAGAAAGAATTTAACACAACACTATACTATAATAATTTAAGAAAAGTTAAAAACAAGTTAGAGTGTTTTTTATTTGAGGCAACTAAAATAATGAACTTTAAATTCATTATATAGTCACTAACACTCACTTATTTGCTCATCCTAAGTGATGTGAGACTTTTCAAAATGTATTATTTTCATCAACTCAACATAAATAACTAATTGAAAGATTTTTAAAATTTATAAAATAAATAATTTAAACTTTTAGATTTTAAGTTAACAGATTTTAAAAAATAATAGAAATTTTAAGCCATTATTAATTAAGTTTTTTCAATAAGAAAATATTACATCAGGTTAATTTTGAAAACAATAACAATATTTAAAAGTTCAAAACTTTGGATTTGAAAAAAATATGAATAATGTATCGTATATAAGTTTGCATATCAAAATTAAGCATTTATATTTTTATTTCAAAATAAAATAATATGTGACAATAATACAGTAAAATAACAGTTAACCACTATTCAATTAAAAAATATAAATATTTTAAGTACTTAATATGTAAAATCCAAAAATTGGTATATTTTAGAAGTGATGATAGTTTAAAAACAGTAAGTCTCGGTTATTTTAATATTAAATGGTTTAGTTATAAATAGTTTTGTTATAAACGACTTTCATTATTTTAAAACGTATCATCTCTCTATAAACCAATTTTCCAGAGTTCTCTACCTTCTCTCTAAGTGTTCTTGTTCCTAAGTTATCTGTTTGACGATCAGGGGGTGTCTAGACGATCACGACGTCAATGTCTATAAATCTAGTCGATCAATTTCAAGAATAGAGAAAATAAGTTTTGACTCTTTTTTCCTCTCTTGTTCCTAATCTGTTTTTAGAAAAATCTTGTACTGTTGCATGTGTAATCATTCATGGTTTATCTAGAGTTCTAAAGATTCTATACCTTTCCAATTTGGTATCTCGTAGGTTTGTTTAGAGATTCCTTGCGTTTCAAGCAATCGATGAAATGTTTCTTTGAGTTGGACACTTTATTGCAAGGTAAGGAAAGCTAATTTGCTTTTTATAAGTGTAGTAAAATGGGTTAAATCAGTTAATTTGTGTGTATGTGTTTTATATAAAAACAAGTGGTGTTAAATTGGGGAAAAGTGTTGAGTGATTGTAAATTTAGGATGTGTTTTGATAATTTTGATTGTATGATTGTTGTTGTGAGTTATTGCATGAGGAATTTAATATGTTATTAAGATAAAATTGTATTAATAATGATGGTTGTGGATATATGAAATTACAGTCCAGATTGTACCTTCAATGGATGTTGTAGGTAATGTCAATTTTGGAATAATGAGAACAATGTGAAATTTGTAGTCTAGTATTTGTCTTTGAGTGTTTTGTGATTTGTTAGTATCATTAAATGGTCAAATAAAGGAGGTTAAGGAAGGGAGATAAAATGAGTTCAAATCCTACTTGTTTTTGAGTGAAAATTAGGGGTTTTGGTGAGTGAGTTTTTGAGTAAGCAGTTGGTTAGGTAAAAGAGAAGTTTAGGGATTGTTTTGAAGTCCATTAGGACTTGTGATAGTGGTTAAACAAGAAAAATCTGGTTTGTAATGCAAAAAAGAGTTTGAAAGGGCTTGTTGGAGTGATTTCGAGTCTATTAAGGGGGGTTTTAAGTATTGAGTATTTAAAGGAGCAATTCTGTGGAGTAGGAGTTGGTTTAGGGTCTATTGTTGAGTCAATTAGAACTTGTTGGTGCAGTAAAACCAGTGGCATAAGTGGTAAAAGAGGTAGAAATGAGATTGGGTAGCTTAGAGAACTTAATTTGGTAGTGACAAATTTGAGTTACAACAATGTTTTCAGAGTTTTCTTAGATTTTTTGAGGGTCCTAAAGGCCTTTAGAAGTTGGGGGTAAAGTGTTCAAAGTGAAAAAATTGAGTTTGGTACCTACTGATAGTGTTGAGCGCCCAAATAGGGTGCTGAGTGCCCATTTTTCAGTGGCCAGGGCGCTGAGCGCCAGCCCTTGAGTTTTCGAGTAGACTGCACTACAACAGTTTTGGGGAGTTTTCGAGTTTCAGTTATCGGCTTTTTACGTTCTTTAGGTCGTTTTGGGGGGTTTTGAACCCTTCCGGAGTTGTTGGTGAGGGTTTCAAAGCTGGTTTCCTTACCTAAATAAAAGTATCAAGATGTCATGAAGAAATTGTGTTATTGTGTGATTTGTATGAGTGTTTCTATTTCTTTAATGTATGATCAGTATTCTCATGTATTGATGTATTATTTGAATGTTAAAGTGTATGTACATATGTATGATTTCAAATGGTTTTCAAGGTTGGAAAAGAGAATTCCATTTCCAAGGAGGAATATCTTATTAGGGGATTCATGTGTATAAATTGTAAGAAGCCAATATGGGGTTATCTTGATACTCTAATGATCATTCATGCTCAATTAGAGAGTGATGAGTCATGTCGTGACAGGAGCAAAAGGTCCTAGCCTGGAGTCCTTTCTTCATGGTGGCAAAGGACGTTTTAAGGACTAACCTTGTATGACAGCTTTGAGTGGGTCAATTATTCCACCACACAAGTGGAGAACCTTCCATGACTCAACATTTATACTATATTGTAAAGGGTTTGGCCAAGTCCGAGTGGTGTGAATAGAAAATAGAATATGTGTAATGGTGAGATATGTTCTACTAATTGTGTGATTGAAATTGTATATTGAATTTTATTTTTCCATGTTAAAATGGGATGTGATATATGTTTCTTGTAAGTTATCATATGTAATATGTACATTTTATTTTAGTAGTTTTATATTATTAAAACGGCATAATAAATTATAAAATTTTTATTACACATTCAATTAAAAGTTTTCAATTGTAATTAAGTCAATTTTTATCATACATATTTTATATAAAAACACATTTATTTTCAAAAACATGGTCTCATAATGCTATCACAAATTGAATCAAACAAAAACTATTGAAAACAAATATTAAAAGAACTCAAACATCAGTATTTCCGAATGTTGATCTCAAAAATCATTTGACCTTATTAAAATAATGCATTGATCAAAACATATTTCAGACTATTTTTTATTATGTATTGTGGAGCATCTCTCATCTTATAATAAATATATTATAATGCTTTATTTTACATATAAAATAAAATGATGTTTATTTTACAAAATATTGGAATGTACATCTATCATTATTTTAAAAATAGTTACTGTAATAAATATTTGACTATCTGAAAATAAATAATTTGAAATAAATTCCATATATCTGAAATGTACATCTATCATTAGTTATAGAACGCCAATTGTGTCATATTTGTTTTCTAAAATATTTAATCTGAATGTTTTTTATCCATTCCATATATCTGAAATGTATCAAAAATTTTAATATGATATTTTTTGTCATTTGCTATGATTGGGAGGTGCATATTTCAAAAGCCCCGGGGTCCTTTAGAAATAAATAAGAGTTCTTCTTCTGTACCTATAAAATTTATTCTTACTACATCTAATATATATGTGAATTCCCATTTAACCCTAACTGTTTTACCCTACTTCACCAGAACCCGAGAAGTACCTCCTCCAACAATGTAGGAGAAACCACACCGCAACACACACCAAACCGTGTTTCCATAAAACAAAGAAGGGTAAAAGTGGAATTCAAAAAATAATAGGTGTAAGAAGAAATCGATAGGGTGCATAAAGAAACACCTCCATACTTTTTTAAACGTAGGAGGCACATGTTGCAATTGTACCTGAATCTGTTACATCCAAGTGTGAGTACCACCACCTACCCTGACTCCCTAATAAATACTTCAAATTTCTTAAAACTTTGTTTCATAAAAGTAGCTTACTCAATTACAAAGATTTAATCAAAATAATTATTAAATTAGAAGGATGTGATGAAAATGTAAAACGACAAACCTATATAGATTTTATTGTATAAATAAAACTTGTGTCTTTAGACAAAAAAGTATATTATTGTATAATTATACTTTTAAAAAATAATTAAATTTTTATTAAACTTTTAGTGTTTTTATCAATTTTTCTTAAGAGTTGTATATATTTTTTAACGAGTCATTTTATTTAATGTAATTTATCTGACGAGTATTAATAAAGAAATAAAAAATATATTTTTTTTTGTCTCTCTAAGATTAAATACATATGATAAGTAAAAAACTTAAGAATTATGATGAAATTTATTAAAATATAAGAAATAATAAAACAATGTAAAAATTAAAAACTGTCAAACCAGGACATGTCGAAGAAAGGGGCAAATGTCTGAAAAAGATGAGCTTGAGTATTTTATATGGCTTTCCCAAAACACAGCTCATCTCATTCCTCAGAATTTACATCTCTCTAAAACTTAAACCTCTACCTTTTCTCCTCCTTCTCTCTAGAAATCCTCCATCTCCTTTAACTTTTTCCTCAAGTAGCCACCGTCTAAGCAATTTGGGAGTCAAGATCTTCAATCTACACCGATCAAAATCAAGTTTAAAGTAAGTAAGTTCATTCTCTTCTTAGAAATTCTACTTCCTGGCACATGCAAACCAAGTTCCTGGTTGCATGTGTTCATCAACTCCTTCTTCTTATTTCTGACTATTTTTCTGGTAATTTGGGTTGGTATTTCTTCACCGTTCGGTGAAGTATAGGTGTTCTTGGTATAATCCTGGGAAGGAAGCAAAGTCTGGAAAAGAATAATCATTGTTCGGTCCGGTCAAGAGGTAAGGGAAGCTAGATAATTTAATTACTTGATTTTGATGTATGAAAATGTTGTTTGATAATTATGCATGTGTATGAAACTAATCTGGATAAAGCTGTATGAATATAAAATTGGATGAATTGGATGTTCGGTGCTGTTAGTGTGGAATATTGATGATGTGATTATGATAATTTTGTATCTGCATGATTATGGTTCAGTGGCCAAGTGAAATTGAAAGGTAGTGTGGTATTGAAATGGGGAAATTGTTTGGGTTTGGTTTGTATAGGAAATCTGATTCCCGGTCATTGAGTTTATGATTCTGCAGAATTGATTCTCAAATTTGTGATGAAACTCTCTTAGCAATGTTAGAAAAGTTTAAGCAATCTTAGTCCAGTATAAAGAAGTGTTTGATATATGTTTGGAGGATTAGAGGTTGGACGAGTATAGTGAAATTGGTAATGTTTGGTGTCGATCATTATTCTGCAGTTATTCTGCAGAATTATGTAGTTCACTAAGGGTTCGGGGTTGACCGCTCGGCCATGCTCTGATTTGGCCGTTCAGCCTTCTCCTGTGTTCGGTTATTAATTGGGTTTGGTGTGTTTGAAGTCCTCCCAATTCATAACCGTTTGGCCTTAGTAGCGCTCGGTCTCGGTAGTGCTTATTATGTACTACCGCTCGGTCTCAGTAGTGATTGGTCTTGTTTTGGTACTTGGTTGGTATTGATGTCCGGTCGAAGCTCTTAATGTTCGGCATGAGCCCTAAGTGTTCGGCCTAAGCCTATAATGATTAGTCTAAGTTAAAGAGTGTTCGGTCTTAGACTGATACTCGGTTTCTTAAAGAGTGTTCGGTCTTAGACTGATACTCAGTTTCTTAAAGAGTGTTCGGTCTTAGTCTGATACTCGGTTTCTTAAAGAGCGCTCGGTATTGTACTAGCCGTTAGGCTAGTAATAGCGCTCGGTCTTGTACTAACAGTTAGGCTAATGATAACGCTCAGTCTTGTACTAGCTCTTAGGCTAATGATAGCGCTCGGTCTTGAACTAGCCGTTAGGCTAGTGATAGCGCTCAGTCCTGTACTAGTGTTCAATATCGTAAATTGTACTAAGTTAAAAGTGTTCGATCTAAGCCGATATTATTCGTTCCAAATCATAAGTGCTTGATATAAGTTCAAATGTTCGACTCCTACTTGAGTCTTATTCTCAAAATGACCATTCGGTGATATTCTCATATTGGGAGTGCTCTCCTGTTCGTTCGTGTTCATAGGTTATGTTGAACTTTCACGTTCGGTCTGGTTTAAAGGTGGGATTATTGTTTCACTGTGATGTGTGATATGTATTTAAAGATATGACGAATGAGGTATGGTATTTAAATTGTGATACACATGAAATCATATGGGTATGAAAGAGTATTCCAGGGAGGAATATCTCAAGATTGGTTATTGAATGGTAAAGTATGAATATGGTCAGACTAAGCTGTCGTTCATCCTGACATTCTAATGGTCACCGAGTCTCAAGTAGAGAATGATGACGCATGTGGTGAGAATAGCAGGAGGCCTGATTGCGTATAGCTTGGGGTTCCGGCTATCGGACTAAACTCATGTGTAGACTTGGGTTTCGAGCTACAGTGAGGGATGAAGGGCTAACCTCGTGTGGCGGCTTGGGTTTCCAGCTATGGTAATTTTGATGGTTTTCCAGATTACCTTTCTACGAGTGCAAGAACGTCGTATCTACATAATTCATACAGTCTGGGGAGTCAGAGTAAAGTGAACAGTCAATGCATGCATTATGGTACGATTATGGGTGGAAATGTATGATTGTTTGTTACATGATGGACTGATTGATTTATATCAGATTTATGTGAGTAATCTGTTTACATAGTTAATTAAATTACACTAGCTTACCCTTATTTTCCTGACTTGTCTGGTTGTCCTTTCGGTCGTCCTCGTCCTCGTCCTTGCAATGATCACCCTGTGGGTGTGAGTAGAAGGAGCTGAAGTTTTTCTGGAGCAGGCGATGGCAGGAGAAGATGGTTCTTGCTAGGGTAAGACTGTTTGGTCTGGTGCTGATTTTGTATTAGTAAAAGACCGTTCGGTTTAACATGCTGTTTGTATGACTGATCAGTCTGATCTTATGAGTTGTGTTAATATAGGTTTCTGTAAAATTGTAAATTTATGGTTATTCTAGAATAACTGTAAATTAATTTTATTCTTCTTGTAAACTGTTCTATTTTAGTATGAATGTAAGAACTCTTAAGTATAATTTAAAACTATATTTTTGGGATGTTACAAAGTAATTTTTGTAAATTAAATATTAATTGAAATAAATTTAAAGCTCATAAAATAAACTACTGTATATTTATCAAATACTTTTATATTGATAAAATAAACCTCTAAAGCAATTAAATAAACCGCTAACTACTTTATTATTAGCCATTAATACTCTAAATATAAATATAAGTTTTAAATTTTAAATATTTGATAAATTTGTATGTTTTAAAATAAGTTTTTATCAAAATAAATATTTAGTGGGTATTAAAAATTTTACACTTTTCAATTGAGTTTTTGTGATTTTTTTTTAAATTAGGTGACATAATTATTATTTTACCCCTTAATATGTTTTTTTCTCTGTGATATTTTGTGATTAATATAAGACAATAAAAATGACTTGTAGTTTTATAATAAAAAATTTAATAAAAACTTAATTAAAAATATTTAAATTTAAAAGAAACTTAAAAATTAATTAAGCCTAAATATAAATATAAGTTAATATAACATTTGACACTCTTTTTAAATATCAAATAGAAGAAATTATAATAACACAAAATTAACTTTCAAAAACAAAACTATAAGGTTACAAAAAAACATCATAGCAAAAAATATATAATATAATTCAGTATTAAATGTTAAAAGGATACTTATTTTTCTTCAATGTTAAATATTAAAAAAGGAATTATCACTGTATGAATATCAAATAAAAATGTAAATAATTATAGAAAAGTGTAAAAATAATGAAATGAGTGTTTTAAAAGTGAATTAAGAGACTAAGTATAAATAAAAGTTGATATAACTTATTTAAGTTCTGTAATAATTTCAAATTTATACAAGTTCCTGAGTTAAGCTCATATTTGAATCTAGAATTTTGAAAAGATTTTTTGCAGGTATCTCTTTATTTACCAAATTTAATAATTTATTTAAAAAAAAAGTAAAAATATTTTAGTAATTTAAAATAAATATACATACACTCATCTTTAGTAATTTAAAATAAAAATAATAACAGAATAAACATATACATATTCATCTTTACCCAGTTCAAAAAATAAATATTACATACACTCAGTCAATAGGTAAATTTTCTCAGTGTCATCCTACATAAAAAAAAAAAAAGATCATGCACAATTTAAATCTCAAACCCCAAGCGAACTTGGGCGAATTCACCTAATCTGCCAGTCACATATTTAGTTTGAAAATAAATTCACATAATTTTTATCTAATTCACCTTAGATCCAATAGAATCCTCCAGTATTATTTTTCCTTATTTAACATTCTTTATACTAAAATCTTTAAGAATTTAATAATGTAAAATGCCATAATGTCAGTCACATGCAGTGGCTAGTGGGGACTCCCAACATGTCATGTCATCCACTTGTAATGAAATCTAGAGTTGGAGTTAACACACTCCGCTGGTCACTCCAATTATCATATTCCTTCAATTATTATTACTCTCCATTATTACCACCTCCATTCCTCTGTCACTACTATTAACATCTTCTATCACCTTCACAATAATCTTAATTACATTCATATGTTCAGGATGGAATATGAGAGTTTGTTGGAAGAACAGCAAAATTGGTAACTGAAACACTCATCAAACACAAGTTCTGACATGCTCCACTAGGAAAATATTTTTCCTTGTCTACAATTATCAAAGCATGAGGTGTTTGCATGTCACCCACATAAAACGTACAAGGTACAGAAGAACACTTGAATGTGTCAGAACTTTTCCGTGGAACAAAGGCAAAAGGAGACAAGTATATGTATACTGTATAATATATCTTATATTTTATGGCAGAGAACTTCTGCTGGACATTGAAACATAATCTTCACCAGAAAAAAAAATCAAGAAATAGCATGCCAAAATTTCTTGATCTTTCCCTCAAACTGATTAAACACTTAATATTGTGATGACCACCGGTTTCTCCTTACAAAGATCACACTTTTTAAAAGAAATCATTAATTATACTTCCTGTACTTGATATCACTCTCCCCTCTCTAATTAAAGCTGGATTGGGGATAAAGCACTTCTTTGCTCCTAATCTTTGTTGTTTTATATACTCAGTGCTTGTTGGTATAACCCATAGAACTGATTCGAGGTCGAATGTAGTGATGATCATAGAGAGATTGACCATATTCCACAGGCTTGATAACCACAGTTTCCTGCTTCCTATCGTGCTCTTGAACTGCTCCGAATAGTATCTCATTGGTTTCCTCGTGGCTTTGCTCAAGGTAAGTGTGAGGGATTGATGAATGATATTGATGGCGATGATGATGCTTGAGTTGTTGTTGTTGCTGCTGGTGCTGATGTTTTAGTTGCTGTTGTTGCTGAAGATCTCCTTCCCATCCGCTATAGAATGCTCTACTTTGCAATAGTTGTTGCATTTTTTCGGCATCCTTGGACATGAAAGGATATGTTTTGCGTGGTGTTGGGGTTCTGGGATCAATAGAAGGGGGTTCATCTTCTTCTGGGATCACAAAGCTTTCTTGCACAGGCCAAGCATTTAGTTGCTTTGGAGGTTGCTGGAACAACGTTTGGCTTTGAAATTCGTAGCTCTGTGGTCTTTTCCTGAAACCAGGAAATAAACCTCCCATTATTTCCACTACTGATGCCCCAGCATTGGTAAGAAGCTTCCCAAGGGATCCAAAGAAACTTTCTTCTTGCTTATCTGATTCATCTTCTGATGGAATTAAAGGAGGCCTCACAGACTTCACCGGCTTTTGATATGGACTTGGTGAAATGCCAGACATTGCTGAACCCTCAGCCTACAAAAGCAAGAGATTGCTTAAATGGCCCAAGTTTTCTAATAAATTTAGGAAACTATTGAATAACTCAACTATGCAGTTTTAGCAAACAAAGGGCAAGTTTAAATTCTGCAGCTATGGCAAAAAGCTAAGATAAAAAAGGATAATTTGAAAAGTGTAGCATAACATGAAATGAGAGATCTAGACCTGTCCATGTATAGAATATGTTACTTTCATAGGTAGCTGCATAACAAAGAAAACTCCACACATCTACTTACAATGTCTATATATGTTTTACTGTTATAATGTCTAAGAAGATAATACTATGAACTCACATCTTGAGATGATACAATTGTACCGAGTCTACGTTGTAATAATGCAAGCATATAACCAAAAAAGCCAGCCCCAACAAGCATTGCAATACCTGTAAATTTATGGTAATTAGCCTTGATGTGTAGTTAAATTTTTTTCTAGAGGAAGACTCTGGAATGATTTAGTTTACCAAGTGGAAATCCATTTTCGTATTGGTAAGCACAGTCATCAAAGTGTAGTTGAATCTCTCTGATGGCTTGGTTTCCCCGGTCTATGACAAGTAGGGAACAACTACTTCCAACATAAACCACATCAAAATCATTAGAAAATTTAGCTTCTTCACTTGGACCATCAACATGGCCCCCTCCACGGCTCCATTTTCCGCCAGCAATTGTTGTGACACCTGTAAACAGAAATCTCAACTCAACAAAAAGCTCTCACCAATGATTCTATAGTGGAAGTAGAACAAGGGCCTCATGAGGGAGAGGAAGAGAAAGAATTGTTCAGTTTTGGTATAAGGTTTACCTGAATCACTAATCTTTCTAATTGCCATGTTCATTATATCTGCAATATAGATATTTCCACGATTATCAACAGTTATCCCCTTCGGGTGATTCATCCTAGCTTCCCTAAGCCTTCCATCAACATGTCCAGAATATCCTTCAGCAGATCCTGCCACAAGCTTCGGTCTGCTATCTGAAAAATTGCAAAGCAAAGGCTATTAGTTTTTTAAGTCAATAAAAATATATACATTTAAATGGATTCAAGAGTGGTAGAGAAATTTCAACAAAAGGAGAAGTCCCACAGATGCAGTAAGTTCAAAATGCATTACAGTTACGTTGTAAAAGTTTGATGCACATTCATAAATCTCGTAAGCAAGAACTAAAGTGAGATGATATAATGCTAGGCACATAACACATTGATTCAATCAACTGTGATTCTACCATGTAAAAGGGATTTGAGCAAGGGGAATGTGAATCTTAAATGACAGTTGCCAACTAGCCGTCTATAAACAAGTATTTTGACACGAAAACCATATGCTTGAGTACCAGACAATGGAGAATAATTCAAGTTCAATTGCACAAAAGAGGGAAAAAAATGGTCTAAAAACATTGCAATTGACTTTAGCAAGAAATTCTGAACAGAATGTTGGGGTGAAGTAGGTAGGGAGAAAAACCTCACAAGTTTCTATTGAGAGAAATTCAAGGTTTTCTAATACTGCCTAATAGATCACAAAGTAGAGAAGCTCATAATTTCCAAATTGACAGCAAGTCCAATGTCAAGAAAACCTTAGTCCACTGTAACACAGTGAAGAGATAACCGACTTATGCTGATATCACAAATTAAATAAAAACACAAACAAATCAAATGACAGATTGGACATGGAAAATGAATCAGATCACAAATTCAATCTACCATCGAATCAAACGGGGCACACTTACACAAAGAAAGCGATGACGAAATCCTATAAATGTTACTATTAACCGAATCCAGAATAAGAAGGTCCCCATCAGGCAACACCTCAACCGCATAAGGTTCAATTCCAAGCTTGCTTCCATCAAACACAGTCTCCACACTGTACCCACTCTCGAACTTCATCATCGACTTCACACCAACCGCTGCAACAACACTCCAATTACACATAAACCGAAAAATTGAAATTAAAAAAAGAAAGAGAAAAGAAAATGCAATCTACATTGTGCAGATTCATACCAGTTTTGGTGGGTGCCTTGAGCGACCACACCCATTTGGTGAATGCAGGCACGACATTGGAGAAAAACCCACTAACAATCCCTGAAAAAGGAACAAACTTTGAGCTAAAGAAGTTGAAAGGATGAAAGCAGAGTGATAACAGTAAACAGGGTTACTCACTGGCTGGTAATGTGGTGGATGGTGCAGCTGAGACATTGCAGAGTAGAAGAAAAAGCGTGAAAATGAGAGCCAAATGGAGCTTGGCCATTTCTTGTGGTGGAGGTGGGAAATGCAGGGTCCGAGAAAGGAGGGAAACCCTAAATCATGGAGGTGAAAGGGGTGGTAGCAGAGAGTGCAAGATTGGGTTTTTAGAGTTGAGTCTAGTGTGGAGAAGGAGAGAATGGAAAAGGGAAGAGGAAAGGCAAAAGAGACAAGAAAAAGGAAATGGAAAAAGGAAATGGAAAAAGGAAGAGGGAGTGGTGGACCATTGGGAGGAAGAGTGAAGTTAATGTAGAGAATCATGAACCGCCATTATTGTCTACCTTCGTTTCTCTACTACTACTCTACATGTAAGTTGTAACTTTGTATTCACGACCTTAATTCTTTCCTTTAAAGGTCAAATATACGGTTTTTTCCCCTAGGGAATTGTTCTAAACTACGTTTCATTAATGTAATAACACATTTTTATTATAAGTTTAAAAGGATGATTGTTGTTGACTTTTTATACTTAAATATCTGACTGTATTATTGTTTTTTATAAAGTAAATGAAAATAAATAAATAGATATAAAGTAAATGGGTAAAAAAAATAAAAGAAGACAAATATAAGAGAAAAAGTATTATCTGATAAAGAAAAGTAAATGAAAAGAAATATTATTGTTTTTTATATTGTATGTATGTATGTATTATTTTATAACTTAGTGCAATTAAATAATATAAGATATGCCAGAGTGTGTGAGAGTACTATAGATAAAGGACCACAGTGTGGTGTAGTGTAGCTAATTCACCCAAATTATTTTTCTATTTAGAACTTTTTTTTAAGTGAGTCTCACCCTTGTTTTTACAGCTAGGAGTGGTTAAATATTGGAGGTAGATGTTTTTCAATAATATATTTTTTATTTTATGAATATTTTAAGAGAATATTTATTAAAAACTACTTCCAACTTCAAAAATAATAAATGTTATTCACATGATCATGATTATTATCATGATTTTCTATGGTAGTACTTCATATTATTCAATGCATTAGTTGATAGAGTGTGTTTTCTTGTTGGTGTATTAAAGGATGATTTGTTTGCATGCATCTTGGAAATAGAAATAATAAATACTTTGACAACATCTAGTAGAAACTGAAAACATGAAATTTTTTTTCCCCAAATTTAGTTGAAAAAGGGACATTTTTGTATTTTTTATTTATCAAAGTAGATAATAGACAACACTTCCCTCCAACTACCCACATTCAAGAAAATAATATATAATAGTTATTCTCTTTTTTTTTTCACTTGTAACAATTTCCACATTCAAGAAAATAATATATAATAGTTATTCTCTTTTTTTTTTCACTTGTAACAATTTGCATTATTATAGCTAGCCTTTTCTCATAAATAAATTGCTTTGTGGTCCATAACAACATGAACCAACAAATGAACCATATGTTTCATAGCCTTGACTTATAGTAGTGATAAGCTTAAAAAATCTCACAATGGCAAGGAAATGATTAGCACCATGATGAGTTTGTAGAATCACCAAGAACTTGTTATTACCATCAAAATTCTCAATCCAACTTTCTTTTTTGTGTGGTGCAACTGTTGTTGCAACCTCAACTAATGATCATGAGTCAGATCTGTTATGCATAATCCATGATCATGATGGTTTTCAAGACCAAGTTACATTAACCAATAATGTTGGCTATATATAAATACATAGGTGACAATTATGTCTTGGCACGTGATGTTATTGTTGTCTTGCACTGCAATTTGCTATTACCCATTCAAGGAATGGTAGAACTCATGAAGATCGGATACAACATTTTATATAATAATGT
Source organism: Vigna angularis (assembly GCF_016808095.1). Lineage (NCBI taxonomy): Eukaryota > Viridiplantae > Streptophyta > Magnoliopsida > Fabales > Fabaceae > Vigna > Vigna angularis. Next base: position 18,981,928 of record NC_068979.1, read on the forward strand.
ATGATCCTTCCAAAAGCAGAAAGCAAATAGAGACACTGTGACAGAGCAAGACAAATGTGGCCAATTTTCTATTCTCTGTTTAGACAAACAACAAAAACACTTGCCCTTTTACCAATTTAGTATCATGAAAACTGATAATGTCTTGATGAATTAGCTGGTACAAAAAAAAAAGGAATTTTTTCATAAATTTATTCATGTAACATATTAACAATAAAATTTTAATTTTAATTCAACTTTATAAATTCATTTTATATGATTTGCATACAAATAAAATAATACATCTAACAAATAATAAATCTTGTTAAAATAAATTTTAATAATGATTCTAATATAATGTTAAAAAATAGACTATAAATCTAATTCAACTTACAAAATTGATTTATAAAATAAAATTTATATACTATGTTGTGTTTTTTGATTTAGGCAACAATTTCAAGTGTCACCAGATTCAAAATTTTAACTCTGAAATTTCACATTAGATTAAAAAAATTAATATTATATATATAAAAAATACTAATATATTCATTATATTAAAATTTAAGTTAAAAATAATAGTAATCTCTTATTTAAATTAAACCCACATCTTATAGGCGTGGTTTGATTTGATAAATTCACCCTCAAAAAATCTGTATACTATTCATGATGTTGTCTAGTATATATATTGAACCTCTATTTCATTTTCTATCATTCACCCGTACGATGTTTTACACTACTCTTGAAATTGGTTTTTTGTTTAAACAATTGCTTCGAATCTGCGAGTAATTAAAGGTGTTTTAGTGGTAAAGATGTTGGTTCATCCAAAATATGTTTGTCTTGTTGTGTGCTTTCTTATTTGTTTGACACTTTTTGTGATTTCTATGCCTGGCTTGGATTTCAACAATGAGGTGATTCACATAGATATAGGTTTCTGCAAACTGCCAACACATACCTATGAATAATAAAATACTACAATATATTCATATGACAAATTATGTGCAGTAGAAAAAAATATAAATAAAAATCATAAAAGGTTGATAGGAAATAATCTGATGTTATTCATATAATATTTGAAAGTGGGAAAGTTCGTGTCTTTAGCAATATGTATTGGAACACAGCTAATTCTTCCCTAACAGAGAGAGGTCATAGAGAGAAGTGAACAAATTATTATAATAGTATAGTTAAACATTTCTTTTATTAAATCGGTTTTATAAATTGAATTAAATTTAAATTTTATTATTTTAATATGATATTAGAATTATGTAAAATCGTGAAGATTTCACATGAATGAACTTTTCTTACTAAAATAATTTTATAAATTTTAAATTTTATTACTTTAATAAAAGTTATTACCTGGCATCCAAAGGCGTATGTTGAAAAATGGTAACCATCTTGAAAAGCAGGCAGCCATAGTTAATGACTCTTTACACGCGAGAAGAACAGTAGTATGAGTAATTTTACATGTTAGTAATTTATATTTAAATAAATTTTTATTTTAAATTTTCCACATTTGAAATTCAGAATATACATGCAAAATTTCAAACGTCAAATTATTCAGAAAACAAGATTAAAATCGAGCATCCACGCTATCATTTTATTTTATTTTATTTGACTGAAAGTAGATTCATTTCTTAGAGTTTCATACTAATTAAATAAAAGTCATTAAGAAAACACGTTCCTTTAAAATAATCAATGGAATTTTTCAATGGATTAATGATAGACAAAACTGATGAATAATTTACTCTAGTAACGTTCTGAAAAAAAAACATTTAACTGATTTTGAATTCTGTTGAAACATAAAAGATGGAATATAGGATTGTTTGAATTACAAATAATATTTTTAGAATTTTAAAAACGTTAGAGTTGCAAGGAGAAATAGTTGGACGTGTAGAAAAACATGCCCAGAGAAAATTGGAATTGGGCTAATAGCATGCCTTTGGACTATAATTGTAAAAGAATTACTTCCTGCACCCTATTACTTCCAGAATTTATTTTTGGGAATACAAAAATAGTTTCAGAAATTTTTTCTAGACAGCAATCACCCCTTTTTATGGGGGTGATGAAGAAATGTGATAGGGTACAGGAAGCAACGCCCTAATTATAATTATAAGAAGCCTCAATTAAGGCAGCTAAATAAGTTAAATATGTTTATTTGTTGATGAGAAATAGCTTAGAAAGTCTGCATGAGTGGCAGCATTCAGCAATGAGGAAACCGAGAAGAATCTCTTTAGCTATACCATGCATGTGATTTATTCCCTGCACTGACTAAATTAATACTCTGATGTGATGACTCCTATCCAGTATTTAAGTTTTCTATGCATAATCAACTTTTTCAGTCACCAATTCCTAATCTCTGACTTATGAAGATATAGGTTTTGTGGAGAAATTAAAAATAACTTTTATAAGAAGAAAGATTTTATCACTTAAAAGATTATGAGTATGGAACATTCCAAAATATAGTATGAACTAGCATAGAGTTATCACGTACACGATAAGATAGAAGAGTTATTTAACTAAAGTATAAAGTATTAATTTTACAATTATTCAAAAACAACTATAAATTTAAAGCTTTATATACATACTATAGTATACTCAAAACTATATACAAAATTCTACGAAATAGCTACTCAGCAGCATCACCTTCATCCAATGCTTGCTCTAGAGATACATCTTCTTCCGCTGCTCACATCCAAAGGATGATCATCGCAGAGAAAGAAACACCAATACATACAAAACACAAGCACACAACAGGGTAAACTAGTTTAAACAAAGATTAATCATACACTCATTTACTAAGCTTCACACAATCATACTATTCATTCACATCACATAAACTCTTAACACATAACACCACACTGACTTTGACTGTCCGGACTTAGAATGATTGTCGAGCTATGGCGGGTCGTGCACTCGTGGTGGCTTCTACTGTTTTGCAAAGCCATTGCCAATGGGTTTCACCCTACCACACTCACCTTGGGTCATACTGGAAGCACCCAAGACTAGGACCTCATGCTACTCCTCATGACATGGATCAATCCTCTCTACTTGAGAATGAAAGACCATTGGAGTTTCAGGATAACCCCCAAGACTAAGCTCCTGCATTCATTCTAAACTTACTTGAATCTCAACAAGAGATTTCACTTTGAATCACAACATAGGGCACCACCATGTATCCTCTCCTTGAGGATCATGGAATTACGTCCATTAACCATACTTTGAACTTTACACTTTGAATTAACCAACTTACACTTTGAAACACAACTTACAACAATAACCAATGATACAACATAATACAACTCCAACATACTTCATAAAGCACTCAATGTTTCATGTAAAACAACTTAAGTCCAAAGGAAAAGAGTGAAATAACCTTTACCATTCGCATAGCGCACCCATTCGCAGAGCAAAACTAGAGACTTCTCGCACAGCGACCCAGCTCGCTGTGCGAATCCTCAGACAAAGACCCAACCCTCTAAACCATTCGCATAGCGGTTAGACTCGCTATGCGAATAAACTGCGACTTGAATCAGACCCCCAAACTCCTCGCATAGCGTCCCAGCTCGCTATGTGAGAGCCTCAGACAATGGCTCAAGCTCCTTAAACACTCGCAAAGCGAAACCCATTCGCTATTCGAATAAAATGAATAATAGTCCCAGACCCCAACCAGTTGCATAGCAACCTGATTCGCTATGCGAATCATCAAACAGAGAGCAACCCTCTCAATCCATTCACACAGCGCACCCATTCGCTGTGCGAATGCCTTGGTAGAGAGCATATCGCCAAGGTGACTCGCTATGCGAATCCATTTGCACAGCGAGTCTGCATAATCTGCAGAACGAAAATTCTACAAAACGAAAATTCTGCAGAATTATGCAACTTAACCATAACTTACCAATTCTAAACATTTTTCCCAACTTCTAACACCCATAGATTGTTGTATATACCTAATTAGACTTGACTAAGTGATTCTAAACCTTCACAACATCAATCTAAAGTCTTTATGTACCAAATTCTATTCCAATACTACAATTCTCTCAACCTAGAGACCGAAATCCAAATCTACCACTTTTCACATTTTAGGGACTCAAATAAGTCCCAAATCTTGTCTAAGCTATCCCAACTGACCAATACCACTTCCAACCCCAAATTCACAAATTCACTACTCCACTTCCTCAAAATGACTCTAAACCATCACAATTCACTTCACTTTCTACCTCATCACTACCACAACAGATTACTCACAACAAGTACCTCCAACATGCACAATTAAAACAATTAGATTCATCCAAACCAGTTCATAATCATCATTTTACAGTTTTCACAATTTGACATTCAAATAACACACAATTAAATCTACTTAAAACCTAATGTTCAACTCAAACAACACTATAACACAGATTTTATCACACACATGCCATACTACTAATTAAATCAATAATCTAGCTTCCCTTACCTCATAGATAATAGCCCAGCTCACAGAGTTACACCAACCGTACCTTGCACTGCAAGGAAACTCAACAGAAACCTACAACTCACCAATTGGTGATAGAAAACAACTCTTAGAACCTAAATTGAGCTAAAAATTGAAGGAAGAACTGCTAACCACATGCAAGAGAGAAACATTGCATGCTCACAGTCCAAGAATACACGGATAAAAGGGGAAACGACTTACTAGCTGAAAAACACGAAATTGATCGATCAAGATCAAAGCCCTCAACGCCAGGATCGCCTAGGCACCTCCTGATCGTCGAACAGATAACACAGCAGTGAGAGATGGTAGAGAGAAGTCAGAGAACTCTGAAGAATAATGTTATAGAGAGATGAAGTGTTCTTAGAATAATGAGACGTGTTTATAAAAATTCTATTTATATTATAAGATTATTTTAAAGTAAAATAATCTGTCTCATTATTTTAATACACCTATTTGTTCTAATACTCTATTTTCTAGGTCCTTACATAGTCAATTTGAATTATAAAAAATTTAATAGGAATAGACAAAAAATTAATATTAGTCCAAAACAAAAACTTATAAAGATTAAAGGTTTTTTTGGATATGAGAAAATTCATTAATGATAAATTTTTTAATATGTTATGTTGTGCTTTTTTATGGTATATGAAGTTTAAAGTGTAAAATAATTTTCGTAAAAAAATAATGGATTTTGTTTTTCATTATAGTTTTTTTTTCTATGCATGCGATATAATTTATTATGTTTGATGGGTTCTTTCATGTTTTTTTACCTTGTTTTTTTAATAAAATTTTTACCTCCGTAACATAAACTTATTTGAAATAATAATAACAATAATAAATAATATATATATAAGGAGAAAGAAAATGAAAACATCTTTTTTTGTTATTCGATTTGAGAAAAATGTATCAAAATGAATTTTAATATGTGAATCAATGCGACTAATTATGAGTTTAAGTTTCGCTAAGTTGAAAAGAATTTAATTATTTTAAATGTAAGTCAAATTTAACTTTGTTTTCTTAAATCACAAGTTAATTAAGTTTAAGTTGAATTGGATATAGATTGACTCATAACCTATCCTCTATGATCTTTTATTATTTTTGTATTACTTTTTTTATTATAATGATTTACTATTTTTAATTATGTAAGTTGATAATTTGATATAAAGACTGCATTATTATTTAATAATATTTAAATAGTTTAAATACCTAATTTATTTATTTTATTTAATTATGATGATATTTTTAATTTTCAATTATTATCTTTTGTAAAACAGGTTAACACTCTTATTTGGTACATGTTTTCAAACTATATGCTATAATTTCTTTTTATAGATATATACAAATTTAAAAGAGCAAAATATATAAAATATACTAAAACTTTTTTTAAAAAATTATTTATATACTAATAAATAGATATGTATATTTTTTTGGCATCATGACAAAGATATTAAATCTAAAATAAAGTATCTCAGTGAGATTGTGTCGCTAAATAAGATAGATTAGAGAGAAAAAAAAAGTTTAGATTCATAATAATTACTTTCTAACAATGTTAATGCTGATTTAAAAAAAAATCACATTGTCTCTAATTAAATAATATAAAAATTCAATTGAGTCCAAAAAATAAAATGTAAAAATAAAAATAAGTTACAGACTCATGTATAAGAACTAAAACACTAATTAAATTTTTTATTAAACTCACACGTAATCACCTATTAATATCAATTTAACACAAAAAAACCATATTAACTTTATTTAATAAATATTAAAACTTAATTAATTCAAAAACAAAACCAAAATGAATAAAAACTTAATATATAAAATAAATTATAATTAGAGTGTCTCGTTCCAATTTTCAGGGTGTTACATGTTATTCAAAAATCGTTAAAATTTCAAACTTTAACATAATGTGGAAACCTATCTTCAAAACCTCAACATTTAAATATACATAAAACATAATAGTTCCAAAACATTTGTCCAATGAAAATAATGAAAGAATTAAAATGACTTCCATTACATTGTCTTAAAGTTCAAAAATAATAATTGTAAATAAAATCCCAAGTTTGTCCCCCGTCATCTCTTGAATTTATCATGATGAGCACAATCTGCAACATCATCTGCTAACGTATAACATCACACATTATACGATCATCGCATTCACATGCACACACATAAACATGTATGGGTAAGCTACCGGTAAAACAATCATAATAACATGATATTAATATACTGATTAAATCAACAATAATCAAACACCCCATAATAATAATAATAACAATGATATTCCTAGTCCTCTAACATAATCATTTAATCAAACGAATTACTTAATCATCGATCTTCGATCCTCGAACCTCGATCCTTGATCCTCGATCTTTAACCCTTGATGTTATCATTAACATCTCACACTTAGACTCATGGTATATTCACTCCTTAACACCTATGCCAACTACGTATTATACTCTTATAGTAACATCGCTATCACATAACATCACCTAGAGCATCTTAAATACCACAATCACCATCATAGATACACCATCATCATGACTATCCCAGTCATGAACAACACCATAAGCATCATCATACCATAAACACCATAAGCATCATCATACCATAAACACCATAGTGAAAAGAATCAGTCACACTCTTGTACCCTACCTCACCGACTGTAGCCGCTCCTACAACTCCACCTATAGATTCCCCATACAGATACATTCGAGTAGTCCCGCAATCCAACAAGGAACATGTAGTCATGCCATACAAGGACAAGGAAGACACATTCACCCCCACACAAGGAAGACTCAATACCTGAATAACCTCCAATGCACACAAGGCAAAAGGAAGCACTTATCCGCAGATAGCACCAGGATTTACTAGGTACAACAAGTAGACTTTATCCTCCACTCTCATGCTCATCAATCACATACTCCAATACATCCCAACACTTATTCATGCTCCCATTCACAATTACAAGTCAAAACTGACCCTACACATGCCCAATACTCTCATTCCTTGAGTAGCAACACGTTCCACTATTTCCTAGGCTTGAATCACGTCCATTCTTCATCAAATTTGCTAATTTTCACCAAAATACATTGTGATAATCGATTATCACTTTTGATAATCGATTATCTCAGTGAAAATCACCCAGAAATGTCACGCAAGAAGGGATAATCGATTATCATAAGTGATAATCGATTACTCACGCAAACAGACTCAATATCGACGCGCAATAATCGATTATCATAATCAATTATTTGCAAAACAAAACACATCCTGGACATAATTCAAGTCTACAAACACACATGCGACAACCCAAAATCACGAGGGAACTTCCCCAAAACATCATTCATGCATTCAAGCATCACATACTCTTGTAAACATACTCAAACACATACATCACAACACTTGAATCATCCAAATTCAATAATTACACATATTATAACCCAAACAGCATAATTATAATTCATATGATTATTACTACACCCTTACACATACATTTGCATGGAAAACCCTAAAGTCTCATAACTTTATTCTCCCTTAGCATCAAACCTTCCGTTGGGATAACCCAACAACCATACATACATTCATAGAGAAAATCTAACACAAATATTACATAAACTCTATGCCCATGCATACATAACCATTGCTCAACAAGAGCAACATACAACCATAATCATAATCATATAACATATATCAATAAGGAGTATTAATCAAAATAACCAAGAACACATATAACATACAATAATAAAAAAAACAAAGGTAAACTTCTCATACCTTGGTTAATCCTAGGGCTTTATTTAATTTCAAAAATACAACAAGTCCTTCCTTACACTAGGGTTTTCTATAGCTCTTCCTCTTCTCTCCTAGAAAATGTCTCTTCTCTCCCTTAACTCTCTAATTTTCGTTTTTGATTTTAGGGTAACAATATGCAACCCCTTTTTACTCTTCTTTTTTTTTTTTTTATCTTTTTTTATTCTATCTATATCTTTTTAATTAAAATAATATCTCTCACTTATTCTACAAAACCACCAAGATTTCCCCTCTTATTTTATCTTATGTATTATTTAAAACATCAACAACCATCAAATATTTCAAAGATTCACGTAATTTTTCTAATTTTGTTTCATATTTTTATTTTTATTATTTTCCTTTCTACACCCTCATAATTTAATTTCTACACCATTTAATGAGAGTAAAATGATTTTTTTTTGCCCTTGAGGCCAAAATACAATTAAAACTAAAAGCTTACCTTAACTCTCTTTCTTTGTAAAATTTGACAAACATCTGTTCAATATTAAATCACCCTCTTATCATCAATCCAACACATCATATTGGTAACAACACACCATACAAATAATTCAAATAACAATATATCAATAATATATTTCACCTAATCAATAATAATATTAAATAATAAACATAATAATTATAATTTTATAAAATAATAATTAATGCCCAAATCTCATAAGGACGTTATTTCCTAATTATTACAATTTCTTAAGGTCTTACATCAAAAGCAACTATTTTATATTTCAAACGTCATTTACAAGATATGTTTGTCCTAAGAATTTCAATACTAAAACTTCTCTGTAGATTATTAAGACACATATTTGATTTTGAGAAATAACTACCTTCAATCCAAAATTTATAATCGATTTATGGGTATTCTTTTATGAATTTAAGTTTCTTTTATCTCTATTTATAATAATTGATGTTTAAATAAATAATAGTAATAGAATATTATGAGTTTTTTTGTCATTTTCTTGCTTTAACTTTATACAAGGTGTCATAATCTTGTCCACCCTAGATTTGCCTCTGTCAACAAGAACATTGCTAACTTTAACTTTAAGATGGCATTATTCATTCATTCATTGATGGTAGCAAAGTGACACTGCAATGAATGACATACCAAAGCTCTCTACATTTCTTCACTTTGATTTGACATCAGCCTCTGTCTCTCAACACCTATCACTAACATCCTTATCATTTACTATGCCAATACCTGTTCAAATTCACACCAGATCAAAAAATGCTTCACAATTTAATTTAACTTTTACTTTCATTTATTTTATTTCATTTACATTTGAAGTTGAAAAATAATACTCTAACACTCATATTTCTTTTTCACGTTTATTTGATATTATCTTCTTTTTTTACTTTTTTAAAAATTTACAAAAATTTACACTTTCAATATTATTTTATCTTTTTTAATATGTCAAAGGATTATCAATAAAAGAATCCTTTTTTGATAATTATAATAGAAACATAAAATTATTCATAATGCAAATTGAAATATTCATTGGTGTATTAACTATACGAGTCACACATTTGTTGGAAAAAGTTATTCATTAAATTATTAGAAATATCATTAAATAAAATTAATACTTGAACTTTTTAAATTAAAACAGTTAATTAAGATCAAATAATTTCCTCTGCTCATTTATTTTAATTAGTAATGATACTTTTCTTAATTAAGGAACTGAAAATAGTGATATATTATTTTACTTCATTTATAAAATGTTTCTTACTCCCATAACTTTTTTTTTTTCTTTCTATACTTTTTCATTTACATGGATTTTTTTTACTTAATAGTGAAAGATTATTATTATTTTTAAATTGATAAAGTGTTGTTTTTGTTACCAATATCTTCTTTATGTTTATAGTAAAAAACCAAAGTCTTCACTATATTCTTGACAAATATAGTTATATACCAATTGTGGTATACTTTCATGAATGGAGTAGCCCATCTATGTCGTAATTTTCTTTTATTTCCTTTTTCTGAAAAATAAGCCATGCATATATAGTATACTGAATTCTTTTTAATCAATCGCATATGTTAATTAACGGACAATAAATTGTGTATATAACGTGTCATTCGTGTTTTTCTTCTAATTTTTATTTTTTTTATTAAAAAGTATGTATATATTTATTCAACATCACGTGATAGTAGTAATGCTACATATAAGAATAAGAGTCCATGTTACTTTTTATTAAATAGAGAGATTTTATACATTTTCATATTGATAATGATACTTTGACAATATTTTTTTTATAACATTTTAGCATCACCTCTGTGTCATTCTGTGATTAGTCCAAAATTATTTCATAATCAATAATAATAATTATAAACATCAACATAGATCAATTACAAAATGACACGTAAGTGATATTAAAATGTTGTCAAAAATATGTTGTCAAAGTATTATTATCCTCTCTAAATTGACACAAAATCTAATTTTTATACTAATATTTTTATGGTTTAATGTCTCTGTAGGTCCTTATTTTAGCCCGGAATCTCAATTAAGTTCCCTTTCTTTTTGCCGTCTCAATTGGGTCCTCATTTTTGTAAAATTGTAACAATTAAAGGCCTGCCGTCAAATTGGACAAACGGCCGTTTAATTGTGCGTTACGTGTTACGTGGCATGGGCAGTGTTTTCACTAATCACACGTGGAATTAAAAAAGAGTTTTGTATTAAAAAATATGAGGTTAAATCAGCTTTAGGAAAAGGGCATAGTGGAAAAACTCATTACGATTCCCACTTCAGTAATTGGTCTTCCCCTCTCCTTCTCACACACAACCAGAGTGGTGGTAGCGCTTCGGGAGGTGGAGTGTGAAGCTGCGCTTCTCCTCAAGTGAGTCCTGCGTGGTCTCAACGTGGTGCGTCCATGTGACGCGTTGGCCACGGAAGGCGTCGTGGATGGTGTGGTTCGGGGCGACGACGAAGGAGATGCGGTACGAGGAAGGCGAGCGAGAGAGCGTTAGTCGGCGACACGCGGCGCCGGGGGCGTGGTTTGCGGCATTGAGGTAGAGGTGCACGTGGCGGTAGAGGTCGTTGAGGTCGACGCCTCAATAGCCGTTGAACTCTAGAATCTCGAAATAGGAATATGGAGAAAGCTGATCTTGCAGAGATTCGTATAAGGAATGGAGCAATGAGAGAAGCTGGGATGGGAGAACGTTTTGGAGCACGGTGAGTAACCCTAACATAGACCACATTTGTGATAATATCTCCATTTTTGTGTGATTTAGTGTTTTTCTTGATCGGGATTTGAGAAGCGGTGGAAAATTGGAAATTGGAAAATGGTTTTAAATGGTGGATAATATCTCTGGCCCCCACACCCACCTTCTCCTCTAGGACCTCATCGCTCCCTACACTAAACCCTCCCTCATGGACGTCAAAATCGGCTCCCGAACCTGGCACGTCGGTCACTCCAAAGACTACATCGCCAAATGCCTCGGCAAAGACATAACCACCTCAACCATTCCCCTCGGCTTCCGACTTACCGGCGTCAAGGACTCCCTCTCCTCCTGGGAACCTTCCAGAACCTTCCTCTAGACTCTCTCCACCGAGGGCGTCGCCTTGGTCCTCTGCAAATTCGTCTCCTCCTCCAACTCTGACGATTCTCGTTTCGACCCCGATTGCGACTTTGCGGCAGAGGTTTTCGACGCCGTATTGGAGCAGTTGGTGGAGCTGAAGGAGTGGTTTGAGGTTCAGATTCTATATCATTTATGTTCTAGTGTTCTGTTCTGGTGTATGAGAAGGAGAAGGAGAACAACAATGAATGATTGAAGTGGGAATCATAATGAGTTTTCCCACTATGCCCTTTTCCTAAAGCTGATTTAACCTCATACTTTTTAATACAAAACTCTTTTTTAATTCCACCTGATTAGTGAGAACACTGCCCATGTCACGTAACGAACAATTAAACGGGCGTTTGTCCAATTTGACGGTAGGCCTTTAATTGCTACAATTTTATAAAAATGAAGACCCAATTGAGACGGTAAAAAGAAAGGGGACTTAATTGAAATTCCGGGCCAAAATAAGGACCTACAGAGACATTAAACCTATTTTTATTAAAATTTACTTTCTTAAAATATTTTTAACTTAAGATTAAAGTTGATTTAAAATTAGAACAAAAATTTTAAAAATGTAAACTAATAACATGAGTTTAAAATTTTAAAAAATTAAAAATCATATAACTATTTAATACCTTATACTAGTTTTAAGTTAAAAATTAATTAAACAATATGACATTTATATAAAAACTAAATTTGGTGTTAATTTATAAAGAAACAAAATTTCTCTATTTTAAAAAAATGAATACAAAATTGATTAAAAATAATGAATATAAAAACTAAATTAAATATAAGACACACGTAGTACTACTTAAATTTTTTTAAATTAATTTTTTTTAAATTAATAAAAAATAAAAAATTCATAAACTGATATGTGATATATATTATTATGTTAATTATTTAACCAGCCTTAACAACAAGGAATAAATTAAAGAAAATTTATTATATATAATAATAATAATAATAATAATAATAATAATAATATTTTGTTAATTAGTTTTTTAATAACAGTTTTAAAAATTGATACTAACAAATTACTTTATTGGGTTTAGTATTTAAGTCAATATATTGAAAGATTTTTCATTTGATATATGGGTTCAAATTTTATTCTTATTTATAAAAATGATATTTTTTAATGTGGAAAAGAAAAAAATTAGGGTCTTTTCAGGAAAATTAAATTGTAATTGATAAATTAGCGTTCAATTGATAAGTTCACATTAAGTTGATAAGGTATACTCGCTAACATTATTCTAGCTTTCTAAGTTTTAGCGATATAAGGTTTAAAGTTTATCGGATTAGATGTATGTTTGGTATAAACGCAAATATAAAACGACAAAGAATTTGAGTGGATTACAAGGGAATATGGTGTGTAAAACCATTTAGCTCAATAGTTATTATTTAGTATTTACTTTGTGAGTAAGCTAAGTGAAGGTTTAAGTTGAAGCAAGATATCTGAAAGCAGATGGTGATTATGTGTAGTGAAGAAAAATAGTGTAACTGTACAAGCTATTAGTGCCCCATGTTCAACAAGGCAAACAGGTGTATGGTCTACAGTTCTAAGCACAACTAAAGCTAAAGGACGCACCAGCAAATACAACAATTAATGTAACCATGTACCTGAGAAGAATTGTCAGCTCATTTATGAACCGCACTATAAATGCTTCCACAAGCCATGCAAACCGGTTCAGGTGCAAAGAATTCTATCTGCAACACCAAGGTCCCACCATATGAAAGGGTAACATTAATAACCTAACATTGCCTGATTCACATGTCAAGAATCCTCTCAATAACTCAAACCGTGCTTTCAAAGGAAACTTGGAATTGTGCTAGATTCCTGGGCTTTGGTTTAGATGAAGCACCCAGGCCATGAAGCAACTTCATGACATCAGCAGAATCATCCAGATAATATTTGGCCTTACTGGGTTTCTGACCAACAGTGCAGGCAAAGATCTCTGGAACTACCGGTAATGATGGGCATGAAACTGTCCTTAATATGCTCTCAAACATGTCTTCATCGGAAATGTCATCTCCCACGCACATCACAAAATCTGGGGGATTACCACCATTAACCATAGTGGAAAGAATCTTTTCAGTTACCAAGCCTTTGTTTAAGCCCTGCAGATAATAGAGGAATACTTTGATAAGTCCAATGAAGCTTAACCTGAGGGTACTATAGAAAACTAAAGAACTGTACCTGTGGCTTGACTTCAACAATATGCTGGCCCCGGGTGACAACTGCAGGTTCATTGGCAAGGACACTTTCCAGATGATTTAACAATTCTTTGGCCTGGCAAGAGCCAAAATCAGGGTCCGCATCTTGATGATGCCACACCAAAGCACTTTCCTTAGTTTCAATATTAGATCCATCAGTTGCCTCCGTATACAATTGCATGACAGGTTCCACGATCTTCTTCCAATCAAGATCAGAAGACAAGTGACTGGTTTCCCATTCAGAATCTTTATTCCACCTGCAACCACAAGATGAAGAGTCAGGCTTTTTTGTTTTGTTTTGTTTTGAGAGGTACGAAAGGAGGAAGGGAGGTGAGGGGGTGTTCAAAGTATGATACCAAATATTTCTAGAACTTGAATAAATACCTTAAAAAGTATCCATGTTCGGCAGCAAGTCCAATCTTTTTGCATGAACTAAACCAATTACTTAAAGAATCTCTTGACCTTCCACTCACAATGAAGACGGTATTTTTAGGATCATTACACATATCATTTAGAACGGATATGACTTCAGAGCTGGGGGTTTTGTTTATAGAAGATTTTGATACGATAGTACCATCATAATCAAGAAATATAGCTCGTTTACCAGTCCTTTTGTATGCTGAAACAATGTGATCGACAGACAATTTTCTAAAACCAGGAGAAAGAGAAACAACTCTAAATCCTAGGCCCAAACCCATTCCCCAGCACCTTTTGGTGTAATGATCTTTGCATGCTCTCTCCAAATCCTGCATAAAGCTGCGTGCCCAATACGCCACATCATGAGAACTGATGTACCGGTAGTGCTTCTCGTGCCTCAATTGCTTCTCTGAATCATTCATAGTAACAGCCGAATACAGAGCATCAGCCACAGAGTCTATGTTCCAGGGATTGACCCTGATTGCTCCACTTAGAGAAGGAGAACAACCGATGAACTCAGACACAACTATCGTGCTCGTACGGGGAGAATCACTTTTTCTACTCAAAGCTTTATCCATCTGTGCAGTTCCTTGTCTGCAGACAATATACTTGTATGGGACTAAGTTCATACCATCCCTCACAGCATTAACAATGCAACATTCTGCTACAGCATAGTAGGCACTCTTTTCAAAACGAGGAACAGGACGGTCAATGAGAATAACTGGCTGATAATGGTTTGAGCCATAAGTATCATTAATCCTCTGGGCAATTAAGTATGTTTCCCTTTTTGCTTCCTGAACACCCTTGCCTGAACTCCTAGCAGGATTCACAATTTGTATCAAGACAACTTTGCCCTTCAAATCTCGATTCTGCTCCAGCAGCTGCTCAACAGCTAGAAGCTTCAGACTGATGCCTTTAAAGATATCCATGTCATCAACACCAAGAATCACCTTCCTACCCTTAAACTCTTCCTGAATTTCTTTCAGTTTAGCCGATGTAGATTGGAGATTTAATACAGACTCCAGCCTACCCATATGAATGCCTACAGGCAAAATTTTGATAAATACAGTACGCCCGAAGTAATCAAGTCCTATATGTCCTCGTTTAGATTCGTAGTCAAGACCTAGCATTCTTTTGCAACAAGAGAGAAAGTGGCGAGCATAATCAAATGTGTGGAAGCCAATTAAATCAGTATTCAACAAGCCCCTCAGAATTTCATCCCTTACAGGCAAAGTTCGGTAAATTTCAGATGAAGGGAACGGACTGTGAAGAAAGAATCCAAGTTTAACACGATTATACCGCTTTCTCAGGAAGGTAGGCAAAACCATCAAGTGATAGTCCTGAACCCAAACATAATCATCATCAGGATTGATTATTTCCATAACCTTGTCTGCAAATATTTTGTTTGCAGAAACATAAGCCTTCCAAAGCGTGCGGTCAAACCGCTCACCATGATCAGGGAACATAGGTAGCATGTAATGAAAGAGAGGCCAAAGCTGCTGTTTGCAAAAGCCAAGATAAAAGTTTTTCATGAGATCATGGGGTAAAAAGGTAGGTATGCAATTAAAGTCCTCTTGTAGTTTCTGAGCAACTGCTTCCTGCTCATGGGCCTCTATTTCAACCTTGAGGGATCCGACATAGACCACCTCAGTATCAGAAGAAAAACCATCTTTTAATTGTAACAGAATTGAATCCTCATCCAAACTGAAACACCATTTGCCAGTGTCTATATCTCTCTTAGCCTGCAACGGCAACATGTTTGCCACAAGGATTTTCCGCTCCCGGTAACCAGAAGAACTAACATCGGAATCCCCATCATATCTACCAGAAGCATCCAGGTCAGAAATAACTCCAGGAACTGTCATAATCCTTGGAATACTTCTTTGTGAATGAGGAATATCAAGTAAACCTCCAGCTAAGTCTAGTAGGTTAGCATATGATCTTGATGCCATGAATGATCCAAGGTCTTTCCTTTAATGCCTTGAATAGTATGAATTCACACACAAAAGTCAGTTAATAAATATATTATAAGAAGAAACACATATTCTAACTGGTATCCTACAAAATATTAACAGTAATTGGCAGAACTATCTACTATTATTGGCCCTTATGAATCTTTCCAGGCACGTTTGGTAGCTTCGGTTTATAAAGGCACTTGAACAATAGCAATTAGCAAAACTTTTTTCTATTGTGTCAAAATAATAGTTGATAAACAATTGAACAATGCCCACAATAACAAGTTGCAACTTAAAACATAGGTTTCCAGGCAACATAACACCGAATAAGATTTTCTCCACATAACTATGATGAATTGATGATCAAGGCAGTTCAGATTATGGACTATTGACTAATGAACGGCAGAAGATGCCTTACAATAATTCATCTGGGAATGCTAACTCTAATAAATGCTTCTAATGATAATCATTTTGGACAACATTAAAAGGGTCATCAGAATTGCTTAAAACAAAACGTAATCATTCCGCTAGCAATCAACAATAACTAAGTAGGAGTAACATTTATTTACCCCTAGGCTCCCCAATCACAAAGAAAAGTAAAGCAAATGAACAAATAACCATATTTGTAAACCCTGGAAAGCAAGTCCAAAAATAAAATCTTAACCATGCATGATGTAATTTTTTCACCAGATTGAGGAACATGCCGACTTCACTACGTACCAAAAGGGAACATTATCTCCACAAAATTCAATCTAAGCCACGCATCCATATAAACATCATTGAAGCACTTCATCGTTATTGACACTAGAAATTAGAACACAATTGTTGGACTCTAGATCAATAATTCTGCAATGACAAGAATGGGTAGAGGAGGTGTTTTTTAAACAAGAGTTTCAATTCTGTCAATAATTTAACTGTTCTGTTTAAGGTACATCTCGAATCATGACGAATCCAGTCGATCCATTTTCCATAGCCATACATTCACAGGTAGTACATAACAATAATAATAATAATAATAAAATCAATTCACACAAATTATATTCCCCAAAGGTTGCAGACACAATTGAATACGCACCCATTCTTAGAAAATTGATTCCAAAGCTAAACATCAAAGGCAGTACAGTTAGCATCGAGCAACGCGGAAGATCTCTCTTGAATTTTGAGATTTCAATGAATTAGAAACAAGTTTGAACTCTGTTGAATTTTGAGATTTCAATGAATTAGAAACAAGTTTGAACTAGTCCAAACCTAAAACAAGGACAACCGGGAAGCCATGATTGTGCTTGATGAAATTGGATAACTACAATCAAATAATAATACACGTCGGGCCAAAAAAACTACACCAAAATACATTGGTGGAGATTCTTTTTAGCCGAAGGGTAAATGCTTTATGCTGTAGAGGACAATAGCATGTCTTAAAATAGAAACAAAGAGACAAATGGAAAACACGGAAGGCACACATAACAACAGTGTTGAAAAATTCCTGTGAACCCCAAGAAGCTGAAATCCATAAAAAAGAAAAAAAGAACTCAAAAATAAAAACTTAAAAAATAAATATTAAAAAATAAACCAGAATAAGAGAAAATACACTCCATGAAACAACGCAAACTAATAATAATAGATTAAAAAAAAGGGAGACACACACCTTAAACAAATTTAAGCTATTAATACTCAGTCACTACATTACCATGCTTCAATAATCTGAAAAATCAAAGTTACAATATATAATTAACAATAACACTAAATTGCAAAACAAAAAATAAAATAAAATAACAACATAAGAGTCTACCAATAAATAAAAGTAAAAACGCCAAGGATCAGGATTAATAAGAATTTAGAAAATAAAATAAAATAAAATAAAAATCAACTCAAACTATAGACCTAGAAAAGAAAAAGAGAGTAGAAAAGCTGAAGATGATGACCTTGAAAAGGTGACGGTGAGAATTTGATGGCAAGTTAACGGCGAGGAGATTGATCTGAAAGAATATGAAACACAGTGACGGATGTAATCGCTGCTGCGTTGCGTTGCAACGCGTTGCAACGAACTGAGAGAGAGAGAAAGTTATTGAGAGTGAAGGAGAAGAAGATTGAGAAGAGGTAATATTTTATAGCAGGAGTCACTGTACAACTACAACTTCAATGGATAGAATTTTTTTTTCTTTTTTTGTTTTTCTAGAATGAAAAATAAATAAATAAATAAATCCATTTGTTTTTTTATGTGTAAAGTAGCTACAGTAGACATCGTGTCCAAGTTACAGCATTTTGCCGCACTTCAATTCAATTGATATGGATTTCCTTTTCATATGATAATAACATTATTTGTTACACATTTTCTTAATTTAAATATAAATAAAATTAACACAGTTTTATATTAGTTATCAACAGTTCATGATAATTTTTTAACAATATTGGTGATAAAACTTAATTATAATATTATATATTTTTTATCATCTCTTCTTATTTTATATTATATGTATTAATTGTTGTTAGCTTTCAAAGAAAATTTGAAATGTTACTTAGTAGTTTGTATAATAAAATATTATTAAGAATATTAAGTTTGTATGATATAATAGAAATAATATTTATTAAAATTCATTTAAGTTTTTCTAAAAAAAATAGCTGACGTCTATTTAAATTTAAATTTATAAAAAGAAAATATTTATAATCGAATAAGAATAGCGTGATTACCAATTCATGCAAAAAAATGTAAGAGTTAATTTAAAATAAATTAAGATTTGGCGTCTTTCTAGTTTAAATTAACATGTATTCATTTAGTATTTTTTTTATCTATTATTGGTTAAAAATAATGATTTAATGTTTTTTTTACTAACTTTGGATTTGGAATTGAAATATTTTGATCACATGGGATGAAAAAGAGGCAATAATAATCCATTTTAATGATTGTTAATAAATTATAACATTAAGTAATCTTACACTATATCAGGATATAACTTATCAACATTTTCTATAAAATAAAATTGGTTTATATTAGTAGATGCTTGTGAAATTTGTCAAACCCAAACTTCTATTTTTAAAACAAATACATTTGCAAATCTCTTCTATAAAATTAAACATATAAATGTAAATAACTGAACAACAAAAAGAATATCAAAACTGGTTTGCCAATTAAAAATAAAAAAATATCCTTAAAAATAAGTTATATTATCTATGTTTAAAATGAAAGTTACAATTACATGTTATTAAGTGGTTCATTGAACAAAATTCTATCTATAGTTACAAGATTCAATAAAAACATGTCTAATAATTATGGATATTAGAAACGAGTATTTAAATATTTTTTAAAATTAAATGACTAAAATAATGTAGTAATATAAAAACAATAATATTTGAAAAAATTATTTATATTTTTTTTAGTATATTTATTTTTAGTTTAAATTTATAAAATTATAATTGTCTTTTAAAAAAATTAAAATTTATATTTTACACTGTAATTTATTTAACTTATTAATTATTTTTATTATATTGTATTATGTAAATTATTTAGATTAATATTTTGTAGTTAATATTTTATATTTGAAATAATCTTATTTTAAAATATAATATCATATATACTGACTAGTAAAAAAATCATAAATATTTTTTTATGAAGATACATATAAACACAAATAAATATTTTACTTTGAAATCATTAAAATTTGAAATAACACTTTTATTTTACTTTTATTTTACTTTTATTTTAGACGGAGAGAGTATGGATAAATACTACACATGTGTGTCACATCCTATTCTTCATATTATGAAATTTGTGTTGGTCCTCTTAATCAATTATTATTATCATGTTTGAACTGTTTAAACTATTATTGTAAAAAGAAAACCTATTTTTAATAATTAGAAAATAATTGTCAAAATCATTGAAGGGGCACAAACTGTGTGGCTAATTTTTTTTTACTATACTTTATTTATTTATTAATTTTCAACTAAATAACCACTGCTACTGAATATAGGGTGAATTTTCTAGAGTTTTTTTGAAAGAAAAAATATTTTCTTAATAGAAAATGCATTCAATATTTTTTAAACTGTTGTTTAGAAACATTTATTTGTATCTGTTTTTAAGTTTAAACGGATTCACTAATATCATCAAAAAAATAGTTAGTTTTTTGTATATTTAGATAGACAAGTTTTATCTCCATAGAAAATAAATGATACATATTATAACATCTCATTTTAATTAATATTAATATTATAAAAGAATTATCACATCATTAATAAAATAAAACAGTTAAGAAACTAAATATAAAATTTTATTAGAGTCATCTCACACAATTAAAAAACAAACTTTATATCAAAGTATTGAACTCAAAACTATATACAAGAATATTATCTAAAACAATGAAAGGAAAACATAACTAATATATATATATATATATATATATATATATATATATATATATATATATATATATATACTAAAGTTACTATGAACTAGATCATCTCCATCGAACTCATGCTCCAGAGTCACATCATCTTCCTTTGTTCACACTCACCAGATAATCATTGTTCAAACAAGTACACAAAGATAATCAAATAAAGAACACACGAAACATGGTAAGCTAGTGATAAAAGAATAAATCATCGCATAATAACATTTCATACATACATCTAATTTCACATCAAGTAAATAAAACATCTTAATCATGCCAAAGACCTATATTGAACTATCCGGATTTAGTATGAATGTCGAGCTATGGCAAGTCATGCACTTGTGGTGGTCTCTACTGCTCTACAAAGTCATTACTAATGAGTTTCATCCTACCACACTCGCAAGGTTAGTTTGTACCGCGTCTTAGGTCATACTGGAAGCACCTAGACTAAGACCTCCTTCTACTCTCACCACATATATCACTCCTCTCTAATTGAAAATGAATGATCATTAGAATGTCAAGATAACCCCAAGATTGAGCTTCCCATATTCATACTAACAACACTTTGATACCAACATTAAGAATTCTCCTTAGAACTCTTACAAACCTCACATCCATTCAATCATATGTTCATAACCATACTGTAACACTCCGATCCGGGTGTCAATGTTTATTCGCAAAACATTCATTTCTTTTCCTAAAATTTGAAATTTCAATTTCTTTGATAAAACTATTTATAATACGTCATAAATATTGAAAATCGAGTACACATCTTAAAATATCATTGCTTTAAAATTACAATTCTTAAGAAAATTCCCAAATATGTTTCCCAAAATATCTTTTATCTTCATGCATGTCTAGCTTCCTCTGCAATATCATTTGCTCTCGTATAATAACACGAGTTATACGATCATCGCACAAACACAAACACAAACAAGCAAGGATGAACTAACCAGAAACACATAAGAGCATACAACAAAACACACTCACCTACACTACTTAAAATCATTCATTTCAACATTCAACATGATAACACATCAAATAGAATCATTCCTTAGTAACAACTAAAAAGACATATCACTCCTATTGTCATATTGCTAATCACAACAACATTAATCCATCACAAAAAATATCATACTCATCTCATTAACATTCATCAGAGATGCAAATTTATCCATTTATATCATGCAACTTTTGTCCAAATTAAAAGCTAAAGGTCTCTTCATCCATCCAACTCAAACATATTTATTCATTATACACAGTTTGATAATATTACATTTCCACACATAAACATGTTAATGCCCTCAATAAATCAGCCATATACATATTGATAAGATAATATATCCTAGAAGTCATGCTAACATCATTTCGAAACTTTTCACACATTCATAATCATCAAACGAATCATTAGGAGTGGACAAATAGAATTGAACTGTACTGCACTATTAAAATCTGTACTGAACTAAAAACTAATTTGTCTAAACTGAACTGAATTGTAAAATAGTTCAAACAAACTGTAGAACAGTTTAAATAAACTGAACTGAACTATTTTTTGTTTTATTAAACTGGACTCAACTGAACTATACTAAATTGTACTAAACTACAATATAATCTAAATTGAACTACTAACTATACTAATTTTAAATTGAATTGTACTAATTTTAACACTGCCCTAGTTTTTATTATGCACTTTTCTTCAAACTTTTCCACTTTCTTGAACCGCCAAAAACACATACAATTGTAATTATAAAAGTTTATTGCAAAAAGATTAATTATTTAAATTTTTTAAATGGTAGCCGTCTCATACCCTGAAACAACGCGGTAATTATATTAAATAAATTATTAAAGTAACTTTTTAATTGAAATTAAGAAGTATAACAATGCATGTTCTTGAAGTTTTTAACCGATGGGTCCACTAAATAAAAAATATTTAAATTTAACTTAAAAAATATTATGATTTTATACATATTTTTTATTTAACATTTTTTTCTTTAAATATTTTTGAAGAATTCGTTTATTTGATTCTAGATGGGAGTTTTTTAGAAAATCTATTATCTACTATAATATAAAAAAAAATACTAAAAATTTATTTTAATATTTATTTTATTTTATTCTTAAGTGTCTTACAAATTAATTTTTTAATTATTTGATTTTATTATTTTTTATTTTATTTATATTTCTTTTATTATTATACGTGTATTGAAATTATTTTATTTTCTATTTATTGATTTTATTTTTTATTTTTTTATTTATATTTATTTTGTCATGAATATGATTTTACTTTTATATTTATTTATTTTTATTTTTAATTTATATTTTTTTGTTTTATATGTGTATATAATTTATTTTATCTTTTTATCTACTTATTTTATTTTAAAATAATTTTTTATTTATATTTATTTTGTTGCCTCATAAAATTAATCAATTATTTATTATTTATATTTTATTATGTAAAAATTAAACTAATATTTATTAATTATTAGAATATAATAAAATATGATACTAGAAAAGTTACTT
The DNA here is from genome assembly GCF_016808095.1 of Vigna angularis. Classification (NCBI taxonomy): domain Eukaryota; kingdom Viridiplantae; phylum Streptophyta; class Magnoliopsida; order Fabales; family Fabaceae; genus Vigna; species Vigna angularis. The sequence continues at coordinate 19,005,205 of NC_068979.1, forward strand.
TTAATAAACGTTTGGTAATTTTTTTGTCATTTGATATTTCTATAATATTAATTATTTTTGCTATATTACTATTTTTTTTATGATATTTCATTATATAGTCAGTTAATAAAATTTAACGTTAAAAAATATATTTTAGTTTTAGTCTGTAAAATACTATCATTTAAAAATAATAATATTGATATTTATTTTAAAGTTAGTTGATTTTTAAAATAAGTAATTATTTTAGTGTGTGTGCATACACACATTTTAATATCATTAAAAGTTTTTTTAAGATATTTTTTACATATTTAATAATATGTTAAAGAATATAATATATTTAAAGTATTATTTTTTTATATAGTCTTTTATTTTACTTTTATTTCTTAAAATAATATTATTTAAAAAGTAATATATGTTTACTGATAAAAAAAATATAAAAATTTGTGATCAAAAAATTTTGTCTTAAAAAATTTATTATTAATTTTTTATGTGAACGGTTTCTTTTATTAATATTTTACTATTAAATAGCGTTTTCTTGACAAGACGAAGGAGTTGAAGGGAAATTAGAGAAGAAGAAAGAATAGATACAGTTATCGTAGTAAACTGAACCGAAAATGTTATAAGTTCGGTTTTTAAAAACTAAACCATAAAACAATATACTGAACTTTTAGTAAAAGTGAATTAGTTTTTTTTAGTATAATATAGTTTAATTAACTATAGTGCAGATCAATTATTTTTTCCCAGCCCTACGAATCATAACATTAAGGAAACCGTTACTGAAATTCAAAATCCCAAACCCTGACTTTCTCAAATTCTTTTCCAGAAATCAAAGCTCCTAGCTTTAAAATATTAAAACCAAAAAACACAACTTAACAATACCAAAAAAAAATAGTAGTTTATCTGGTCAAAGAAATTTTTTAGAAATCATTCATGGATAAAGCAATAGTAATCTAACATTTATAACATCAACAATGTTCATTTAATATTATTGCTTTGACAAAGAAAAATACTCATGAACACTCCAAATCCACGACTCTCAACATGTAATTATTCAACCATTCAATTGTTCATCAATCAAACACATTCATATTCAACATTTCCAACATCAATTGAAAAACTCAATCATTCTCAATTTTCTCATGCAAAAATTATAATGACCTCATTCATTCATACTCATACTCATAATTGTCTAGACATAGATAAATAACCATCCAATTTAGCAAAGATGAAAGGTCATACATAATCTACAGTTAAAATTTCTAAACGCTCAAGATTATGTTCCAATCTATTAACAACCCAATTTCCACTTTTCAAGTTTCTTATAATATACATGAATTGTGGACCAAAGACTTGACTTACTAACTTAATATGTGACAACCAAAGTAACGTTACTAATCATCCATTTCATTTAGTTATCTATTTCTCATTTCAAACTCATCTTGTATGACTATTATGTGGGCAAACTTCTACACATTAAATATTTTTTTTTGTCATAACATACTACTTCCCTAAACTTATTTTTATACATTGGACCACCAAAAACTACTACACGAATATAGTAAATATTCCTACTCAAAGTATACACCAAAAACACCATATAACCATCTTTCAAAAAAACAAAAACAACAAGTCATAATACAACAAGTATTTATACTATAAAATATGCACCAAAAACAACATGTAACAATTATTTTTCTGAACAGAAACAATAAGCTAAATACAACAACCAACATCACATTTAATTCTGCATCAAGACAACATGTACTCTTTGTTTTCTGAAAAGATATAAGTTGAAAGCTTGTTGAGTAGACTTCTAGGAAAGAGAGGTGCATCTCAATGAAAAACTTAAGTACCTTATCTTTTCTTAGCCAAAGTGTTCCCTAATAAGTTTCACAAATCTCACATCCATTTTCATACATCATGTTTCTAACAAAATTTAATATTTTACACTTTAAAATACTTCATTTATTATTACTATATTGGCCAACAATCAATAAAATCTCAAACTTAATAAGACAACAATTGCTCAAGAGGTATATTTTCTAAACAACAACCAACAATCATGTCCAAACAATAAGCTCATATCATCACATTTTCACAAAAATAAAGAGACATGGTTTAGCTCTCCTTACCTCTTGATGAACTACTTTGATCCTTTCTCTACGAAATCTTAGCAGCACCCCCTGCTCTACCCTTCAAAACCTTATACACTCACAAAGAAAACTCTTCTCTACAAACAATTATCTCTACAACTCAATCTAAACACTCTTTTAGTATCTCTCACAACCTTCTCTATAATTCAAATCCTAACCCTCAAATCTCCTTATCTACTTGATGGACACTACTTCCAGCTGGATTCACACAAGGAGGAGCTCCAAACCAGAGTAGAACAACCATGGAAATAGGTGCAGCGAAAATGGAAGATAATGAAGTGTTTGAAGTGTTTAAGGTGAAGAGAAGTGTGTGGGTGAGGCCTCACAGCTCAGAGGGCCTTCCTACAAAAGAAGGAAGCTAGAGGAAGGGTGAAGAAGTCGAAAATCAAGAGTGACTCAAGAGCAATAGGGTTGGGAAATGAATTCAGCAGCATATCACTAAGCTCAAAAGTGAGAAAAATACAAAGGAGAGGCCCTCTTATTTATAGGTGAAGAGGGGCCTCATTTCTGATCTAATTTCCCTCCAAAAGTCAAATACAATTTGAGCTTGGGCGCCAAGTTAGCTGGGACACGCTTCCCACTCCAAGCACACAAGGAAAGCATGTGAAAATTCAAATTCTGATATGCAGTGGCTGGGCTAGGCAGGGTTTTGGCTGGGCCATTTCAGAATCCGAAAGCTAAAATTCTTCATGTTTCCAATCCGGAAGCTAAGCTGCTAAATCCGAAATTCACTTCATTTCCTCTCCTTTTTGGCTCCTTTGCTTTCCTTGGCTTCTCAAGCTTCCTAGGTGGCTCAACTATGGTCTCCAAGCTTTATTAGACCCTACAAACAATAGTATAAATGTTTTAGACAAAAGAAGAAGGATTTTTATAAGTAACCTTCCATAGAAGTAAAGTGATAAGTGATCCTTCTTCTTCTTGAATCTTCTTTGCCATGGCTCTTGTAAGATGTCCAATGTGATTCCTTGATGGTATTCCATCAGACCGTCCCTCTTGAAAAGGATTTGTCCTCAGATCTGCTTCATCCTGTTGATAATCTCCTGTGAAAGGAATTAAATCGCAGATGTTAAAAGTAGGACTGACACCATAACTTTCAGGAAGGTCTAATATGTATGCATTATCATTTATCTTTTTGACCACTTTGAAAGGACCATCTCCTCTTGGACTAAGTTTGGACTTTCGTTGAGAGGGAAATCTTTCGTTTCTCAAATGAAGCCAAACTAGGTCTCCTTCTTCAAAAATTATTTTCTTTCTCCCTTTGTTGTTATATTCTGCATATTTTTGGGTTTGTTTTTCAATTCGGGTTTTAACATTCTCATGTAGTTTCTTGATAAACTCCGCTTTAGATACACCTTCTTTATGAAGAAAAGACAATGATTATGGAAGAGGTAGTAAATCAAGAGGTGTGATAGGGTTAAAACCATAAACAACCTCAAAAGGAGAAAGATTAGTAGTCTTGTGAACTACTCTATTATAAGCAAATTCAATATGAGGTAGATGATCGTCCCAAGCTTTATTGTTACCTCTTAATATTACTCTTAATAAGGTAGATAGAGATCTATTTAATACTTCAGTTTGCCCATTAGTTTGTGGGTGACATGTAGTAGAAAATAGAAGTTTAGTTACAAGCTTTTCCCATAAAGTTTTCCAAAAATGGCTTAGGAACTTAACATCTCTATCAGACACTATGGTTTTGGGTAAGCCATGTAATCTCACTATTTCCTTAAAGAAGAGTCTAGAGATATAGCTAGCATCATCTACTTTGTGGCAGGGTATAAAATGTGTCATTTTACTAAAACGATCTACTAAAACAATAAGCTTCACAAGTCCAGCAATGTGGCTCGCCTAGCTCCTAAAACACACTGCCAGAACCCTCATATACTCGCCCAACAACCCCTTTTGCTTACCTAGCCACTCTACATAATTGCGCAACACCAAAGTTTGCAGAATTTGCACCTTTCAACCCCTTATGACCTATCCTAAGCACTTTTACCAATTTCTACCACTCCTAGGTGGAATTCTAAGCTCCAATAGACCTAACCAAAAGTGTCTGAACTAAATTAAACTAGTTTTAAACTCATTTTACAATAAAGTTCCAACTCAAATTAACCAAAACCTCACTTTAGAGACCATAATTCAATTCTACAAGTTTTAGGTCATAAATAAACCACTCAGGAATTTGAAAAAATCACAAATGACTCGAAGAGAAACCCTAAGTCACAAATGGCTCAATGAGAAACCCTAAACACTCAAACATACCTGAAATTTACCAAATTAAAATCTCACTCTCCAAAACCCCTAAATTAAGCCTAAAAATCTTCCTAAACCATCATTTTGACTCATACTCACTTCTATCTCGGATAACTCAAGCTATTAACAAGTTCTAATTAACCCTACAATGTCTCCCACATTGTTGTTTATCCCTTTGGACCCTTACTTCTAAAAATCACCTACCAAAACCTCCATTTCTAACCAAAATAGTTCATAACTCAACCCATATCATTTCTTTTGAACTCATTAACCAATTCATCACCAACAATTTCACAACAACAACATTCAAGTCAATAATAACAATTAACCATAATCATTCAACCAAATTCCATTATTCAAACATACTTACTACTTTCAAGCATGCAATTCAACATACATTCAACTCACATACTAATAACTATCATTTCATACTTTATAACTCAAATTAAAAGAAAACAATAGCTTTCCTTATCTTTAAAATGAACTATCATAGCTCTACACAACTCACCAACCTTGCTTCAAGCTCAAATAGAAACGCCTACAAATCACCAAATTATGATCGAAGTAAGTCCTTAGAATCTCATATTAACAAAGAACTAGAAAAAGGGATCAAAAGACACATGCGAGAAGAAATCACCAAGCATGATCTCAACCTAAGAGTGAAAGGAAAAAGGAGCCAAAACTTACTTGCTCTAGACTAGAAACTGATCGATAGATAATGGAGATTGTGTATGATCTCCTAGGCACTTCCTGATCGTCAAACAAATAATTGAGGAGTCAGAAATCGTAGAGAGAAGGGAAAGGGAACTCAAAGAAAGAATTCTAGAGAGTTGGTTAGTGTTTTAGATAATGAGACGAATTTAAAAAAATTTATTATATTATTGAATTATTTTAACTTTTAAATACTCGATCTCATTATTTTAAAAACCTATCAACTCTAATACTCTATTTTTTAGGTTCTTACATAGATAAACAATATATTTTGACAAATTAATAGCATTATACTTAACAATTCATTGATATTTAACATTACTTCCTTAATATATTTAAATCCTTCGAATTAATATTTTAGCGAAACTCATTGTTTGAATGAAATTTAATAGAGTTAAGATGTTATTTAAATATAGGCACCCAAAATAAGGTCTCTATAATGAAACAATGATCAAAGTTGTTTCTAACGGTTCAATGGTAAAAAAATTATAAAAAAAAGTCATATGCACCAAACAAAATGAAATGACTCGCGAAACGCAGGACGACTAAACGAGACAGCTTTCGGTGGCCTGGGCAGTTTCCAAACGGTCGAACAGCGCCGAAAAATAAGGTGAACGGTCAACGGCAGCGTGCTTCCGATGAACGGTGGAAAGTCACTCAAACTCCAAAAGCTCTTCACGCGAATTTTGCTGGCTTGGGCTCCTTTTCTCTTAAGGGTTTTCTCAATCCCAAATGTAATTTCTAATTTTGAATTGGAAATGTGAAACGCACCACTTCACACCCCTCTCTCAATTCATTTTCACGTCATTTCATTTTTTTCTTTTTAATTGACAAATGGACCACTGAAAACAGGACACGTGTCCGGTGTCAAAAGTTTGTCATTTTTGAATGTCAAAGTATCATTATCCTAAAAACATATCCAAAATATCAACATTTACTTGCTCGTGTTGCATTTATCTGAATTTTGACAAAAATGAAAAAAAGGAGAAAACAAAATTGAAAGATTGAAAAATTGAGAAGCTAAATCAACTTGGCACCGCACATGTTCTTCAAAGTTCCCTTTTTGATAACCATATATATATATATATATATATATATATATATATATATATATATATTATACTTTTAATTTCAAAAGAATCACTAATAACAATTTGTCATTTCCCAACTAAGAAATATCTTTATCAACCATACTTCTTCACACATTCTATCATTTTTCTGATCACTATTTCTCCATTTCACACATTCTATCATTTTCCTAATCACTATTTTTCCATCTCTATATTCTTACTTCTCAATCCTTATAATGTAACTCAACTTTATACTTCATCAATAAATAAATAATATTTTATTTTCAATACATATTCTTTTAAAAGCTTATAAAACAACCAATCACACACTATTCTGACTAAAAAAACTAAAGAAAACATCATTTCACATACTAAATAAAAACAATGACTTTCATCACTAACTATTATTATACATATACAATAAACTATTGGGAAGATTGAATTTTGACAAAATATTCTGAGAATGTAAAAGGTCAAACCTAGTTGTAATTTAATTTAGTTATTAAATTTTGGAATGTTTTTAATGACTAATATTAGTACCTTATCATTGAAATAGAAGAAAAGTGGTAAAAAAAAGAGATGGATTAATTATGCACGACAAAAATGAAACAAAATACCATAATATAAATTAATATTAAAGTATTAATTTATATTAATATATAAGCTATTAATATTAATTAACTATTGTATTAGGCTAATCTGGTGGTTGGGTAACATTTTAATGCTAAAATAGTTAAATCTTAAAAGGCAAGTTTAGTAGGTGGCTGAAACAAAAGAACCAAGCTTGGATCATTTGCCTATTTATCAACATTAATTAGCTCTGAAATAGAGGTTGACTTCAACATTAAAAGCTTTTATTTTTATAATGATGACAAGAGCATTTGAATCTGTAGTTTTAGACAAATTATTTAAGTTTTTTTACTATTAATTTAATTTTAGTGGTGTGTTTAATTACAATTAAGAAATTTGATGATGAAAAGATGTTGTCAACAAGTTTTTTTTTTGTTTTTTCATTTTTCAGTCAAAAACAACTTATAAATAACCAGAAGAACAAAACAAATGGTTGAATCTAAGATCTCAATCACATCATTGTGTAACTTGATGTAAATTTTCAAAGAGAAAAGGGATATATAAATATGTTCAACTCTTACCATTTTTCGCATCCTAAATAGTATAATTCACCAACGCACACGTGTCAAGATTATGTGATCATATAAGCCACGTCACAGTGGAACGGTTTGAAGGGACAAAACCGTGCAAGAGGATAGAAATTGGTGTAACCGGCACCTGTCCGTGTTGCAGGATCAGACCTTATCTATGCATGATATTTTTCATAAAAAAAAAATACTTTTACATAATTTTTTTTAATAATATTTTAATAAAGTATACATATTATTTTTTTATTAATTTATTATTTATTTGATATTGTGTTAATGTACTTTAAAATTAATAAAAAGTAATACACATCTAAATCTTGTTAAAAAAATATGTTTATTATCATTATCTTTTTTTTTCAGCTTCTTGCACCCCTTCTCATGATTAAAGTATCTTTATTTAGTGCATCACACCAATATTGTGTTGTTACCGTTATCATCTTCGTCACTACACCATCGCAACTGTGCAAAGCTAAAAAGTAGGGGTGGACAAACTGCACTATTTGCACTGCACTATAAATCTATTACAATTAACTATAAAATAGTTTAAAAAAACTGAACTGCACTAGAAAATAGTTTAAAAAAACTGAACTAAACTATTTTTTAGTTCAGTTAACTACAAAACAATTCAGTTAACTACAATGCACCTTTTTCTAATAAATAAATGTAGTTTTGCACTAGTACAACTGTCAATGGCTAAACATTGATAGATGTTTCGGTAGATATTTTTGGGACCGAGAGACTAACCTGCTGACGTGTCTGGGCCGCCCGCTCGCTTCCAAACTCCTACTGTTGGCCGATCGGTGTTGGCGCAAGCCGATCGGTCTCCTTCTTGACGAGGGTGGATGTACCTGCAAAAGATACTCCAACGCTCAAGTTAGGCGTGTGATTTGAAGAGCCTCGACTCTTGGTTGAATATTTAGTGAATGATTATCACTATTGAGTATTTAAGAGTAGCCTAGAGTGAATAATGTGTAAGTGGAACGTACCTGGCTTTCGGCCCTGGCTTTGAATTTATAATTTACCTCATGGATCCTAAGCTGATATAACACCCAATAAAATATAAACAGAATAAGATATAAACAGATTACCTGAATATCCGGTTGGTTGTTTGTAACAACTCGGTTAATATTTTACACTGTACACTATGCCCCCCAAGTCCGAGTTAAGCGTTTGGCTTTAGCCGTGGTTAACTATAGGACTGATGAGTTTGAGGGAGGCTGCGTTTGCGGAATTGAAAGCATTTTACCGCTCGACCTTCAACATTAACCGAGCGGGATTTACCGCTCGTCCTTCAACAGGAACCGAGAGGAATTTACCTCTCGACCTTCGACATTAACCGAGCGGGATTTACCGCTCGTCCTTCAACAGGAACCGAGAGGGATTTCCCTCTCGGTCTTCAACATTAATCGCGAGGGTTCTACCTCTCGACCTTCGACATTAACCGAGCGGGATTTACCGCTCGTCCTTCAACAGGAACCGAGAGGGATTTACCTCTCGGTCTTCAACATTAATCGAGAGGGCTTTACCTCTCGACCTTCGACATTAACCGAGCGGGATTTACCGCTCGTCCTTCAACAGGAACCGAGAGGGATTTACCTCTCGGTCCTCAACATTAATCGAGAGGGCTTTACCTCTCGACCTTCGACATTAACCGAGCGGGATTTACCGCTCGTCCTTCAACAGGAACCGAGAGGGATTTACCTCTCGGTCTTCAACATTAATCGAGAGGGCTTTACCTCTCGACCTTCGACATTAACCGAGCGGGATTTACCGCTCGTCCTTCAACAGGAACCGAGAGGAATTTACCTCTCGGTCTTCAACATTAATCGAGAGGGCTTTACCTCTCGACCTTCGACATTAACCGAGCGGGATTTACCACTCGATCTTCGACCTAGGAGTGCTTCCTAGGGAACGGGCTTTACCGTTCGGCTTTGAGAGGGTTTTACCTCTGCTTTGAGCTAGGAGTGTTTCCTAGTGAACGGGATTTACCGTTCGTCTTTGAGAGGGCTTTACCTCTCTCCCGAGAGGGATTTACCGCTCGGTCTTCGACCTAGGAGTGCTTCCTAGGGAACGGGCTTTACCGTTCGGCTTTGAGAGGGTTTTACCTCTGCTTTGAGCTAGGAGTGTTTTCTAGTGAACGGGATTTACCGTTCGTCTTTGAGAGGGCTTTACCTCTCTCCCGAGAGGGATTTACCGCTCGGTCTTCGACCTAGGAGTGCTTCCTAGGGAACGGGCTTTACCGTTCGGCTTTGAGAGGGTTTTACCTCTGCTTTGAGCTAGGAGTGTTTCCTAGTGAACGGGATTTACCATTCGTCTTTGAGAGGACTTTACCTCTCTCCCGAGAGGGATTTACCGCTCGGTCTTCGACCTAGGAGTGCTTCCTAGGGAACGGGCTTTACCGTTCGGCTTTGAGAGGGTTTTACCTCTCTCCCGAGAGGGATTTACCGCTCGGTCTTGGACTTGATCGTTAATTATGAACTTTGCTGACGAAATTGGCAATCAGTGTTTGTAATAGGAGACTTCCCCTTCGTTAATTGAATTCCATGAAGTCCGTTTATGACTAGATCTTAGTATGCACTTGCATAGTTGATGGCGTGGATTTTGATATATATTTCTTCAAGATGTTCATTGCTGAAATTCTCATGATGATATATATTACCATATAATAAATGATTCGGTTACCAGATATTATGAATTGCACCGAATAAATAACATAGATAATAAACAAGGTGTCAAAACCGTCTTGAGATTTTATGATATTGTTGTTGATAGTTATCTCTAACACAACAATTTCTTTGACTATTTTAAAAGAATTAGTTCAATTTGATTTTTTTTTAATAATTACAAACAAATAAATTAATATTCAATAACATCACTGCATTTAAAAAAATTAAATTATAAATCTATATAATTAGAATTAGTAAATAATTATAATAAAAAATTTAAAAAAATTAATGAAATATTATTGGTACTATTTTATCATATTATTAAAATTAAATTAATAACTATAATTATTTATCATTACTATTTATTATTAATTTAAAAATATAAAATGTCTAAAATTTGATTCTCATATTAAATATAGTTTAATTTAATAATATAAATTTTTTTATATATTATTTTATATAGATTAAAAACTTAATGTCTAAAAAATATTTCTGTTTATCTCTGTTTTGCGTTATTCGAAATATTTTTATTTTGACAATTATCTAGTTTAGTATAAAAACTCTCATCTTTCTTCTCTTCTCACCTTTTTCTGAATTCTCATATATATATATATATATATATATATATATATATATATAATATTATATTTTATAATTATTTACATAAGTACTTTTATCTTTTTATTTTTACAATTATAGTTAATTTTATTAAGTTATAAAAATAATTACCAGTTTTTGAAATATAATTACAATATAATAAAATTTAGTTTTTTTTTAAAATAGATAATTATTTTATTATAAATTTAATAATATCATTTTATTTTAATAATTATTATAATAATAGTTAACTTTTTAAGAGACTTGAAAAAGAACATTTATTTATTTATATATATATATATATATATATATATATATATAATTTAGATTTTATTAATTTTGTTTTCTGTGACGACATGAGACAATTTTTTTTACGTCACTTTTATATATATATATATATAAAAAATTGTCTCATGTCGTCACAGAAAACAAAATTAATAAAATCTAAATTTTATATATATATATATATATATATATATATATATATATACCCGTGTCTTTATTTCTTATGTTTGTGTTGTTGGAAATAGAAGAAGAGAAAAACAATTAAACAAGCAAAAGTAAAATAAAGTACATAGTTTGAAGTAGTTAACTAAATTGTTAATAAAAGAAGTTCAGATTTTTTGAACTGAACTACAAATAAGTATAATTCAGTTTTTATAAAAAGTAGTTTAGTTTTTATAGTACAAAATAGTATAGATAATCCATAGTTTAGTATAATTTAGTTAATCATGCCCAGCCCTACTAAGAAGAAAGAGGAAACGTTCTACGCAAGGAAAAAGAGAGAAAAAAAGATGTTGTAAAAAAAGTTTTTAAATATATCTTACTATTTTAATCTTTTCACACAAAATCCTTTTTAAGGATAAAACTATTTTCTGGATAATGCATTAAGGCTGTGTTATGTAACATATCAAAAATATAGCACACAATTATATACATGTGTCAACATTTAATAATATGATAGAACAATTACTATAATATTAAAGTCAAACTTACAATTATTACAAAAATAACCATAAATTTTTTCGAACTTTACAAGAGCTTCCTATACTACTATCGAACGTTCATTATATAACCGAACGGTTATATTTACAGAACAAAATAGTGAACGGTCGTTTCACCAAAACTATCTATACTATATGACCGAACGGTCATCTCCTATTTAGCAGGAGTCTCACCGTCCAGCTCCTGTTCCAACGTAAGCCCTTCCCCTTCTGCTCACATCCAACAAGGATGATCATTGCAATAGAAAACCAAACGGCAACATAGATAAAAACATAAAATAAGGGTAAGCTACTATAATTCAATTAAGCATGCATTCGTACATGAAATAAAACTACAAATCATTACAGACTGACGCTATAGCATACAAGAGCCAACGTAGATATCACACATAACTTGAATATCATAATTCACGTACGACTGACACTTGACATGACCATCCGGATTGTATGAATACGTAGCTTGAGGCCGTTCGTGCACTCGGGTGGTGGAGTAACTAGAAAACCATCAGCTGCCACCCGAGGTTAGTCCGTTATAACTCACCCAAGAACCTATGGGCTAGGACCTCCCGCCATTCTCACACAATGACTTACCCATCTATACTTGAGAACTGGTAATCATCAGAATATCAGGATGAACTTCGTGAATTTCACTATCCGTATTCATACTTTACCACCACATTATCCTTACACTGAGACATTCCTCCCCGAAATTCTCTTCCACATTACTTGAAACATAAACTTTTACTTGATACCAATAATATTTCCCATACATAATAGATCATTGTTGTAATAAACAACCAGCACCAAACCATAACATCAGCATTGAAAGATCAAACAACATTTCACATAAGAAGATCGAATGCTCAAATAACACCACCCTTAGTTACCAACGAACGGAAAGGATCTAAACAATAGACGAATATAACCGAACGTTTATTTAATAGATATGACTTTGACATGAGCCGAACACAGCTTAAGAAAAGAACACTCTAATTAAACCAAATACTTAATATAAGACTGAACCATATTTAATTATCCTCAATACTCGAACGAACGGTATTTCAATATCCTCAAAGTAATAACGAACGATATTCTACTATACTCAAAACAAGAACGAACGCTATTTCACTATCTGACAAAATCGAACGCTTAGAGCTTATATCGAACACTTATAACTACTGATCCTTGGTGTAAGACCGAACTGTATTTTACTTATTTTACAAAACCGAACGCCTAGAGCTTCTACCGAACACTTATAATTACTCCTACAAACTATTCATCAAACCTAGTACTTTTAAGGAAACTGAACGTTAAGACATTTTGGCTGAAATACCCATAAACTTGTATATGATCATAAATGAACGTAATTTAAGCCTAGTCTAAGTACAAAGTCTACTAATAATAATATATGAGCTATCACAAACTAAAATACCTAATCCAATAAGACTGATTATAAAGGTATATAACCATCAACACGTGATATATTAATCACTTCCTATAAACCGAACGATTATACCCTAGTAAGGCTAAAATGCTAACTCTATTGATAACTTATTCCCTGACCATAACCGAACGGTTGAGACCGAACACCCAACTATTCTACATAATTTTGCAGAATCCTTATAGACTTATACAGAACCACCCATAACCCAGAAACATGCATTTCATACACTCATAAACAAATCATCAATCAATTCATTCCATACATACACAAAATCATCACATGCATAATTAAATTTAATAACTTCCCTTACCTCTTAACAGACCGATCGCTCACAAGACAGAATTTGTACCACGACCAAACACTCAACCTCCCAGATTCACTGTTTGAGTAAAACAAACCACCCAAAAGACCAGAAACGTGATCAGAACCTTAGAAGAAGAAGAAGATAAACACATGCAACAGAAACTTGGTTTGCATGTGCCCCAAACTAGACTTTATTAGAATCAGGAAAACCTACCAGTTCAAACCACTAAACGATCGGTTGAAAGGAGGATCCTTGCCACCAGCAACCTTACATACACTCTGATGGATGATCAAATGGAAGAAAACGTGAGATTTAATGGAGGAAAAGATGATAATTTTAGAGAGAAGTTAGAGAGAAGGAGGAGAAACGAGTTCAGAAGGTTTGGAGGAGAAGATTGCATGCAGAAAGTGGAACCAGCTTTTGAAATTTTAGCTTATATATTCCCTCAGAAAACCGATCATCCACTCTCCTGCAGTCACCTGTCTTCCACTTCCTGAGTCTCGTTCCCCTCTTGCAGACACACGTTTCCCATTAAGATGGGGAATTTAATGGTTCTAACATGTTCGCTTTAGTGGAAAACTATATTGACATTGATTTGCTATGACGAAATTCAAATGAGTTTTGCGTTTGCTTTAAAGGATTTGCGCATAATTGAAAGTGCTGATTTGTGGGAGAATGAAATTTTCTTATCTTCCATCCATTGCGAAGATTTGCAACGATTCATGTCAATTCTCAATTTTATCCATACACTATTCATCACTTTTGAATGTAAAGATTTACACACATAATTTAATAATAATAATAATAATAATAATAATGGAATTTTAAAAATGATTTTTTATTTTTTCTCTCTTTATAATAATTTTTACAATTATATATAATACTAATAATTATCATTTTATATTACTTTTACTACTAAGGGTATTTTGGTAATCTTCAATTTCTACCAATTAAACCATTTTTTTATCTGTCACATCGGTCAAATCTTACACTAATTCTCACATACTTTACTTCCAAATCCATTCTCATTCATCTCCAAATCCACTCAAACAAACAACAAAAAATTAACTCTCAAATCCCTTCAAATTCATCCACTTCCTCTCCCTCAAATCATCTTCCCAGAGTGAACACACTCTTAATAATATTATCTTAACATATTTTAGTTCAAAATAAGTTTATGTTGGAAAACTTATTTTAAAGATGTATATATTTTGAAAGTCGTATTTTTTAAATTTTAAAATCCTATTTTACAATCTTTTTTAAAACAGGTAATAAAAAAGTCACTTTTATAAAAGTTAAACAATTATTTTAGAAATTAGATTTAATTTTTCAATATTTTCTTAAATAAAATTAATTGATTCCTTATATTAAATTGATGTTCATTTTAAAGGTGATAATATATCAATTCAATAAAATTAGATAATATATTATTTTTCTAATTCAATTTTTATATTTTTATATGAAGACAATATTATCATTTTTGGGACGAATCCAAAAATCACATTTGAGGTCATGTGTTTATCTTCGAGAATCCAATAAACAAAAACGAAGAAATGTAAAGGAGGTGATCTCCATAAAATTGGATTGTTGAAGAACAAAAAGGTTAGGAAAGAAGAAGAATCTTTGGATTCATACGTGATTACTTCCTAGTGATACTAATGTTGATTTTATAAAAGAGATCATTGTCTCTATTTAAACAATATATACATTTAATCGAGTTAAAAAACATATAAAAACTAAATTATTAACCAACTTATAAATAGTGTGAATGCTAACTTAATAAAACATATCATATTGATTTTATTTAATAAATACTTAAATTCAATTGATTTAAAAACAAATATATAAACCAAAACAATTAAAAATCATAAATAGAGGATCAAACTGTTAATTAAACCTAAATATTATGAGTTATTTCGAGAAAAATAATGTGATTTTAGAAAAAAAAAATATTTCTTGAAATGCTTTATCTTTTATACTTCCTTTTGGAAAATGATCAAACAATATTTGAATTTTGTAGTTTGTATCAACACTTTATATATAATTGTAAGCAAAGAGTGGGGTTAGATTCATATTAACTGAGCTTGTCTCCTTATACGTATGCAAATTGTTTAGTTAATTCTATTTACACTACCTCAAAATGAAATTATATTTTAGTAGATTAGAAAAATTCACAATTTGAAACAAATTTTATGTTAAATTATTGGAAAAAATATATAAAAATAGTTGTGCCTTCTTTACTTTTATTGTTAGGGCAAGTTAATAAATATTAAATATTTTTTCACTAAATTAGAATTTAAGAATAACTATTTATAGTGGTTGGATTTACACTTAAATATATGATTTGAATATAGAAAGGTGTTTATAACATTTTTTTTTATGACAGAGAAGATCATGTGATATATATTTATCATCTCCATCTCAACTATTAAACAATCCGTAATTACAATCACATTAGTAAAAAAATCGTGTACAACGTCTAATATTTTAAACTTTTAACGGCTAATTTGCGAACGACGTCATATTAGGAGACCTTAAATTGAAGTCGAATTTTATTAATATACAACGTTAATTCAATTTTTGGTATTTTATAGAGCAAGAACTATCAACAACAAACAACAAATAAGTTATTCAAAACGAAAATGAAAACTAACCTTCAAAAGGTGGGTTTGTCGGAATAAAGTGTCGTCACCGGTGACAGAGAAAGCAGAATGTGCCTATGAAGAACAAAAGCACGAAAATAATCAGTCAAAACAAACGAAAATCATAAATAAAATGCATTTGTATCAAATGAAAGAACGATTACATGTGATGGTCGTCAAACTTCGTTCGAGAAAAGTTTGAGAAGAGAAGAGAATATCGCGCTCTAAGATAAAGTGAATGAATTTTCAATCTCCCGCTCAAATTTTTATTGAATTCATCCACCTTTTGACGTCTGGCATTTGACGTTTAATATTCTTTTTACGTTCAATTACAATTCTAAACGACGTTTAATAATTGCATTTATTTACAAAAATGTCATCGATCATTTTTAATGTTAGCTATGGAGTGGTTAGACATTAAACGTGTAACGTTATACGCTGTGTACTAGTAATAACATATAAAAATATTTAATCAAAATCCGCATTAGAAATTTTAACTTTTAAAAATTACAAAAATATTAAAATCACTTTTGTTACGATATGATTATTCAATCAAATACATAATCATAAATTAGTCTATCAATAACATTCTCACAAAAGTTTTTTTTTTAAATAAATCAACTTGAAAAGAAACAAAAACTTGCATTAAGTTGGGTTAAAGGAGAGGACAAAAAGAAGAAAAAACTTACTATAGAGATTTTGCTTCAAGATTGACGCTAAAACCTTATTCTTAATTAGCTTGAATCTATAATTTTTATAAAGAGTAAATAGAATAGTTTTTTTAGAACTAAAAGAGAGAAAATAGCAAAAAAAAAAAGAATTAATTTTGTCTTTTGCAAAGGAAAAGAAAATCTGTCTAACATTCTATTTCTATAGGTACCTTTAAGTTGTGTTTGTATAAAACGATTGTACTGGTAAAGAAAAAATGGTAGGACGAATTTGGAATATGTATGACATTGGTTTCAACTGATACGTGAAGATGAATTTACGCTCGGATTTGGAGCGATTTGGTTTAAAATGTCTAGTTTGCCCTCAATATCTTGCATGGTTAATAATAAATAAAACACCCAGTTTTCTTTATTACATATATCACACCGTATTCAGTTTCAGGTGTAGAGTATTCGGTTTTACTCTACATAACAAATAAACCTCATGTTGTATTTGGTTACAGTGGTGATATATTCGGTTCCACCAAGACACATATCTATTGAACTATTTGCGATACTGTTGATTGTTTTTGTACAATTAAACCAAGTGATGTAGCATTGTTATTTTATACTTTGGGCTTAATTATAATTTTTCTCTCCATTATTAATTTTTTAATTGTTCAATGCAACTCAGTTAAAAAAGTTATCCAATGATTAATAGAAATGTAATAAAGGTTAAAAAATATGTAAATAATAAAGAATGTATGAAATAAAATAAATATATTTTATTTAATTATTTTATTTGTGAATCTATATATATCAAGATAGATTACACCTCTTTAAAAGTTCTGTTACTTAATGGATAAAATTTAAAGTGGGAAATTAATTTGAAATATTATACTTTAAAAATAATTATTTAACTTTAATTAAATACTATTTTTTTATATTTTAAAAATTAATTTTAATTTTTTTCTTTATAAATATTTTTATAATTATATTTAATATTAACAATTATAATTTTATATTACTTTTATAATTAAGGATATTTTAGTAATCTTTAATTTCTATCCGTTAAATAACTTTTTATCTCACATATTAATCAAATAATTTTCACAAACTTTGTAACATCCTATTTTAATAGTATAAAACTACCAAAATAAAATGTTACATAGATGCTAAAAGAATAACTAGATAAAGCAAACCTCCTTCAAGGAAGAGATAATATACTTTTGTAGATCTATCTAACAACTCATCTGTTTCTCCGTCACCTCTAGCTGAAACAACTGAAAAGGTGAATCCCTAAACTCACACCATTAGGTGATCATCGCAAAAGAGAAACAACATACAAAGACAGACCACATAAAAACAAGGGTAAGCTAGTAGTAAAACAACTTATCATAATAAAACAACATTACAACATGTTTTACACCTCACACAACATAACCATCCATCCTAAACATGTAACAAACTTAGACTTGACTATCCGGATATACAATGAATGTCGAGCTAAAACATGTTCTGTCTTTTTTGTGGTGGAACAACTGACAACCATCAAAGCTACCACACAAGGTTAGTCCTTCAACATGCCCTTTGCTAGATGGAGAAAGGCCCCCAAGCTAGAACCATAATGGGTTATGCACTTGTGTGGTAGAACAACTGACAACCATCAAAGCTACTTGTACAACGCCTTAGGCCATACCGGAAGCACCTAGACTAAGATCTCCTGTTACTCTCACCACATGACTCCTCACTCTCTACTTGAGCATGGATGATCATTAGAGTGTCACGATAACCCATTAGAACTGAGCTTCTTTCATTCATACTACAATACTTGGAAACCACCACTGAGAAGTTCCTCCTTGGAACTCTCTTCCATACCTTTGAAACCATTGAGATCACTTCATATTCACATAGTACACCAATACATGAGACTATTGGTCATACATTAAAGAAATAGAAAAAACCATACAAGTCATCAAAAATCACCCAATAACACAAATTATTTATGGCATCTTGATACTCATATTTAGGTAAGGAAGACAGCTTTGAAACCCCACCAATAGCTCCAGAAGGGTCAAAACCCCCCAAAACAACCTAAAGAACATACAAAACGGACATATAGAACCCTGAAAACTCCCTAAAAATGTTGTAGTGGCGCTCAGGGGCGCTCGGGGGCGCCCGGGTACGAGCCGCACGGAAACGTGGTGCGCTTGGGCGTGCCAAGGGGCGCCCGAGCCCCATACCAGTTGACAACAACTTCAAAATTGGCTTTAGATGCACTTGGAACTTATTCTAATGATCAAAGGAGATCTCTAAACATTAGAATTTATAGGAAATCACATTTATAAGTAGAAGTAAGCAACCATTTGATCATTAGACCCAAAACTAGTGCATCAAACCATTTTTGGCACTCCAAAAGTACATAAACTCATATTTACACCTTATACACCAAATTTCTGTAACCTAACCACTTGAACAAGTTCTAATAGACTCAATAACATATTACAATTCATCACCTATAGTCCAGAACTTCTAATTTGAAATCTCACTAGTTAAAACCCCTAAAATTGAACTTAAAACCACACAAAACTCAACATCCCAACTATTACTTCATTTTACCTCAGATTTCTCTTAACTAAGAGCCTAGACAAGTTTCAAATGACCATAAAACATCCCTAAAGACATAGTTTTTCTCATTTGATCGTTACTTCAAAACTTCACTCATCAAAACCCCATAATTTGGACTTAAAACCAACTAAAACACCATTATAGTACTACTAACTCTTTCTAGATCATATTTCAACTAATTAACAACTCCAACAAGTCTTAATTCACCTTTAAACATACTCCAAAACTGAATTTACTCTTTTTAACCCCTAACTCAAATACTCGCATACCAAAAGCCTCCAATTTTGACCAAAAACACTTACCATTCAACTTAGTTCAATTTCCTCCACATTTAACCCAAACCAACACCACCACACATCTCAATAACACCATCCATCATATAATTCGAAGTTTAACACATCATCATACAAGTCCACCAACAAACATGAGATCAAACATAATTACACAACCACAAATCATTTTCTAAAACACTTCAAAAATCAATAACAAACATTTTACTAAAATTCAACAATATACATCAAGTTCACCAAATACCAAACAATCATTTCATCAAAAGAAATATAATACTAGTTTCCCTTACCTGAAAACTCTTCTCTTTTACTACAATTCCCAAGATCGCAAGACGCCAGACGAAAACCCCCTTTCAAAACCCTAACCCCCAAATTCGAACCCTAAACTCGATCGCAAAATCAATCCAAGTCTGCCTTTGCTAAGAGGCTTGATAATGAGATCCTCACACCGCGAAACGCCGTTGCCGCCGTACCCATGAGCAAAGGTCGTCCCGCCGCAGAGACATAGTTACGTCTACTGCCGAAATTGTCTCCCTACCTGCATGCAACGAATCCCAACTTTGCAGGAGAAAGGAGTCTTCTCCTGCCGTTCTCCTTCTCTCACACCCCTAGCCTTAAGGTTTCTGAAAAAGAAAGAAAGAAGAAGAAAGAAAGGGAGAATAGTGATGGGAAAAAAGAAAAAGGAAAGAAAAAAGAGAAAAAAAATATTCTTACAAACTTTACCTCTAAATTTAATCTCACTCATTTTCAAATATCCTTAAAAAACAACCATCAACTCACTTTTAAAATTTCGTTAAATTCATTCCTTCTATCTCCTCCAAATTCACCGTCTAGCTTAAGGTTCACCGCTTCCTTCTTAATTGAATGAAGAGAGTATATATAGTTTTCCAATAAATATAATAAATCATGTAAGAAAATACTACTTTGTTCATTTTTTTTTATCTACTTCAATGTCGGTCTACACATGTATAATATAAAAAGAAAAAGCCATGTATGTTACTTATAAGTATGTAAGTAGATGTGTGTTTATTTTTTTATAATAATAAAAAATAATAAAATTATTATTATAACTAATGTTTGCAATTTTATTATATACAATTATTCTAATTTTAAAAAAATTTAAATAAAATTATTATTTCTAAAATACAGTTACAAGTAAACTACTTTAATTTAAGAAAATAATTATTTAAAGGATAAAAATGGATATATATATATATACACTAAAATGAAATTTCTATTTTATATAATAATATAAATATAATATTCAAAAACTTATTAAACTATAAAACAGTTTATATTAAATATAACTAATAAAACAAAAAAATTGTATAATTTTTAATATTTTTTATCATACAAAATAATATTTATTGTAAATAATTATTTTAATTTAAAAGTAATTATTAAAAGGATAATATTTTAAAAGAGTGCATATTTATTATTATTTATTATAAAAAAATATAATTAAACTATTATTATTATAATTATTAAAATAAATATAAATAATTTTTACAATTTTATTATATATAATTAATTAAAAAATTAAAATAAAAAATATTAATTTAAAAAAGAAGTCACTTTAAAATTGACAAAATAATTATTAGATTTTAAAAAAACAATTATTTAACATGGAAAACTGAAAAACAAATGTGTAAACCCAACTCTTTATATAATAGTATAGACATAATAAACAAAAGTTTATTAAATTATAAAATAATTTTTACTAGAAATAATTATAAAAATAAATATTTGTATATTTTTATTATATAAATAATTTTTATCCTATATAATTTAAAAAAAAGTAGTTATTGAAAGAATAAAATTGAAAAATAACTTTTTGAATCTGAAAATGTGGTTACTAAAGGATCAAATTTGAAAAACATGGAAACAAAAACAAATCTTTTTTATTTAATATAGTATACTAAATATCATGTTCTACAAGTATTATTAAAAGCTTAACGAAATTTAAGTTTTTTTTCTTTCTAATACAATTCAACTTCTTTTTCAACACTATATATGTTTAACTTAAATATATAGGAGTGTGAACTATTCACAAAATTTGTTTTATTTTTTTATGATTTAAACTTTCGGATCGTCCTCATATTTGTTGGGAAATCTCAAGTGAGTCCTCGTTTCCTGAACTGACTCAATTGGATCCATATACTTATAAAATTGAGCCAATTAAGCTCTGTCCGTTAAGTTTTCAGAGGCGGCGTTAAACTGTGATGATGTGGTGCACACTTAATCTGTTAATGTATACATCTTATATTACGTGAAATTTGTTATTTAATTTGTTATTAAGTCTTGTAGAAGTGTTATATGACGTGTTATGTTATATTATTTAATTGTTCAGATTAGGGATTTCTTCGGATTAGGAGATTTTAAATGAAATAGGGTTAGAGAAAGGGAATTATTGATTTGGTCAGTGTGAGAAGACGAATTGGAATCCTAGAGAGCATTCTCTTCAACTCCGATGAACCACTCATTTGCACCGAACACGACCCAAGCAAAGGAAGGAGCATTGGATAACCAAGTTGGAAAGCTCAAGGCTGAAAGTTATGGCGCGTCGCGGCAGGAAAGGACCCCTCCGCCAACGGCGACGGTGATGGTCGAAATTTTTATAGAACTTCTTCACATAGACATCCTCAGGAAGAGTGATGGTCGGGATTTTGCGAGCAACTGCAGGAAATGTTGCAAGTGGCGCCCTGATAACATAGTGAAAAATAAAACATTAGAGAAATTTGAAAGCTTTGAGAAAAATAAAAAGGGAAAAATAAATTGAATCGAAAAAATGAAGAAAAAAAAGAAATAGATTGATAAGATACGGAAATTAGAAAATAGAAAAGAGGGATTCTGAAATGGAAAAGGGAAAAGATGAACTTGTGTCAGCCATACAGGTTATGTCAACTCAAACAAAGAACTTGTGTCAAACACTAAATGACCCAGAATTGATTTTTTTACCTGCTTAGATTGACCATTTCGGCCACCAATACTGGTTCTTATCACATGCCCGGTCCCAGCACCCACACCATCGATGATGTAAAACTCACTATCCTGCAGAATATAAACCAGGGACAATTGAAACCTACTGAAACAGAAACAACAAAAGGTAGTCTAAATGTGGAAAACTACGATTTGGATAAGTGTTTACATTTAGTATCTTGAATAGGATTTTGTCAAACAAAATTTTCTTTAGAAAGAAAAAATCGAGAAATGTGAAAAAATAATAGATTTGAGAGAAGGAGAGACCTTGGTGAGGTTATGCGTGGCGAGGTCGGCGCTTTCCAAGGCCTTCTTGCCAGCCACAATGCAGTAGCAGAGACAGACGTCGAAGTGGCGGTCGTTCTTGTCGTCGATGTAGCCTTAGACAGAGAAGCCACGGATCTGGCCACCGAAGCGAGTGGGAAACTTGGACGCGTCGAAGCAATCGATGGCAATGATGCCACTCTCTCTGGCAAGGAGCTTCTCGTAATAACCCTCGACGTCGTTGCTGAACACGGACGCGAGGCCCATTCCGGTGATCACCATGCATTTCTTGGGGTCCTTCTGGCGCTGCGGGGCAGAGACCTTGGGCGCCACCGTGGCAGACACGAAGAAGACGTGCTTAACGCGGCGACTCTTCTTTTGGCGGCATTGTTGGGAGTGCAAAGTGAGTCCAAGGGAGAAGCGCAGATGTTGAGTGAGTTTAGCGCTTGCATGATGGCGGAGAATGATGGCTGGGTCAAGTTCCTCTTCGTCTTCTCTCGTGTGTTCTGAGTTGATTGATCAAATCCCTAATTCCCTTTCTCTAACCCTATTTACTTAAAAAATTTATAATACTAAGAGATTCCTAACATTACTAATTTAATTTTGTGCCACGTCAAAAACTTTTAATTTAGTTAAAAAATTTCACGTAATATAATAGTTTTACATCAGCACATTAAGTGTGCACCACGTCAGCAAATTTTAACGCCGTTTGTGAAAACTTAACAGACAGGGCTTAATTGGCTCAAATTTTCAAATATTTGGACCCAATTGAGACAATTTTACAAGTATATGGACCCAATTTAGTCAGTTCAAAAAATGAGGACCTAATTTAGTCATCACAGATATGATAAAATAGAACAGTTATAGATTAAGATATAAAGTATAAACTTTACAGTCATCCAAAATAATCATAGAATTTAAAACTTTATATACAACCTAACTACTACAAAATTATATACAGAGTTAATATAAAACTAACTACTCAGCAGCGTCTCCTCCTTCCAAAGCCTGCTCTAGAGACACCTCATTTCCCTCTGCTCACACCCACAGAATGGTTATTGCAAAGGAAAGAACACCAATACATACAAAACATAGGGCACAAACAATAGGGTAAGCTAGTTTAAATAAAAGAATAAACATTATGTTTAACATCTACATTACATACAATCACACATATTCATTCTCCAACACAACACACTTTATGCATGACACCACAATCAAATGACCGTCCGGGCTTAGAATGATTGCCAAACTATCTCGGGTTGTGCACTCGTGGTGGCTTCTACTGCTTTGCAAAGCTGCCAATGGGTTTCACCCTACCACACTCACGAGGTTAGTCTGTACCGGGCCTTGAAGCATATTGGTAGCCTCCAAGACTAAGACCTCCTGCTACTCCTAACGACATGGTTCAATCCTCTCTACGTGAGAATGAAAGACCATTGGAGTTTCAGGACAACCCCCATGACTGAGCTCCTGCATTCATTCTAAACATACTTGAATCTCACCAAGAGATTCTACTTTGGAACTTTACTTTCACCAGTTTGAAACATAACTCATGACATAATCAATCACATACCATAATACATATTCATACATGCTTCACAATGGATTCCCAAAACTTCATTTAAATCAAACTAGAACAAGGAATTAAAGAGTAACTAAAACCTGAACCAGTTGCTCAGCGCACACCCTCGCTGAGTGACCACAGAGGTTCCTCGCACAGTGACCCAGCTCACTGTGCAAATAAACTCCCAGTGGTACGAGACCTTAAACTCGTGCTCAGCGACATCACTAGCTAAGCGAAACTCACCAGACAATGGACCAGGCTCTCAACTCACTCGCTCAATGCACTCATTTGCTATTCTAATAAAACTGACAGTGCTCCCAGACCTCAATTGGCCGCTTAGCGCACTCTCACGCTGTGCGAATCAGCAAACAATGAGCCTGTCACCAAGACCACTCGCTGAGCGATTCCACTCGCTCAGCGAGTCTGCATAATCTGCAGCACCAAATCTGCAGAATTACGCCCCCTACACCAAATTTACCAGTTCAAACTATTTTTCCCAACTTCTAACCCTCCGAGATTGTGTTATATACTTAATTATACTTATCTAAGGTTGTTTAAACATCTCTAACCTAATTCTAAACATGTAGACTCAAAATCTCACCCAAAAATTTATAAAAAAACTCAATGTAGAGACTCAAATTGAATTCTACCATTTGACATACAATTCCAAGCAACTTAGGGACTTTAACAAGTCCCAAATGACTTACCAAGACTCTCCATATTGACCAATTGCACACAGAATACCAAACTCAAGTTTTCACTACTTCAATTCCTCTAAATTGAGTTCTAACACAAATAGAACTCTACCTCATTACTAACACACTCTACTAACTCAATCCTCTAACAATCCATATGTTAAACAAAATCCAAAACAGTTCATAGACAACCTCAATTCCACCAACTCAGTTTAATAATCCTTTTCCACCTTTTTACTATCTTAAACCTCCATTTTTTTCCAAACCACCAGTAACCAAGATTTCTCTTCTATTATAACAGTCCAATTTATACAATTCAAATTCATTCACATCAACTCTAACATCAAAAACATACATACAACATTTTTCACACCTGAATAGCATCCCTAAATCAACAAAGCATGCATTTCACTAAATTACTACTCATACCAAGTCGCATTTTCCAACTCCAACCGTTTAAGTATCATAATCATCAAACTCACACCATACATTTCTTTTCAAAGCAGTTAACTAGCTCCCATTACCTCTAGAAAACTCGCACCGGTCTAGAAAATACCCCGACCGTAACTTGCACTGCAAAGAATTTCTAAAAACACCTATAAATCACAGGATGGTGATAGAGGATAACCTTTAGAACCTAATTTGAGTCAGAAATTGAAGGAAAGAAACTGTTGATCCATGCAAACAGAGTCATTTCGCAGGATCAAGAACCATAGACGTTAGAGAAAAGGGTTAACCGCTTACCCGGTCGATTCGCCCAATTGATCGGTCAGATTTGTAGCCCTTGACGTAGTGATCGCCTAGGTACTTCCTGATCGTCAAACAGATGCTCCAAGCGTGAGAAAAGTTAGAGAGATGTGAGAGAAAGGGAAGAGAATATTGTTTTAGAGAGATAGAAAGTATTTAGATAATGATACGAGCTTTAGAAATTTCTATTTATATTATAAGATTATTTTATAATAAAATACTCGGTCTCATTATTTTAATACACCTATCTACTCTAATACTCTATTTTCTAGATTCTTACATTTTCAATCTTAATTCATACTCATTTTTATTAAATTTTAATTAAGGATCTTTTGATAATTCATTATATTATCTTATTAATTTAAAATATTCATCATGTCTTATTTAAATGTATTGTTATATTTGATTAATACAATTAACATTTAAACTAAGTTAGATGTATGTGTATGAATAAAACTCTTATAATAATATAAATATAATATGATATGTGTAAGAACCTAGAAAATAAATTATTAGAGTTGATATGTGTTTTAAAGTAATCAAACCTGATTATTTTAATATTAAAATAATTCAATAATATAAATAGAATTTCATAAACACGTTTCATTATTTAAAACACTCACTATGTCTCTAAAACTCATTCTTTGAGTTCTTTCTCTCTTCTCTCTAAGATTTCTAACTCTTAAGACATTTGTTTGATGATCAAGAGACACCTAAGAGATCACAATAGTGAGTTCTCTATTTTCTACCAATCAGTTTTTGATATAGAATAAGTTAGTTTATGCTTCTTTTATTTAGTTTTCAGTTTAAGACACATGCAAAGAGTATCTCTCGCATGTGTCATTCAAACTCTCTTGTTAGTTTTTTGTTGATCAGTAGTCCTAACGACATACTCTAATCATGATTTCGTTGTTTGTAGTCACAATTAGTGTTCTTTGATCTATGGGAGCTGTTTGGGATTTTTTAAGATCGTTTAGTCATCTAATAGATAAGGGAAACTAATATTGTCCTTGATTTCGTGTTATGATGCATGAGTTTATGTTTGCTATGTTGTGAGGAATAATGTTATGTTGATTTGGTTATAATTGAAATGGTTGTTTTATTGTTAATTGTGTTTTGATGAGTGTGCTTGATTATTTGATGCATGATGACATTGATGATTTTGATTTGGACTTGAATGAGCTTGTGAATGTCGCTGTTATGAAGTATAAATAGCATAAAATTGATGTAGTATTAAGAAGTAGAGAGTAGGCTGAGTTATAGGTTGGTTTTTGGTCTAAAAAAGAGGTTTTGATAAGTGAGAAGTTAAGGTAATGATCAAATGGAAAAATTGTGTTTTTGAGTTTGTTTTATGATCATTTGAAACTTGTTTAAGCTTTGAGTTAAGTGAAATCTAATGTAGATCTGGTTGGTAGTTGATAGGTTGAGTTTGTATGACCTGCCATAACTCGATATCAATACTTGCATCCGGATTTGTTAAGTCTAGAATATGTATATATGCTTAGGTTATTGTTTGATTTTAAACTGAAATATGTTATATACTGAATTATAATTGCATGATTTGATTCTTTTACAATATTAGTTTACCCTTGTTGTTTTTGTTTGTTTGTGTGTTTTTATTTCTTTTGCAATAATAAGTTTAATGATGTGAGTTTAGCGAATTGTACCAAGAATGAACAAGTGCTAAGAAATAATGGAGTTAAAGCGTAGACTAAGAAGTTTAGTTTCAAAAATATCTTGTTAATGTAAAGAGCTTATTATATTATTTTTTTGTTAAGGATAAAAAAAAAAAATTTTGGATGTTACAACATGTGCTATGTAATGAACATAATTATTTATAAATAGATAATAAATATTTATATTATAGATTGAATTATTAACATTATAATTATATAAAAAGAATAACACGTAGTAAAGATGGAAAAATGTTACTATAATTTTTTTTTGTAGTGAGAAAAAAAAATATTTGATAGGTCATATGAATTTATCATATGATAGAAGTGAACTGAACTTTTATTATATAACTTTGTTGTATTAATAATTTAATAATGAAGATAATATGACATGTACAAATATTTAAGTCTAATTTAACGTATTTATCTTTTAACATTAGAATCAAATGTTTGCAATGTGTGATATGTTAATTACTTATAATATGTGAGGTAATTAATAAATTATGAATTAAACATTTAATTTATGTTAAATTCTTAATAAATTAATTAGAATTATATTTCTTAAAATTTATGAATAAGATAATAATCTAATTTGTGTGATTTAATATATATATATATATATATATATATATATTAATTTTTTTTAAAAAAACTCTACCTTATTCTATTTAACATAATTATATTTTTTTATCTATTTTGTTTATCAAATGATCATGTGTTATACAAAACATATAATATTATAGAAAAACCATCTAAATATGAACTAAGAATAGAAAAAATAAATTATACATAATTATTATTTTTTTCTTAAAAATATGTATATGTATATATTTTTTGATTTATAATAGAGAGGAAAATTTTATTTTGATAAATTTTAAGAATATATATAATCTAATTTATAGAAACACGTAAATTAGTGTGTATGTGTCCACATATTTGAAAAAAATAATTACTTAACAAAATTTATAAAAAACCAACACGTAAATTATTAAAAATACAAAGTAGTTATTACAATCTTATATTGTAATAAAAGATAAAATAGTAGAAAAAGTTATGTACGCGAAAGAATACATATATATAAAATTTGGTTAGTCACTTTAACAGGATATTCTTCTATGATAGATCTAATAGATCAATAGCTAGGTTTCACATGTTAGAATATGTCCTATTGAAAAACCAAAGTGAAAATTTGGGTCACATTTTCAACAAACCAACAGGTTAATGATAACTTTACCATCTTAACAATTTTTTTTTTTATATAAAGTACATATATAAAAGAATAATTTCCAATGTTAACTATACTGGTTTATTTTCAATTTATTTATAATTATTATACTCTGTACCATTTAAGCTATTTTCAGTGATGCACTAGTTGATTCCAACTTTCATTTACAGTTATTATTTTTTCTAACATTAACTTTTTTCCGAGTGATGTATCAGTTCTTCTAACTATTATTTATAATTATTCATGTTTCTAGCATTTATTTTGTTCTCAGTTACTTTAATACATCAAATCATATTAAACATTGTTAAATAGATATTAAACATATTTTCTCGTATACTATTTTTAAATAAACACTTAAAAGCAATTATTGTGATCTTCCCAGCTTGGACTTAGGCACATAATGATTTGAAAACACCACTCCATGAGAAAGATAGGCAATAGTTTGCAGCCCCCGTGAGCAATTGCAGCTCTAAAACACGACCCAGTTATTATGTCTATACATTATGTTTTTCATGAACATTGATGTCTGTGACAACTCAAGGAATCTATCTTTGCAACCTCGTAGTTTGCTATCTAGAATCATATTCATTCTTATATTGTTATTTCTAACTTTGATTCTGGAGAGAAAAAAAAGAAAAATAAGATTTGTGTGGTTAGTGTATGTTTTTTCTAATGATAGTAAACTGTATCTTAAAACTCAATAAACATATTTTTAAGTGCTTGATTTCTTTATTTTTGGACAACTATAACTTCTTCGATTAAAAAGTTACAAATCAGGATTTAAATATTTTATTAATGAAATCAATACTTTTTTTTTTTGTGTCGACTAGCATTTAGCAAATATTTGGCAGCTCCATCTTCTATTATTATTGTCCGGAGAAAAGTTAACAATTAAATTTTATTTCTATAAACGTGTTAAACTTTTTACTTTTTGTCTTTCTTAATATTAAACATAAACTTTACTTCTGTCATTATAAATAATTACATTAATTTAAATTTCCTCTCAATTATTCTTAAATTTATATCTTTTTCCATAGACAAATTACATGTCCATTAATTAGGGGAAAAAGGACCAAAACATGTATACTATGTTTCCTTGAGCAAGTGAAGGGTTGTAGCTTATGACTATCTATAAGATGCAGTATATGTACATGAAATAGCTCTATCCTATGTGAAACCAAAATTTAAACTTGATACATCATCCCAACTTCAAGAGATGATGCATGAGGCACACCAGTGACAAAGGAGGGTGACCTGCTATTTCTTCTTAGGAATTCATACACTATATTAATGGCTATTTTTTTCACCATGCTAGACCCTGGTTTTGCTCTCAAGTGTGTCTGTCCTATAATGTAAGCTACCCCACCTTCCCTTGCTTCCATAACCTCCTCCAACTCTTTCTTTGCATCTGTGTTAATCTTTGGACTCTCAGGTACCAAAAACCTTACCCTTTTCTTCTGCTGCTTTATAACATTTGGTGACTTTATCTCCTTCAGTTCTGATGGCCCTGCATTCTCTACATTCTCAACATTCTCTACATTGTCCTCACTCATCAAAAGGGAATGAGTAGAACAAGTTCCAACAACTGCCATTCTGTCATCCTTTCCAGGCTCATCATTTGAAGAGTTCAATCCGGTTTTTTCTGTGCGAATGAACTCTGCTATGCTGCACAAAAGATCATTCTCAAACTCAACATCATCTTTGTGGACATCACGGTATCCATATCGCACTATGCACCGGTAGAGTCTGAACTCTTTTGGACCAACGCGGCCAACCAGAAACCGTTCATCAGGTCTAACATGTGGAACTGGCACGTGTTTGATGCAGAGGAAAACTAGGACTTCATGGAAGGCTGGGAGGTTGGTTACAAAGTGGGAGAAGATTACTGGAATTCCAGAAACTAGCTCGGTGTGTATAAGGCCAACCCCACGCACTCGGACTATGCCTATGCTGGGACCTAGGCCGAGAAGCCAGTTGATGGAAACCTTGTTTTGAACATCATATTCATACTTTTTTAGTGTGCCGTAGTGCCAGACATACATGAAAGTCAGAAATACAAGAGCCAACGCTATAGGCACCCATGCTCCTTGCAGGAACTTGATAAGAGAAGCAGAGAAGAAGAGAGCCTCAATGGTGCCAAATACGAAAACAAACCCAAGTGCAAGGAGGACATTCTGGTGCCAGCATAGAACAATAACCAGTGACATCAAACAGGTGGTCACCAGCATCACTGTGATTACTGCCAAACCTGTTGTGCAAAGTAAAGTGTGTCATATAATTGTCAGAAAAAACACATACCGTTAACACACCTCTCCCCCTTCCCAGTTATTATCTTAAAAAGAGAACTAAATGTCTGCTTGCATACCAAAGTTAACTTCTGAGTTGCATTATTCCCCAGAAAAACTACAATTGCATCTTAGAAATGAATGTTTTTTATGCTTCTAGTTCCATATCATATTGCTGCAAAATTAATGTATAGATGAATAGCAATCAGTGCCATACCTGAGGCATTACCCAGGCGCTTTGTGTCTCTGAAACAAACAGTTACTGCCAAGCACAATATCATCAATACCCAATTGACCTCAGGGATATATATTTGCCCATGAATTTTTGATGATGTGTGAATCACTTTCACTCTCGGGAAACAACTTAATGCAGAGCACTGCTTGATGATTGAGAATGTTCCAGTGATAATGGCTTGACTACCAACAACTGCAGCTAGTATGGCTATAACCAGAACAGGCCATCTCAATTTCTCTGGAAAGCAAAAGAATGAAAACGGTCAAATAGCTGAGACTTCCCCCATCATCTACTTTCTCCAGCAAAAAGAATGAATTACACCACCTACCTGGTACAGATACGTAAAACCCAAAGTGATAATCTTGCTCAATGTCATGATGTTTAGATAGATAAGCAGCTTGCCCCATATATGCAAGAATTAAAGATGGATAAACCACAGATGTAAAAGCAATCTGCAGAAGAGATGGTAAATAAATAAGCATTAACAAAAGCTATTGAGCTGCATAAATAACACTGACAAGAGTTATACTATGTTTAGTTCATTAATCTTAGAGGGAAGAGAGGTTAAGACTTGTCAAGGAACATAAATTACAATTTAAAGTGAACCAGTCATGATAAAAGACCCAACAAAAGCAAAACTTGAAGATGTCACATTGCTAAGTCTACTACTGTATCATGTTTACAGTATACGGTGTATAATATTAGGTAGATCCGTTATCATACAGCAAACAAAAACCAAATAAATTACCATACCTTGATTGATAATTGGCTAAAGTGCCCAAGATCAGCAAACATGGCTTCTGCTCCTGCAAAAGTGCAATTGAAATGGTATTAATATTGACAACAAACTGATGTGTAAAATATAAGTTAATCATCAAGTAGACCAACCGACCTGTGATGCACAGTAAAATTCCACCAAGGGCCATCCAACCTCCCTTTTGAGTTTTCCTCAAGAGTTGGAAAGCATAATATGGAGAGAGTGCTTTGTATACATGGGGATTCCAGTGAAATATATTGTATATTCCAATGGTACTAATGCAGAAAAGCCACACAATAATTACAGGAGCAAACAAGAAGCCAACTCTGTGCGTGCCATAATGCTGAAGAGCAAACAACCCTATCAATATGATGCATGAAGCTGGAACTTCAACATCTGCCAGGCATCAAGTTTAAAACTTCATATCAGCAAGGAATGTTCCGCAGTTCTCACATAATATAGAAGAGTGATATCAAAATTTAAGTAAAAATAAAAAAAACAAATGATGGGCAAACAAAAATTAAAGCACATTGGACCAGCAACTAATTTTCTGCCTTTTATTCTCTGATTCTCAAGAATCAAACTCCAATTTGTAAAAAAATAAAGATAAAAGTTGGTAATGGCCATCCAAGTTTAAAGAAGTCCTGTCACTTGATAACAGCTATAAGACAAGCAATTTCCCCTCATCAGATAAAGGGCACATTTGTTTGGGATTTATTATATATTCTTAATTAAAATTATAAAATAATAAAAATCATTATAATTATGAAATATTTTGAAAAATAGAGTGTTGCTTAAAAGCCACAAATAATAGCATATGAAGAAGAGCCTGTAACAAGGTTACATCATATAATCACATTTTATTTTAAAGCTTAAACAGATAGGATAAGAAATCACACAATGCCGAATCGACAAAAACACAAGAATAGGCTAGCTAAAACATTTGTATTTCACTCGTAATTTTAACAATAACTGATTATTAATCCCAACCGATAACATTGAAATAACTGTTTTCACTGTAGCCACAGTATAGCTGGTTATTGCCGCAGAGTTAGGTTCATGAAGCACAACTGATGTTAGGATCCCCAAAAATACTCTGTTGAAATAAAAATTGATGGGTAAACACAACCCAAATTTCAATTATCGCCGAAATTGAGTGAGACCAGTATGGAAAGTGTCAAATTCAGAAGATACAGCACAGTATTTAACAGTCCACCCAATCTATCAAACAGGTTGCTTAAGTCACATGTTAAATGCAATCCCTAAAGCATTCTCTGTGATTGTGAGTCTTCACGTGTGACTCATGAAGATTCATACCAAATATAGGACACCCTAAAAATGCACAGACAAATGCAACAACATGACTTGTACTTAATGCACAGTTCCTCACAAGAAGAGTATTGAGTATAAACTACTAAGCAACACCCACAAAGCGGAGAAAATATAACATACACAACTAAAGAGAGAAACTTTTAGTGATGTAAGATTATTGGAGAAAACAGAACTTCTTTTTTCATGGAATAAAACATGCTCAGGTCAACAGGAATCTCCTTTAGATCAATTGGTAACAAAATTATGCATAAAGCTTCCAATTATGACCAGTATCCAACTTCTAAACAAACTAATAAATAATTAGGCACACAAAAAATCAAACTGAACTTACATGCGTGCGTCTCCTTGGACATTGAAAGCTCCAATCCAGAAACAGCCGAGAAAACTGCAAGCATTCATCCAAATAATCCAACTCAGTTCCCCAATAAAATCCGAAAGTCAAAGAACAAAACTTACATACAGTCCCCGATGTACTTTTACCACTGTTCACTAATCAAGATCAAAGTTTCACCTGGAAAACCTATGTCCATCTTTCATTCAAACATATATTACGCGAATTATCAAGATGAAACTTCAACTCTAACACAAGAACCACACCAAAAACACACAAAAAAACTGCATCTAAGTTTTCTCCAAAGTCAAAGGACAAAACTTACGCCGAGTTCTTCAAGTGCTTTTAGTCTGTTCTCTTATCAGAATCAGAGTTTCATTTCGAGAAACTATATTGACCTTCAATGTAAACATTTATGTAAAACATTGAGATGAAACTTCAATTTGAATCGAAAAACACAATAGAAGCACACACAAGGAACTGCTTCTACAAAACAATAACACAATCATTGACCTCACCAGAAATAGCCGGCGTGAGGATGCCATCCCCAATGACCATGCAAGTCCCAATCAGAGCCAGAACGAGTAAAACCCTCTGCAGAACCCTGTGCCTCTCAAACGTGCTTTTGAGCCGCAACGCGAAGCTCCTCTCAGGAGCCGCGCCGCGCGAATCCTTCTTGTACTCCGACAACTCCTCGTCCGCCACCTGGCAATTCGGCAGCGAACTCACCCGCGCGTGGCGGCACAATAACGAGTACAACGCGAACGTGCCTCCCTCGCCGTTATCATCAGCTTTCAGCACAACAAACACGTACTTCACCAAAGGAATCAGCGTTATAGTCCAAAACACCAGCGACAAAACGCCGAAAACCTCGTCGTTGCTCTCTGTGTGCTTAATGTCCTCCGCAAACGTGCTTCTGAAAACGTACAACGGCGAAATGCTCAAATCACCGTACACTACACCCAGACTCTGGTACGCCAGAGTCAGAACCGTTCTCCACGACTCTCTCTGCAGTGAAAGAAAAAAAAACTCGACATTCCCAGACAACGACAATAACAACGACAATAAAACAACAACAACGACAACGTTGTTCACATCGAAATTGAAACATTGCTGGTTTGGTTGGTTCTCTCACCTTAGCAGAATATCGCCGAGTTCCACCTTCTAGATCCATCGGATGCCTATTCCTGCGTCTCAGAGAAACATTTTCAGGAGAAATTGAAGGTCACACAATCGCTGAAACAAGTTCAGCATTGAGAAATTATGTGTGCTACATATATTGAGTGCGGAATTATTTAATTCAAAAATTATAAAAACAAGTAAATTGGACCTGTTTTTTTTTTAATTGTAACAATAATTACGATTTATGAGACAGTAATAATAAATATAAGAAAAATAATAATATCTAAAAAGTAACTTTCAAGATCGATGACGAGGTATTAAAGAAAAGGAAGGAATCAAAATTTGAGAGTAAAATAAGAAGATTCAACTACGAGAAAAGGACCCTCCCAGCTTGTAGGTTTATTTGGAGAAAATAAAGATGCACACGAAATATGAGTTTGATTATTTGATTTAATTAAGAAGGAAGAGGTTCGGGGAAAGAAGAAAAAAGAAGGAAAAGGTTGTCTTATTTGAGAAGTTATCGTGCAACAAAAAGAGGTTCAAAGCGAAGACGAAAAGCCAGGAATTGTGTGCATAAATAAAAAAAACAAAGACAATAGAAGTTCAGTTTGCGTGTGTGTTGAAGAGAAAGTGAAGGATTCTAAGAACA
The DNA here is from genome assembly GCF_016808095.1 of Vigna angularis. NCBI lineage: Eukaryota > Viridiplantae > Streptophyta > Magnoliopsida > Fabales > Fabaceae > Vigna > Vigna angularis. Next base: position 19,040,608 of record NC_068979.1, read on the forward strand.
GTGAGAAAAACCTGAACGTTAGTGGTGGGGTTGGTAGGGTTTGGTTAAGTTTAGTCTTCCTTTTGGGCAATTACTGACTGATAAGAGCGTGATCTTTTCCACATGAGTCACACGTTTTAGCTTCGTTTTTGCAATTTTTGGCTTCGGATCTTTAGAGAGTGTAGCAAGCAAGCGTTTATTACAATTGTGTAACACTTCATATTAATGCACAAAACAAAAAGTCAATAATTTGTGATTATCATCTTTCTACATTTGTTTACGTTTAGTTTTGTAATTCAGACTTTTATGGAATGCTTTTATTACCAGGGATTATTAATCTTATCCCTTTTCCATTTTCTTCATCACATTTCATTGCTGCCACCTCAGAAATTAACTCTCTTCTCACTGTCTCCCAACACTTTCTTTAAAAAACATGTATAAACAGTGACGGAATTAAATTATAAAACTATATTTATTATTTTTTAAATTTAAAAATAAATGAATTCTAATTTTTTGTTAAAATATGTGTCAACATTGGTTTAAACTGATGAATTTAACTATGCAAGATAGTAACAGTGTTAAAAATCCAAATGATTAAAACTGTTGATAAGAACAGACATTATTGTGTATGGTAGACATCACAGAGAAAGAGTTGTTATAGATAAGTGATTATGCAGCACTGAAATTGATAGGGCCAAAGGGTGTTTTCTTTCTTTTGGTAATAATTATAGAAACTGGTGATGTTGTTGTGGCCAGTTATTATAATTATCCAGTTATGCATATAAAGAATGTGAAGAAGAGCAATAAATGTAATTAGGTTCTAGCAACAGCTGGAGAGAGAGTGCTGAGAGACCCTTTGATTTGAGATGTTGTTTTTGTTATAAAGCTAAAACATTTAATGAAAGGGTGTTTTTAATTTTGTTTAAGTTAATAAAGTAAGTGAAGATGATTATGGTTTTGAATAGTAGTAATGTGGTGGTGTTGACAATTAGAATGATAGGTTATCAAAGTAATAGAAAATTGATTAGTGTTGTTGTGTATAAGCACAGTCTCATATTTGCCATAAATATTGCTTTGTGCGGTGGCCGAAGTGGAATCTCATATTCAGAGAAAGTCTACATGTCACTTTTTTAACACTATTTTCTTTGTCTTTTTCAGAACCTAATATTTGATAGCAACCACCACTCTCTTTTTTTCTAATCATGTGACCTTAAAACATGAAAAAAGAAAATAACATCAGGGGAAAATGCTAATGGAGATACAAATAGTGTAAAACCATGTATTTTCCTTCCTCCTGAATCAGGTAAAAAAAAAATATTTTCTTCAAATGATTAAAGAATATAAATAGAAAATGTTGATTCTTTTAAGATTTTAAATTATACACAATTATTATCCGTTTCAGGGGTTATTAAACAATTTCGTAAATTTATTATAAATTTTGGTGAATTAAGTAACCTCTAAAAAGTATAGTAGTTGTATCTAGAAAGTTCGGATAAATTATTTTCCGTGTTAAATTATGTCATTTTAGATAATAGTAATCAATTATCACTGAAAAAATAACTTGTTTAGACAATTGAAAATTAGAAAAAAAAAGTTTTATCTTAACAAAAATAAGCTTGTTATATCCAATTCATTCTTCTCAAGATTTAAGTGGAATACGGGTTATGATTTGTGTGGTTGAGGAGGTAAAGGAATGTCCTAAAATCACCTAGTGTCGAAAAAAACAATAATACAAGAAAATATTGATAAAATAAAGTTGGAAAAATAAAGTTTTCATTAACAATGAATTTGATCTATTAACAAAAAGTTAATGAATATAAAACATGTTAATTAATAAAGTTATCCAATTAAAACCTACCATTATTTAAACTAAGTAATAGTAGTATTAAAAATATTAGAGTAATTAAATGATAACAATGACATTAAAACTACACAAAAAAGAAATTATTGAATTTTTTTTAATAAGCAATTGAATATGGTATAACTTTCTCAATGGATTATATACTTTGTGGAAGGGATACCATTTAATCTTATAAAGAAAATGAGTTTCTCTTTACAAATTATTAAAAATGTGGAACTCTTGTGTATTTGAACTTTAAAGAGATGAATTGGTGACAGATCAAATAATAATGATAAGTGATGTAAGGCATATGAAAATAAATGTGTTACTCCCTTTAGTGAATGGTGCAGATATAGGATTTTGGACATTTGTGAATAAAGATAAATAAGAAAATAATATATTAAAGATATTTCGTTATATTTGTTATTGTACATATGGTTGAGTAGTTATTATTTGTAATTGAGCTATTTCGAAGTGAATTTAGTTGCAAATATGTGCATTATTCAGATATTAATAATTGCTTGAGGTATTCGAGAGAGTAGACAAGATATAAAAATGTGATAGTAATTTTGAAAATTTTACGATAGGTCTTTGTTGAAAAAAAAAAATAGAAGTCTATATTAATTTATATGTTTTGGTTTTTAAGAAACCAAAGCTTTGCAAAATTTTCAAACTTATCATTTATTTTAACAATTTTATCTGAGCACAAACGTATGGATTTCAATTTTTGAAAAACCAAAACCTATATAACCTAAATGTTTCGGTTGTCAGATAATCAAGACCTAAAATTTTATTAAAATTTCAAAATATTTACTGAACACAGAGGATTAGACTTTAGTTATAAGTAAATCGAAGCCTATTATGTTTTATGCTTCAATTTTTATAATAACTAAAGTCTAAAACTCTATCTAGGGTTAATTTTTGTGAAAGTTTCACCTTGACAAAGTTTATGTCTGTAATTTGTGAAAGTCTTTGTGAAACCCATTACAAATTCACGAATGCCATAGCCTTCATTGCAGCTTCTTTCGCCTCCGTCCGTTCTCCTTCATGACGTCAAAGAGATCTCCAATGTCTGCCACCGACGTCACTGAAGGAGGTCTCGAGGACCTCCCTTTTTGTCGTTGAAGCCCACTTGTTGAGCACCTTCATTCTCACTGCCGCTCAACGTAGAGTTGATGAGTGATTTTTTGTTTTTTTTGGCATCGTTGGTTGAGCTTGTGTCTTCCTTGATTCTTTGTTCTTTGTTGGTAATGTTTGAGTTTTTTTTGTGTTGTCATTGTTCTCCTAGTATTGTTGCATTGTGGTGGATTGTGTAACTTTCCAAAACTCATCCAAGATTGCATCTTCCTCCATTGTTGCTCGTGTTTTACATTCTTAGGTTCCCATTACTATCTTCAAAATTTATTTTTAAAATGAGCCTATAATTTTTTTAATAGAAAAATTTATTTTTTGTATGTTAGATATGTGATTAATTATATGCTTAAATATATTGATTTATTTTGTTTGATTTGTGATTGTTGTTGTATTGAGTTAGCCTTAGTTTTCTGTTTGAGATTCAATACAAAAATTATTTATTGTCTCCAATTCTTTTGAAGAAATTGTATTTTTCTAAAATTAATACTCGTCATCATCATATATTATACATACTCATATACATAATCATATACATAATCTTGTTTCCAATTCATATTATAAATCAATTCATACTTCATAATAAGTATTAAAAAGCATTAGGACAACTTAAACTCGATAAAGCGTAAAAGAAAAGAAAACCAAAAACGAATACAGCAAACAGGGTGCTCAACGCCAACACCACTAAAAGAGTGGCACTCAACGCCAAAGATATCACTCAACACCCCAACACCGTTTGCTCTTGGGTTTTGCACCGCTCAGCATCCAAAGGGAGCGCTCAACACCCATAGAACAAATTGCCCTCTATTTTGGCAATATTGAGCGCCACGTTATACTAGATGACAGTCACTTTGAAACTTGATTTGGTTGCCCCTAATACATGTTCAAATGACCAAAATGAAATCTTAAGACAGTATAATTGATTCAAAAATAGTTTCATAACTTAAATTGGATTCCAATTTGGTTATTTGGTCAATAAAGAAGATTCAACTGATCATCATATAACCCAACACTCATGTATCAGATTTCTCATGCTTTAAACCATATTTATAGTGCACTGTATGGCCAACTAAGTCCTAAATGGTCTCAAGGCAAACACCAAACAAACAAATTTACTTTTAAGACCATTCCTCTAAAATTTTACCTATCAAAACCTTCATTTAGACCAAAATCAACCATCTATAACCTATTGTCAAACTAAAGTTCTGTGACTAATTGATCAACCAAAATAACAACTTATCATTCACAAATTATTAAGAATCAATTACCATTAAGAAAGCATCTCATCATATCAACAACTAATTTCAAATCCAAAATCATTCAAAATAAACCAATACAAAAGATCAATAATTCATCATACAAATCATCAATTTCACAACTTTTCAAGCAAGAACGTAGACTCATGAACCTCCAAATAAATAAACAGATATTAGTTACCTTCCTTTACCTGTTAGAAGATCAAACGACCCTAAAGAACCCAAACAACTTCCACAGATCAAAGGACACTAACTATGCCTACAAGCAACAAAATTATGATCAAGGTATATCGATAGGACCACTGATCAACAGAGAGTCTTATAGAAGACTCAAACTTAATATGCAAAACAAAAAAGGCTAACATGTAAGAAAAAATAAAACTGACCAAAGAAAGGAGCAGAAAGCAAATTTACTCTAGTGAAGAAACCAATCAGTTAGACTTGAAGATCTCGTCGTTGTGATCACTCAAACAGTCTCTAATGTTCAAACAGATATACATAGACAAATAAAACTCATTTATAACAAAATTATTTATATTAAAATCTTTTAATATTAAAATAATCAAGTCTTACTATTTTTATACTATTATCACTTATAAAATATCATTTTCTAAGTCTTTACAAACATCACTCATTAAACTACAATATTCTTATAATAATTAATATAATATGCATGTTCACCTACTTAGTATATATTATATGCGGTTTTTTCTAATTATATCAATAATTTCAATTCATCCAAAATTAATTTGTTATCAATCATAGTTATTGATTTTTTTTTCTATTAAGTACTTAATTTAATATATATTAAAACATTTACTCAAAATTTTTATCTTAACTCCAGCATTCCATATTTAACTACTTTTTTTTAATTAAGTTTTTTTTTTCATTGACAAAGCTTCAACTTCAAATTTTACCGAAAAGATTAAATATTTAGTGTTACTAGTATCAACAACTACTTCTTAGTTTCACACAGCATACCTTTACTAATTTGTATTTAGCTTATTTAAATTTAAATATAATCTTTGAAATAAAATCAAACACACCAATTAAGAAGAAATAAACAAAAATAAAGAGAGAAGGAACATCTGGGTGGAAGAAGGTTAAACAACTATTTCTCCATTTAAGTCCAAAACTATATATCAAAGTTACTTAAAAATTATTTCAGTTCCATTTCTAAGTAATTCAACCTCATTTTTTTTAAAAAGGTATTATTTATCCATTAAAATAGAAAATATTATTATGTATAATAATTAAATCTAAATTTAAAAAATACATGTAAGGTTAAAATTTATTATTATAATTTGTAATTTTTTGTTTCTTCAAACTTTTTTTATAAGAAGATTGACTAAGAAAACACTAAGTTGACATGTGACGTACATTTTGTCTACAAAAATCTCAATGCTAACTAATAGCAAAACATTCTCAAAGCATTATGGTCTGCCATTCATACCATTTCCTTTATTCATGTCCTTTTGTTGACTTCATTTCACAATTTACAATCCATTAAAAAAAATTAATATTAAATTTCTTATAAAATTATGTGAAACATTTTCAAGAATATTTTGTTTACAAATTAAGAAAAAAAATGCTCATACATTTCTTTTGAAAGACCTCCATTATCTTATTTTGTTCTATGTAAAACATTCGCCTAATAATATTATCAATTTTACTTTTTGAATAACATGAGACTATTTTAATATTATGTATAACAAAATTATTATTATTTAAAAACAATATTATAATTTTTAAATTTAAACTTTTTTAAAAACTAATAATTTTGGTGACAGCATGAATGCAGAAACAAAAAAGTAGTTGAAAACCTGAGAATATTCATAAATTGAGAGATGACAAAATTGGAGAGAATGCGTAATGAGTATATTCAGAATTATTATTATTATTATTATAATAATAATTATTATATGTTACAAACAAACACTCACTAATGCGTACTTGCCTATGCCTTACGCGTGGCCAATGCACGCTTTGAAATCATTTCACAATTATTAACTAAGTTTCTGAAACCATAAGAATATTTTTTTTTTTAATTTTTCAAATGATTAAAATAATATTATAATATTTATGCTTGTAATTTAAAATACAAAAACTGATATAATTTATAAAAAAAATTACATAGAAATAATGAGTTTTGATGGATGAATTGTTATGCAAGTCATTTTCTTTATAGAGAAGTGGCACACTATTTTAATGGAGATTATTTCATCTCATCATCTTCTTCTTGCTGTCTCTATGTTACCAAAAGGTAGGTCTTTTTGAGTTCATGAAACCTAATCGACCCATACAAAATTAGGCAAAGAAAATGACAACATAAATGCATTAACATCATTCTTCTTATTCATAATTAACAGATAAAACTTTACACGATGGCCCACTAATAATTAATACCAAATTTAACCCACATGCTCATTTGGTGCTTAATTAGGTATAATCCGAACAGGAGAAAGTCTAAATAATAATTATTCCACTAATCACATACTTGTCAGCGTATACGTATCAATTGTTAGCTCAAATTCAAAAGGGTATGGAACTATACATAGTATGAGCAAAAGCAACTACCTCTCACAAATCAACACATTCGCTTCAGAATAGTAATTTATTAGGGTTATAAGTAAGTAATTAATTACAAGCCTAACAATAATTTTGTAGGAGCTTAAAACATAGATATTTTAGTGATTATATATTAAGAATTGAATTTAAGTTTTATTATATTATTGTAAAATTGAGTTGTAAGATGAGGATTAATGAATTGTGTTTTGTTGTCTTAAAGGACTATGACATCTTTGTATTTTCTTAAGTATATATAATTTATTTATTTTTATTGGCGTAGGATTTTGAGGTACAATAAAATAAAAAGAGGAAAATAATATTAGGTAAAATAAAAGTAAAAGAAGTTTATGGTATTAAATAATTTTATTAGTTGAATTTTCTAAAAGTGTGGTAGAATAATAATTGTAGTAATATAACTTATTTGAAACAAAATTGTATGAAAATGATGTTGAGTGGTCAACAAAAGAACTGGCCGTGCTTGTAAGAGTTATTATACCTTATTGAGTGGTCAGTGTTCGTTTCAATAGAGGATCGGGTGGACCAGAAAAAAAAGGGAAAATAAAATAAATTAGGGTTTCAAATTTTCAATTCCTTTTTGTAGCTTATTTGCACCGACTTTTATATATATAATTCTTTTAAAAGGTATTTTCTTTTTGTCTGTATATATGTGTACATTAAAGAGGAAAATGTTGGATAACACGACGTTTTTGACAGAATAAGAAAATGATTTGGTACATAATAGCTGCTACAACAGCTATGCATTGAAAACAATGGTTTATTATTGGTATATGATCTTTATAATTTATTTAGATCTTAATCTCACTTTATTAATATTTAGTGCTATTTTTAATCTGTATAAAAAAACATTAAGATGAAGTCATTGCATGACAAAGAAAATAAACACTATAATGAACAAAATAATTGATTACAACATCATAAAATACTTTTAATAATTTTATAAAATATCAATTAAAATGAGATATTTTCTTTTCAATAAAACGTGACAATATGGTGGTGATAGTACCTATCACAGAACAATGCAAATACATAGAAAAGAAGTAATGCAACAAAACGAAAATTAGTCAATCTATAATAATTGCTCATCAGAAATTTGGTCAAGTTTGACCATAGTTTTTTTTATGAGAAAGAGAAAAAAAAGATTTAAGCACTAAAGATTAAAATGGAGGAAAACTAAAGATGAAACTTCCACTACTCTCTCTAATCAATAAAATATTAATTTTCATACTTGAATTGTAAATTAAATTGAAATACTTTTTATGCAACTCTGAAATTGACGTATCCAACCACAGGCTATTTAAGAAAATAAAAATTGAATTAGCTTTATTTCTAAGATACAATTTTTTGGTATGATCTAATTTTATGTTGAGTTTATAAATATTTTCATCACCTATTTCAAAAACTAAAATAAATAATAAAAATATTTTTAAAATTTAAGCTCATATATTTATAAAATTACTTTTAACTTTTTATATATATATATATATATATATATATATATATATATATATATATATATATATATATATATATATATATATATATATATATATATATATATATATATATAACATCCCAAAATATATAACGTTTAACTTTATAAAATTACTTTTAACTTTATATATATATATATATATATATATATATATATATATATATATATATATATATATATAACATCTCAAAATATATAACGTTTAACTATATAATAATCAACATATTAATAGATAAGATGTTAACTATAATACAAAATATAAACTTACACTTATTCAAAAATAACTATAAAATTTAAACTTTATATACAAATCAGACTAAACAAAACTATTTACAAAACTGATATAAAGAAAACTAAACAGCAGTATCCCTCCATCAAGTGTTTGTTCCAAGGAAACCTCATCTCCTTCTGCTCACATCCATAGGAAGATCATAGCCAAGCAAAGAACACAACCACATACAAACACAAGCACAAACAAAAGGGTAAGCTGGATATAAAAAGATTTATACAATGTTATAATATATTAAACACCTTAATTCATTCACATATAACAACCAACTTCAAACATCCTAAACATGTTAAGACCTAGATTAAACTATCCGGACTTAGAATGATTGTCGAGCTATGGCGAGTTGTGCACTTGTGGTGGCCTCTACTGCTTTGCAAAGCCATTGTCAATGGATCTCACCCTACCACACTCACAAGGTTAGTTTGTTCCACGCCTTGGATCACACTGGAAGCATCCAAGACTAAGATCTCTTGCTTGAGAATGAAAGACCATTAGAGTTTCAGAATAACTCCCAAGACTTAGTTCCTTGCATTCATTCTAAACATACTTGAACCTCACTAAGAAGAAGTTCAACCTTGAAACTTACTTTCATAACTTTGAAACCATACTTAGAACCATATATTTTGCACATTGAATTCCAATCCAATAATATAATAGGGTATAATAATAACAGAGGAACTTTTAAACCATTCAAAGAATCAAACATACTCAGGATTATCAAGGAACTATACTAAAAATAAAATACAAACAAATCCTAGACTAGTCGCTCAACGACCAAGCTTGTTGGGCGATCAAAGAGTCCTCTCGCTCAGCAACCCCACTCGTTGTGCGAATACAAAGACAGTGGTCTAGACCCCCTAACCTCTCGCTCAACGACCCAGCTCGTTGTGCGAACACAGACACAGTAGTTCAGACCCCCTAACCTCTCGCTCAACGACCTAGCTCGTTGTGCGAATACACAAACAATGGTTCATACCCTCTCACCTCTCTCACTCAGCGACTCTACTCGCTGTGCGAATACACAGATAGTGGTCCAGACCCCCTCACCTCTCGCTCAACGACCCTACTCGCTGAGCGAGACTACATAATTTTACAGCATCAAAACTGCGGAATTACCACCTTTACCTAAACTTGACCTATTCTATAAATCTTTCCCAACTTCTAACACTCCTAGATTGTATTCTAGAATCAAATGTAACTAACTAGACGCATCTAAACCACCCTACACACATTTTAAATTTAAAGATCACAAGCTTTTACACTAAATTTCATCAAAACCTCACTTTAGAGACTCAACTCGAATTCCACCAGTTATGGCACAATTTCAAACAACTTAGGGACTCTAACAAGTCCCAAATGACTTACTAACACTCTCCAAACAGATTATACACTAGTGCAGAAAAGGCTTTAGACGTCTGTTATTTTGGGCTTTTTACGTCTGATCCTGACCTGACGTTTATTCGGGTGACGTTGATGGGACGTCGGACCCTAGTCAGATGTCTATATAAACGTCCGACCTGTACAGATTGGACGTTTATATAAACGTTATGACCTAAATAGATCAGACGTCTAAAACGTTGTTGTATTTGATTGGATCTTTCTCCGCTTGAGGCCTCTCGGGTTGTTTCTAGCTCATGGTGATTCGAGTTTACAACTTTATATTTTAGTTGAAGAGAATGAATTGTACGTTTTTTTTTTTTGTATTGGATGGTTTTAAAAACGTAGTGGAGGGAATTGAAGGAGTGCAAAACGCAAGAAATCGCCGCCCAAGGACACAAGCAAAACTGCACCAAAACCCAACGAAAATGCATTTTAATCGGTTCAAATGAAAGATAATTCATCAAAGAGTAATGTAATCGGAGTAAAATTAATTTAAAATGGTGAAAAAGTGAGAAAACGAACCTGAAAAACGTAGCCCGTGGAGAGAAAACGCGAGGAAGATAATGAACAGTGAGTGCGCGTAATGGATGTCTTGCATTCGCGGTGTTTTAATGCAGACATTTAGAAGTCGGTTCCCCTAATAACAGACGTGTAAATGGCTTTAGAAGTCGGAGTGGCAAGATCATACGTCTAAAAATAGAGTCAAAAAGTGACTTTTTAAATTGTTGGGCTGAGTATTTAGAAGTTTGTTCCCCCCATAGTAGACGTCTAAATGGCTTTAGAAGTTGGAGTGGTGGGATCAGACATCTAAATGGAGTCAAAAAGTGACTTTTTTAATTTTTGGGCTAAGTATTTAGAAGTTTGTTCCCCCATAATAGACGTCTAAATGGCTTTAGAAGTCTGAGTGGCGAGATCAAACGTCTAAATGGAGTCAAAAAGTGACTTTTTAAATTTCTGGGCTGAGTATTTAGAAGTCTGTTTCCCCATAACAAACGTCTAAAATAGACTATAGACGTCAGACTCCTAACCCAGACATCTAATAGTAATAAAATATTCATTTTTTTTACTTTTACGTATCTTTTTGGCTTCTAATGGAGTTGTCTGACGTCTACATAGACTATAGACGTCAGACCCCCCAATATCAGACGTCTATTTACTCTTTTTAATTACAAAAATGCCACCGGTCATTTTTTACGTTTGATATTTGGGGGTCAGACGTCTAAGTGGTGACGTCAAAGGCCTTTTCTACACTAGTGAGTTGAGCATAAAATTCATAATTTACATTTTCACTAGTCAATACCCCCAAAAAATAGTTCTCAACCAAGCCAAACTCTACCTAACCACCACTACATACTCATCATATCTCATATTTCTTCCACTTTAAAGGCTTGAACAACTCGCAAAACATTTCATAACAGACCACAACTGCATCAAACCAAGTTACCATCCTTGTCTCACAACTTCACTACCTAAAGCCTCATCTTTTCCTTCAAAATACTACCAAAACTTCTAAGTTTTCAACTATTCCAAATAGAATTGTAACACCTTAACATACAATTTCAAGTCAAATAATCAACCCATACACTTTTCAACAACATTTCATCACCACATACGTAAAAACACTTAATTAACTTGGTTACAACTAGCACATCACAGAATTTTCACCCAAACAGTTTAATACTCATATAAAACATCAAACTTACACCATAAACATCAATTAAAGAAAACTTTAGTTTCCCTTACCTCTAAACCAACTGCCCAACTTCTCAAAACGCTCCACTGATTGCTTGCAACGCAAGAGATTTCTAAACAAACATACAAAACACCAATGTTGAAATAAACAGAATCCTTAGAACTCTAAATCAACCAAGAACCAATAAAGAAGATAAATTGATACATGCAAAACAATTTCTCTAAGCATGATCAAGGATCAAGAAAACACCAAGAAAAAGAATAAAAACTTACTTGCTCTAAACAACAAATTGATCGGTTAGATAGGTAGTCCTTGTCGCAAGGATCGCCTAAACACCACCTGATCGTCAAATAGATGATTTAAAAGTAAGATATCCTAGAGATGGTAGAGAGGTTAAGAAAATAGTGTTTTAGAGAGATAGACAATGTTTTAAGTAATGAGACGAGTTTAGAAAATTCTATTTATATTATGAAATTATTTTATAATAAAGTACTCGGTCTCATTATTTTAATACTCCTACCAACTCTAATACTCTATTTTCTAGGTTCTTAATATATATATATATATATATATATATATATATATATATATATATATATATATATATAATATATATATATATATATATTAATAAAATATAATTTTGATATTTTTCCTAAATTATTTTTACTTTTCAAAATACAATTACTATTTTATAAACCGTATATAAAATGTATGTACTGCTCCAATCTAAATCCACTTATATATCTCAACTTATACAAACTAAAAAATATATATTTAATTAAATTTAGTTAGGTTTTTTAACTTAATCCCATCAATTTTACGGATTTGAATATAATCTATATTAAATTAATTTTCACAATCTATTCTCAAATACCATTTCCATGTAATAAATGCACTAGTACACAAATTGTGTATAACGTCAAATATTTTGGGTTTTTAACAGCGAATTTGCGAACGACGTCATATTAGGATACGCTAAATGAACATCAAATTTTGTCGTCGAATTTTGTCAATATAACAAAATTAATCTTTTTTTTTTTTTAAATTAATTGTGATCTTTTTTATAATTCTACGAGACATGAAAAACAGAAAAATAACAAATTTCAGTTTTTGGTATTTTATAAAGCAAACAGCAATAACCAACATCAAACAAGTTCAATCAAACAACAACAAACAAGTTCAACAAAACAACAACAAACAAGTTCAACAAATAAGTTCTTCAGTAACCTTCAAAAGGTGGGTTCGTCGGAATAAAGTGTCATCACTAGTGATAGAGAAAGCAGAATGCACCTATGAAGGACAAGAGTATGAAAATAATCGGTCAAAACAAACGAAAATCATACATAAAGTAATTAATTAACATGCATTTGTATCAAATGAAAGAAAGATTACATGTGATGGTCGTCAAACTTCGTTCAAGAAAAGTTTGAGAAGAGAAGACGGTCTCGCACGCTAAGATAAAGTGAATGAATTTTCAATCACTCGCTCAAATTTTTATTGAATTCACTAACCTTTTAACGTCTAACGCTGGGGCATTCGACGTTTTATATCCTTTTACGTCGAATTATAATTATAAACGATGTTTAATAATTTTATTTATTTACAAAAATGCTATCGATCATTTCTAAAGTTTGTTATTTAATGGTTGGACGTTTATACATTATTTTTGTACTAATGATGAATCTCAATATAGCAAATAAAACTAAAACAAATAGATTAATGATTTAAATATACTTAATATTACACAATGAAAAAGTGAATAAACTCATTTGGTCAAAGTTCAAATTAATAACTTAGATGAAACTACGAGGAGATATCATACATTAACATCAACGCCAAGATTATTGACTTTAGCATGTGCTTTAATCATCACATCCACTCGATTCCATGTCTCATAAATTATGACACAATCATATAAAAAAAATATTTTTTTAGCATTATAATTACGTTAGCAACCATTTTGCAGAACCATGTAAAAAAAAGTATGGAATAACACCTTCGTAGACTTGGACTTATTGTAACTCAATTGGACCAACATTTGGAAGTCAAACAAAGGAAAAATTGTTCATACTTCAAGTTTAACTTAGGCATAAATTACCTTATAATGATTTTAAATTGCTTTTTCAGCATTTCAATTGTAAATTTTTAAAAAAGTATAATCTAAAATAAATCATGTTATTTTCAATATAAAAAATTGTATCATACTAACATAATTTTACCATAATAAGATTAAAATTATGTCATATTACATGAATTACTAACATTAAATTTGTGTCATATTGTTACAATTTCATTGTATTTAGATCATGTTAACACTGTTTATCTTAAATTGTAATTTTTAAAAATTTACACCAATAATTATAGTTTAAATTGTTTCAAATTGATAAAAAAAAACAATCTTAAATTGTAATTTTTTTTAAAAAATAAAATTGTCTAGTTTCTAGCATCTATAAATAGGCTAACACTTATCTAATAAGCTTTTCAACTTTATGTATTATTCTTCATTCTTTTAAATGCTATTATTGGAATAAGGACACCATACCCTATTCTGAAGGGAATGTGTACACGTTTCATTCTACACCAAGACCAAGGGACCAAATGCTCAGAGTCTATCTTGTTCCTCTTTATTATGACTTTTTGTGTCTATAATGTTGGGGGTTTTGGGCTCATGTGTCCTCCAATTTTGAGGGCACCCCTGATATGGATAAACATTGTTAACATGTCTTTCTCAGACCCTGTCCCTCAACACTGCTACTATTATGCATACTTGGGAAATGCACCTCTTTGCATTATTGGTGTATGATTTTAATGGGTGAAAATTTCTTAACAACATAATAAATTTGTTTATAAGATATAATCTACAATCATAATACAATCATTAATTTTAATTGGGTCATTTTCTCGATTGAAGAGAGGGGACAAAGCAGTGTTTGATTTTGAAGACATTCAAGGGCATGATCATTCTAGACAAATGTACAACCAACCAATGACCCTACTTATTTTTAATATGATTTTATTTAAGTTTTCATTTTTTTTATGATATTCCGTGTGATTTCTATTATATATAATTTATATTTGAATTTTAGAATTAAAAAGTGTATGATTACTATTAAAAAATTGTTTCTACGAACTTTGAACTGATTCATGCATCTCAAATTTATGATACTTTTTTTTGTGTACTTTAGGTGACACAGCAAAAAGATATGTTGGAGAAAGAACACAATAAAAGAACATAATAAAACTAGAAATTAATTTGAAAAGGCAAAGAAATAAGAAGTCATGCTTTTTAATATCTCATAGTGAGTTGAGTTGAGTAGAGTAGAGTAGATATTTTATGTATGAAATGAAATAAAAAATACATTTTTAATTAAAAATTAATTTTTTTATTATATTGTTTCAAAAATTTAAATAAATTTTCATAGTGTTGTAATTTATATGATTAAAAATATTTATATGCTACCTGGATGGCTTCAAAAGGATACAATGTATAAAATGAGAAATCAGTTAGGGTTTAAATTAAAAGGGTCAAAATTATAATTACATACAAGTAGACAATATACTATATTATACTATATGTTATAATTGAATTAGATATCCGTCAAATTGGGAAGTAAGACTTGTGAATGTATAAAATAAATAAATAAGAGTTTTGAATAGAATGGCATGGAATCCATTTGATGAATTATTATATTAAATTTAAACAATAGAATAACTTAAAACTTCATTCTACTTTATGTCATTTGATTAATCTAACGTTTTATGGTAAAGAAACAAAAAGGGTCGGATACACCTAACCAAACCAAACCAAACGTAAACTTACCCAAAATAAAAACGAATGTTATGCCGACAAAGACTATAAGCTGTATAAAAAAATTAGATTTCTTTATTATATTTGTTTCTAATTTTTAATTTAAATTGTAAGATGACACAATATCAAAGAGAGTTCTGTGTACCCTTTAATTACACTCCACGTATTTATATTGATAAAGCAAACTACCATTGCTTGTATACCAAATGTCCTCACCGATGTCTTACATTTAAGGACATAATTCCCATGAGCTAAAAAAAGTTAAGGACCTATCTTTTACATGTTTAGTTCAAAAAAAGAAATGGAAGAACCGTTCAAAATTTAAAGTGTGAATTTAAGTCTTATGTTTGAATAAAAATGAAAAAATAAAATATTAAATAAAAAATAATGTTAATTTTTTATGTGATTGAATCAAAATCTTATTAATATTGTATCTTAGAGAAATTATAGGTTCAATTCTCTTTGTTAGCAAAATACTAATCATTAATATTTGTCAAATACATTAAATAGAGAATGATGTTAATTTTTTATGTGATTAAATCTAAATCTTATTGATGTTATATCTTAGATTCAACCTTTTTCTTTACGTTAGCAAAATATTAATCATTAATATTTGTCAGAAAGAAGCCAAAGAAAAAAACCTAAGATGTTTAATTGTTCATATTAATTGGACCGACTTTTTACATGTTTTTGGTAATTATTTTATAGAGAATTAAAAACTATGTTAGGGCTTATTATTTTGTTTTCATATATTAATGAAATAAGACAAAGAGCAGACAGGAGAATATTTCAGCCCATTAACTTGTATTATTGTCTTGTCTCCTTGGGTTGGCCCATTAACAAGAATGTATAAAATAATTCCAATTTCATGGAAATCCATCATGTGGACCCCCGAAAACCCATAACCAAAGAATATGGATTATGGATTTTGAGCATGAGTAATTCATGAAAACATAAGTGCTTTCTTTTCATATTAATTTAATGTTTTTAAAGTTAATTACTTATCATCACTTTGTTTAACACGTATTAATATTATTACTCAAATTACTAATTTTTTTTTCAACTTTTAACTAAAAGTATTGACAATGCTCTTTTTAATTTATTTTCTTAAGTTTCTTCATTTCATTATTTCTTGTACCAAAATATTTATACAAGAAACATTGAAGATTAGATGGTAAAGTGCATCGGTTTATCGGCTTTAATGTGGCGCACTGTTAAAATTTTGACTCAATCTGCTACTTTATTAATTTTTAAAAAATTGCTTAGTAATACATTAAATGATGTAAATGTTTTTTAAGTCTTTAATTAAATAATTATTGTTTTTAATTAAATAAGTTAAAAGAATTATTATTTTTATATGTTAAATTAATATATTATAATTAATAACTAAAATTTGATTTAAAGTGTTAATGATTTAAGTTAATAACAACTAAAAAGGATTTATTTGTACTGCACAACACAACCACCAAGATCTCCCTTGCGTTTTTGCCAAAAATAATAATTTATTTACGTGATCGCAAAAAGGATAATAATACAACCATGATTCTTTGCTATCAAAAAGTGCTATCATGTTTACTTTGTCTTTAAATTCCAATAAAATTGAGAGAACACTAAGCCAAGTGATAGCAAATTTTAATTTCATCGTTTAGATAATAAGACACCATTTTTTTAGAACATCGGTTGTTCGATTATTTTAATAGTGTAAAGAGATTCTAACAATGATTTTAAAATTCATAAAAGAGTTGAGATATTTTAGAATAGAGTATAAGTAATCATTATAAAATGCGTATTTTTTTAAAATATACTAGTTTTATTTATAGAATTAAATTGAGTTTATGTTTTCTTAAAATAATATTTAATAATATAATAAATAGAACCAGATAAACCATATTATCATTATTTATTTAGTTATAATAGATAAATATGATCTAAGTTTAAATTGTTTCATAATAAAAATACTTAAAATTTTTTATTGAATTATATTTTTTTAATATATTTATTGAATAAAATAGAAATACTTCTAAAAGTAACAATAAG
Source organism: Vigna angularis (assembly GCF_016808095.1). Lineage (NCBI taxonomy): Eukaryota > Viridiplantae > Streptophyta > Magnoliopsida > Fabales > Fabaceae > Vigna > Vigna angularis. The sequence goes on from NC_068979.1 coordinate 19,058,105, forward strand.
ATAAATGATAATAAAATACCTTTATAAACCTAACATTATTATCTACTAATTGGTTAATAAATATTACATGTATAAGAGATTTTGAATTAAAAATCCTATATTACTTATAGGCAATTAATAAAGAATATTTGTAGTGCTTTGAAAGGATCCACTAAGTACTATCAGAGTTTTAGGTTAGTTTTGGTAATTGTTTGGATGAGTGTAAAGTGAATAGTGGAATAATCATACCTTTATAAAATATTCTTTTTAATCGGAAAATAATTTTTTTTTTCAAGTGCTATAATAAATAAATGTTCTCTAATTAAATGACATTTTTACTTTGATTTCATCTCTCCGAAACTCCTTTTTGTTAGTGTTGTGGTTTAAAGTTTAGGATTACAAATCCTAATAATTGAGGTTTTTAAACATAGGTTGGATTTATGTATTAAGAAATTACAAAATTGGCATGATGAAAGTTGAAAAGTGTTCAATGGTCATGGTTATCATTTTTTGGTGAAGGATAGAAGGAAGCATGAAAAGCAAACACAAATAAGGCCGAAGAAGTAAATTATGTTTGTGTAAATTAGGCCCATTTTTTTATTCTTCTCATCATTACCTCTTTTCAAATTCTAAATTTTCTCTCCATTTGAGTATAGGATTTTAGATTTTCAATTTTCATGTATTTTGGATGCATTTAGCTTACTCCTGTCCCAACGATAATATAAATATTTAAAATTTATAAAAAAATGGAATTAAAGTTTCTTTTTTCTTTTTTTTTACGATAAAAATGTCTTCGAGAAAACATTCATAATAACTTCTTATCCATTTATATGTCAATATTTTACATATCTATAATTTCATAAAATATTACAAAAAAACATATATTTTTGTACAATATTAAGAGTTTTACATTATAATAAAAGAGTATTTATATATTTAATATTTTCTAAGAATATTGATATAAATTATTCTTAAATTTTTTTGTAAGTCTTAAATATTTTCTAAAATATTGATATAAATATTGATATAAATTATTTTCTAAAAATGAAAGAAATAAAGTTTTTGTAAGTCTTAAATATTAATTTTAATAAATTCAACAAATAATATAAATACTGGTGGCCTAGAATTGAAATTACAACACAAGACTCAATTTCATTTCATCATACATTAGATTTATATTTATTTTTTATGATCCACTGTAAACATAAAAAATTACTTTGGAAAGTGATTAAATAATTGAACATTTATCATAAAAACATTGGTATAATCATAATCATTTATTGGTATAATTATATTCATTTATATTTTTGCCTTAGAATATTTGTAAAAATTATTTTTTTTTCTAATAAAAACATATACCATAATATAAAAAATAATTTTTATAATTAATAAATTACACATCTCATGAAATGAGAATTTAAAATACACTTTTATTCTGAAAATTATTCTTAGAAATTATATAATGATTTTAAAATATCTTGTACTTAAATTAAATTTGAAAAGAAAATATTAATCGGTATCAAATTAATTTACATATCCAAATACAGCACTACCCAAACACAAGCACTCAAACTCTCATTTCCTCCAATAGATATAAAAATAAAAAGAAAAAGAAATATCTAAAACGTTTATTACTTTTTTTTATTACTTTAAAAAGGACTAATTACCATGATAACACTTAATGAATCATTCAAAGAATTACTTGACAAAAATGATTGTTTACTTACTCATCATCATTGATCTATTCTCATGTCTCATTATGTCTATAATTATAATCAAATGTATATTGAAAGCTACTTTTATTATAAATTCTCATTGTATAAAACAAAATTTGTCATGAGTAGTTACCAAACTAAATACTAACTACTAAAAGGTACTAACTTCAAAGGGATAAAAACATACGCATTAAACAAAAAGTAATCTTCAACTGAAGTTCTAAACTGTCAACAACGTAAATTACTAGGAACTGAATCCGTCATCTACCAAGTCATTTCATGAAACAAAAGTTGCTCTTCAAAATGTCATCATCATCATCATCTTGAAGCTCTTAACTTATTCCACAGTTCATTGACAGATGGACCAATCCAGTAAAAGCAACACTGCAGCCACACTTGCTTCTTCAGTCTCATGAAAAATGTTCTCACTTTGTTTTAGAACAAATAGCCCTCTTGGCAAAAGATGGCAAACAGAAAGCCGCAGAATGAAGCTGAAGTGAAAAACGCAGACAAAATATAACAGTTCAGTAAGAAGATGAGAAAAATAAATTCGTAGTTGAAGTGAAAGGGTTGGAGCACAAACCTCAGAGTTGTAAAATTTCAATGGTCTAGTTTGACTATCATCCTCATCTATAGAATACACTGGATTCTTGAAGTCCACAGTAGGACCCTCAGTTGAACAAAGCATAAAACCAATCATCCCACTGAAATGGAAAAAAATCAAAGCAACATCAATAAGGACAATTATAAGGGTATGTTTGTTTTGAAGAGTGTCAAGCAAATGGGAAAATAGATAACAAAATTTTGAAGCAGCATGCATACCTCGGGTATGTAGGAACAGTGGTCCATGCATAGTTGACAGAACCTTTGAATATCTGACGACAATTGGCCACAATGCCCTCAATGATATCCATATGAAGCCATATACTTTCTGCTTGAGTACACACAACTCCTCCTGGACGAAGAGCCCTTGCAACCGATGCGAAAAACGGCTTTTCAAACAGTTCTTGAGCAGGACCTTAAACATTTTAAATATAATCTCAATTAGAAACATATTCATTAACTGTAAAAGACCAGGAATGTTCAAAGAAATTACAGTATACCCTACCAATAGGGTCGGATGAATCCACTATAACTGCATCATAAGTTCCTTCTTCAACAGCCTTCAAATATGCAACTCCTAGATCATAGAGACAAACCATCTCAAGAAAAGTTATCTTCAACAGTAAAGTAGTTCAGGAACATAAAAACTATGGAGAATAGCTAATCATACCATCACCAATATTAAGTGTCACACGTGGATCCTCGAAACCTACAGCTACATCTGGAAAAAATTGTTTGGAGACCTACAAAGTGTAACAACTTCAATTGTGATATTTAGCTCATATTGCTAATAGAGGTTATTATACATTTAGCTTAAGAAGATCAGGGGAAAAGTATGACAATAACCAATATACTTAAGCAGAAAACCCCTCTCTCAAGTTACAAGAATTAGAAAAGAGCAAGAGAAGCAGATTATATGCAGGATTATCTGCTACTAAAAATGTTCTGCTTTGATTAGAGGTTGGAAATAATAGTTCTGTGGCTATTACTTACCTCAACAACCATCTTGTCTATTTCGCAAATGTCTATCTTCTCTACTGAGGAATAGCGTGCTATTTCACGCAGGACTCCACCATCTCCTCCACCAATAACCAAAATCTAGCAGAAAAAAAGAAGCAAGGAAAAGAACAATTAATTTCAAACATACATTACACAGAAAGTTATCCAAACATTATATTCCAGAAAAAAGATCATAGCTTATGGTTCAAGAAATATCTCAAATGCCTTACTCCACGAGTATGATTCTTCCTACTCTCATCAACACATACCATTCTGTACATTTCTAATCAAATGTAAACTCAACAACCAAATACATAAATGCAGACAGTGATATGCTAAATATACACCAGCAGTGCAGCCTAAGTCAGCATGATGATGGGCACATCAACAATCTGAGTAAACAAATCAATATGAACATTTTGTTTTTCACAAATTCTTCTAACAAACCCCTGCCCTCCCCACTGTCTAAACGTTTACATTCAATGACTAAAAGCTACACACTTCCTCACAATTGTCCTGAAAATATTTTGTTAAACTAAACAAAATTATCAAAGCAGTCATACTCTAAATTACCTTTTTGGGGTTTGGAATAGAGCAAAGAGGAAGATGTGTTATCATCTCTTGGTAGGCACACTCATCCCTCTCTGTAAGCTGAATGACACCATCAAGAACAAGAACCTTGCCATATGTGGACGACTGCAAAAAAGATCATAGAATGCATCATTAAATAAAACAAAGACCACAAAAAGGGGGCAGAAACAATAAAATTATCAAATTTAACCGAAAGTACATATTCACCTGGAAGACCATGACATTCTGATAGTCAGACTTCCCTTCAAACAGAACCTTTTCCACCTTCAAAGAATGCGCCTCCCCTGCAAATTAAAATCAGATTCCATCTCACGTGTGTTATTACAAAACAGCAGCACAAACATTCATCATAACAACAACAACAACAACAACAACAACATCAACAACAACAACTTGAAGATGTGCTTCTGTTACGGACATGACATCATATGCATCCTTTTAACCAAGATATGCGCACTTCTCATTGATTTAAAAAACAAAGTCTCCCTCCTCATAAAATCAGAAAAAATATTTAGCGACATAACAAAAGAACCGAAAAACAAAAACATAGTCTAGAACCTACCCAATAAAACCAAACCCGGAAAAAAGAAAAACACTAGAGGACACAGATTCGAAAACACTCTATAGTCCGTTATAGGACAACCCTCTTGGAACAATCGAAACAACGATTCAACAAAAGCAACTATTTCATACCCAGTAAGCAATTAAAGAGGGGGTCGATGAAAAGTCTTGAAATTGAAGGTTGAGAGAGAGAGAGGGGAAGGAAAAGTGAGGGTTTTTACTGACCAGGCCACATTGGGCTGATTTCAGAGAACCAACCAGGAATAACCGCAGAGATACCAGAGTGTTGAGAGTGATTGGGGAGCGTTGAAAGGGTGTCGGGAACGCCATTCTCTCCGCCGTCTTGTTCTTCTTCTCTGGGTCTCTTGACGGGTAACTCTGAAACCTGAACGACGTTGTTGTTGTTCTCCGCAGCCATGTTCTTCTTTGAAGTGAGTAGGGAACGCACGAACTAGTGTTGCCCTCTTCTACTCCTTATATAGGTGTTATGGAGATGAATGATTAAATAAAAGGTGGTAACTTTAGAGATAAATGATAAAATAAAAAAGTAGTAACTTTGGAGATAAAAACAAATAAAAACTAATTTAATAATATCATATAATGTAAATTAGTCAAATTAAGTTTTTAAATTTGTTTTTTTCCATGTTAGGTGAGAAAACCTAATCTTCGACCGACACAATCTTGCTCCTTCTCTCTCTTATGCCCTATTTTTAATTAAAGTAATTAACTTACGAAACATACTTTATTTGAATTGTTGGTAATATTTTTTCATTTGATTTTGCAGATGAAAGATGAAGTTTGTAAATTGAGAGAGGTATTTGATTTAGAAAATAAATTCAAACAAGAAAAAATATTACTTGGAAAGAAAATATTAAATCAAATCTAATTAATTGGATTAGTTACTTGAAATTGGAGTTACTTTTAGATTGAACGTTATAATGTTATGAATTATAAATTAACACCATTAAAGTAATTAAAATATGTAAATATTCGTAAATACTTATAAATATTTAAAAATATATATTTTATAAATTTTTAAAATAAAATTATAAAACAAAATACAAAATATAATATAAATTAAAATTTAATTTTAATTAAATTTAATCTAATAAAATATAAATTAATTTTAATTCTTTTAATAAAAAAGACTCGTACCTATTTAATTTATAAATAATATTAAAATATCCACAGTCTATTCTTGCTCCAGAAGTATCAATTATTAACTGCCAAATATTCACAATACAAATATTGTTATGATCCTATATAATTTTAGTATATCACTTGATCTAATAATAATAAAAGTAATATATATATATATATATATATATATATATATATATATATATATATATATATATAATGAACTCAAAGTAAAGTATGTCAAATTCTCTTTTTAAGAAATTATAGGAGTGTTTTATTTTAATTAAATTAGATCCAACAAGTATTATCACTACTATTTTTTTATAGAATAGACCTAGCTTCAAGAATTATAAGTATACAATATTACTTCTAACAATAAATAAGTAATTTCAGGTTCTACAACTTGTATAAACAAAAGTGTCAAGTGATGAAACTTCATAAAAAAATGTATGACATCGTGTAAGAAATGAAGAGTCATTAATACTTAATTCAATATATACAAAATTATATTATCATAGGAAATTACTAGATGGATATACAATATACTAACTTCAAATTCAATACTAATATTCTGGAAATATGCTGCTTATTGTATATCTTTTTTTGATAAAATTGATAATTTTAATAGAAGTGACTTATGAATATTCATATATTAATGTTATTTTTCATAGGTTCATGGCTTAATTAATAACTAATTCACTCTAATTTTGTATTGTATATTTTTATTAAGATATAGTGTTTACGTTCAGATCTTTTATATATATATATATATATATATATATATATATATATATATATATATATAATCTTTTATTTCAATTTGTATATTCAACATTATCTACATGTACTAAATATAAATAGGAGACCAAACTATTTAGTTTATGTTTTTTTATATTTGGTGATAGCTGAGGGCATGAAAAAGATTGAAATAGACTTGTCTAGGTTCATTATTTTAGGGGTACATAGACAAATTGTAGTTATTATTTATAAATATTAAAGTTAAAAAAATGTATTATAATAATTAAAATTATATTTCTATTTCCAGAAACAAAACAATTACCTATAGAAGAGATAACTAGTCAACATACTATTAATAGGTGATTTTCCACTACTTAACCCATAATTTTGAAAAAAAAAACATTATTGCAAAATTAGTATTTAACTTCAAAATAATTAACAAAAAACAAGAAATTAAACTTTGTCTCTTTTCCTCTCTTTTTTTCACTCTTTAGAATGTGGTGTGTTGTGTTGAAGCCTCGAAAGTAGAGTAACAAAAAGGACCGAGTTCTATGGATCAGTCTAGTAATTCGAAAAAAAAATGAATTGGGATGACCTTTTCAATTTGACAGGTCGGCACAATCCATCCCGTCCAGTCTGGTAATCTTGTAGGCCAACCTAACAATCTAAAATCTTTAAAAAACTAAATGTAAAGAACTCGCCATCCCCCAGCCCAATAGGCCAGTCTCGTAGTCTGACATCATTAAAAAGAAAACCTAAATGTAAGAAATTTTTCCTTGCCCAACTTGGTACGCTAGCTTAACAACCCAACATCATTAAAAAAAACCTAAATGAGGAACTCGCCCTTGCTCGTGACAACACTTCCTTCACTTCTTTTAAAAAATTGGAATGCCATAATTCCTCCATTGTTTGGAACCCTAATTCTATGCTCATCTCTCTTAGGGTAAAATTAAATGAGGAAATATTTAGAATATATTTTATTAGTAGTAATATAGTTTATTGGTAATATGGGTAAACATAAATATGGGAATATTTAGTAGTTTTTTTAGTAGTAATATGGTAACTTCAAATGAGGGAATATTTAACAGATTTTATGAGTAGTAATATTTTGATGTTTTAGGAGAGAAAATATCAAAGACTTTAATAGGTTATGATTTGGGTTATATTTTGGAGATATTATGACTTGGTGGAAAAGCCAAATGTAAGACCTATAAATTAGTGTCTAGTTGACACGAAAAAACAACAAGAAAATACAAGGAGGTGAATAAGTTTTTTCACATAAAGAGTGTGTTTTGCTAACAATCTTCATGTATTGCGCCATCTTATCTCATCTCCCCTATTTGCGTAAACCTCCTATGCCAAACATGAATAGGTCGGTGCCAATCTTGTTCAATTGTTGTGCAGCCTAGCATCACTTCGTTTAAGGTGAGTATTTATTCTCCGCCTTCTTCAACTACATCTGCAGTTCTAACTGTGTTATTCTTCATCATTAAACTGAAGGAATTCATGTTATTGTGTTACTGTATTAGAATTTAGTAATTTAGTAACTATGGATGAGTCAATTACTAAAGATACTTCGAATGTTGATGCCAATAACAAAGACGATGATATTTCTCATAATGAGGTTGAAGATAATAAGGGGAATATTCAACAAAATAACAAAAAAGATTAGTCAACAACTTCTGATTGTTGGAAATATTTTACTAGGATTGGGATTGGTGATGACGAAAAGGATATGACAAGTTGTAATGGCTGCAACCAAAAATACATAATTGGTAGTAAAAAATATGGCACTTCTCATTTGAAATGTCACATTGAAAAATGTAATAAAATTAAATATGAAGATGTGAGGCAAATGACAGTGGACGAGCAACGAAAGTTGAAAGCAAGAAAAATAGATCAAATGGTTTCCCGTAAGATGTGTGCCAATTTAATTCTTCAACATGGTTTACCACTCAACTTTGTTATGTATGAAGCATTTAGAACTTGGATAACTTATCTCAATCCAGATGCAATATTAGTTTCTAAAAATACAATAAAGAGTGATGTTCTGAGATTATTTATGAAAGAAAACACCATGTTAAAGGAAAAGTTCAGGAAAATTTTAAATAGAATTTGTTTAACATGTGGACGTCTTTATCTGGTGATGATTATATTGCTTTGACAGATTATGTGAACTCAAATTGGAAGTTGTGCAGCAAAATTCTCAACTTGCCACTGTTGTAAAATAATAACTTATTGCAAAAGAAACGTTGGATTTGAACTTGAGCAACGTTCAAAATTACAAACAATCAGTTTTTTATTATTCATTATTATTAGAAAAACGTTCTTTGGTATAACGTTCAGTTTTTATTTATCTATTATTCATTATTGTGGCAACGGTCTTTGACCAAGTTTCTTACCTAAGGGGGTTGCCTCACGCTCTATAAATAGAGCATTTCCTGTATTCCGAAACAAACAACATTTTCTCTCATTCTCCTTCCTCTTAGTTTGATCTTTTCTCCTTTTCTTTTCTAAAAATATCCTCGGTTTATTTTTTACTCTTTATAGAGTTCCTTGCTAGTTATGATATCCTCGGAAAATTCTGAGAAGTTCTTGTTGTGTCCTAGGAGGCTTGCACAATAACACCATAGATAAGTCCCTAAGGACAGTGAAACTACACGCCTCAAGAAATATTGTTTGTGACTCTGTCAGCAATTTCTACAATAATCTTGAGGACTTATACGTTAGGGTTTTGTTGTGGTTACACTATTCGCGTTGGTATAAATCACTACTTTCTAGAAAGTGTATAATGTAAGAATATATCACCTGAATTTTTCATGGCCATGAATATAACAATTATTAGAATTTGTGATGCAACATCTCTTCATTTAATATGCCAATATTTTTTATATAATTTAGATACAACTCCTTTTGTGATTCCAATTGAATGAATCCTATTTTCTTCTAATGAGAACTCTAATTGTGAAGTTTTCTTTTATTTTTTGTTATTCCCTAAATTTAATATGTCATTATATGTTTGTATGTGGATGACATGTTAATTTTTGGTACATGCAATGAGATTGTCGCTAGAACTAAATTGTTTCTAGGATCAAATTTTGAAATGAAAGACATGGGTGAAGCTAATGTGATTTTAGGTATTAGAATCATAAGGGAGGGAGATAGGATATTACTATCCCAAGAACAATCCATTGAGAAACTTCTTAAGAAGTTTGGGTTTTATGACTTTAAATCAGTGAGTACCCTTTACGATGTTAATTCTAAATTAATGAAAAATAAAGGAGAATCTATTTCTCAACCGCAGTATGTTGAAATAATTGGGAGCTTACTGAACTTGATGAGCTTTTCTAGACCTGATATAGCTTATGCAGTAGGTAGACTAAGTAGGTACACTTAATGTCAATCAAGAACACGGGGATGCATTTGCTAGACTTATTAGATACTTAAGTGGTTTAATGGATTATGCCATTGAATATAGTGGATTTCTCATTGTACTAGAAGGGTACAATGATGCTAACTGGATCTTTGATTTAGATGAGACAAAATCCATTAGTGGTTATGTATTCATACTTGTGGGTGGTGCAATTACGTGAAGATCAACCAATCAAACAATTATTGCAAGATCAATAATGGAATATGAGTTTGTCGCATGAGATGGATGGTAATGAAGCTGAGTGGTTGAAAAACTACTTAGCAAACATTCAACTAGGAACAAAACCAGCCATATCGGTGTCAATACACTATGATTGCCCATCGACAATAGCTATAGTAAAAAACAAGAATTACAATGGAAAAAATAGACATATAATTGAGACACAATTTGGCGAAACAGATCCTAAAGAGTGGAACTATTTTCATTGATTATGTGAAGTCATAACGGAATCTAGCAGATCCTCTGACAAAAACCCCTAGGAAGACAAATGATATTAGAAACATCGAGGGGAATGAGACTTAAGCCACTTGCAAATAAATAAGTGATGGTAACCCAACAATTGTGATTAGAGATCTTATGAATAAGGTTCATATGGGTAAAAACAAGTCACTAGTTAGTTTTGATAGCACTAAATTTATTTTAATCAATTATGTCCATTCCTATGGTGTGTGTGAAAGTGCTAGAAACTGCATTATGAAAGGTTAAATTTTGTCATTAAAATTCTATATGGTGAAAGAATTTTAGCTTTAACAAAGGTTTTAATGATTTTCATATCCCTTATGGGTGGTGTATGATTTGCAGCATACACTTGATAAAATCACCTACATAAGTGTCAAGTGGGGCCGCTTGCATGAGATCTTGGCGTGATCTCTAGAGCACTCATGAATATTGGGCATGTGCATGGCCTAATAAGTGCAACACAACGATAACGTCAATGATTATGGGGTGTATTGTGATTGATAAACCTCTAACACATGTCAAATGTCTTTATTCATATAGCTTACTATACCAACTACAATGTGTGTTAAGTTTCTTTATCTTAGACTGATTCATATAACTTTCTATACCAGCTCTGATGCATTACAACCTATGAAACCCAACATAAAAGGTTCTTATCTTTCTTTTAATCTTTGTTTAACCACCAGAACAAATATTTGTGTTATTGCTTTATATATAATCATTTTTCCAATTTTCCTATTTTCTTTGTTTTGCAATATGTGGGGGATTGATGTAAAATAACAATTTATTGCAAAATAAATGTTGGATTTAAACATGGGCAACATTCAAAAGTGAAAACGGTCAAATTTTTATTATTCATTATTGTTGGCAAAATGTTCTTTGGTGCAACGTTCAGTTTTTATTTATTTATTATTCATCATTGTGACAACGGTCTTTGACCAAGTTTCTCACCTAGGGGACCTGTCTCACGTTCTATAAATAAAGTATTTATTGCATTCTGAAACAGACAACGTTTTCTTTCATTCTCCTTCCTCTTAATTTCATCCTTTCTCATTTTCTTTTCTAAAAATATTATGGGTTTATTTTCTACTATTTTTAAAGTTCCTTGCTAGTTCTAAGATCCTCAGAAATTTCTGATAAGTTCTTGTTGTATCTTAGGGGGCTTGTGCAATACATTGTGGATAAGTTCTTAAGGACAGTGTCCCTCCATCTGACACTAGATTTGAGTTGTCAAAGAAGATAAATGGTTTTTGCAGGATTGGGGAATTAAGAAATGAATATTGTTCTTTGACTTTGGACAATGCTTCCAGTAATGATATTCTGATAAAAACCTTAAAAAGTGAGCTTGATTTGCAAAATGCTTTGGTTTGTGATGGTGAGTTTTTGCATGTGCATTGTTGTGCACATATTTTAAATTTGATTGTGCAAAAAGGAATGAAACTCTTGATGATGCTTTAGATCATATTAGGAAGAGCATAAAGTGTCTTAGGGAATATATCAAATGAAACCATCAAATGTATGCCAATTTAATTATTCAGCATGGTTTACCACTCAACTTTATTGAGTATGAAGCGCTTAGAACTTAGATAACTTATATGAATCCTAATGCAATATTAGTTTCTAGAAATACAATAAAGAGTGATGTTTTTAGAATATTTATGAAAGAAAAAACCATGCTAAAGGAAGAGTTCAGGAAAATTTTAAATAGAATTTGTTGAACATGTGGATGTCTTTAACTGGTGATGGTTATATTGCTTTAAGAACACATTATGTGAACTTAAATTGGAAGTTGTGCAACAAAATTCTCAACTTTTGCCACTCCCTCCACCTCACATTAGATTTGAGTTGTCAAAGAAGATAAATGACTTTTTGCATGATTGGGGAATTAAGAAAAGAATCTTTTCTTTGACTTTAGATAATACTTCTAGTAACGATATTCTGATAAAAACTTTAAAAAGTGATCTTGTTTTGCAAAATGCTTTGGTCTGTGATGGTGAGTTTTTGTATATGCGTTGTTGTGCACATATTTTAAATTTGATTATGCAAGAAGGAATGAGATTCTTGATGATGCTTTAGATCATATTAGGAAGAGCATAAAGTATGTTATAGAATCTGAAAGTAGAATGATAAAATTAAACAATGTCTTAAAAAAATAGGGGACATTAATGTTTGCTTTGTGTATACACGTTCCTACAAGGTGCAACTCAACTTTTTTTTTATGCATGAAGGTACCCTTAAATACCAACGTGTGTTTGCAAGTTTATATCTAATTGACGATAATTACAAGTATTGTTCATCTGAGGAGAAATGGAAAATAGTACGAAAATTATGTGTTCTCTTATTACTAATTTTATGAAATTACAAATATGAGTTATGTCTCAAGTTATCCTACATCAAACTTGCATTTTTTACAAGTTTGGAACATCCAAACCAATCTAATGAAGAGTTTAAAATATAAACATGAAGTTATTCAAGATATAACTAAAAGGATGATGGTAAAGTTTGTTAAATATTAGGATTAATATAGCATTATTCTTGCATTTGGGGCAATTTTAGACCCAAGGATGCAGTTGGAAACATTAGGATATTGGTATGTGAAGATAAATCCTCTAACTTTGGAAGTAAAGTTAGAAAAGATGAAGCAAAAATGGCACAACATTTTCTCTAAATATTGTTCAAAGAATGAGACTTCCCTTGTTGTAAAGTGTAAGAGTAGTGATTTGTCAATGTCTTCCTCATTTGCTTCAACCAAGTCAACCGTTCTTGATGTAAGTCATATTACTTTCTTGTCATTTAATTACTACTATTACACATATAAATTAAACTTTGATTTTGCTTTTTATGTTAAGAAATAAAAAAAATGAAAGCTTCTGGCTACAACTAAAATGGGAAAGATCCAGCTTGATATATATTTGGATGAACCAACATTGGATGTTGATATTACTGAACCTATGGATGTTCTTGAATGGTGGAAGAGTAATTGTCAACGTTTTTCAGATTTTTCAGTAATGGCTAGACACTTGTTATGTATCTCAATTACGATAGTTGGATATAAATATGCTTTCAGCATTGGTTCAAGGATTTTGAACAAGTATAGAAGTCATCTATTGCCAAAAAATGTTGCAGCAATAATTTGTACTTCCACTTGGAAGCATGAGTTTCATGATTTAAATGGTGATGTTGATGAAGATGGAAGGGTGGAGGAGGGAGTTATTTTAATGCTGCATTTAATAACCCTGAAAAAGGGAAATGATGAACAATTAACCAATAAATGATGATGGAGCTGGTTGTTAATTTTTAAAATTTTTAGTATTAGTGATCAAATGATTGTGTGAACAAAAATTATTTAATGTATGAACATGTTTTTATATATTATGAGAAATTCAATTATAGGCAGGAATGTCATATTCAAATAAGTGATAAATTATAGCTCAACAACCCAACAACCTAACATCAGCTAGCATTAGCCTCGCTTGACAACCCGACAACCCGACAACCCGACAACCCGACAACCCGACATAATCTCATTTCAGTTTGTCAGCCCGACATCTCGACGGACTAGATTGTAAAAGTCAGCCCATTATTAAGTGACGGGCTGGTCCAACTTAATCTATTTTGGCAGATCAAAGTCGGGTTGGTTCGTTTTATACTTAATAATATTACTCGTTTTTTGGTTTGCAATTTTTCATACTAAAAATAAAGTATTTTTGGTGAGTGATAATCCTTTACTTTTCAAATTTTTTTGTTACAAATTATGTTAGTTTGATTTCTCTTTCCAATTAAAAAAGGGGTCTGTTTTTATTTGTCATTTTGTATTATTGCTTGATGAAGCATGTGAAATTCATGAAAAAAATATCATTTTCCCAATACTAGATAAGTCAACCAAAATTGAATTTGTGGTTACCCTCCTACTTTGAACAATCAATTACTACTATGTGAATTAAGTGTATATTTTTTATATTCATGGAGTGTATCTTGTCGAATGGTATGTCAATGTTGCTCTTAAGTGACAATTTGTGCCTTTTATTTAGAAAATTCACCTATTTTTCTTAAACAAAATTTATGGCACTTAATTATTTGACTTTATACTAACTACTCAATTTGTTTATTAATTTAGAAAAAAATAAATAGGTCTACAGTGTTTCAACATAGGGCTCTCTTGAAACATTTTTTCCCAAGTTTCAAGCAATAAATATTGAAGATTAAATGCAAATGATGTGGACTCTCTTTTTCTCGGTTCTTAGGTCTTGCATTAAGAGAGGTCATTAGAATTACTTGAATTATTATGTTATAAAATTCTAAAATATGTTTATATATAATACAATTTTATTTATTTAGTTTCATTTTTAAATTGTTATTGTATTTTCAAATCAAGAGTTAAATATATTTTTAGTTATAAACTTTAATATGAAATTAGAATTCGTCTCTCGAAATTTGGATACAGTTTAGTCTTTAAATTTTAAAAATGAATTGATATAATTCTTTTAACCCAATTGCGTTGACGTATCAAGTGATATTTGAGTTGTTTACATCGTTTGACACATTTTAGCTAAAATGTGAGCATAAAAGGTTGTTTAACACGTATTAAAACATTAACACCGTAAAAAGACTATATCTACTTCATAGTCTCATGTTACTCCTTATTATCATTTCTAGGAACATGTAAGTCCTCTATTCACATATAATACATATATGATCATATTAGTTGGATATCAAAACACCACCAAAGAAATAAAAAGAAACCTATTGAATATTTTATGTACTCTTTACAACAATATTATCATAAAGGATTCAATAAAATAAATCAATTATCCATCACATTGTACTATCTTCGTGACAAATTCATAAACATAAATACTCAACCTTACTTTCGAAAGACAAGTATATTGAGTAACTTAGAGATCTTGCACTTGTAATGACTTTTTCTTTTCTCTTAAGAGTTATATTTATAGATTTGAAACTAGGATCCAAAATCCCATCACGAGCATGATCAGGGTAAATTTCTATATTTACAAGGTCCTATCCTTTTTCATATTGAACTCCAGAATATAGAAACCTCCTTCAACTTTCACCACTAGAAATCATCGTGTACTTAAGTTTAATACTAGTAGAACCAGAATTGTCTCCATGCAGAATCCCTCTTAATACACTAGCTATCATCACATCACATCAATGTAATACTTCCTCTCTATAAGTCATTACATACATAATATTCACACAAAAACTCATATTATACCTTATCACTTCTAATTGATTTAAAACACACTAAAAACAAAATAATTTTCTCAAACCTCTTCCCTATGAGACCCCATTATTGCCCAATGAAAATAACACTAGGGCTCCCTAGAACTAAAGTTCTAGGTTGCGCCTAGTGCTACCTCTCTTCCACCCAAAAGTCATAGGTGCACTCAGTGTCCAATGGTTATTGCCATATTGCTCTTTGAATTTTAATTCTTCACTTCTCACCCAATAACTTTATTTTTTTCCCAGCAGCTCCCTTCGAGCGCCTAATGATAACTAGTTGGCACCCAATGCCTTGACCTCTAAAGCTCTTTGTAATCCATTTTTTGGATAATGCCCAATGGTATATAGTTGGTGTCGAACACTTCAAACCTCTAGAACTCTCTGGAATCGATTTTTGGGGTAGCACTCGACAATTGTATGGTTTTTCCCAACACTATTACAAAATTTTTAGATTTTTTAGTGTGTATGAAACTGGTCTATTGGGTCTATCTAAGTTATTTCAATACTTTCTTATTTTATATAGACTTATTCCATTCCAAAAATTTCTTATATACATTAATGCATCAATTTGAACACACTAATCACAATCCACTCATTTTATCCAGTCTCGTTTCTTTATATCAGTTGCATCCCATAAACAAAACAATCATGCCAACAAAGTTCAATTTCCTACCCCTTTCACAATTATCCACGTCATCATCACAAAATATAATTAAGAGATTGAATCACTCATACGAGGATTGTTGTGCAAGAAACAACATCTAAAGTAGAGCATGAATAATTCAGTCAACTACCACATAATTAAATCATTTCACAACAACATTCAATATTATAAGCTCTTATCACAATGATTTCATGTCACTAAGCATTTAAAATAATAGTATTTTTACAATCTTTACTAACTTCATCTAAAAAAAAGCTTGTTCCAAATTAAAACACCAAGCTTAAGAGATTGAATTGGTCCCAAGTAGAGAATTATTCCAAAGAGTCCAACTAAGAAAAAAAAAATTCATATAGGATGGATGAAGTTAATATAATCGTTCTTCTAAACTATCCTTACTAAGATTCATGACTAAACACTATGAAAAAGAAAAATAAATTAAATAAAGTAAATAAAAACTTAGTCTATTTGAAATTCTAATTGGGACAAAATAGTTCTAAGTATTCCAACTATTAAATGGTGTTATCAAATATCGAAAGGGATGATGTTTTAAGGTGAAATTTAGGTGAAAATAGAATGATTAAGATGGTGGTGAAATGGAAATAGATGAAAAAGAAAGGGCAAATATGGCCTTGTGTTAAGCTTTTTCTTTCTTTTCTCTTTTTTCTCTCATTGGTGTTGAATATTTTTGGTACATCTTCTTGAAAGACTTATCAATTTTTACTTAAACGAAAATCACGTAGATGCTCTTTATTTGATTTTTCCTCAAGTGAAAATATGTTACTCAAAAGTTATTTATTTAAGTTTTATGAAATTTATGAAGATAAATTATATGTTTATTGTATAAGGAATTTTTTATTTGTATTGATATATTTATAGAAAAAAAGGTAATGATATAGGGTATTGTTTTGACCTTTTACTAATTTTGTTTCTCTTCTTAGGTGTAGGTGGTGAGGATATTTGTGAAGGTATAAAATGTTCTTAAGCATTTAGTAGTAAGCACAAAATTCATTAAGAAAAGAATGTAATAACTTCAATGTTAATCTGATCAAGTAGAGAATAATGTAGATGTTAGCATAAACACAAGGACTGTTATGTATATGAATATATATATATATATATATATATATATATATATATATATATATGCAATAGGTTGCAAATATAGAACTTTATGTATATAGATGATAATTGATAATATTTATATTATATACATTATGTGTCTACATGTGTATAATATACATTATTGAAAATCTTGTGGTGCTACATTGATCTCTATTTAATTTCATCACTTATTCTATTATTTACTTCTATTCTATATTAGATACAATCATCAAAATCCATAAGAAATATACATAAACAATTAAGTTAAAAGAAATATGAGCAGTACATATATATAAAGATATATAACTCTTTGAATAAGTCTGTCATGCACATTCATTTTCTACCAAAGACATAAAAGAAACCAACACACATTTTTATAAACTAGATGGTTTCCATACCATAAAATTTAGTATAAACATCATCTTAAACTAACATTTATTGAATTTTAATATACACTTGTCTCATAATTCCCAATTGAAACTCACATATGATAGAATAACTCCTTCCATACCCATCTAATCCTTGGTGTTAAAAGTCTCCATACTGAATGGGTCTAATTTATGTAAATTATTAGTACAGTTTTAGATATTCTATTCATGCATTTTACACTTCAATTTTTATATTATACTCTCCTTGACAAATACCATCTCACACCAATTGTATCATTGATTTCATCTCATTCCACAATAGTCATATAAACATTTCAATTTCATGGAATAAGCATTGAAATCATATAATACATATATTATAATTAAACAAGTTTTTTAAGTAACAAAAACATTACTTTACTCGAGTAAAACAAGCAATATAAAATGGAGGTTTATCATTTGGATAAAGTTTCTTAACTCGATACTTTATAATAAAATAACATTCACTCTCGAATATCACTTTATTTAAATGACAAGTAGTTGCTTAAACAAAACTTGGTTGTTTGAATGAAAAATTTCAAAGTTGGAAATATTCCTCTTAGATTGATATATTTCTTTAACAAGATACATAAAGATACTGATAAACATGCTAAATTTGATAAAGTTAAAAGCTTTCAAATATAAATTATCACATAAAAATGTATGAACAAAACTTAGTTGTTTGATTGAAAAATTTTAAGATCACTACAAAAAAATGTTATATATTATAGGAATTTTGTGTCTTTGTACGAATGAGTTAACATTTTTGTAACAAGTTCTCATGGCGGGATATGAGGTGCGACTTTTTTTTGGCGAAGCTATAAGTTAAATTACATTGGTAATGCGAGAGTTGCAGTATGTAGTTTGGTATGTTTGGTCTTGGTATTTTGTTCCACTATTTCATGACAAATCAAGGTTTCTTGTATCAAGTCAATACATACTGAAAATTGAGTTTAGAATCTTATACCATGTTTGATATTTGGTTGTTATATAGATAAAATACTTGTGTTGGTTGTAGGTATTAAGGATTCTAATATTTTAGATGTTATAATACATGTTTGAAATTATAATTAAGCTTTCCAACACCCAAACAACCTCCAAAGGCATCTCTTAGTTGCTCCAGGTTGAGAGAAATCGTGGGAGAAAGAAATGGTCAAAAACCTTGAGGAAAACATGAATAAATAACTCATTTTGACATGTCAGTGACACCACCATTCAGTGTCATATCAGCACGGCTGAGCGCGATCAGTTAAAATGCAAAAGGAGTTCTTTGTTAAACCACTTCTCATCATCATTTTAGATCACTCAATGCAAGTTGTTTAGGACTAAGTGGTGCTCCACACCACTTTTTCATTGCTCAACACTACCTGTGCAAGAGTTAGTGATGCTCAGCCATACAAATGTAGCACTCAGTCCTAGGTAGTTTCACAACACTACATAATGGAAGCATTGAGCATGATTCTAATAGTGCCCAACATAAGTATTTGCTTTAAATTGATTTTTTTTGTCCAAAACATGTTATTGAGTTTTTTCTTGTTTTCTTTCCTCATTATTAATTTATTTCACACATGTAAATAAAATTATTAGAAGTAAAATAAGTATAAATTCACTAAAGTACAAAATAATACAAAACATATTAAAATTTAAGATAAAATAAGATTAAAGTTAAAAAGAATTTATTCATTTATAACAATAAATCAGAGAAGTTTTTAAAAAAATAATGGTGAAACTACACCTGGAATAATGGTCAACTACTGAAGTTTTATTTGAGTTATGATACTAACTGAACTAAAAAATATAATAGACCAATATTTTTGGATATTTACACTATTATCAAATCTTAAATAAAAATATTTTTCCGCATAGAAAGTCAAACCTAATTAGGGTATTTATTTGAGACTAAATAGTACTTCTGTCAGATTCAACCCATTAATAATACTTAGCACATAATATTAAGTAACCGTTCAATGATGAATATTTTTAGTTTAATCACAGATTTTAAACAGTAAAAGAAAATATTTTTATAAATGGGAAGAGTAAAAAGAATATTCAATGAACATAAATAAAATAAAATCCCTTGTGGGGTCCAACAGAAAGTGGAAAAGGAATCTGCTTTTTTGGGAGTAAAAAAGAAATAGGATTAGTGTTAGGGTTTTGGTCAATAATGTTCATTTCATTAAAAATGTGCTTTCGGCTGCCACATGTTAATGGCCACGTCATTTCAAAAGTACAGCTCTGAATCATACGGCTCTCAATTAGGGTTTCTTTCCGTTACCATGTTTTATTTTTTATTTTATTGAAGAAAACTAAAACCCTATTCTTTTAACCATGTTTTCCAATTACAACTAAAATTTCACCTTAAAATATGCAGAGCATTTAATTAAAAATAAACTATAAATTTAATTTGAGAACATCATTTATAGTATTGTATCTACATTTTATCTTTTTATTAGTTGTAATAATTAAATTTGGATACATTTCATACTATAAATATTCAATTTAACATAAAGCATAATGCAGCAATTTATTACTCTCACGGCTTCTTTTTATTTTAGTTTAATGTTTCTTTCTAAATTAAGAAATATATTCAACAGTGTTAATCCTAATAAAATAATGATATTCCATATTCTAGTTCAACATCACAAAAATATGTAAATGTAAATCAACTAATTAAGATTATCATTGGAAAATAATTATTTTATTATAGACATAAAAAAATTTATTTTAAAGAAATTAGACGTGAGTATAACTTAGTAAAACATAATCATAAGACGCCTTCCATTGTTTTCTAACTTTCCCACCATTACATTTACCTTTAAAAAAAGGGTTAACAATAACAAGCTTTTAAGAATGACAAATGCATTGGATGGTTTATTTCACTTGTTATTTGGCTGTTGTGAGAATGTTTTTAGATCATTTTATTTAAAATACAGAAGCTAGACAATAGTTAAGAATAAATAGAAGTTTTTTATAAACGATATTTAAATTTATTATTAAAAAATTAAGTTATAAATAGAATTATATTAAAATGAGTTTCATTATCTTCCTCAAACTTTATCTCTAGACCTTTTATGTTTTTTCTCTAAGATTTTGACATTATCTTTCATCTCTTTCAAGATCTAAGTCTACTTTAGTACTACTCAAATAAAAGACTAACACAATTAACTAATCAATTTTTCAAATATAGTAAGTTCAGTTTCTATTATATTCTTGAGATAATTCCTGATCTAGTTACACTTGATAGATATAGAACTGCATTTGACATTAGGTAGTTCTCTATACTCTTTTGTGATTATAAAGATGTGTTCATATCATGAACAGGAGTTTTCTTTATGTAATTATAACATCTTTTTATATATAGAGCTTATGAGCAATTAAGAAATAATAGCTCTCTATACTAGGTAAGAGAAGCTAGTAATAATTATTTCTTATTGTACTTGTTGATGGATTGTATGTTTAAACTATTGCATGATGATTGAATGAAATTTTGATTTACTAAGTTTAACCTGTGAATAACCCAATGGGAGAAGTATTGTAATGAGAGTTGTGATGTTATATTATTTGTATGCTAAAATTGATGTTTGATTCTGGGTTGAATTAAGAATGAACACTTAAGTTTAAGCAATTACTTGTTAATGGTGTATTTCTAAACTGATTTGGTACTAATTAGGATTTATAAAAGGGATAAAAGTATCCATTAGAGTCAATTGAGCAATTTGAGGTGCCTATTCTCATTGGTCTTTGATATGGCGTTAAGCGGTGGATGTATAATGTTGGACACAATTTCAAAATATGAAGTCAATAAGCTTCAAGGGCCAGGACACTAGGTGTAACCTTGGCACCTTTGGGTGCTTTCTTGACAATGAATTCTAGGATTCCAATATGTTGGGCGCAACCTTGATACAGTTGGGCGCAACCTTGATACAGTTGGGCGCTAATGAGCTCCAAGGATCCAGGGCATTGGCCAAGATCTTGGTACCACTAAGCACTCACTTGACAGTGAGCACTAGAGGTCTAAGGTATTGGACGCGATCCTAGTACCGCTAAACACTCATTTGACAATGAGTCCCAGATGTTTGGGTGTTGGGCACACCCTAATACTGTAGAGCCCTACCCTGTTTTTTGGTACTCTTTGTTCTTTGTCTAGTTTCTTGTAATTATATGTGAGTTGAGAAAATTATATTATGGTTTGATATGAATTATATGGAATGAGAAGGTAATGATTCCTAAAATGGAAATACTACTATGTTTGGTGATGTGTGTATTTTATTGACGACAAAGATTGGAATAAGATCATCTTAACTCAACTAGTATTGAACTCATAGAGGAAGATAATTATTTATGAGAATTGAGAAAGCTTCATATTTGGAGTTTTGGCAAAAGGCAAACTCGTAAGATAGAGAACTTACATTGTCATACTCTATGGATCAACGAGCAATCCAAACATGATTGCAGTTATAACTCCTTAGAGATAGTAGTAAGTGAGTAATGACAGGTGCATGATCACAAGATTCTACTCAATACACTAGTTCTCCGAAGGTTGAGTTTGATGTGTATTTGTATATGAAAGAGCCATAAGAGTATGCATATGTGTGTTGTAAATTATAGGATTGATGTTGGATTCTGTAGTGATGTATAAGTTTTTTTATTTTTTTTAAGCATTTTTTTCTTCTAAATTTATAAGTTTTAAATTATATCTAGCTTATTTGTGTGCTTGATTATGACTTTGGTATCCACCTACTATGATAGTATGTTTCATGAGAGTAGAAGATAATGTTGGGATCAGTGAGGAGCAATACTGAGGTTACCTTAGGGATGCCTAGTTGCTTTCATAGTTTATATATAAACAAGAAAGTTTATGTTGTGTAATAATTTTATCCTTATTTTCTTTTGAAATATTTCCTTTTATAATTTTTTCTATGGAGGATTGTACATAATATACATTTGTATTTATTATGAATTATTAGCTTGGTTTGAATATGCGGTAACCTAGTTGATAGGACTTATCTATTAGAAAAAATTGGGTCGTCATCTATTTTATTAACACTAACACAAAAAGGACTTTCAACAACACCAATTCTATGTCATGTGTAGCAAAATCTCGCGTTAAAAATGCACGGTGACATTTTTATAAATATTTCACCAAAATTGGCATTGAATCACCTTCCAACAGATGTTAATTCCAGGTTTAACGTTAGACTTAGGTCCAATAGACGTTAAATAATGTCATACTACCCTAAGATTGACGTTAAATGGATAATTAATGTATGTTAGGAGGTGATTTGACAACAATTAGCCTTTTAAAATTTCAGAAAATAGCATCGATTCTCACCTTTGTCTTTCTCGTTTGTACGAAACCTTCCACCAAAGTATAGTGACAACCTCAAACTCCTAGGAGCAAGTTCTTCAACCATTTCACTTCATCTATTATTGTGGTGTTCGTTTAGGCCTAAGCTTTCATTCTCTCTTGTCATTGAGGTTGGTTTTTCTCATCTGATATCCCCTATTTTAGCTTAACCCATATGATCTTGATTTTGTAAAATTTACTAAAAGCAACTAGAAAATTATATTTTACTCCAAATTTTGTGTGATAACTGTAACACCCCGAACTAGGCGTTATGATTTATGTTCCACAATATATATATATATATAATTAATTTTTTTTGACAAATTTCAACACCAACAAAATATTAAGTTCTTTATTACAACACAAGTCGTCTGAAAATAAAATTCCACACAGTTCATAAAATTATGAAATTTAAAATTCCACACAGCTTGGAAATTCAAACATATAATTATTTAGAAATTCTCCATGTCTCTTTTCCCCACAGATCTCTCATCTTCTAAGCAAATCCAGAACCATATGCTAATTCATCTGAAATAGTTTATGCTCCTGTATAATATCACACATTATACGATCATTGCATTCACATACACAAACACAAACAGTAGGGTGAGCTAACCGAATCAAGAAATATACATCATCCGCAATCTTATTAATATCACAAGTGTGGCAATCAGTCTAATTCATGCATCTCAAACATACTCAAGAACAGACTATTACATTAATACTATATAATATTTCTCAAGTCAAAATCATTAGTCCATTTACTAAGCCAATACAACATATTATTAACCTGCCTACTTACCAAAGCAAAGCAGTCAATAATTCTTCTGTCTACTTACCAAAGTAGCATAACCATGTGATATTGACTACTTACCAAAGTAATCTAACAAGGTGATATTGTCTACTTACCAAAGTAGCACAACAAGGTAATATTTTCTACTTACCAAAGTAGCACAAACAAGTGATATTATCTACTTACCAAAGTAGCATAGCATGGGACATTCTGCCTACTTACCAAAGCAGTACGGTTTATGTCAAACTGACCTCTCATCCTCCCACCTACTTACCAAAGTAGTGTCCGACTTCGAACCTCTCTCCTCCCGACTTACCAAAGTTTTAGAAAATAAATAAAATTTGGATTTACAATTATGGCAAGAATACCTATACAACCCATCCAAATTTACCATCAAATAATTTACCGTCCATGATTTAACTCAAATAATGATTATGAACTCAGCAATGTTCAATATAATTTAATTTCTAATATAGAATATATCATATTACTCATCTTTCAATCCTCAAAATACAACTACACATACAATTTAAGAATATAATTACTCAAGATTTTACTCAATACAAATAAATTTACTATTTCGTGGAAAGATTACTCTTTACACATATCATTAATTAAAGATTTGTACCAATCAAACTAATTAACAACATGTGTAGATCATATGGTAAAATTTTTAGTCCGATCCAACGATTAATAGGGCAGAAATCTTAATTTTTGTATAGATGATCCAAAAACAGAAATTAAGCAATATTGAGATCCCTAAGAAGATATGAAACTAATATCTCTTAATCTGTACCACCGATTTAAAATTTGAACGGTCAAAGTAATTCACTATGTGTTAGGAACTACATATTAAACTTTCAGGTTAATCTAACGGTTAAATACGTAGATATTGAGGTTTTACCGAGGTAACATAAGGATAGGAATTTAGGTCATTTTCGCTTATACTCAAAATGCTGAATGCATTCCTCTAAGCACAGAGATCTAATTACAAATCTGAACGGTCAAGATGACTTAATAGGTCTTATGAACTACATACTAACGTTTGGGCTAAATCTAACGGTAAATGAAATATGTTTGAAGTTTTTATCATGATAACTTAAGAACAAAAATACAGTTTTCATCAGACTTTTTAAAATTTTCGAAATTAATTTCTCAAAACATAGACTTTTAATTACAAATTCGATCGGTCAACGTGTAGTAATATATCCTGAGAATCATATATCAAATTTGCAGGTTGATCTAACATTTAAATAGGTCAAAATCTATATTTTACTAAGAGGACTCAATAACAAAATTACAGGGTAATTAATTTACTCAAACATGCAGAATTTATTTCTCCAAGTACAGACTTTTAATTAATGATCCGAACGGTCAAAGTGAAGAAACAGATCTTAGGATTCATATATTAAAATTTTAGCTAAATTTTAGCTAAATCCAGCCGTAAAACAAATTTAAAGGAAGGTTTTACCACAGTAACTCAAAAATAATAAAATTATAATCATGAAAACTAAATTTACAGAAGTGAATAAATAACTACCATTACCAAAATTTTAACATGTTCATAGCTCATATTCATTATCATAACATGTATAAATATCATATATAAGAAAGGATTAGTTCCCCTACCTCAAGTTTAGTAACTCCAAACGTCTAGATCTAGACTGAGTTTGTCCAACTTCTCTACTATGTGCACCCTTTTCTTCCTTTCTCAGACCAACCTCACTTCTCTCCTAAGTTTCAATTTGTTTTCTTAAGTTTTATTAAGGCAAAGAACCAATGTATTTATCCTTGAAAACCAGCAACCTTAGTGTTGGATGGTTCCTACCACAAAGAGACCACTCTCCCTTAATCTACGCTTAATGTTTCCCATAATATTATTGAGTACAAACAAAGTCCCACATCGGATAAAATATGAAATACACATGAGTTTATATACACATAAGATACATCCCTTAGTAAGAGGCCTTTTGGAGTGATACCAAAAGCAAATCCGTAAGGGCTTAGCCCACAACGGACAATATCTTACTAGTGTGGAGGATGTTGGGTACAAAGAAAGTCTCACATCGGATAAAATATGGAATACACGTGGGTTTATATACACATAAGATACATCCCTCCCTTACTAAGACGCCTTTTGGAGTGATACCAAAAGCCAATCCGTGAGGGCTTAGCCCACAGCGAACAATATCTTACTAATGGAGGATATATGGATATGCGTGTATATTAAACCCACACATAATGTGGGGAAAAGAAGATAAGACCTCATTATGGAAGAGAGAAAAGTAATGTTACATTTTCATTAGCCAAAATAATGAGTATTTCTACTATAGACAATTCATATACTAGATGTATATTCTAACTTAATAAAGTATTGATATATATACCCTAGTTATACAATAGACTAAAATAAAATATTAAAATCATATACTCAATACTTTAATATCATATTAGTATCATATAACAATAAATGTTTTATTAATTATGGAACAAAATAAAATAAAACATCTTATCACAATTTATTTGGGTCTAACAACTTTCATTATACATTTTTCACACCATAAATAATTATTCAAAACACAACATATATAAATTACTTTTATTTTTTTTTTCTATGGGTCTTATAATAACTTCTACTCGGTTTATTCAAATATAGAGTGTTCACTTGACATATTGGTCACACATTTAGAGTTTAGAGTTGTCAAAATTTAGTGGTTAAAAATTTTAGATGAACATAACATTTGTTATGAACCTCAGATAAAGACGTTTTAAAAATGAAAGTTGTTGGAAATGTAGTGACAAAGCGTTGGCTAATTATCAAAGGAGATTAAGAGTCTAGAATTTTTAAAATTCTATCATTTACCTATATTTTTTATTTATTAGTATTTTCACTTATTTTATATGAGTAACCCATACTAAGAAAATTTAAAATTTTTTGTAGTGTATTTTTGTATTGTATATTGATTTCTAATACTATCAATAAATTTTGACTAAAAAAAAGACCCCAAAGTAAATTTATATACTTCACTACAACGTTCACCTTTAAAAAACTAAAATAACATACGTAAAATGTTTTTTCTTTATGTTTGTGCAGAGACACATTATATATATATATATATATATATATATATATATATATATATACTTTTTTATATAAGATTAATATATTAAATTTAAATAAGAAAATATAAGGAAAAAAAACTTATAATATATTGAAAATAATATCGTAATCGTTTATATAAACTTATCAATCATTCATTGATATCCTATGTCTAGTTGAGTATCTATTAAAACATCAAATAAATAATTTTACAATTGGAGATGGATAGTGATTTTAGTGAATTTACTTTTAGAGCATAAGTTTTTATGAAGAATTATAGGGTGTCTATTCCACTTTTTAAGGGTACGAAAGATCAAAACAATAATGCAGATATTTTTCTTTCCTTTCTAGTGATTCAAAATGCAGTTATTGAGACTAGATTTTGGCATCATTTTTATATTTTTTATTGTATTTTAACAAAAAGAACAAAGATATAAAATTGAAAAAGATACAAAACTTACTTTTTTTTTTGTTTTTTGAAACTTGTATATAAATATTCTGCACACACACACACACACACATATATATATATATATTTTATTTTATTTTTCCATTTTAAATATATAAAAACTCTATTGCAATTTTTTTCTAATATATAATGAGTGGTGGAAACTATGTTTCTTCATATAGAGATACGCCTCTCAATAAAAAATAATTGAAAAGTGTCCAATTTTACTTGTTTAAGAAAAGGTGGAGAGGATCTTTGTGACACGTGACTTGTGCAATCACGGGTGAGAGGGATATTAAGGTGGAAATTACCTTTACAACCTTGCAGGTTAATAATTTAAAAGATAAAATCAAACGATTAAAATATGTACATATTTCATGAAAAAAAATCTTGGAATAAGTCAAAGCTGTGTTTGGAAATAGGTTGACACAGTCAATCAAAGGAAGAATAAAGACAAATTTGAAAATGATAAGTTACCTAATTGTCTGGCAACTTCAGAATCATTTCCACCCACTTATAATGCATTATATTTATAGTTATTGATAAAGATAAATATGGACCAAATTAATTTATGCAAGAATAAAAGTATTTTAAATGAAGTGAATTTAGAATATTTTATTAGTTAAATGAGAAAGTTTATAAATAAAAAAGTTAGTTATTTAAATTTTATTTTATAAAAGCTATTAGTTCCTCAAAAATATATATTTTTTCTTTAGACACCGCTTCATCTTCTCAATAATTGAACTTGTTTTAAGGATGCTAACAAGTAAAAGATAATAATTTACTAATTAATTTCTTTTTAGAATAAGTTGTTTCTATTCATTTTCAATAATGATTACATGTCATTCATATACTTATGAGTAGGTGTTTTCCAGTTGAGTTTTATGGGTAAAGATAAATTTACGATATTTTTAGTTTAATGAAAAAAGGTCTTCTATCAACATGATATTTCAATATTAAAAATATAACTTGTAGGAGATTTCTAATTGAAAGTAGTTGAAATTTCTAATTGAGAAAAATTTATTTTAATAACACTTGTAACTTTTATTAAAAAAGTATGTTATTATTAACATCATAATTCATCAATAATAAAATAATAAATGAAACTTGTCGTTAAATCGTAATTATTTATAGTAATTTGATCATTTATAAAATTTATCAACAGATTTATAAAATATCTTGATAATTATCGAGAACATATATTTTGTTATTAAATTTATATCATTAAAATTATTTTATGAGTAAATCAAATATAAAGTCAATAATTAATATTCTTAGGTAATTATATATTATCGATAGATTCTAATTCCTTATTAATATTTTGTCAATAAAGTTAATATTTTTAATAGTGTTAGCCACAATCATTTATTATTTGTATAAGCTAATATTTACTCTGACAGGTAGAAGCAGTAAAAGAAGTTGTTCAACATCAGTCGTCCTAGGAAACGACATGGACGACACTAGTCTATGTCTGTTATATGTTTTAGATGGTATAGAGACGATGCAGGTGGCTCGTGAAATAGTGTTTCAGACAGCGACTGTTGTTCATGGTGTGGAGCTATTAGAGGATGAGGTCAATGTTTTAGTAGACGACATGATCATACTAGATGCCTTAGTTTCACTCCCAACAGATGAGATTTTCACTATGGCACGAACATTTCAATCTTTTATCGCTTGGCTTAAATACTTGGTTGGTTCTATTTTTGACCCTCTGGTATGGACTCCTACTTTAAACTTCCCAATTTTAATGTTTATATGTTATTAATGTCGAAACGTATCCTATTTTTCCATGTAATAATAGACGCATGAAGATGAGAAGATTTGTTTATCTAAGGACGATCCTCTTGGTGCATTACACCAACTTTGTGACATCATTGCAGATAAGCCGATGATGGTTGAATTGATCCTAATGTATTTGGGAGATGCTCTAAGATCTCATTGTACTTGCATAAGCAAGATGTCATAGAGCTTGTGTCGGGAAAAAAAGAGTTGAATATTACATTAATTTAACTATGAATAATGTAAGTCTATGAACAATTATTTATATAAAATTGATTTACATAAAAAGTTACTTATATCAAATGTAACTTTTGATTTCAGGTATATGTTTGGTGTAAGTAACAATTTGGGGTATAATGATGTTTTATGTTTACGGGTTCATTGATCCCTAAGGCACTCACGAAGGAAATAAATTTGATGACATCCAAACATACCTCACCAGCAGCTTTCAAAGCGGGAAGAAGATATATTTTGTCCCTTATATATCTGGGTAAGTGAAGTTTGTTGTTAACTTCAGAGTTCCATCTATGATTTTAATATATTTTTCCCATATCGGAGAACATTGTTGTGTGGTTGTGCTCATTGCACAAGTCTCTTCCCAAACATCTCAGACAAGTATAGAATTGTAAGAACCTCAATATTTGGACTTTCTTTGTTATATAAATGAATGCTAAAGCCATTTTTTTTAATAGTTCCCTTGAAGCACATATAATGTTGTCCGAGAGATCAACTGCTACTAATAAAAATCTTGCATGGTAGACTCTCAAGGTTTGACATTTTGGTCCATACTTTCCTATAGTTGTTTTGTTCTAATGATTTTCACTAACTATTTATAATTATGATGATATATTGTAGTGCAATAGACAAAGTGAGTCATATGAGTGTGGATACTACGTAATGTATTAGAGGACACACACTATTTGTGCTCATATTACAAGTGGCTGAGAAACGGTAATATTTGGATTTAATGAATTTTGTTTTTCTCCATCGTTTGGAATTCATATACACTAATTAATATCATGTATCTTGTGCAAAGATTCAAGTCTCTTGCTCCAATTCCTAAGAAGCCACTTACTTTTCTAAGGAATACACTTACAAAACATCTAATCAGATTATACAATAGTGCGTAGCTATTAGGATATAAAATACATTAGCAGATATTAGTTTAGTTGATTTATAGTTATTAGACTTTTTCATTATGCTTTAAACATTATGTGCTGTAAATATTGACGGTTGTGTTGAATATGTAATGTAAATATATTGTTTCATATGTCTGTTTTTGTGATTGTGAATATAACAAAAACATGCCTACTATTAAAAAAAATCACATAGTATAGGTCTCGGTTGTAGCCACAACCGTTGCCATAGGGTACACCAGATTTTAAAAAAAAATTAAGGGTTGTGGCCTCGGTTATTGCATGAACCACTACCATAAACCCATGTTATTACATCGGTTGAACCAAGGACAAAACCCCTCCCCCCTTTTTTTTCTACTTTACTATTTCGGTTACTAAGGAACCGAAGCCAAAACCCTCGCTCTATTACCTTGGTTGGAACTGAAGCCAAAATTCCACCATCTTTTTACCTCGTCAGTATATACCTTGATTCAAAAATCGAAGCGTATTGTAAAAAATAACCATTGTCGTTTCCCTTCGTTGCATCAGTGTGTGTGCTAACTAGAAGCTTGTTAAGGAAAACTTTGATATGTTTGGA
Organism: Vigna angularis; assembly: GCF_016808095.1. Classification (NCBI taxonomy): domain Eukaryota; kingdom Viridiplantae; phylum Streptophyta; class Magnoliopsida; order Fabales; family Fabaceae; genus Vigna; species Vigna angularis. The sequence continues at coordinate 19,088,919 of NC_068979.1, forward strand.
ATTTCTAAATTTTCTTTGTAAGGAAACTATTAAAAAATAAACAATAAGGATAACATTGGATTGCATTTAACACTATGTCATGTTTCTTTTGTTTCGTTTTCGATGTTCTATCTAATATGAACATTATAAGATAAACACTTCTTTATAGAACTTGTTGCATTTACAACATAAAAATATGGTTCCATTGTTACTAAATATATTTTTCATTTCATCTTTCAAAAACATTTGGAATTATGAATTTGATTATGTACTTTTGATTTAACTATATTCAAATGATTATTATTTGATATTAGAGGTCTACATTGAACAATTTGATGCATTTCAATCAATATAAAACACAAAGTAGAAAGTTTTTATGAGTATAACACTGACATATGTACATATAAGGCTAGTTTGTCTAGAGTTTGTTATCATCAAAACTTTCTCATATTACAATATTACATTGAGGGTCTTAATTATAGTGTTTATCCAGAAGGTAACATTATGTTTTATGAAGTTGTAAAATGCATTGAGTTCATGATGTCAGTAAAGGAATTACTCTAAATTTATTATTTACTTAACTCAAATAGATAAAGGTATCATATGCTAAAAGTCGATAAATTTTTATATAAATTAACTTGTGGATTGAAAGGAAGCTAAGTTTTCAAAGTCATAGAATTTAACTTATCACATGAATATATAATGTCACTCTTGAGTGTCAAAGAAAATGACACTATGACAAATATAAAATCTTTAAAATATAAATTCAATGTATTTATGTATCTTATGGAAGTTGTCAAGTGTGAGAACCTAAAAAATTGTATTTTAGGAGTGACAATGTTTTAAAATAATGATACTCTATTACTTTAATGATAAAATACTTAAGTATAAATAGAAATATTATAAAATGTTTCATTACTTAAAAACACTTTATATCTCTAGAAATCACTATTATAGAGTTTTCTCGCTTTTCTCTATGTCTTTTGACTATTTGGTCATCTATTTGAAGATCGAAGACCACTAGGATGATTCTCTCGACGAACTCTCCTCTTCTATCTTATTGGTTTCCTAAGTTGTGAAACTCATTTTTTGTTTGTTTTTCTTATGGATCATCCTTGTATTGACTTTCATGTGAGGTTTTAAGCTTCTTTATGAGTATCTGTTGATCAATGATCACAAAGGTATGGTGTGATCATGTTTGTGATGTTTCTATATGTAGATAAAACATCCTATAAGTTTTAGGTGTGTTTGTTGTCTTAGAATCTTTGAGGTTGTTCCGACAAGGTAAGGGAAACTAATCTTGATTTGCGTTGTGTGAGTTTTATCAATTGGATGTTTTGCATGTTGTTGCTTTATTGCAAATTAGGGATGAAATTTGGTTGTTTTTTATGAATATGATTTGGTGTGTATGACTAATTTGTACCATAGGTCTGGAGCATTTTAGCTCCAAGACGTTGAGCGTAAATTTTTGCAAGAAGAATGACGTTGAGTGCCAAAAATGTCATTGAGCGTCACTTTTTGCGAACGGTTTAGCGTTGAGCACCAATTTGTATGTTGGCTTTGTTTTTTTCTTTGACTATTTGAGATAGATCTATAATGGATCTTATGTATGTTTATGATTTTGATTGTTTTTAATTGAGATGAAAATGGTTTTGTGATCATATATGATGGTGATGGTGTTTAAGGTTCAAGGAAAAATTCTTTGTGGTAGTAATTTTAGTGTATGTATTGATGTATAAGATTTAGTTAGGGGGTTTTCGTGATACTCTAATAACTATTCACACTCAAATAAAGTCGAATGAGTTATGTGATGAGAGTTGTAGGAGGTCATGTGGTAGGATGAGAACCCCTTTGGGTATGACTCTCTATAAAGATCACTACAAGTGCATGCCTCTAGTGAATTATGATGCCGAGGGCATATACCCATATAATTGAGTTTAGTGTTAACTGTATTCATAACATGATTTAATTAGTTTGCATTTGATATGATTTAATTGTTTTAGGATAATTTTCTTATACAGTAGCTTACTTGTGTGTTTTATTTTTTTGTTATGATCATTTCACAGTTCGAGTAGATGAAGAATTAAAAGATGATATGCTTCTAAAAAATAATTTTTTTTTTATTTCTAATAATTATTTTGTATCAATTGTTCTTTTTAAAAATCTCATGTCATCAATAACTTAGTATATATATATATATAATATAATATAATATGGTTATTATTTTGGATAATTATATTAATATTATATGTTTTTAGTTATTTGTTTTATTTTATTAATTTTATAATATGTTTTTAATAGTATTGTATTATTAAATGAAATGTTATATTGAATCTTTATGCAATGGGTTGTATGAGATATGAATGTAATTTTTATAGGTTTTAATATAGGATAATTTTTCTATAACATTTGACAATCATTTGTATGAGATATGATATACATTTGAGTTGATTTCTAAATGAGAATTTACTTTGTGTGATTTTCATAGTGAAAATAAATTATATAAAATTAAAATATTCTTTGTTATTATTTTGTTTTGTAATGTAAAAGTTTTATATATATATATATATATATATATATATATATATATATATATATATATATATATATTCGTATGGGGTGTCTTTCTTTATACATATATATTTAACTTTGATATCCAAAACAACATCATTACAATCTTAGTTGAACTATACGAATTATTTCCCTCTTAAACCACTCATCTTTAAAAGGTGTCTTACTCTTTGTAGTAGGTTTTATATATTTAAATATTTTCACTATTGTACTATGCTTTCAGTTTCTGAAATCTAATTTTATATATATATACCGAAGTTTAGTATTATTATATTTTTTCTATTGTACTGTTGATAATTTAATCTGTGTCATTTACAGATAAACATAAGCAAATTTAATTAAGTGGGATCAAGTCAAGGTACTCTCAAAATAATTTTAAACGAGTGGCTTTCAATTTATTGAATTTTTTTAAACTACCAATTAAATATTATTTGGTAAATAAAGTTATCATCTTAGACAAATGAAAGGTCAGGATTAATTTGTCTGAAAATGAATTTATTGCCTTTCTGTTTATATATTAGGTATAAAAATATATTTTTTATTTTAAGTTTTTTTTTTCTGTTTTACTGGTCTCTGTCTGGTGTGTTTAAGGCCGCCCTAACCCAATTTAGCACTGCAACAACTTTGGGCCTAATTGGTGTTAAATCCATGGCCCCATCTCTGACCAAATTTAGTAGTACAACTCTAACAATTTGTTTATATATCTAAATATACTCTGAATTTCTTTTTTAATACATTTATGTTATGAATGGTATAATTTAGAACTATAATATGAATTAAATAATTTAAATAATTTGAATTATGTAATTTTAAATTATATCATTTATTAAATAATCTAAAATTATGTAAACTAAACTTTATTTTTATTTGCTTATTGGCTTTAGTGTTTTTGTCACATAAAGTTGTTTCTTATAATAATAATTATTAAATTGTTAAACATTGCATAATGAAAAAGTAATAAAAGAATCTTAGCCAGAAACTTTATTTTACAGTTGTCATATTCATAATTTTAATTTTATTTCATGAATAAACAAACTCATAACTAAAATCCTTCAATATAAATTTATTATTTTGGTTTGATTATTGCAAATACAATGCAGTCAAACTATAAAATGATCTTTAAAAATCACAGTCAGATATGTTTATTAGTTATTAATTAACTCAAAAGATACAAGTGATATTTAAATACAATAAGTAATTTAGTTTGATTCTTTGTTTTTAAACCAAAAATTATAGCTAAATCCCTATATTGGAAAGAATTGCTAATTTATTAATATATTTATAATATTATTTCAGTTATACGCTTTGGTAATTTTATTTTGTATTCACTTTCTATTTTATGTACAATTTTAATTAAGTTCTCATTGGTGTGTTAGTGAATCATAACCCAATAATAACAAATGATTCTTTCATCCTGTACTTTCATATTTTCTTGTTACTTTCTCATGACTTGTTTTGGATTATCTAATTAAAATAATAATAAAAAAATGTTCCAATTAGTTGTGAAATTTACACTTTTATGACATGTCGTACAACAAATAACGTACAATCCTAGCAACAATGTATGACCACAACATGGAGTATTTTTTATCACTGTCTCCTTCAATCATTTGGTCAATTCTCTTCCTTTTAATGTAATGGATGTTCTAATTCCATAAAAGTAATTTTTTAATGTATTCAACAACTTGATACACAGGCACTTTTCTACCTACTTTTAGCTTATTCGATATTTGTATTTTCACACACTTTGAATTGACATTTTTATTTTACATATAACGTATAAAATAACGTGAGTGTGTAGTTTTTTTAATTTTTAGTAACTATTTATATATAAAGTATAATTTTAAGTTTTAAGGTTAAAAGTATTTGAATAATTTTTTATTTTTTATTTTAAATTAAAAATAAAAATTATTAAAATACTTCTGTGTTTAAAGTATGTTTTTTTTTTTATGAATAGAGATTTTTTTTATCAACTAATATTTGATATACTTTATGAGATTATATAAATTAGCAAATTCGTATATATATATATATATATATATATATATTAATAATAAAATTTACATAAAAATTCAGTGTTTTACATCTCATCTCAACAAATTAACTTTCCATGATGGAGAATCTAATGTTTACCGATTAAAGTAATAGAAGCCATAAAAAGATGAAAGTCCTTTCCCAAGGCACTTAACACTCCAAGCTTTTATCATGTTTCTTCTTTGCATTTTCACCTCTATAACATCTCAAAAACATAGTGTAAAACTATATAATATAGAATCATCACATATATAATAATCTAGAACAGTCATCCAGCTATAATATAAAGTATTATCTTTTACAGTTATCCCAAAATAACTATAGAATTTAAAACTTTATATACAGACAGACTACTACAAAACTATATACAATACTAAAACAACTAATCTAAGCTGCCGCGTCATCTTCATCCAACGCCTGCTCTAGAGACACCCCATCTCCCTCTACTCACACCCATAAAATGATCATTGCAAAAGAAAGAATACCAATACATACAAAACACAAACACACAACAGGGTAAGCTAGTTTAAACAAGATTAATCATATATTCATTTTCTAAGTTTCATACAATCATACATATTCATTCACATCACATAAACTCTTCATACATGACACTACACTGACTTTGACTGTCCGGACTTTATATGATTACCGAGCTATGGCGGGTTGTGCACTCGTGGTGGCTTCTACTGATTTGCAAAGCCATTGCCAATGGGTTTCACCCTACCACACTCACGAGGTTAGTCCGTTATCACTCACCTTGGATCATACTGGAAGCACCCAAGACTAGGACCTTCTGCTACTCCTCATGACATGGATCAATCCTCTCTACTTGAGAATGAAAGATCATTGGAGTTTTAGGATAACCCCCAAGATTGAGCTCCTGCATTCATTCTAAACATACTTGAATCTCAACAAGAGAATTCACTTTGGATCACAACGTAGGGCACCACCATGTAACCTCTCCGTGAGGATCATGGAATTACGTCCATTAACCATACTTTGAAATCACATACTTTCACTTTATAACATAACTCTTGACAATAACCAATTATGTAATGTAATACAAACTTAAACATACTTCATATTGTACTCAACAATTCATTTAAATCAACTTAAGACTAAAAGAAAAGAGTGAACTAAACCTGGACCATTCGCACAGCGCACACATTCGTAGAGCGAATCCATATGTTTCTCGCACAACGAGTTGGGTCGTTGTGCGAATCCTCAAACAGAAACCCACTCCTCATAACCATTCACACATCGATTAAACTCGCTATGCGAATAAACTCCTAATTGTATTAGACCCCAAACCCCTCGCATAGCGCCCCAAATCGCTATGCGAGAGCCCCAAGCAGTGGCTCATACTCCCTAAACACTCGCAGAGCGCACCTGTTCGCTATTCGAATAAAATTGGCAGTAGTCCCAGACCCCAACCAGTCGCATAGCACCCTGATTCGCCATGCGGATCATTAAATAGAGAGCAACCCTCTCAAACCATTCGCACAGCGCATCTATTCGTTGTGCGAATGCCCTGGCAGAGAGCATGTCGCCAGGGTGACTAGCTGTGCGAATCCATTCGCACAGCGAGTCTGCATAATCTGCAGAACAAAATTATGCAGAAATATGCAACTCAACCACCAAATACCAATTCTATCTCTTTTTCCAAACTTCAAACACCCCTAGATTGTCTTATAAACCTAATTAGACTTGTCTAAGTGATTCTAAACCTTCCTAACATCAATCTAAAGTGTTTATGAACCAATTCCTACTCTAAAACTTCAAATTCATCAACTTAAAGACCCAAATCCCAATCTACCACTTTGAACCTATTTTTGACCATTTTGATGACTGAAACAAGTCACATATAACTTACTTAAACTGCTCCAACAGACCAAATGAGCCCTTGACCTCTAGTTCTCAATTTCACTACCTCACTTCCTCTAAAATGACCCCAAAACACTACCCAATTCACTTAACTTACTATCATGACTATTATAACATATTACACTCATCTAACATACTCAATTGCAGTGTACATCACATCCAAAATCAGTTCACAAACATCATTCCACAATTTCACAGTTTACATTCTAGTACATACAATTACATCTACTCAAAACCTAAAATGTAACCCAAACAACATAATAACACATAATTCAACATACACAAGTCATACAACAAATTTAAAGAATGTATCTAGCTCCCCTTACCTTAGAGATAAACTGCCCAACTCACAGAATCACCCCAACAGTACCTTGTACCGCAAGGACACTCAACAGAAACCTACAATTCATCAATTGGTGATAGAGAACAACTCTTAGAGCTTGAATTGAACTAGGAACTTAAGAACAAAACTACAAGACACATGCAACAGAAGAATTCACATGATCCCGACTCAAGAACATGCGGTGAAAATGAGAAAACAGCTTACCAGCTAGAATCAAGAAATTGATCGGTCAGTTGTGTAGCCCTCTATGCCGTGAACGTTTGGACACCTCCTGATCGTCAATCAGACAGCTCAATTGAGAGAAATTCTAGAGAGATGTCAGATAACTCTGAGGAATAGTGTTTTAGAGAGATGAATTGTATTTAGATAATGAACCGAGCTTTAGAAAGTTCTATTTATATTATAAGATTATTTTAAATTAAAATTGCTCGTCTCATTATTTTAATACACCGTTCTACTCTAATACTCTATTTTCTAGGTTCTTACATTCTCTCCAACAACAAAAAGTTTCGCCCTCGAAAATTAGACTTACCAGAGAACAGGTGAGGATAAGACTCTCTCATGACTCCCTCTAACTCCTAAGTAGAGTCACCTGTCCTACTATCCCAGACAACTCTGACTAGACTGATGGTTTTGCCTCTAAGTTGCTTGGTCTGGCTCTCCACAATCCTGATAGGCTGCACCTCCATTGAAAGATCTTCTCTGACTTGCATATTCTCTACTTCTAACACATGAAAGGGATCAGGCACGTACTTCCTAAGCTGTGAGACATGGAACACTGAATGAAGATTCGCCAGCTGGGGTGGCATGGCTATCTCATATGCCATTGGCCCTACTCGCCTTAAGATCTGGTAAGGACCAATGAACCTATGAGTTAGCTTCCTAACACGAATGGCTCTTCCTACACCAGTAGTAGGAGTCACTCTGAGGAATACATGATCCCCAATTGCAAACTCCAACAGTCTCCGCCTCTGATAAGCATAGGACTTCTGTCTACTCTAGGATGCCCACATCCTTTCTTGTATGAGCTTCACCTTCTCTGTAGTTTGCTGAATTAACTCTAGTCCAGTCAACACAGATTCTCCATCCTAAAACCAACAAAGAGGCGTGCTACATCTTCTCCCATACAGTGCTTCAAACGGTGGCATACCAATGCTGGCCTGATAACTGTTGTTGTAGGTGAACTCCACCAACGACAACACCTCATCCCAGACTCTCAAGTGATCCAAGACACACGTTCTCAGCAAATCCTCAAGTGACTGGATCGTCCTCTCTGACTGACCATCAGTCTGGGGATGATACGCTGAACTCATCTTAAGTCTGCTGCCCAATTCACTTTGAAGCGTCTGCCAGAATCTAGAAGTGAAGCGCGGATCTCTATTTGATACGATACTGGAAGGCACCCCATGTAGTCTCACTACCTCTCTTATATACAACTGTGCAAGCTTCGCCATCGACATCCTTAAATTTACTGTCAAGAAATGAGCACTCTTGGTCAACCTGTCCACAATTACCTAGATAACATCATGACCTCTGATCGTGCGTGGCAAATGGGTAACAAAATCCATGGCTATGCTATCCCATTTCCACTCAGGAATCTCCAACTGCTGCAACAAACCACCGGGTCTCTGATGCTCCACCTTAGCTTTCTGACAGGTTAAACAAGAAGAGACAAACCATGCTACATCTCTCTTCATCCCAGACCACCAGAAAGATTCCTTGAGATCTTGATACATTTTAGTCATGCCAGGATGCATGCTAAAACGACTCTGATGCCCTTCGTCAAGGATTAATCTCCTCAGTTCCAAATCACTAGGAACACACACTCTGCCTCTAAACCGCAAAATTCCATCAGCTCCCAAAGCAAAATCTTTGCCCTGATTTGTACCAATCAATCTCACTGACCTTTGTAACTCGACGTCTGGTAATTGCTTCTCTCTAATACGGCCGAACAGATCGCTCGACACCACAAGACTGCTGCATCTGATACTATTTGATTCTAATTCCACCTAGAGTCTCAAGTCTCTAAAGCTCTCGACCAATGGATAGAGTAATATATGCTAATTTAGATTAGAGAAGGAAAAAAAAATTAAGGGTTAAATATGTTTTTAGTCCCTAAACTATTGGTCGTTTCTGGTTTTCGTCCCTCTTTTAAAATAAGGTACAATTTGGTCCTCATTCTTTTCGAAACGTTCGTTTTAGTCTTCAAAACTTTGGTTTTAGTCCTCATTTTGTTGACTAAATGAGGACCAAATTTTTAACGGTGTTAGTTTTCGAGGACTAAAACGAACGTTTCGAAAAGAATGAGGACTAAATTGTACCTTATTTTGAAAGAGGGACGAAAACCAGAAACGACCAATAGTTTAGGGACTAAAATCATATTTAACCCAAAAATTAAAAATAATGAAATTGATTTTAGAGAAAAGTAAACTAAAACAATTAATTAAAAGTGTGGAGAAAAGATTTTAATTGACTAGAGAAAAAAACAAGAAATTTAGTTTTGTAATATTATTTGAAATTAAATTTTGTATTTTTAGTTTGTTGAAAATTAACATACATCCTTATCATTGTAGAACAGGTCATCATTAAGGAAATTAAAATATTGTAATATTTTTTAATTGTTGTCTATAAATATTCTCACTTCTCAATTATATAATTCAAAATTTCGATTGTTTAAATTTCCTTCCATTAACATTATATTTATAAATATTTAATTTTTTTTCATTAATATAAATTTAATAATTGAAATTTTTATATGAACGCATTTTAAGTTTCATACTACTGTTTTAAAATAATTATATATCATTATCAATAATAATCATAATAATAATAATAATAATAATAATAATAATAATAATAATAATGCTACAAAATATTATACTTTTTCTTCAATACTTCATTCAATTTATATACAAACCATTAAAATAATAATAGATTTAATTCTAAATTAATTTCAAAAACCAAACAAAATTCATCTTTATTTATTTATTATTGTGTTCCATCTCTCATACCAATTTAAATTAAATAACAACTAATTAAATCATTTTAATTTCTTTTCCGAATAATATTTTTTATCTGTAATAGAAAAATAAAAATTTTCACTTTATTTTTTAATATTTCTTTTTATTTTTTTTTTGTATTGTACGTTTTAAATCATTTCAAGATTTAATTTCATCCATGATAATAAAAACAACAAAACAAACACAATATTTTTCAATTTTCTTCTATCTCTCATTCAATTTGTATAAAGACTATTTCTACAATAACAACAATTTGTTTCCAAATTCTTTTACCTAACAATTTTTTTTAAAAAAATGGTGATTTTCCTTAAACAATTTCTTTTTTTTTCCTTCTCTCAAATCAATTAAAATTTAATCTCCACGTTTTTAATTAATTATTTTACTTTGCTTTTCCCTAAAACTAATTTCATGTTTTTTTTTTGTTTTAATTTTTTATTTGTTCCCCTACCTAAAAAGAAATCAGAAACTCGTGCAGAATTCTAGTCCTTTCGGACTTAAGTTTAAATGATTTTTTTTCGTTGAATCAACGCTGGCCAATCAATGCATTTTCAGCGCAACACGAATCACACTTGTGCACAATAATCACTACATTTTTCTCAAAATACTAATAAATATAACCTAACACAAAAGTAGAAAAATGTTCAGATCTCAAACTAGCAATTAAAAATATATTTATAATTTCAAATTCAGTAATTAAGAGTACTCAAAACCAATCTCTGAAAATCCGAATCCTATGAAATAACATCAAATTATAATAGTAAAGAATGTTGGTGCAACTGTATTTTTCATCTTCCTTAATAATCGATATGTGATTTCGAACTTTTTTTGTGATTTTGAATTTCATATTTTAAAAAAATATTATATTTTAAAATTCTTCTCATGATATTTTGAAACAACTTGCAACGTGATTGAATAAAACATCAAAAGTAAGTGGCTGCCAAATTTTATATAAATAAATAAAACACATTTAAAATTAAAGATTAATTTAAGACAAGAAAATTACGTTTTATTCAAATATGTAAAACAAACCATAAACTGATAACTACTATCTTACATAATAATAATAATAATAATAATAATAATAATAATAATAATAATAATAATAATAATAATAATAATAATAATAATAATAATATGACATAAGCTGTTAACAGTTCACACAAGAGGAAGAAGAAGAAAAGTTTGGAATATGAAATGAAACTGTCGAAGAGCTGTGATTGCCGCCATATGTCACTCTTTTCATTTATTTCACTCGAATTAGGTAACCAAAATGGTCGATTTTCGTCCACAAATGTGATCAAATTTTTGAGGACATGATGAATGCAATTGAACCAAGTAATATAATACATAGTTGAGTAAAATATCAGCTGTCATGTGCCACCAAAATCATAAAATTATGAAGAAATAAAGAAATCTAAAAAATTAAATCCGTTATGGAAGGTGTGCTGAGATAACATCACATCTTAATGTTTATGTCTCATTTTTTATTGCGTGACTGATAACAACATTTACGTTCAAACGGGTTTACCATTTCACAACGAAACTATAAATAAGGGTAGAGAAGAGAGGCAAAAGAAATAAAGAACGTTCACATGGCTTCTTCAATGAGGATCTCAAGGCTGCTCTCTCGTTCTTTCCTTTCTGCTACCACTAGTTCTTTGTTTTCTAGAGGTACTGCTTGTTTATCATCACTTCCAAGATCTTGGGGTGATCTGATTAATTTCATGCTTGGTTCTTGAGAGCATGAAAATGAAATGATCTTCAGTTTTTTACTTTTTTGCTTGATTTAATGGTTTTGTGGGGGATTTGGACTGTTGTATCATTTTCTGATCCTTATGAACTGTAGTTACCAATTTGTTGGAGATGGTTGAATTGATAAGATGTTATGTACGGTATTCTAAAAATTGCATGATCCATGAATAGAAGTGTGTACTGCCTTCTGTGCTCATTTATTGGTTGGCCCTAGCCACAACCTGATCCTTTCAAAGATTCACTTCCAATTTTTATACGAAAATCTAAAGGTAAGTTTAAGTTCTATATTAAGTAAAAATGAGAAAATTCAACACCATAACATTTCAGTTCATGTCAATTCCTAGAGGAAGGATCATGTCTTTTGATGGGTGTTTTTAGGCCTTGGTTTTGATGGGGTTTTCGTTAATGGTTTTTTTTTTTTATCTTTAATCATACTTTTTAAGGTCATTGACCCTTTTTTCTGATATTCAGGTGGAAGTGGTGGTCTTGGTGGAGGACTCAGTAAATTCAGCACTGCTGCTGCCACTGAAGAACCAATTAAACCAGCAGTTAGAGTAGAACACACCCAGCTCTTAATTGATGGAAAATTTGTTAACTCTGCTACCGGTTAGTCCTTTTTTCACCCTTTGTAGTTTTATCTTCATCTATTTTGTCTGTGCTTCGGTTAGCACTTGCAAATTTATTATGAATGAAGGGAAGTGATTTATGTTAGGATTCTTTATTTTATTTTGAAGTTAGTAAAGAATCTTATAATAAATAATTTTGTATCTAATGCAATTGGAAACAATTTAAATACGAGAAAAAATAACAAAATTAAACATTTTATAAAAAAAAATCATAAAGCTAATGTTTCAAGATTTTGAATTAAAAATAATTTTAATTCTTTATATGGGTCGAATTCATGTCACGTATATATAATATTTCCATAATGAAAATTTCATAAATAGACTCATATGTGGTATTTTAGTAACTCCATACAATAAAAAAGAATCATAAATATAATACTTCGAAGTTTTGGGTTAACAGTAGTGAATATTTTATATGGTTTAGATTTATGTCTCATATATTAATTTCTCCTTAATGAAAATCCACAAAAAGTCAGAATTTTGATGTGGTTATAACTTAATGTTGTGATTCCCCTTACATCAGGAAAAACTTTTCCAACGTTGGATCCTAGAACAGGAGATGTGATTGCTCATATTGCTGAGGGGGACCATGAAGATGTTGATAGAGCAGTTGCCGTGGCTCGCAAGGCATTCGACCATGGACCTTGGCCTAAGATGACAGCCTATGTATTTTCTTTCACCCTTACAGTTGTTCTTGAACAATGTACAGATTCTATGATCGTTGGTTCCATGTTCATTCCACTAAATCATTTTTTTTTGTTTTCTTCATGTACAAACGTGTAGGAAAGACAAAAGATATTGCTACGTGCTGCTGATCTGATTGAAAAACACACTGACCAGATTGCTGCACTTGAGACATGGGATACTGGGAAGCCATACGAACAAGTTGCTAAAATTGAACTTCCAATTATTGTTCGCTTATTTCGATACTATGCTGGTATGTTGAAATGAGAAACACTACCAACATTCTTTCAAAAGGGTGGTTATCCTTATAAATAGATTTTGTAAAATTGAAATAAACTTAAAATTTATTTTATAACATGATATCATAACTATATGAATTAAAGTCTATCTTAGTTTATTGGATCTATTGTTTTATTAGTTATTAGATTACCTATTAATATTTAGTCCTATACTGAACACCTGTCAATGTTAATCCTATACTGAATCACCTAATGTTTAGTATTACGCTGAATCACCTATTAATGTTTAGCTTATATTATGAGAGAGTGTATTGGAAATCTCTCGTTAATTATGATAATATCAATTTACAATATATAATATATAAAATGAGTATAAACTTTATTTTATATGTGAATTTGAAAAGATTAAGTTAGAATCAAGTTTCATTTCTTAACAAATAACTATCCATCGAAATTATCAAAAATCACAATTTTCAAGGGTATTCATCTAATCATTTTCACTAAATTCTATAGATAATATGTTAGAACATGTGTTTTAGAAATTGTGCTGCTAACACTTTTAAGATTCAAAATTGGTCAGGTTGGGCAGATAAGATTCATGGTCTTACAGTTCCAGCTGATGGGCCATATACTGTGCAAACATTGCATGAACCTATTGGTGTGGCCGGTCAGATCATTCCATGGAACTTTCCTCTTCTCATGTTTACCTGGAAGATTTGCCCAGCATTGGCCTGTGGTAACACTGTTGTGATCAAAACAGCTGAGCAGACTCCTTTATCTGCTCTCTACGCATCAAAGTTGCTTCATGAGGTGTGTATTACATTTCATACTTATTTTAAAAGAGGATTGGTAAATGAAAAGATTTGTAAATGTTGAATGTCACACCAAATTTATCATCTTTGTCAGGCTGGACTTCCTCCTGGTGTGTTGAACGTCATATCTGGTTTTGGTCCAACTGCTGGTGCTGCCATTGCCAGTCACATGAACGTAGACAAGGTAATCAAATATTTTTATTAGTATTCTTTTTCACTCTTCCACTCATTTTGATTCTCAACATTGGCAAATCCTTTTAGTGAAACAATTTGAGGAATTTGATGGTGGAAGAAATGAGTTTCTTGTGCCAAATAAAGTACTTTTAATCAAACTAGAAGTTTAGAAAAGTGTGTGGCTGTTAAGCCTTTGCTTTTGTTTTACTCTGTTGCAGCTTGCTTTCACTGGTTCAACCGATACTGGGAAAATTGTCCTTGAACTGGCAGCTAAAAGCAATCTTAAGCCTGTTACTCTGGAGCTTGGTGGCAAATCCCCTTTTATTGTATGTGAAGATGCTGATGTAGATGAGGCTGTTGAGCTAGCACACTTTGCATTATTCTTTAACCAGGTACATCCAAATATCAAGTTTGTTATGCAAAACAATAGTCTTCCATAGAGTTCATCAATAAACTAGTTGTTCTTTTCGTGACGTTCAGGGACAATGCTGCTGTGCTGGGTCAAGAACATTTGTACACGAACGTGTGTACGATGAATTTGTTGAGAAAGCAAGGGCACGTGCTTTGAAACGTGCTGTTGGTGATCCATTCAAAGTTGGAATAGAGCAAGGTCCTCAGGTAACATACCCTCATCATCTATAGATCAAAATGCACATAAAGAATTACACTGATTTGATGCTAACGTGTATGATCCAAAAATCAGATTGATTCAGAACAATTTCAGAAAATATTGAAGTATATTAGATCTGGTGTTGAAAGTGGAGCTACACTTGAAACTGGAGGAGATAGATTTGGCAACTCCGGCTTCTATGTTCAACCCACTGTCTTCTCAAATGTTAAGGTACAATGAAACAATAACAAAGTCTTTCACTTGCACTCTCATTGTGCCAATGATGATTAATACATCAGTTTTTGTTTTATTGATTGTTAAAACAACCAGGATGATATGCTGATTGCAAAGGACGAGATCTTTGGCCCAGTTCAATCCATATTAAACTTCAAGTAAGAACAGTGATTCCTGTTTGCAATTAATATGATTATCTTTGTAGTTTTGGTTCATACAGTAATCAGCTTGAGTGTTTGATGACAGGGACATTGATGAGGTGATTGAAAGAGCAAATAACACACAGTATGGGCTTGCAGCAGGAGTGTTCACAAAAAACATTGACACGGCAAACACTTTGAGCAGAGCATTGAAAGTTGGAACAGTGTGGGTGAACTGCTTTGACACATTTGATGCAGCAATTCCCTTTGGAGGGTACAAAATGAGTGGTCAAGGAAGAGAAAAAGGAGAATACAGTCTCAAAAATTACTTGCAAGTGAAGGCTGTTGTCACACCCTTGAAGAACCCATCTTGGCTTTGAACATCATTCACTTACCTTTACTTCATTAAAACATTAATAATAGGCTCCAACAATCAACATCATTAAATTGTTTTTTTTCCTATAATCCAGTTTCATTTTATGGTTATGAGAAATACTGTGGTGTAAAATACAATATGGAGATGGGTTTGTTGGTGAGATAGAATCAAATTTGCATAATGATGTATGTAATCATGTAACCTCGTATTACCTATTCTCAGAACACATTCGATTTTAGTAAATGAAAATGTTATTATTGAACTCTGATTCAATTTCTAATGATTCAATGTATATTTTTGCTAAATTTGCTTTTGTCTATAAAGTTCACATTTCGATATATTTCATGTACCGCTTTAATGGGCGAACAACCCAACCCTTGGAACATATTACAGTCTCAGGTGGCGAAGAGCCAACATCGAGGTGTCAAACCTTCCCGTCGATGTGAACTCTTGGGGAAGATCAGTCTGTTATTCCTAGAGTAACTTTTATCCGTTGAGCGACGGTCCTTCCACTCGGCACCGTCGGATCACTAAGGTCGACTTTCGTCCCTGTTCGATGGGTGGGTCTTGCAGTCAAGCTCCCTTATGCCTTTGCACTCGAGGACCAATTTTCGTCTCGCTCGAGAAAACCTTGACACGCCTTCGTTACCTTTGGGGAGGTCTACGCCCTATAGAAACTGTCTATCAGAGACTGTCCCCCGGCCTGTAGGTCCTGACACAAGGTTAGAATTCTAGCTCTTCCAGAGTGGTATCTAACTGATGGTTTTGACCCCCCAGAAGAAGGCCTTCTTTGCCCTCCACCTAAGCTGCGTAAGAAAAGCCCAAAGGTCGTCCTAGGAAACAGTGAAGCTTCATAGGGTCTTTCTGTCCAGGTGCAGGTAGTCCGCATCTTCACAGACATGTCTATTTCACCGAGTCTCTCTCCGAGACAGTGCCCAGATCGTTACACCTTTCGTGCGGGTTGGAACTTACTCGACAAAGAATTTCGCTACCTTAGGACTATTATAGTTACGACCACTGTTCACCGGGGCTTCAGTCGTCGGCTCCCCTGTCATCAAGTCATTAAGTTCCTTGACCTTTCGGCACTAAGCAGGCGTCAACCCCCATACTTTGTTTTACGACTTTGCAAAGACCTGTGTTTTTGGTAAACAGTCGCCCGGACCTGGTCAATACGACCCTGTTAAAGTTATACTTCAGTTGCAGCAGCAGCTACAACAATTTACTCTTTCATTTAATTTCTGTTTTATTTTTTAAAAGATGTTTGACTGTTTCAAACATCTTAGTCAGTTTCAGAATTTTTAGGAAGTTGCTAAACATGGAATCGTGTCCCATGTATTCCTACTTTTATGTTTGTGCAGTTTGAACTTTTGCTGTATTTAAAGTGTTCGTAAATTCAATAAAAGAAGTAGCTTTTACTCAGAAAATCTCCAACAAATTGGTATCAGAACTGTCTTCTTGAGGGACCTGTGAGAAATCATTTTTTATCTCTATGGATTCAGAAACACCATACACGGCACTGGCACCACCCGTTTTTTACGGTGAAGGCTATCATGTCTGGGCAGCAAGGATGGAGGCTCATCTTGAGGCAAATGAAGTTCTTCCATTACCTACAAACCCAACAGTGGAACAGATCAAAACTCATAAGGAGAGAAAATCAAGAAAATCAAAGGCACGAGCTTCATTATTTTGGTGTTGTCTCTCCTGAAATCTCTCTCAGAATCATGACGATAAAATCAGCTTTTGAAGTTTGGAATTTCTTAAAAAAGGAGTATGAAGGTGATGAAAGGATTAAAGGAATGAAAATTCTAAATCTTATTAGGGAATTTGAATTCCAGAAGATGGATAAATTTGAGACAGTGAAGGATTACTTTGACAAATTACTCAAAATTGCAAACAAAGTAAGATTACTTTGTTCTGAATTTTCTGATTCCAGATTAGTACAAAAAATTCCTGTAACTATTCTTGAAAGGTTTGAAGCTACCATTACTTCCCTGGAAAACTCCAGAAATATGTCCAATATTAGTTTGGCAGAATTGTTGAATGCGTTGCAGGCACAAGAACAAAGAAGGCTTATGAGGTCTGAAGGATCTATTGAAGGAGCACTGGCTGCAAAGGCTAGCTCGAGTTATGGGCGAAAAGAAAAAAAAATTGAAAGTTACAGGGACAACCCTGATTTCTCTCCTTGTAAACATTGTGGAAGAAAAAAATCATCCATCTTCAAAGTACTGGAGAAAACCAGACCATCAATGTGAAAAATGCTTGAAAATGGGACATCATCAAAGAATTTGCAGAAGCAACAATCAGCAAAAGATAGTCACACAAGTCCAACAAAAGAATGTTGCCCAAGTTGCTGATGAAGAAGAAGAGCAACTTTTCGTGGCCACTTGCCTTGCCATTCCCAATTCAAGTGAGAAGTGGCTAATTGACAGTGGTTACACTAATCATATGACATTTGATCGTGATCTCTTTAAGAAATTGGATACTTCTGTGATTTCCGAAGTAAAGATTGGAAATGGAAAATATATTGAAGTCAAAGGAAAAGGCACAGTAGCAATTGAAAGTGTTTCAGGTACAAAACTTATACAAAATGTGTTATTTGTACCTAACATCAGTCAAAATTTGTTGAGTGTTGGACAATTGATTCAAAAAGGTTTCAAAGTCATTTTTGAAAGTGATAAGTGTTTGATCAAAGATACAAATAACAACGAGGTATTCAATGTACAAATGAAAGGAAAAAGCTTTGCGCTTGATCCAATGAAGGAGAAGCAAACAACATTCTCTGCAACAAATGTCCACACTGAAATTTGGCACAAGCGGCTTGGACACTTCAATCATCCAACTATTGTGAATCTGCAAAGAACGAAATTGGTTCAAGATCTCCCTTGTCTTGAATCTGAAATTCCAGACTTAGAACTTGTCAACAAGGAAAGCAATCAAGACTTCCATTCAAACAATGAACTTGGAGAGCTACAAAAAAGTTGCAATTGATACACACAGATGTGGCAGGACCTCACAACACTCCATCTCTAAATGGCAGCAGGTATTTTTTGATTTTTATAGATGACTACTCCAGAATGTGTTGGATATATTTTCTTAAATACAAGTCAGAAGTTGCTAGTATATTTTGGAAATTCAAGCAATGGATTGAAACACAAAGTAGTTATAAAATCCAAGCATTGAGATCTGACAACAACAAGGAGTACACTTCAAATCAATTTAATTCTTTTTGTGAAGAAGCGGGAATCGAACACCAACTCACAACACCATATACTCCACAACAAAATAGAGTCAGTGAAAGAAAGAACTGCACCATTATGGAAATGGCTCGATGTTTAATGTTTGAGAAACATTTGCCAAAAGAGTATTGGGTTGAAGTTGCACACACTGCAGTTTTCCTTCTTAACAGGCTTCCCACAAAAGTTGTCATAAAGAAAACTCCATATGAAGCCTGGTATGGTTTTAAACCCTCTCTGAAAAATCTCAAAGTATTTGGTTTCTTGTGTTTTGTTTATATTCCACAGATAAAACGAGATAAGTTAGACAAAAAAGCAAAAGTAGAGATTTTTGTCGAGTATAGCTCAAACTCTAAAGCTTATAGAATTTTCCAACCAAACACTAGGAAAATTTTAATAAGTAGAGATGTTCATTTCATGGAAAATGATGAGTGGGATGAAGAACAAGTAGCTGAATTTCATGATCAAGTTTCAAAATCTCAAATTGATACAAATGAGCTGATTGATGACATTCCAATTAGAGGTATCAGATCAATTTCTGATATTTACCAAAGATGTAATGTGGTTGTACTTGAACCAACAAATTTTTGGGAAGCAGAAAAAGACTCCAAATGGATTGCAGCAATGAAAGAAGAACTCTTAATGATTGAAAAAAATGAAACGTGGAAGTTGGTGAGAAGACCCACAAATAGAAAAGTGATTGGTGTAAAGTGGGTATTTAGAACAAAGTTGAATCTTGATGGCTATATCAACAAGCATAAAGCGAGACTTGTTGTAAAAGGGTATGCTCAAATTTTTGGTGTTGATTTTTATGACACTTTTGCTCCTGTTGCCAGATTAGACAAAATCAGACTTATGCTTGCAATAGCGGTACAAAAAGGTTGGAAAGTTTACCAACTTGATGTTAAGTTAACATTCTTAAATGGTTTATTGGAGGAGGAGATTTATGTTGGACAACCCGAAGGTTTCACTGTGAAAGGGCAAGAAGATTATGTGTATTTGCTTAAAAAGGCTTTATATGGCCTAAAACAAGCCCCTAGAGCATGGTACAACAGAATTGATGAGTACTTGATGAAATTGGGATTCAAGATAAGTCTTAATGAAGCTACTCTCTACATTAAAGGTGGTGAAATACATTTCATTTTTATCTCATTATATGTGGATGATTTGCTGGTCACAAGAAGCAATGAAGAATTTGTGAGAAAATTCAAAGAAGATATAAAGCAAATTTTTGAGATGACAGATTTGGGGGAAATGGCTTATTTTCTAGGAATGGAAATAAATCAGAAAAATGGAGAAGTATTCATGTGTCAAAAGAAGTATATTAAAGAAATTCTAAAAAAGTTTAAAATGGATGAATGCAAGAGCGTAGATACTCCAATGTGCCAGAAGGAAATGTTGAGCAAAAAGGATGAAGCTGAACCAGTTGATGAAACTTTTTATAGAAGTCTAGTTGGTTGCTTAATGTACTTAACAACTATTAGATCTGATATCTTACATTCTGTAAGTTTATTATCTAGATTTACAAATTGTGCAACTGAGACACATTTTATTGCTGCAAAAAGATTTCTGAGGTATGTGAAAGGAACATTAAATTTTGGAATCAAATTCTATGCAAGTCAGGATGATACACTGCAAGGATATTCTGACAGTGACTGGGAAGGCTCACTGGATGACCTGAAAAGCACATCAGGCTATTGTTTCTTGTTTGGATCATGTGTGTTCTCATGGTGCTGTAAAAAACAAAACACTGTAGCACAATCTACTGCAGAAGCTGAATTTATTGCAGCAAACGCTGCTGTAAATCAAGCCTTGTGGTTAAGAAAGATTCTAGTCGATTTAAATATGAAGCAAGAAAAATGCACTAAAATATTTGTTGGCAATCAATCTGCTATTTCTATTCAAGCAATCTTGTTTTTCATGGAAAAACCAAACATTTCAATATCAAATTATTCTTTCTCAGAGAAGTGCAAAAAGAAGGTACAGTTAGCTTGACATATTGCAAATCTGAATTGCAACTTGCTAATATATTTACCAAGCCTTTACCAAAAAGCAAGTTTGAATTTCTTAGAGAAAAGCTTGGAGTTTGCAGCAACCAAAGTAAGAAGCAGTGTTAAAGTTATACTTCAGTTGTAGCAGCAGTTACAACAATTTACTCTTTCATTTAATTTCTGTTTTATTTTTGCTGTTTGAACTTTTGTTGTATTTAAAGTGTTCATCAATTCAATAAAAGTCGTAGCATTTACCCGACAAGGAATTTTGCTACATTAGGACTATTATAGTTACGACCACTGTTCACCGGGGCTTCAGTCGTCGGCTCCCCTGTCATCAAGTCATTAACTTCCTTGACCTTTCAGCACTAGGCATGCATCAGCCCCCATACTTGATCTTACGACTTTGCGGAGACCTGTGTTTTTGGTAAACAGTCGCCCGGACCTGGTCACTACGACCCCCTTTGTGAGGAGGCACCCCTTCTCTTGAAGTTATGAGGCTATTTTGCCGAGTTCCTTAGAGAGAGTTGTCTCGCATCCCTACCTACCCACCTGTGTCGGTTTCGGGTACAGGTACCCATTTATTGAAGGTCGTTCGAGCTTTTCCTAGGAGTATGACATGAATTACTTCAACACTATAGTGCATAGACTCAAACTTTGGCTCGAGGCATTTTCTCTACCCCTTATTACTCTGAAGAAGCAGTGGCACCATGCGTCCTTGAACCGATAACCATCTTTCGGCTAACCTAACCTCCTTCGTCCCTCGGGACCAACAAAAGGTAGTACAAGAATATTCACCTATTGTCCATCGATTATGCCTTTCGACCTAATCTTAGGTCCCGACTCACCCTCAGAGGACGAACCTTGCAGAGGAACCCTTGGGTTTTCGAGACATTAGATTCTCACCAACATTTGCGTTACTCAAGCCGACATTCTCGCTTCCGCTTCGTTCAACACTGCTCGCGCGGGTCCTTCTTCCTAAGGCGGAACGCTCCCCTACCGATTCATTTTGACATCCCACAGCTTCGGCAGATCGTTTAGCCCCATTCATCTTCGGCGTAAGAGCGCACGATCAGTGAGCTATTACACACTCTTTCAAGGTGGTTGCTTTAGGCAAACCTCCTGGTTGTCTCTGCACCCCTACCTCCTTTATCACTAAGCAGTCATTTAGGGGCCTTAGATGGTGTTCCATGTTGTTTCCCTCTGGACGATGAAGCTATCTCCCATCATCTCACTGGTCGACCTTGACCCTTGTTATTTTGAGGTCATATATAGTGTTTTGGGTCAGCCGACCCAACCTAGTCCAGCCTCCCACGGTTTTGTGGGTTAAATGAGTTGGTTCACTAGCTCACTTAATTACAAGTTTTTTTAAATCCAAAAAAAATTACAATTTTTTTGTAATTCAAATTTAAATAATTTCACTCTAAAAATGATGTTAAACTCCAAAGACAATTCAAAATAAAAAAAAATTAACATACAACTCAAATATAATTCAAAAGCAAACCCATAAAACAAATAAATAAGTTTATAATATGATAAT
This sequence comes from Vigna angularis, assembly GCF_016808095.1. Lineage (NCBI taxonomy): Eukaryota > Viridiplantae > Streptophyta > Magnoliopsida > Fabales > Fabaceae > Vigna > Vigna angularis. Next base: position 19,111,164 of record NC_068979.1, read on the forward strand.
TTTTGTCTCAATTATCCATTTATAGGATTAGAGTCTTGAATAGATAAATTTATAATATTTGGCTATCTTAAAACATATTTTTCTTCATTCTCATTTACAATACAATAACAAAAATGTTAACTAATAATATTGAAACACAAAATAATAAATAATTAAATTAAACTAGGTGAGTTTGTGAGTCAACCCAGCTCACCACAGGTTCAACCCAGGTGAGCCAGGTTCTAAGTGAGTCTGATTAAAAATTGACCCGTATAAAAAAATTTTGTTTTTTTTCAAATCCAACCCGACCTAAACCCGTGGTGAACCAGCTTAGCTCGCGAGTTCTAACCCATTTAAACAACACTTTTAATCATCAAATTTTAAAAATAAATTAATATAATCACTTTAATTTAATTATATTATTTTTTTAAGTATCAAATGCATTATAAACTAATTATTTGACACTTATTACTTTAAAGTCAATTGGAAAGTACATTTCACACGAAAAAAATTAACATAATTAATTTAAAAAATTATATTTTTAATATTTGATGACAAAGTAAATTAAAATTTCGAAAATTAACAAATGTTAATTTTATATCAAAATTTAAAAATTGAAAACATATTTAACTTATATATTTTTATTATGATATAATAAAACGAGAAGCAAGATATTTTACAAGTAATTGTTTATCGAGTTATGCTACTCAATCTTATCTAGTTATGCTACTCAATCTCTTCCAACAGAGTTATGTACTTCTATTCTCGTCATTAATTAGTTTAATTCGTTTCTATGGGCATATAAATCTTTTTTTTTTTCATAAAATGAAAATATGATCAGATAAAGAGTGTTTCACCTTACACCTCCAAGCATTTCATTGTGTACCTCCAATTTTTCTCTAATTAATAAGTGGTTTAAAAGTTTAATATTTTTATTATTGAAAATTTCTATGCGCACCATTGACTGCACCTCCATTTTCCTCCAATCACCAAACATGCATTCATGCACCTCTACACATCTTCACCCTTGCACCCCTGCACCCCATTTTATTTTTATAAAGAAACCTTGCACCCCCTACACCTTTGAATTGTTGCTCTTTGATAATATTTTTCCTCTTGAGCTTTTTACTTTGCAGTTCATATCAATTGTTATATTTGTGAGTGAGTGTTGTCTAAAGATATTTGAGAGAGATTGTTCGAGTGCAGTCTGGAGTGGTGCATCCACGAAGCTTGACTTGTTTTGTGGTAGTGCACTTGAGGTGCTTTGTGTTAGCTGATTCTTTTTTGTGTTCTTGTTGAAGAGAGAGGTTAATATATTTTTTTTAATCTTTATGCATAGTTAGACTTGTTGGTTGCATTGATATTGATGGAGAGATATTTTATTTTTGTTAATCTGTTTGCATGCATGAAATGAAAAATCGTAACTGAACTTATTAACAATGAAGAGCCGATGCAGGCGGACTCGGATGTGGACATCCCATTTACGAAGCTTCGGATTTAGATATCCGATACATGACTTACATTATATTCATATTCTATATGTTTACATTATATACTTCTTATATTAGTTTAAATTTTTTTAATTTTATGTATAAGTTTATAATGTACTATATAATTTCTAATTAGGTTTAAACCCTCGGATGGTCCTCGTATTTGTATAGGAATCTCAAGTGAGTCCTCATATTTCCAACTGTCTTAATTGAGTCCATATATTTGCAAAATATCTCAATTGGGTCCAAATATTTGTAAAATTGAGCCAATTTGGCCATAACCGTTAAGTTGTCACAAACAGTGTTAAAACGACATTAAGTTGTCACAAATATAAATTAATTTCTATGAATGTATTAAAATTAATAAAACTTATTTTGAATAAAAAAAACTTAAAATCGTATCGGATATGAGAGTCCGAATGTACCAAAATCGGATGTAGATATCCGATGATTACCATTTCGAAAGTGGAAATCAAACTAATGTTTAATATTTTACATAAAAAGTTTAATTATATTAATTATTTAATTATTTTATTAGTTTCTAATTATTTTTAAAATTATGTATGATTTTGTATGAGTTGATAATGTAATTATATAATTTTTAATTAATATAAATTAATTTCTATGAATTTATTAAAATTAATTAAACTCATTTTGAAAAAAAAAAACTTAATACCCTATCGGATATGAAAATCCGAATGTGTAGGAATCAGATGTGGAAATCCGATGGAGACAATTTCGGATATCAATATTCGATGCATGTTTAATATGTTATATATAAAAGTTTAATTATATTACTATTTTAATTATTTTATTAGTTTATAATTATTTTTAAAATTATGTATGATTTTGTATTAGTTTATAATGATATTAGATATTTTTTAATTAATATAAATCATTTTCTATGAATTTATTAAAATTTATTAAACTAATTTAGATTAAAAAAGAAATTTATATGTTACTATTGCATATGGAAATCCATATATATACACGGTATATGAGATAGACTGAACGGTCAACATCCGCAACCGCTCGGTCTACTATTTTTGTCAATGCTCAAAACGGATTAAATGTTGGACTAACACTCAAGTTATTAGTATTGGGTCAACGCTTAAGTTATTGATGTTGGGCTTACGCTTAAGTTATTGTAATTTGGCTAATGGTTTGGATAAATAAACAACCAATAAATTAATTAAAGATATTGATTATTGATAACTGATTGCAGGATAAGGAAGTTGTTTATGAGTAACAGACCGAATCTAAAGGGAAGTTCGTTTTATTGGACCTATGTTAGTTTAGGATCCATGAAATAACTTATAAATAGAAGGCTAAGTCGCAAATGTAAGCAGGTTGAACTAATTTTGCGTGTTTACTCTCTACTGAACATTACTAATATAACCATGTCAATCACTAACCTGAGCATCAGAGTTTCTTTTACAGGTATCCTCCCCCTCGGCTCAGACTAGAAGAAACTTGGAACAGGAGATTCAGAGGTCAGAAGATAAGAAGACCGCGACAGAAAAAGTGTCTCTTGGTCCTACACAATTATATGTATAAACATATATATATATATATATATATATATACATATATACATATATACATATATACATATATACATATATACATATATATGTATATATGTATATATGTATGGTTTAACAACATTTTTTTCCCCAGATTTGCTTTAAACTTTGCGTCAACGCCGTCCCTTCCGTTAAATACGCACAAACGGCATTAACCTTTTCTTTCTGTCTCCTCTGTTGTTCTGTGCAGTGCAGCTTTTTGTCAGTCTTTGTACCCGTGAGCCCCTCACCTAAAAGTGAGCCTTCAAAGATGGTTTAAATCACAATGAGACCCACCTAGAAAATTTCTCTTAAAAAAACCATGTGAATCGCAATGTCTATTGATTACAATTATACCACTAAATATTTAATAATACCTTTAAAGGAAAAAGTAAGGCTATGCACACTTTTATTAAACCCCATTATTCCTTACACCATGGGTCTCATACTCAATCAAAGTTTCAATGCAAATTTTCACTTCTCCCTTACCCGTATATGTTGCATTCAGGAAGTTCTTCACCATGAATAATCTTTATTTCTTTCTCTTCCAAAATCTCGCAGCCACCTGCATCTTTGCCTTCCAAGCCTAACTGAAAGGATGGGTTGTCTCCTACATGCAAAGGATCTTAGTGAATTTTTTTACCCAATTCTATTACGCTAAAAGTATGACACAAAGAGCTTTGTCGGAAGAAAAATTTACCACGATTGAGGAAAAGGAAGGCTTGGTCTGGGACAGTAAATAACTGTCGCACTCAAGTTTCCAAGAATTTGACACTATAGAAGGAGTGAGGGTGAGTAGAATTTACAAAGGTTTGCTAAAGTACTCACACTCTCATTGATTTAGTCAATGACTGGAATTGAAATTACAAAGAAGAGGATATCAATTCTACCATGTCTACGTTAATTTCTATCAACTAATGATAGTGAACTTGGAATGAAGTCAAGGCAAGGTGTTCAGTGGAACATCCAAATCTCGTTTGAGAATTTCTTTGATCCATGGATTGAGATCGTTTCGAAATAGTTAACAAGCAAAGAAGTTCAGTTGGGATGATGGGGTTGTTGACCATATATATGTGAATACATATATATATATATATATATATATATATATATATATATATATATATATATATATATATATATATATATATGTATATGCTGATATGGTCAAAGTTACAAGAGCTGACTAGCAGAAGAAGAGCTGACTAGCAGAAGAAGAGGAAAGACCTAACATATCAGTCCATGAATAGTAATGGTTATTTTCTGAGACGTTCAGTGGTGATCTTGACAAATTCAAAGCTCCACTTTCTTCTATTTTAACTGATGGCATCTGAGAAACCCTAGAATTCGTTGATAAATCTCCAACCAAACCAGAAGGTATTTCAATACTTTCATTTTGAAAATGGTATGAACTGGCTGAAGCAGATTCAAAACCATTAAAGAAAGGAATCTGCTGCAAGCGCCACTGATCCATTCCTCCACCAGCAGAGGAATTATTGCTGCCACCAATTTGAAAACCCATGTGTTCGTTTTGTTCGTGAATCTCACGCAACCCGAGACTCATGTTTTCGACAGCATAACGATTTAGGTTCTGGAGTGATGCCATGAAGGGAAAAAATGAAGAATGTTTTTCACGTTTTAAGAAGTGAAAATGGAGTTGTATTATATGCATCACTATCAGTCCATTTTAATTTTAGTATTTTAATTTTTATTATTTATTCTTTTTTATACATGTTTCATCTTCATGGAACAATAATTTCAATTAGGTTAAAATTCAGAATTTTCAAATAAGTATCTTTTAAATACAATTCTTTCAAAATTAAGTATAATTTAAAAAGAGAAAGACACACGATAAAGACAAAAGACTGCACTGCACAGAACAATAGAAGAGAGAGAAAGAAAAGCTTAACGCAGTTTGTGCGTATTTAACGGAAGGGACGACGTTGACGCAAAATTTAATAAGTGAAGACCAATTTGACATACTTTTAAAAGGATTGACCTAATTGAGAAAAATAAGCAAATCTGGAGACAAACAAGGCTATTAAACATATGTATATATATGTATATACATATGTGAATATATATAGATATATATATATATATATATAGATATATATATATATATGTATATATATATATATATGTATATGTATGTATATATGTATATTTATAATATATATTTATATTTATGTATATATGCCATAAAGTATAATTTTTATGAATTTATAATATAATTAGATAATATGTAATTAATTGTTAAAAAATAATTGTTAGGAATTTTTTATTTTTACATTTAGTTTTATTAATATTATTTAACTAGGTTTGGTTTATAAAAACATTTAATAGAACTAGTTAACTTCATTTTTATAATTATTAATTTTTGTTAATATAAAAAATGCATTTTAAATATTTAATTTTTATAATTTTTTAGATATAAAAATTGATATGAAAATTTTTAATAATTTTTTATATAGTTTAAAGTTGATTACACTATGTCAAAAAAAAGTTTTTTATACTTGTTAAAAAAATGTTTTTATACCAGTTTTGGAGTAGGTATAGAATCAAGGGTATAAAAAGTTTTTGATTTTTTACTCCGATTCTAAAATAGGTATAAAAAGGTTAACTTTTTACACCGGTCCTATCTGTATCAGGTATAAAACTTTGATATTTATACCTGATACTCTGGGAGCAGGTATAAAAAAGTCTCCCTTGATGCTAAAAAAAACTCATTGGAGACGTGTCATCAAATATCTACCCAAGGAATAGTTTGAATCAAGTTATAATATTAATAGTTTAAGATCTTAGCTATAAGAGGAATCTGACAACAAAATCTGTAAGTAAAACATCAAATATTTTCTTTATATCTAATGTTTTTTCAAATATTTTGAAGTACAAAGTTATGTTAATCTGATATAATTATTTAATTATATGTTATAGGTTTAAATGCTTACTTCGTCCTCATGTTAAGAGGTGAATTTTTGTTTAGTACCCGGTTTTAAAAATGAAGACATCGGGTCCCTATGTTATGAAAAGTGTATGAATAAGGTCTTGTCTGTTAAGTTGACAGCAACAACGTTAAGTCCATGCTGATGTGGCCGTATTTTTTCTCTTCTCTCTTCTGTTGTCCAGCTTTTTCTCTCTCTTGTTCAACTTTTTCTCTCTCTTGTTCAGCTTTTTCTTTGATGATTTGTTGAACTTGTTCTTTCTTTGTGGACCTTATTCATATATTTTTCATAACATAGGGACCCAATGTCTTCATTTTAAAACCGGGTACTAAACAGAAATTCACCTCTTAACATGAAGACGAAGTAAGCATTTAAGCCTATGTTATAATACATAAACAACACTACAACAATGTGTTTAATATATTATTTTATGCATTTATTTAATATCTTAAGTTATATGGTACTAAAGATGAAAGTAACATCTGTCACGAAAAACTATCTTCAATACCACATATATATAGTAGTGTTCTCCCTTAAATTTCACCTTATTTTATTTTAATTTTCAGTCAATATATATTTTTAAAAAATCTGCCACCATTCCTTGTCAGGCTTCGTGCAATTTGTCAAAACCACACGTTCATAATCTCTGTCAAATTTCATATTATATATATTTATATGAAAACTCAAAATCTTAGTTTTTGATAACATGCCACGATCACTAGATGTCCAATTCTAAGTAATTGTTCCAGGTGACTGATTCACTCAAATCTTAAGCTTCGACAATCTTTATTTATACAAGCTGGTTTGTCGTACAGCACGTCATAGTTATGTATCTAAATCACAACATCAACATATGAATATTTGATAATTTCTGGTTTCAGATCCAACATTCAAGTAGTTCACATCAACAACAACATGCCCAAGATCATCTACAGGGGGTAGGGAAGGTGAAAAAACACAAAAAAAGTCAACTTTTCTGAGAAAATTTCAAGAAAAATATCAAGTTTTAGGCTTCACAAAAACAATAGCTCAGAAAAGGAACATAAACCTGAACCTTCATATATACTCCTTGCAAATTTTACATAATCAGGTATTAGATCTCTGTATACGATTCCATCAGGACTTGCATCCAGCAATACCAGAACACCTATGCAATCTCATTTGAATAATGTAGTAAGAATTGGGAGGACTTTCTGCAAGTAACCATAAGGATTATGCATTATTGTAATACCGTAATAGAAATGCTACAAAGTCTACATAAACCAATTACTGAATGAATTTAACGCAGGAAAATATCCATACCAAATTATCAAAAGCCAAAAGAAACTGATCATTTTAAAGCATTGTTTACCACCATGCTTCAGGATCTAAAGAATCGCTTTAAGGATTATTATTAAAGTTCCAAAATCACAATAGTCCAAAAATTTTATTGAACAGATTGATAACTTACCGTGTTAAACATTCATTATCATAAAAATGTAGTGTGAAACTTGAGAGTATGTGCCATATGAAAAAGCATTTAAACTTTGTACAGTCAGGATGTTGTTGTGAGGTGTTAATGTGCTGAACTTAAGAGAATCCAGCCAGGATGAAGTCACGTGACAACAATTCATTTAAACTGCTTTGACCAGCTTTGACTTGAAGAAAACATGAATGAGAAACTAAACTTGAATGAAAGAAGTTGAACTAGAAATTAAACAACTGGTAAGTTAACCTGCACCAACCAGTCAAGAGCTCTAAAAGTTAGATTCTTATATTTCATGCTTCGCACTAGCTTTTCGTCTTCTAAAACAGATTTTAGATTTTCATTCCCAATTTCAAGTGATTCTTGATTTTGTTACCTTACTAGACGTAATTATGGAATCGTGTTAAGTTCTAGTGAATCCAAAGGACTATTTACATTCTAAGGAACTCAGAAATGAACCTTAGCAAATCAAGGGAACTAGAAATTGAAATTTTATTTTTTTTATTTAGAGGAGGTTATTTAGAGGAGGTCATGAAAAACCCCCTCAAATTAACATATTTTATAATGTTTAATTTAAATTATGAAAGTGTCAATGATAGTGGGAGTTTTAATGGTTTTCAAGGGAGGTTTATAACCCCTTCAAATAAAACAATTTTATAATCCCTTCAAATAAAACTTTTAAACTAATTATTTTTTTAAATTGTAAAATTTCATTGATCTAAATATCGAAACCCATCTCCCTCTGAAATATTTCGTCTAAAAATCCCGAAACCCATCTCCCTCTAAAAAAATTCATTGATCTAAAATCGAAACCCTAAAATCCTTTTCTTCATTTTTGCGTTTTCATTCCTTCGTCTCTTCCTCGCACACTAGTTCGTAGTCGCGGAACCGTTGGTAGACGGAGCTGTAGCGGTGGTTGCGTGGACGGGTCGACGGTGAAGCTTCCAGTCGTGCTACAACCTGAGGTAAATCGTTCTAACACCCTTCTTACTTCTCTTTGGTGTATAATTGTTTTTTTACCATACAACAGTAGCTATGCCACTGTATCTCGGTCTTGTTCTGTCAGTCTCAGGTGAAAGCCCTTATTCCATGGTCTTCCTCTTGTTATTGTTGGCTTGTTGTAGTGATTGTTTTTTTTGTTCTATTGTTGGTTGTGGATGTGACTCTGACTCTAGTTAAGGATCTTGCGGTTTTGGTGTTGTTCTCTTAGTCACATGTTTTTGACTTATTGGTGTTGCTTGAGTGAGTGAGTGTTTGAGTGAGGAGGTTCACATTGTTCTGTTTCTGTGTGAAAGTTAAGAGCTTGTGTTGATTCACTGAATTTCTCATTGAAATGGGTTTTATTTGGTTTATATGGAAAATGAAGGGTGTACTGCTTATTGTGAAATAACAGTAGTAACTCCTTTGTCTTCTGCTGAAATAAAATAGAAAAAAAAAATCCATTGTAGACCTTAAATACAGTCGTGCAACTTTTCGCTTCATAGTTATAACTATGACTATATTTTATTTACAAAAGCTATATTATGTATATAAAATATCAACGTGAATGGAGTCCCACACCAGAAGCACCTTCCATGAATGGAGTTTTCAAATGGTTGTTACTTGCCACTAGTAGTGGACCCTCTTGTTTTTGAAGTGTTTCTTTTGTTGGATTTTGCTATGTGATCTTTGTTAATTAGTAGTACTCTGCAACATCAAAGTTGCTTTGGAGAAAAAATTCAAAATGGAAAATGATGCATTTGACAACTAAGGAATAAAGAGATGTATGATACATGGTGACTCGATGTGACAGGAAAAACAAAACATGCTAGATAAGTATTTGTATATAAAAAAAATATTATGTGCCATGCTTTTTTACTATATCTATATGTATCTATTTTAATATATAATATATATATACATATATATATATATATATATATATATATATATCTTTTTTATTTAATGCGTTTTCATTTTTGCATGTAACATGAGTGTTTGTGAATCATTGTTTCAGTATAAAATTCTTAAGGCGTATAAATAGGGTGACAAGAAAATAATTTTAGTACTGGCTGGTGTTATACCAAGGAAAACAAAACTAAAAGAAAAAAAAATATTTGCTGGGTGTTATAAGGAGATGATGATTGAACGTGCGGCAATGTTTTGTGTGCAAAAAAGAACAAGACACGTGGTACTATTATATTCTCAAGAAAATGATAGAGTACAGTGATTTAAAATGACCACATTCCTAGCTAGTTTTGGACCACAAATATACAGTGATTAAACTATCTTTTTCTTCCAACTCACATTTTCTTCCTTCTTTCCTCAACGATAATTTTCTTTTTTCATAATTGATGTTGCAGGTTTCTCTTTTATGTATTGCAATCTCACTGCTTCAAGGTTAGTAGAAACAAGTATTTCAATCCATTTAGAAACAAGTATTTCATTTTTTTCTAATTCATTATTTATTTGTATTTTCCATGAATATTGTATTCTTTTTCATGTGTTAGTGTATTTCATTTTGTTTAGGAATATTTTTGAATGGATAAATCTTGGATAACTAAGCCCCGAAATACAATTGAATACTCAATTGGTTTGCAAAAATTCCTAGATTTTGCTTTTGAGAATGGGGCCTCTGGAGACACAATTCGATGTCCATGCCCCAAATGTGGGTTTGTGAAATGGCAAGCTAGAGGCATAGTTGAGGAGCACTTGATTTTAAAACAATTTCCCATAAATTATGTTATTTGGAATCTTCATGGTGAGAGACAAAGACAAGATATTTCTAGAAATGAAGATGAGTCACAAGAGACATTTCATTTTGAAAATCCAATGGAAACAATGATGAATGAAGCATTTGGACATTATAGGCAAGAAGGTACTAATATAGGCCGATCACAACCATTGGGTGAAGATGATGTTATTAATGAAAGGCCAAGGGAGAATCATAATGAATTTAATGAGTTTCTCAATGACGGAAATCAAATATTGTGTGACAGGAGCAAGTACACAAAATTAGAGTTTGTAATCAAATTATATCATATCAAGGTTTTGTGTGGATTAAGTGACAAGGCAATGACTATGATCCTAGATTTGCTAAGAGATGCATTTAGTGAAGCAAAGTTGCCTCTTTCTTTTTATGAGGCTAAGAAAATCATCAACAAACTTGGTCTTAACTATACCAAAATAGATGCATGTCCAAATCATTGTATGTTATATTTAAGAGATGATGAAAAAGATTTGCAAACATGCAAACATTGTGGTACATCTAGATGGAACCCAAAGAAGAAAAAAAAGCAACCTGCAAAAGTTTTACGTTACTTTCCTTTGAAACCAAGATTGCAAAGATTGTTTATGTGCTATAAGACTGCAGAGCATATGAGATGGCATTCTTCAGAGAACAAGGATGGAGTTATAAGGCATCCAAGGGATGGTGAAGCATGGAAGACATTTAGTGTAATGCATCCTGAATTTGCTTTAGATCCTCGAAATGTTCGCTTAGGCCTTGCCAGTGATGGTTTTAATCCTTTTGGCACTATGAGTTCTACTTATAGTATTTGGCCAGTGTTTTTAATTCCATACAATCTTCCACCTTGGCTTTGTATGAAGCACACTTCATTGATCCTATCCATGATCATTCCAGGTAAGCAGATGCCTGGAAATAGTATTGATGTATACTATAATATATGTTGATAAGTTGTGCTTTTCCAATATTTTATTCATTATTCAAGTTCTGAGTATGATGTTTGCAGTAAGATTTATATGCATAGTGTGAGAATTAGGTAGTTGTTATCTATGTCTGTGTTGTAGTTAGCTTTATTGATTGTTGCAGTAAGATTTATTATCTGTGTTGCAGTAAGATTTATATGCATAGTTAACTTTATGTATTATAGGGTACTATAATATATATATGTATTATAGGGTACTATAACACAAGTTTTTAAATTTTTCTTCCCACTATGATTATTGTTGTAGAGTTGTTGTTTCCGCTGTAGGAGTGTTGAGGTTCATTTCAGGTGGAAGTTTCTTTTTTGAGTGGTGGTCAGAGGCACGCATTAATTTATTTACCCTTTGATAGAAGATGTTTATTCTATTTGATTGATTTTTTATATATTATTTTCAAAATGTGAGCACATGTAATTGAGTTTATTTTATTAATATTTTTTATATTATTTCAGCAAGCTCGTGATGATACAAATGAGCCAGAGTCTCCTTTGGGAACAAGACAATCATCTGATGGAAGTAATATTTAGGAAATTTATGATATTGTTTTAGGATAAAACTATATTTAGTTTATTATGAATTGGATAACATTTCTTTCTTTGTAATTATTTCTGCACTAGGATTACATTGACTTCTACTCTATCCTGCTGTAACATACAATTGTTTATCAATTTATTTTTCTAAATTCCTTCTTACACAAGGGTTTTTGTTCTATGGTATCAATTTTTTATTTAGAGGAATTATATTTGTTTGGTATTTAATAATTTTAAAAAGCAATTAAATTTACTTAATTTTGAAAGTAAAAAAAAAAAGAAAAGAAAGAAATTGGTGAAAATAGTTAGTTATTATATATTTTAATAATCATTAAAAAAAACGATATTATATATTTTAATAATCATCAAACGAAAAAACTGACAAAAATATAGGAAACTTTTGTGATCAAATAGTTGAAAATAAAGGAGGTTAAAAACCCCCACAAAATAACTGTCAATAATAGAGGAGGTTTTTACCCTCCGCAGAAAAACCTCCGCAAATTGAACGTGATACCGGGGGTCTAAAAAACCCCCGCAGATAGTTTGTGGCGATTCAAACTGCGGCGGTTTGAAAAACCCCCGGAATTTATTTTGCGGAGGGCGAAAACCCCCGCAAATCGAAAAAAAAACCCCTCTAAATAACCTTTTTTTTGTAGTAACCTTGACAACTTCACGTTGATATTGCTTTACATATCAATTACCGAATTCTGAGTTGTTTGTCTTTAAATTTGTGTTCTTTTACTTTCTTTGTCTATGACAGGTTTACGGAAAAAGTATATGTTAGAAGGAATAAAGGTATCAAACATTGTCTAAGGTGGATTGTTGTAAATAGATTATTATATATAGTCTATATAGGGATTGCTTCTAGTAGTATTTTCGGAGAAGAAGGAAGGAAGAGATAAGTACTCTCAAAAGACCTAGGATTCGTGTGTACCAGTCACTAGATACAGACTAAGTTGTCTAGTTTTCATAAGAAGATTGGATGGGATGGAGAAAATAGTGCAAGAACAGGACAATGAGAATCATAGAAGGTTCCAATGGTTAGAGAAGATGATTAAAGGATTGACGATGGTGGTAGAAAGATTAGCATCTCTAATAATATAAAAAATTCCTCTTTGTTGCATTTCTATGATGACAATCAGGACAATGTAAAGCAAGACAAAAGTTTTATTGCTACCAGCATGCCAAACTTAGGTTGGAAGCAAACAAACAAGACCAAAAACTCTGGCCACACCATTGACAACTTTAATTCTTCTGAGTTAACAGTTCCATCTCTGGACTTGGATGATAAAGAAGCACTTGAGAAAGAAGATAAAGAAGATCCACAACACGCAGAAGCAGAACTAACAACTTCTACAACTACTATGTCCATTGTTGAACCATATTCAAACAAGTCCATATTTGAAAATGGTGCCAATGAAACAAAGGAAAGTATAAGAAGGCCCAATATTGAATCAAACCCTAACAATCCAAAAACCTAGTTAAATGCAAAAATCACCCAGCTTCAATCTCAACCTTAGTGTCTTAACCGGAATCGCGACGGGACGACAATCCAAATAAAGACGTTTGAAAAAGAGATTGGAGTCGCCACCATAGTGTCTGGCTGGATGAATGATATGAATGTTTGAAACTGTGAATGTTTTTAGTTTTTTTGAAGATTTTATATTTTTTGGTGTTTTTGAGAAAAAAGAAGGTAATGAGTACTGTGCCGACGTGGACGGTCACACGAGTACTCATACCTTTAGAATGATATTTAAATATTTTTAAAAGAGAAATAACAATATTAAGCACTAGGATGATGCAGACGATGACACGAGTGCTCATACCATTATTTACTTATTTAGGAAACCTGGGGGTATTGAGTGCTAGGTTGATGCGGACGATCGCACGAGCACTCAAACCATTATTTAATTTTTAAGATTGAGGATACTGAATACTAGGCTAATGCGAACGATCGCACGAGTACTCATATCATTATTTAATTTTTAGATCAAGAGTATTAAGTACTAGGTTGATGTAGACGATCGCACGAGTACTTATACCTTTAAAACATTATTTTTGTTATTTTAATTATTTTTAAAAGAGAGGGAAAGGTATTAAATACTAGGACGATGCGAACGATCACACGAGTGTTCATACCTTTAACGTTATATTTGTTATTTTTAATTTATTTTTAGAAAAAAAAGAAGAAGAAAGGTATTAAGCACTAGGAAGATGCGGGCGATCACACGAGTGCTCATACCGTTAATTACTTATTTAGGAAGACTTGAAAGTATTGAGTGTTAGGCTGATGCGAATGATCGCACGAGCACTCATACCATTATTTAGTTATTTAGGAAAAGAGTATTAAGTACTAGGCTGATGTGGGCGATCGCACGAGTACTCATACCTTAAAAACATTATTTTTGTTCTTATTTTTTTTATCTATTTTCTTCTCTCTCTTTTTTTGTGTTTAAAGTGCAGTAAATAAACCAAGCCCAATAAATAAAAATAAAACACCAGATATAGGAATGGGGGTTATCATACAAGGGGTTACATACACTAAAAACTAATAACCAAACAAATAATAAAAATAAAGAAATAAAAGCATAAAAATAAAGCAAAAGAACAGCCCAACAAGAATAGGGGTGCAGAGATAAAAATCAGAGGTGCGGAGTAAAGTTGAGGCTCTTTTGGTTTGGGTCAAAGCCCTTTTTCTCCAACTTTGTATCTACCAAGGTGTAAAGATGAAAATGGAGGTGCATCCCGAAATGTTCCCAATGCTCAAACCTCTCTTTTTTGGGTGTTGCTGCCTCCACCCCCACAGTCTTCTTACTGTACCTTCCCAATTTATTTTTTTTCCAAAAATATCATTAGGTTAAATTTTTTTTTACTTTTACCATTAACTTTTTATATTTTTAGTTAAATACCCTAATTCAATACCTCATTCCAGTGCACACCACCCCCCTCCCCTCCTCTTTTCCTTCTCTTTCATTTCTATCACCCATACCCATCCTCCCCCATCTCTTCTCTGTCACCCACTACCCCCCCCCCCCTCCCCCTCTTCTCCTTCTCTTTTCCATTTCCATCACCCATCCCCCTTCCCTTCTTTTCTTTCTCTTTTTCATTTCCATCACCCACTCTCACACTTTTATCTCCCCAATTCCAGTAATCAGAACATTCTCAAGCTTAATATTCCTATGGATCACGTCCATAATCATTACAATACTTAACCACCATCATTACCTCCTTCAGTATCCCAGCGGCCATGTGTTCCGAACACGGTCCCTCCCTCATCTTATTAACCAACCTTCCTCTGGAGCACAGCTCCATCACAAGGTGTCAACACTTTGCATCCTCATACACCACTTTCAGAGTTACAACCCCAGGGTGCCCCAACACGTGCTGCATTATCTCCACCTCGCGGTGCACCGTCTCCTCCCCTTCCTCAGTGTCTTGCATGCGTACTCCACGCTTTCCCATGTATATATATGTAAACGTGTACTGGTAAAGCCGAAACGGATGTGGAAATCCGTTCGTCCTTCAGCGGACATGGATATTCGTTAACTAATGTCCGTTGAATGTTGGATCTTCAATTTTCGTTTATTTTTTTTAACGTTTTAAACATGGTAATTCAATTTTTACTGAAAGACAATTGTGGAATGGGGTGGTGTAGGAGAAGATTCGTGGTGGTACAGGGAGCAACACCCCTCTTTTTTTGCTTGCAGAAACGGAATGGGCTTCAGCCCAAATGGAAGGGGGTGTGAATAGGAACTGCTTCTGAACAGGAAGAAAAGAGACAGCCCACGCCAGGCCCTAGGCCTAATTCCCAGTAGAAACTTTAGGGGTCTGCCAGCAGTTCTCACATTCTTGATCAATTTCCCAAGGGTGTTGCTCCCTCCACCACCACACTTTTCTCCCTCCACCTCGCCTTTACTATTTTGCCCCTCAGTAAAATTTTATTTTCAGGGTTATTATTTTTTAATTTTACCCCTTCATAACCTATTTCACTAATAACCTATTGTAGTACCGTGTATGAGTAAAATATTTTTCTTTCATTTTAACATTATACGTGTTCCTCTCTTTCTTTGGTTTGCTGTGAGATACTACAAGTTGCAAAGGTTGGTGGTGGTGGAAAGAATTATCAAGCAGTCTCCCTCTCGTGGTGGTGCAGTGTCGCTCTTGTGGTGCAGTGCGTGGAGTGGTGCAGTGCGTGTGTGGTGCTTCCTCCAGGTGCGTACTCGAATAAACCATGACATAAAACCCTAAAATAAAAAACGAAACCTTTAGACAGAGGTGACATCCTTCAACGGATGTCAACATCCGTTTAAGGTAAAACGGATGTCGACATCCGTTTTACCTTAAACGGATGTTGACATCCGTTGAAGGATGTCACCTCCGATTAAAGGTTTCATTTTTTTTAGGGTTTGTTTTATTAGTTTATTAGATATTTTAATAATTTAATTTAAATGTTTTGATTTATTATTTTTGAATATATTTTTAATGTATTTTAATAATGTATATTTATATTAGTTTATATTTAAATTTTTAATTTTGGATGTGATATATAATTAGTTTTTAAACGTAATGATTTTGTAAAACTGAAGAAAAAGGAATGGAAGCACGGGAGGTGGGGAGGTGAAACAGAAATGGGGAAAGGGGAAGAGAGTTCCGTGGGTGGGTACTAGGAAAGTAAAATTAAGATTTCAAATTATTTAAAATAGGGTAAAAGTAAAAATCTTTTTAACTTAAGGATATAATTGTATTTAAAATAATGTGGGGAGGTGGAAGAAGTATACGGTGGTGGTGGAGGGAGCAACACCCATTTCCCAAAGACCTAGGGTCTCCTTCGAGGAGAAAGAAAAAAACTCCATGAAAGCTTGTCTCTCCCGCGGGTGCGTGCCACCATCTTCCCCACCGAATTAGCCGTCATGAGTCGTAGTCAAAGGCATCACCGACGACACCGTTCGCCGCTGGGGCCATCGCCAGCCGGGGCGAAAGCTTCCCCCGTTTTGCCAGCATCACCAATCGTCGCTAGGATCATCGTCAACCGCCTAGCAGCGCCACCTTCCTTCGGCTGATCGAGACCGTCGCCGACAACGCCGTCCACGCCCGTCGGAGCAGTTTTGCCCTTCGTCTTCCTTCTTGCACGATGGAGAAACCCTCTTGTTCCACGACGTGTCTTCACCATCGTGAATGACGTTGGCCGCCGCTTGCTAAAACCACTAGAGACATGCCTTCTTCCCCATCGAACCACTCCATCGTCTACTCCGAAAATAACCTCAAGGAGAATGATCTCCCTCGTCAACTTCTGATTTGGCGTGGCTCGAAGACAGGGGTTTCCGCTTCCTCTCCTTCTCTTCTTCACGCACGACCCAGACTTGCCGCCGGTACACACGGCTGATGCCGACAACCGCCCTGGCTCCGCCACCAACGGCCTGGGATGTGAACACTGACACTAACTCCTCCTTTTCTCTTTCGAGTTGGGCTTACCATCTTACAGATCCACCGCCGCGAGACGCGGCTCCTTACTGGTACCGTTGATTACCATCACTAGACCACGACGCCGTGGCTGGAGATATAGTGTTTCTTGCTTAGGGATTCCATTTTGCTGATGATTGGAATGGCTTCAGTATAGGACAAATGAGGTTGGGGAAATGATTTTTTCTGTTGAAGAAGATGGTAGGGAAAATGAAGAAGGTGAAGTGTGAAGAGAAAATAATGAGTATTGTGTTGTTCTGTTAGAATTGCAGGTGACGAAAGGATGTCGTTGGGTGATGAAAGTGGAAGAAAAAGGTGAGGCGTGATTGAGTTTCTCTGTTTTGTGTCTTATTCTTAAAGTTGTGTGTCTGTGAACGGGGAATAATGGAGGATGAATGGTCAGGTGTTTAGGAAGAATTGTGGTTGTTTTTGATTGGGTGAAGAAGGTAGTCCGAGCCTATGTTACGGTGTTGAGCTGAAAATTAAGAAGAAAAGGGTGAAGATGTGGGGTTCTGTGTAATGGTTTTCAAAGAAAAGAGAGGGATAAAATGGAGGTTAAAGATGAACTTAGCGGGTGATGTTGATGCAGATAAATTTGAATGGGCAGTGATTCTGGAGGTTGAATCTAGTTTGGTGAGGAATTATGAAGGGTGATAATGAAGAAGCTGTGTGAAAAGAACGGGGGTGTTGCCCCAAGGTTATGGAGGCCTCAAATGAAGATGATGGGTGTTGGAGGCAATGGAGAATGGTCAGAGGTGAATCATGGATCTTTTGAAGGTGAGGAATCGGGAGTGAAAAGGAAATGTGGTTGGGCTGGTTACGGGTGAGAGGAGCAGAGGGGATGGAGAGCTAAAAGAGCGTGTGTCTGTGCGTGAATGATGATGTTGTCGCTTGTACCTTTTTCGTTTTTTTCTTTTTCCTTTTTTTCTTTTCTCTTTTTTTTTTCTTTTTTCTAAAATACTCATATAGAAAATCAAATCAAATAATAAAAAACGAAATAAAATAATAAAAAAAATAGAATTAAAATCATAAAAAGACATAAAATAAAATAAGATAAAATAAAATAAGATACAATAAAAAGGAAAGATCTATATTATTTAGTCACCTGGACCCGGACGAAATTGGGTGTTGACAATTGAAAAGGAAGCAAGGCCTGGAGAATCAGATAAGATTCCACTGCTTCATCAAAATCAATATGCAAATGAAAGCTTCTCAAAACAAAATAGTATGAATCTCATAAACTCAATGCCTCATTCTCAATATGAGCAGTGCATGTTACACAATGAAGAAATGCCAGTGGAAGAGAAAATAATTACTATGGAAAGAAGTTACTCTAGGAAATATAAAGCATCATTCATAGGCCTCTTAAAAGAAGAGGAAAAAGCTCATCTTCTAGGCATGGGACGGACACAAGACAACCATGCTGGCACAAAGAATACAATGTCATCTACTTCACCTAAAAAAGACAAGCGAAAGCCTCGATCTTCCTTCTTCAGCAGCTGTATATGTTGTGCAACTGTACCTTGAGAATTACACTTACAATTTTATTTTACTTTTCTCCTTTGTGTTGTGAGTTTCTTTCTAATTTATCAAGGTTTTAAAAATAGTCCACAATTGCAGTGGTGGCTATAACATCAAGGTTTTGAAGATTTCATGACCAAAATGTGACAGCAATTGCAACCTTATTTGTGGCATTTCTCCACAAACCTCCCTAATATCAAAGATTTCATTGTAACAATGACTTCAATTTAAAGCATCAATGATTCTTTTGATATGAGAATAAATTTTATTAGGGAAAGAAAAGAAGTACAAAAGGTTGGAGGATAAAAAATCCTCAACAAGGGTAACACAAAAGTAAAAAAAAGCCAGTGAAGTATGTTTAACACAACCGTGTGATGAACAGAGAACACCAAAGCATTCTAATTCAGAGGTGAGAATTACTTTTGATGATTGAGGCATTGCTTTCGAACAGCAAAAGCCATAGAATCTCTCATATGACACATTGCCACAAGATTTTACTTCCTAACCCTTGAAAACAAACTTGTGAAAACTAATGCAGTAAACTACGACTAATTGACCTGTGCAATTTAGCCATGTGTGAGGAAGTGTCAGACATGGATGATTCATGACACATCTAAGGAGATTGATCTATTTGAGGTTGTGTAACCTACTACATGAGTATTTTGTATTGTTTAAAGTTGTTCAAGTAGTAGTTGACCTATGTAGTAGTATTATGAATTTGAAATTTCCTTTTCCAAAGAAAATCTTACCCGTACAGGATAATGTATGGGAAACTGAAAATAAAATTTGCAAGGAGAAACAACATATATAGGTTTCAATTTCTCATCAATATTAGAAGGAAAAGGAGCAACATCACAAAACGTAGGTTATATTGCTAGATATAACAAAATAGAGCATATGCACACATTAAATTTCAGCACACCTTAAATTTCATTCTTGTGTTGTCGCGGAACCCTAATCGCCCAAACATAGCAAAAGAGAGGATCTAACCTTCTAGAGGAGTCGCGGTCCAAGAGCACGAGGGTTTTGACAAGCGGCGATTTGGAAAGAGTCGCAGCGTTGGTAGTTTTGAACTCTACCCTCAATGCAAAGGAGCTTGTGGAGGAGAAGAAGACGTTCTAGAGAGAACTAAGAGAAGACGTGAAGCAAAGGAGAAGAAGTGCCAAAGAGAACTAAGAGAAAAGAGAAGATGCGCGTAGAGAAAGTAAAGCCTAAATCAAAGGGGTGGGCGGAATATTTAATATTTCATACCGGTTCTAAGTAAAATAGGTGTAAAAATTATTTTTTATATTGGTTCTCAGTGTAACCGTTGTAGAATTATTTATCATTGATTACGATTTTGCCACCGTGCTACTTTTTATACCTTTTCTTAGTGTAATCGGTGTAAAAAAGTTTTTTTTATTTACCATTCTGCCACCGCATCATTTTCTATACCTAATGAATTTAAACAGGTATAAACAGTCGCTATAAAAAGTCTATTTTGCACTAGTGTTACATTGTTAATATATTTATAATTGTGTAATGTATTGTATTAGTTTTTGATTTTATAACATAATAATAAATTTTAAATTTATTATATTAGTTTTTTATTTTGTTATAGGTGATTATAGTTGTTAAGACCTCGGCAAATGTACCGAATCGTATCAAGTAATATAAAATGGTAAGACCAAGTATCGTATCCCAGAAGACTCACGGCACTAGACAATTGTGTAATTAGTTAGCTAATTAAGACTGAAAAGATATTTTGTTGGGTTTTAAATGTAAATGCAACAAAAGTAAATATGAATGCAAATTGATCAATTGAGGCTAAAACACAAGAGTGAATGGATGATGTTGATCATATGAGATGATAATGTTGTTGGGGTTTAGATTTCACCATCCTTTCTTTCATGCATATAAGAATTCATCTTCTTCATTAAATTGTTAATGTCACTCTCTAAATTACTTAAAACCCGATCTCTCGGCGAAGAAAGTCTATCCTTAATTACTAAACCACAATCCCTTGCATCCCTAATGATTAATTTTTCATTACGATTAGGAGCTTAAGACAACCAAAACTCATATCCCCATCCCTGAGCAATACCACTTTTGGGAGAAATTCTCTAGATCGTGATTC
Source organism: Vigna angularis (assembly GCF_016808095.1). Taxonomy (NCBI): domain Eukaryota; kingdom Viridiplantae; phylum Streptophyta; class Magnoliopsida; order Fabales; family Fabaceae; genus Vigna; species Vigna angularis. The sequence continues at coordinate 19,131,940 of NC_068979.1, forward strand.
ATAAGATATCTCCCGATACTCAGACAAATCATAAAATATAACAATTTAGCAAAGGAGAAAATCCCTAACAATTAATGAATGAAGCATATTATAACTCCGAACAAATTCAAATACATGAGAGTTTAGAGGTTACATCTTCCCCAACAACAAAAGAGTTTAGTTCCCCATCGTCATGGAGAAATTAGGTGTACAATGAAATGGAAGAGATAGAAAAACCCTAGAAATTGAAGAGGAGAGCTCCTACATCCCCAAATCTACCTCCAAAGGAGTGAAAAGTGTGTTTCTGTGCTCAAGCCATCAAGAGATACTCCCTCTATTACGTCCAAGTCCTTATATACAGCTGAATTGGATCATGGGCCAACGTCGCTAGCACTCAACGCCCTTACTTAGGGTACCCAAGCGAGATTGCAAGAAAACTAGCGCTCAGCGCCCCTAAAAGGGCGCCCAAGCTTTGTGCGATACATTTTCGTCCTTTATAAATGAGGTTGCTGAGGGAGATCTGACTAATAATTTCACAACAAATGAAATTTTTTGCTCTTGTGAAAACTTAATTGAATTAGTAAGAGGAATTGCATATGATCTAGGATTTATTGTGGTGACTACAAGATCCGATAAAGCTACCGGTCAACATGGGAGGAAGACGTTTGTGTTGCTAGGATGTGAAAGAGGCGAGAAAATATAGAAAATACAAACCCGATGTCCAACCTAGTGCGATGGCACCCAAAAATGTGAGTGTCCTTTCCAGTTAAGGGGCAAGTCATCTGGTAATGTCGATGGGTGGATATTGCAAGTGATATATGGATACTAGAATCACAATTTAGCAAAAACTTTAGTGGGGCATCCTTATGCTGGTAGGTTAAATCCTACTAAACAAGCATTACTTGTTGATATTAGTAAAACCCAAGTAACACCGACAAATATTTTGTTGACTCTAAAACAAAATAATGAGTATAATGTAATTACAATAAAACAAGTTTACACAGTAAGGTATACATATAAACACTCATTGAGAGGGTCGAGAACTGAGCTGCAACAGATGTCGGATTGCGACAAGTACATACATCAGGGTAGATGTGCAGAGGATTCTGAGATATCATCTTAAACCAAGAAAGGTAACCATCAACATAATCATATGGGAATCTGCCAATGAACACACCCCTAACCACGTGATGATGATAGTGCAACCAAGCATCATCAGTCGCTAGTATGCCCGCGTCTACAACAACGGGTGGGTCTCGAGGGATGGACTGTTGAAACTCAAACCACCTCAAAACACGCTCAGGAAAATGTCGGCACAATGTGTCACCAATCTTAATCCATCATGAGAACATACAAACGTTGTAAAAAGGATGAGTCTCTCGATATGACTCATAAGGGTACCCGATGACTGAATCATATGTCAGCGCATCCAAGTCTACCTTGATCTCTAAGAGGATGGAACCCTACCTCGGTGACTCCCACTTTGCAGCATGAAGTCTGTCTTCCATGTACGAAGACACCAGACGCCTTCTTCCCAACGTAGGGAAGTGCTCATATATCCAACTCTACAAAATAGAAAATTACAAATTATTTCATAATCCACATCGAAAAAATTCAACCGAATCAAAGTGTAAACTAAATTTGTACCTGTAACACATTCAAATAACCTGCCATCTGTCTGGTCGAAGCCAATCTGGGATCTCCTAGCTGCTCATACATATATGCTAGTGCAACAATGCCCAAGGCATATCGGCCACATGCGTGTACGTCTCTAAAGAGTAAAAGATAAGACACGCGAATGGATGTGGTAGTCTTATCAACAAATATACTGCATCCAAGTAGATGCAACAAGTATGCCCAAGCAGCGTACTCCCATTGCTACTATGCATAGTGCTCAGTCCAGATTTCTCGAAGCCAGCTCAACCTGACTTTCGCACTGTGAGCTACATGTAACTCAATAGTAGTTCTCCCGCCATCCACTCCTAAAAGCTCCACAATGGCATGTCTACTTTCTTTAAAATATACTTCCTCGAAATGACATAGTTGGCCTAAAATTGGAAGGTGTAATAAGGATGACACATCATCTAAAGTCACGGACATCTCACCCACAGGGAGATGGAAATTGCTGGTCTCGAAATGAAATATCTCTACAATTGTCAACACTAGACCCCACTAGTGCAGAAAGGGCTTTAGACGTCTGTTATTTTGGCCTTTTAACGTCGGATCCATATCCGACGTCTTTGTGGGTGACGTTAATCAGACGTCGGGCAGTGTATACCCGACGTCTATATAGACGTCGGACTGGATATATAGACGTCTATATCGATGTCGGATGTTGGATATAACAGACGTGTATATAGACGTCGGATGTAGGCATATCCGACGTCTATAGGCCCTGAAACGTTTTGTTCACTGTAACTCATTGGACGTCGGTTTGTGCATTGACAGACGCCTATAGACGTCGGGCATGGCATTAACCGACGTCTACTAGGTGTTTTTTTTAAAAAAATTAATTTATTATTGGAATAAAACCACACCTAAAAAACAGAAATTTGTCCTATAACAATATCATATATATATATATATATGTGTGTGTGTGTGTGTGTGTGTGTGTGTGTGTGTGTGTGTGTGTGTGTGTGTGTGTGTGTGTGTGTGTTTCATATAAAGAAAGTTCTACTTAATGTAAAAAGCAATCCAATACCAAAACTATCAAAATATAAACTTAAACTAAACCAAAGTAATGTTCAACAAGAAATATAAGTGTTCCTAGCTCCATCTTTACAGAAGATAAGTTGTCCACTCCTGTGTTATCTGCCTAATTGTGTCATCTGGTATAGGAGATGTACTCGAAGCGCTACAAAATGAAAAAAGATTCATTATGGTTTCATATATGTTTAAAGATGAATTTGATTTGTAATGTATTCAAGGTATGCATCATTACCTCATTACAGTCATCTGTAATGACAGCTCGAATCATGGTCTTAATCCAACACATGACATTGAAGCCACATTCCCATGAATCTAGCTGCTGGTTACACTAAAATGACAAACTAGTCAAGAATTTAGATCATTCAATACCATAGAAAATGAATTAGAAGTATAAATGACTTACAACCTTTGGATACAAAATTTGAACTAGTTGACCTCGAGATTTACCAATAACTCTATTTAGATTGAAAACACAAAGTAAAATTAATATAACTATATTTATCATAAAAGTTTAAGGTGAACATCAAATTCAAAGTCATTTTTGGATAAACACTTACCCTTGAAGCATGGTTCTCAAGTCAGTTTTCATCTTCTTGTGCACCGAACAAAACCATATAATTTTACATTGTTTGGGAATGATGACCATCAACTGCCAGTGCGACCTATCACGAATCACAAATAGTTAGTTAACAAATTAAGTAAACTTTAATGAACTTTTACATATAGCAACACCTACCCATCAATGTATGGCACAAGGTATACGTCTCTTTTTGACTTATCCATCCATGTATGCAAATAATGTTGTTTGCTTTCAAGTGTGTTACCAAAAGGTTGAATGGTCTGAGGTTCAACAAATTCGTAACCGACCTTGGTCTACAACGATTGTGTCCATGTACCTAAAACAACAAAGTTAAGTTGTTAGAAACTAGGAATCTAAATAAAACTAATATGGAAGACAAAATTAACTATCTTACATGCACCACAGTTGAATGATGGAAATATTCAACATCATGTCTCCCCCAATTACCTCCAATGCATCAATCAATGTGATATATACTGGCACATGGGGGGAGACCAAATACTCTCAAATCCCAGTATAGTTCTAATGGTGCTCTCTTCAACCTGGTAATCTTGTCATTAGCTTTGATAGAGGATCATCCTCCGCTTCAGCCATGTCATCATCTTCATGTATGATTGTATCATGAATCGGCTGCTTCTGAGGACGTGTGAACTGAAGATAAGAATTTCAAAGTTATCAATAAATATTTTTAAATTTAACATAGAAATACTAATAACAAAGACATTATACATGTGGAGTAGCGATGTGTGACATGATCAATGCTCTAGGCCAGGCTATAAATGATCCTATGGCCTCCCCCACAAAATGACTTTCTAGAGTGGGTACAGACACCTGAGCCTGGGGATCCCGAACCTCGTCAATCGTCACACGCACGTGGTGGGGTAATATGGAAACACCATGAATAGTCTGCCCTCCCTCAAGCACTCGTCTGACAGCCACAATGCGTGGGGGATCCCCATCAACCAACAGCTCATATTGACCGCTATACTGAGTAGGTTCTACAGTAGAGCATGATCCTCTAGTGCTGACACGAGGTGGTGTGGGAGCTTCAGGGGGCCCCATGGTGCCCTGCGTCATGGAATGCAGCTTCTCTTCAAGCGCTCTTTGTATTTCTTTTTATTCTTGTAGTTGCTCCATGAATCGTTGCTCCATTGATCTCATGCTTTGGTTGAGTCTTTCCTCCCACTGAAGATCCATCTGCCTCAGTGCCTCTTGACACCCTTCTCATATTCTTCACCGATGCGACGTTTATTCATCCAGCGTCGATCCATACTATGTTCGTAACATACTTCATCAGTTTTAGTTTTTTAACTCTCACAAGGTCAGGCCCTACCCATTCAGAAAAATTATTTTTCATAAATTGCTAAGACACATGCAAAGAAGTCTACATCATAAATTTGATAAGATTTCGGCAGCATTTTGCATTGGTCTCCAAAATACACGAAATGAGAGTAGTCAAGGATAACCACAATCAAATATGCATCCGGAGAACAACACAAATACTGAACCAAAATTTTATCAATCTTATCCATAAACTCTAACGTACATGTTATAGCAAATTATGAAAAATAATTTTCTTAAACTGTCCAATCGGACAATTCAAAATTTAATACAAACAATTAAAAGATTAATCGTTTGTGTTAAATTTCAAACGGGAACTAAGTTTCACTCAATGATTTGATACTTATAATCTAACATGCCAATTATAATAACACAACTATCACATGCATATTCAAAAGCCAATAAGACATGCATACCTAAAAGCAAAAAACGTGCATACACAAAAGCCAATAACATGCATACACAAAAGCCAATAACATGGATACAAAAAAGTTATCAACAAAGAAGCTAACCTTTTTAGCAGATTAAAAAAGCAATGCAGGGAATGGAGTAATGCACGCCCAAAAACGTAGGCCAAAAAGAGTCAAAAGCGCCGCCCAAGCACAAGCCAGAAACTGCACCAAAACGTAACGAAAACGAATTTTAATCGGTTCATATGGAAGATATTTCATCAAAGAGTAATTTAATCGAAGTAAAAGTAAATTTAAATGGTCCAAAAGAGAGGAAACGCACCTGGAAATGCAATGTCTCAGAGAGAAAACGCGAGGAAGATGATGAATAGTGAGCGTAACTCCTCGGGGGTTCGTGTTTTGCCGTATAACTAGTTGTAGACGTCGGGTGCTGGGGGTCCGACGTCTATAATAGTATAGACGTCGGGGCCCTAACTAATATGACTTCTTTTTGATTTAAAAATTCATATTCGCGGGGCTTATAGGGGTCGGTTTAGAGGGGCCCCGACGTCTAGGTGAACGTTTCACCTACCCTGTCAGCCATATAGACGTTCGTTAGGAGGGGCCCGACATCTATAATGTTATAGACATCGGGGCCCCTCCTAACGGACGTCTATATGGCTGAAAAAATAACTTCTCACCTACCCTTTGTCAACCATATAGACGTCCGTTAGGAGGGGCCTCGACGTCTACAATATTGTAGACGTCGGGGCCCCTCCTAACGGACGTCTATATGCCCACTTATTTACGAAAATACCACCGGTCAATAATTTACGTTGGTTATTTGGTGGACCGACGTCTACGGGGTGACGTTAAAGGCCAATTCTACACTAGTGCCCTTATCAACGTAGTCATATAAGATGCCCACCAGAGACATCTGACCAAAACCATTAACAATGTCTCTAATGCCCTCATGGCAGGATCCTAATCTGTTTAACTTCTTCCCGTGGGAGATCAACTTGATCTCCTCCCGTTCCTAAACAATAATATTTAATATAAAATTATTTCAACTAAACAATAATCATTAAAATTAAAGTTTTGCACTTACCTGACCCTGCCATATCGCATAAGCAACATTGTAAATGTAATGTGTCAATACTGAAGCGTCTAATGGACCTCCAGGAAATCCACCTTCAGCAACATCCTCATGCTCCTCCTCCTGCTCAATATCATGCTCCTCAAATGCATGATCCTCAACTGCATCCTCTCAAACCTCACATATTCATGGTCCTCAACATGAACATCAGACTCAGCTGCTCCACGTCTTCTGCGAGCAGAAGCAGTAGGTCTTCTCCTCTCACCCCGTGAGAAACTCTTTCTGCTATGTGAAGATGAACCTCCTTCAAGTATGAGTATCTATTTTTATTAACAACATTACAAAAAAAATAACCAATTCAATTAATTATACAATTAAAAATAATAATTAATTTATTTATATAAATAAATATTTATATAAATAACACTCTTTGTTATGCATCATCGTCACTCCTAGGTTGGTGCTGCATTTTGATTTCTAACATCATGGCTCTCTCACTTAACTCTCCGTTTTGATTTCTAACACCACCCAATGCCAAGTCGCATAGTCTTCCTTATCTTTCTTTGTTTTCTTCTCCTATAATCAAACTTACGTACACCACTTCCCCAAAATACATGTTAATCCTCCACAACATCAAATGATTCTAGCCAATACATGCCTCAAATCATCTTCCTAGGTTTGAAAACGCTTCACCACCCTTACTCTTCTTTATATCAATGACCCATGCATCAATTCCACTTCTCTTCTCATTTTATGAAACCACTCCCTTCCCTTTATGTACATTCCAAATACTTTTTTCTTACTCCTAGCTTCCTTCTCTTTTCCTTACCGTAAAACCAACTACTTATACCCTTTTTATATATCTATTCTACTCTAATCCCTTGAGTACATCAAAAATCAACCCTCAATCACTTCTCTTAAATCACAAGCCTCCACTCATCCACCATAAGTTCTAAAAAACCATTCTAAATCACACACCTTCACCAAACAAAACTCCACCTTTTTCTCTACTTAACTCAACCACATAACACTCACTTTCTCCTCTTATCCAGCACCAATGTGAGAGTCGGAATGTTATTTACATAAATAAGATGTTATTATGCTACTAAACAACTGAACAACATATTCAAATATACCACAACATAGTAATATATACAAATATGGAGTATAAGTCATGTACAATTTAGGTTGGAAAGAGACAGAGGAAAACATACGGGAAAGGTCGAAGAAGAAAATAGATAGCATACACAGAGGACAAACAGAGTTTAAAGACAAATCTATATTTGGTCGGATATGCAAAGTCGAAGGGCATGAATCGGATATGCAGATTTGATTCAGCCCCCTTCGCCTTTGCATATCCCACCAAACGCAGATCATACCACCGTAACAACTTCTAATAATCTACACTACTATAACTACAACATAGTATCAAAATAAATATGACACAATCCACCAACCTTTGGCCACCAACGAGAAGAAGCGAGAAGCTATGTTGTCTGTGTGCCCTGGAAGTAATGGAAGAACACGAACCTATGGAAGTAGTGGAAGCAGTGGTGGTGTGGTGTATGTGTGCTGCCTGGAGTATGCGTCCAACCAATGAAAAAAGACGAAGAAGAGCAATTGTGTTGTGTGTGTGCTCGACTGAAATGAGATGCGAAAATTGTGTCTGGAAAATGAGATGCGAGGGTTTTTTCAAAAATGAGAAAGAGTGAAAGTGAGACAGTAAGATTTGAAAGCACCGTGAAGAATAAAAATTGACCAGTATAGAGAATTTTTGACCATTTAAATTATTTAAATATTAATAACCTTTTAAGTAAGGGTAAACTTGACATTCTGAAAATACTTGGAAGTGCAATATAAAATGTTTTGAGGTGTAAGGTGAATATCTCTGAGATGAATATTCTTTGACACAATTTTATCTAGATATGGGCTTTCCGGCCCAAAAAAAATAGGACCTATTGGACGCTACCCAAACATAAGACTAGATCCATTTTAAAAAATAAAATTAACCTTTTCATAAATTAAAATTAAATATATGAAGCTAAAATTATAAGAATTTAAAGTTTTAAAATGACTATTATTTTTAATATTTCTTCAGAAGAAAAAATTAGAAAGTTTGACCAGAAAATAGATAGAATAACTTAACTTAAATCCAAATAATGGCCAACCCAAGCCGCAATTTTTATTAATTTACTTAAAAAATAAGGGTCCAACGTTGAAAATGATAAACTTAGTCTTACAATTTCACGTTGTACACCTTAGTAGCTGTCGGCTCCCTCTCTCCAAGCACCTTCAAAAGCACGTTCGCTTTCCGGTTCTCACGCGCCACGCGTCACTCTCTCAAACACTTTCTCTCCACGGATCGACATAACCCCACGTGTCCCTTCATTAAAATCCCAAAACTCACAAACATCGAATCATAACTCGACGCGTGTCCCTCTTTACACTTCCTATAAATATCCCAAACCTACGTCCTCATGAAATCCAATCAAAACAAAGCAAAATACCATATTAACCAAACACAAAAGTACAACACAAACCTTTCCATGATCCGAAACATAAGCCGGTCGGGTCGCCGGATACTAACTTTTCCGGCGGTTCATCCATGCGAAAGCATCGCTCCCTCTACTCTTCTCCCTTCACTCATCACTCTCTGCAAAGCTATCTCCTCTTTCCAGCACAGGTTATCGTGTTTTCCTTGCAACAAGCTAAACGCGAGAAACGCTATTCGTTTGACCCATCTTCTCCAACCTTTCCTTCGTGAAATCCGAGACTGTCATTCGGGTCTTCCTGATCCTGCAACTCTGAGCCTCTCCGAGCTCCATTTAACCTTCCAGAAGCTTATTTTCCTTCTTGAAGATCTCTCCCGCGAAGGTGCCAAGCTTTACATGTTGATGGAATCGGATCGGGTTGCCACTCAATTTCGGGTCATATCAAGATCCATGGCCACTGCTTTAGACGTTTTCCCTTTCGGTTCTGTGGAGATCTCTGAGGAAACCAAAGAGCACGCTTTGCTGCTGAACGTACAAGCCAGGAAGGGCAGGTTTGAATTTGAGGAAGAAGATAAACGGGTTGTGATGAGTGTTGTGTCGGGTTTGACCCGGTTCGAGAACCAGGTTGCTCCGGATGAGGGTGATCTGAGGTGGGTCATTGAGTATATTGGGGTTAAAGGGTGGAATGAGTGTAACAAAGAGGTGAAGTTTTTGGAGGGAGAAATTGGGTTTAAGGGCTCCGATGAGAAAAGGAACAAGGTGACACTTTTGAGTAGTTTGGTGGGGTTCATGAGTTATTGTAGATGCCTTGTGATGGAGGCTGTTGACTGTGAAGAGAGTAACAAAAAAATTGAGGGAACGAGAGAAAGTAGTATTGAAAGTGAGATTGATCTGAGTTTGAGTTGTCTTAACCCGGATGATTTTCGATGTCCAATCTCTTTGGAACTGATGAGTGATCCAGTGACAATAGAGACAGGTCATACGTATGATCGTTCTTCAATTCTGAAGTGGTTCAGAAGTGGAAACTTGACGTGTCCTAACACAGCTAAAAGGCTTATCACCACTGAAATGGTTCCAAACTTAGTGCTTCGGAAGTTGATTCAGCAGTATTGCTATGCAAATGACATAAGCATTCCCTTTGTTGATTTGGGTCGTAGGAATCGTGAGGGTACTAGGAGAGTGGAGCCTGAGAGTGTAGCAGCAGAGGGAGCAATGAGAATGTTGGCTAGTTTTCTGAAAGGCAAGATTGAGAATGGAAGTGGGGAAGAGATGAATAGAGGTGCATTTGAAATAAGGCTTATTTCCAAAACAAGCGTTTTCAATAGGTCTTGTTTGGTGGAAGCTGGTTTGGTTCCTCTTTTGTTGAGGTTGTTGTCATCGATGGATTCGTTGACTCAAGAGAATGCTGCAGCAGCCCTTCTAAACCTCTCAAAATGTGCAAAGAGTAGAAGTGTGATGGTTGAGAAATGGGGGTTGGAATTAATTGTTGGGGTTTTAAAGAAGGGTGTGAAGATGGAAGCTCGCCAGCATGCTGCTGCTGTGTTGTTTTACCTTAGTGCTGAGTATGGGAACCTGATAGGGAAGGAGGCAGAAGCAATTCCAGCATTGATAAGGCTTGTCAAAGATGGCTCTTATCGAAGCAAGAAAAATGGGTTGGTTGCAATATTTGGTCTTCTTAAGCACCATGAAAATCATAAGAGGGTGGTGGAAGGTGGAGCAGTTCCTTTGCTAGTTGGTATCTTGAAAGGATCTGAAAATGAAGACCTAATCACAGATTCTCTGGCAGTTCTGGCAAGTCTAGCAGAGAAGAGTGAGGGAATGTTAGCAATTATTGAGGAAGAGGGATTGCATGTAGCTGTTGAAATTTTGAGTTGTTCATCTTCGAGGGTGGGAAGGGAGCACTGTGTGGCCTTGTTGCTTTCTTTGTCTCTAAATGGTGGAGAGGAAGTGGTTGGTTATTTAGTGAAGAGTCCTTCTCTTATGGGATCATTGTATTCCCAAATAAGTGAAGGCACATCTCGAGCAAGGAAGAAAGCAAGTGCTCTCATTAGGGTCCTCCATGATTTTTATGAAAGGAGGTCCTCTGGCTTTAAGATTTCAGTAATTCCGCAAGAACAGTTCATTCATGTTCGGTAACCCAGGATTTTTTGTTCACCTGGGTATTCTTTATTTGTTTGAAATTGTAGATACCCTTGTATAAATCTGCTTGTTTTTTTATTTTTTACTCAATATTATTGGCTCAAGTTTTATAGAGCTAATAATTTTATCGGCTTCTGCTTTGCACTTGTACAAATTACTGTACTTCACTGATTTGTATTAATTGAATAAGATTTTATCATGTTTATTAATCAGGAATAAATTCTTTCTTTTTTTCTTGTCTCCAAGATTTGATGAGCCTTTGTTTCTTTCTCCTGGTATACTGCCCTGTAACTGCAAGGGTGGAGGTGCAACTCAAGTGTGGGTTCTGATTTAAGCTGAAAAGGAGAAAAAGATTGCTGGTCAGCATTGTTACTCTTTTCTTGTAATTTGATTATAGATTAATTTTTTTTCATTTAAAAATAATTATAAATAAACAATTAAAAAAATAATTAAAATTATTTCACTTTTTCACTATTATTTTCTTTTATGTACTTCTTCACTTTCCCTCAAAGAGAAGCTAAGTTCTATGCTCACTTTTCTAATTTCCTAAGCCAAGACCACGGAACTTCAAGTGAAAATGCTTTTTTAAATCCAGCAAAGCTGACCTTTTTCTCAGTAAAATAATTAATTTACTCACTGTTATAAAAAATTACAAGTAGTTTTAGCTTTGTTTTTGCCGAGTATCAGTTAGATCTTTAACACTAAGAATTAAATTCAATAATAAATATTAAATTCGAAACTTACGATCTTATATATATCATATGACCAATGTAAACAGAGATATTCCGGGACTGGGGAATTTTTGTCTTTCATCCTTAGTGAATAAGAAATTGGGCGCCAACAATTCCAAAACTTAGAACAAATTAGGAATAGCAAATCTACTTTTTTCGCTGTAACAGGAACAGAATTTTGACATGTAATAATCATACTTAACCAAATTAAGCAAGATAAAATTTTGGAACAAAATGTTGTGTATTTAGTTGTGACAAAACTCAATGGCTAATATGAAATCTATACATAATCTTAAAGCAAGAATATTTTTTTTCCGACAGCATTCTTGAGTGTTAAAATTAGAAATTCAGCCACATTACATCGTCTATCAATATAACAAATACAAGTAAATATTTCACTTGTCCTTTTGACATACCCGAAAAGTAATGTTTAAATCCAGCCCGGGAGCAAGTACAAATCACAAATTACTTCCCAACAGAATTTTGGCTCTCTTTTTTACTGTGACAATGTAAACACTGGACTTTCAAGAATCATGATATTCATTCGATAGATCAAGGCTGCAAGCTGATTAAAAAGTAAATTGGACTTCCTACTGAACCGGTACGTGAGACCAGACGTAAAGAAGTCACATAAGAATAAAATAAAGGTGAAGTATTAACGAAAGCACAAGTCCAGGATAATTATCAAAAAATTTAAAGTTCTAAACTATTCACATGACAAAAATTGCCACCAGATTCTCATGGATGACAGGTTTATCCGAATAACTACTTGAATGTTGAAGCAATTTTACGATAATGCAGCCATTTTACAATTTAGGGTAGAGCCATGTCAAGGGTCACGGTATCAATCCAATAGAAAAAGTGACGAAACAACATACAATAACTGAAAAATCATGATTTTGACCTCAGAGCTAGACCTGTCTCTACCTTCTTTATTTCAAAGATAAGCATCCTCCACATCTTCAGAACGAACATTTCAGCCTCTTCGTCCAAAATAATCTGAAGACGCTCAAGCATTTGGGATGCTTTCACATGTTCTTGTGTACTAGAAACAATATAATCTATCAATGTAGTCTCTTCTTCCCCCAAAAACTCTTTGATTTTCTTTGAAATCCACGGTCTCATTCTTTCATGTAGTTGATGCTGAAAATGAGCATAATATAAAAATAAAAATTTAGAACACAACATCATTTTCTACCTTTCGGACTGCACAAACCGAAAAAATAAAAAACATTTATAAACAATAGTAGTTTATACATAAACAACTATAGTGCAAGAGCAGTTCCACTCACTGAGCACGAAAGAAGCAATCTTCAAAATTACAAAAATATAAAGCTTAATTACGTTCCTAAAAAGATGAGAAGGTCCCTATCTAGCATCCTTTCATTTTTATATTTGTTACTGTAAATCTCAAAATGTACAATCCTTTGCAAAAGGACACGTTTTTCTAGGCTCCCAGAAGAGTTCCTTCCACACACAGATATTACAATGCTTCAACCTTACAGGATTACAGCTAATGGCCCCAAAAAAGTGATCAAGGTATATAGACTCCTCAAATTTCTGTTGTTTTTCTAGGCTCATAGAACAGTTCCTCCCACACACAACTACTACAATGCCTCAAACTTTTGGTCAACAACCTTACACAATTACACTAACGCACAAAAAAATGATAAAGGTATACTAGTCTGGCTCACAAGCCAAATGAAATATAGATAAGCCAACTCTTCTTTATTGGTTCAAAATCAAATAATTACAAATCAAAATCTGCACATTAGTATCACATACCTTATCATATACTGCCCAATCTATCTCATACGAGAACAACTCCTCCTTGGTCTTCGGTATCATATCAATCAATTGTTTAGCATCCAAAAGCCTCTTGTTATCAGAAGTCTTAAGTTTCTCCGATCCATGATCTCGATCCCTGTCACGTTCAGGAATTCTCTCCTTGTTTTCATCTCTGTTGTGAGTACCATCTTCATCATTTCTGTCCCTATCACGGTGATTAGACTTATCATTTGAACGCCTACTTCTATCCCGTTCTCCATCCAGCTTATCTTCCTTGAAATTTGTACTGGATATACGCTTTGCAAATTCGGCAGCAGCGGCCAAATTTGGTGGTGTTGGACCAGGCACTGTAGGTTGAACAGCCTGCAATTCTTCAGTTGAGTAATCAATTGGAACCAATGGCCTCATTTTTTTGTCCTTGTGTGCATCATCATCCTCCTCTTCATGGAAAACAGAAGGCACAGTTGTTCTTTTCCCTGAACCAACTAGGCCAAATCCCAATTTTTTTGTAGGAGCATTACCTTGTGTATCAGTTGGAGCAACTATAGTTAATTCATCACTGGTGACATTTAGTACATTCCCATCACCTGTCATTTCAAAGAATACTACTTTTAATAGTATGAAAGAGAGACAAGAAACCACAATTGTGAATACATATGAAAATTACCAGTATGATCTTCACGACTATAATCAGCTACAATATCTTGTTCAGTAATATTGCCTTTGACTTCATTAGTAACCTCTTCAGTAATCATATTTTCATTACCACCATTTACCACATGCTCAGTTAATAGTTTTAAAGCATCTCTTTGCCGCTTTTGTTCCTCCTCGGCCTTCTTCTTAGCCTCAGCAATTTCTTCCTCTTCCTTTAGTTTGTCAAGCATGTCATCTTCCTTCTCACGTGACCTCTTCTTCCTCTTCTCCTCTATCGCACTTCTTCGCCACCTCTTCCTAGAATCTTCATCCTCATCCTCTTCATCATAAAGTATCTCCTTTCTCCTTTTACGTTCCCTTTCCTTTTCCTTCTCTTTTTCATATTGGCGCTCTTTCTCTTTCTCTCGTTCTCTATACTCCCATTCCTTCAAATATGCTTCATATTGACGTTCAGCCTCCTCAATTCTTCGTCTTTGTTCCCTCTCTTTCCGAACACGTTCCCGCTCTGCTTCTCTCTCGTATCTTTCAAGTTCTCTTTCCTTTTCTCGTTTTAATTCCCTATCTCGGTCCCTCTCTCTGCTTTTTCTGTCATGTCTTCTATCAGGGCTTTCAGACCTATCCCGTTCACTGCTAGGTTTATCACTGTTTGTCTCTTTCTCACCTTTATTTTCAGCAGATTCTACACAATTTCAAAAGAAAAGTCTCAGAATAATAATAAATTGACAAATAAAAGAGATAAAGGTATCCTGACAATAAAATATAGCCCTTTTGTGTCTACAGTCAACAGAGAATAGATACACGGATTTTTCCCTCACCATTCTTCTCTGTATCAACAGAGTCTCCCTCTCTTGTTTTAACAGGTTGTTCTGAGGTTAAACTCACAGAACCATCACCAGTTGGCTGTGCAGGTGGTGGAGGCAAAGGTCTTGTCTTCAACCTTTCCTCTATCATCTTTGTGATCTTTTCTAAAGCCTCACGATCCCCTTCTCTATCTTCATCAGTGACAATCCCAAAGTTTGTCACATCATGGGATTCCTTATTTACTGATTCACTATCCACTTTATTTGAGGATTCTTTCTCTGCCTTTGTACCCTCATTTGCATTAGAAGTTTGTTCACCTTCATCTTTTTCAACTACTCCTGCCTGACTTTCTTTGTTCAAGTTCTCAGCTTTTTTCTGAACATATCGCTCCAGGTGTTCTTTCATGGCTTGATTGACGTTGACCTGTTAAAAAATATATAATAAATGGTTAAGATCGTTAATTGTACAAGGGAAACAATGTAATGTGTCAGCATAACTTTTAATATAAGAATTACAGGTCTTGTTCAAATAAATTTTATGCACTTTACTTGGAAAAATGCAGATGCAATACTACATACAATAATAGAGCTCAACACACATGGTATGCACCAAACAGATACTTCAAAAACATAACCAGTATACCAATTCCGCATAGCCCTTAAAAATAAAAGAGAGACTCACAAGTCTATGTGTAGAACCCATCATGTCAACAATTTCAAGAAACCACTACATAAATACAAAGGAAGTACCAATCTTTTTTGTTTGCACGTCAGTGGCAAACTTAATATAAAAGTAGTCAAAGATGAGACATACCTTCAGTTCTTGTCCGTCAATATTCAATTTAGTAAGGAGTCTCAAGGCACGGAGAACCCCTTCTGCAGACTCAAACTCATAAAACCCAAAACTGGTAGGAGTTCCAGTGGATAAATCTTGAGGACGTTTCCAGGTCTTGATAGTTCCACATAACTTAAAGGAAATAAAAGAATCAGTATGTTTATAAATTATACATAAGGTTCTAAGACACCTATTGTCTAGTACATACGAAAAAAATGCTGGGAAGAGAATAATGGAGAAAAGTTTTTTTTAATTAAAAGACATGCTAAAAAGTTTATACTAACTAGACAGTTTTAAAAAAAGGACAAATAAAAAAGAAAACCACAAAAATTAAGTTGATTTAGTGTTTTCTCAAAGACAAAAGTAGCTTCTGAAAAAGCCCTAAACATGTTGCATGACAGAAACACTTGTCCTAAATAACCAAACCCTGCTCCCACCCAAGTAAAGAACAAATTTAAAAAGTTTACTTGAAGGAGAGAGAGCATGAACTCATTTTCCACAGTTGATGCAATCTTGCCAATGTAAACTGTGTTTTGAGGCTTCTCAGCTGGGGTAGCACTAGGGGCTACCATTGGTCTGACAACAGGAGGAATAATTGGGCGAACAGTAGGGATCCCTGCTACAGGTGGGCGTGACATTGGAGGTATGTTAACTGCTCCAGGAGGGCGTGGGGGAAAGACAGGACGAATCATAGTTCCATAAGGAGGGGGGTAACGAGGAATTCCTGTACAGAGTAGAAAAACATCTATGCAAATATATTAGAGCAGATTATGAATAAATATAGATGCATCATAAACAAATCAGTATAACACTAAAGATATATGCCAGAAAAAAATGTGACAAGAACAATGGAATGATGTTACCACACATCAAAAGCATAACAGAGATGGCAGCACAGCCAACAATCACCAGCTGAAATGACAACCTGAAGAGAATAATAACAAATTCTATCGAGTTTGAAATTCACACAATGTGTTAAAAGTGCTTACCTTTGTCTGACAACTTGAAACATAGCAGGCTTCTCAAACTATCCCATCCACCAATAGCAAATAGTAACTTGCATAATCTTATGGTATGTATGGTTTAATAAGAAGAAATTTTAGTTGAATTATATGTTCTTTTTTATACAGCAGCATGCCTTGCAGCATAAAAAATTAAATGAAACTGCAATAGAGAGAAAAGATTGCAATACCTCATGACACAAGGCCAACGTGTGCATTCATTCAGTTGCAAACATTGTCGGTTTCTGGAATTCATAAAGCCATTGAAGGGAAAGTACTCTTATAACTAGCAGAAAGTGGCCTACTAAAACGAGAGCACGACACAACCATACATTATTTATATCGACAAAAGAACAATCACTCTTTCATTTATTTTTTTGTCAGCAATGCTCCTTATAATCTTCATTTCCAATACCATAAAAGACAAGACAAGCTAGAGACCGGGCAAATATGTGCATACCAAAAAATGAGTTGTTTGTAGAGAGATGTCTTTAAGCAATATGAAGCCCTCCAACCTTTCTCAATGAATTCAATCAAGACACTGTAGGAGAAAACATCCTGTCAACGATACCCCTTATCTAACCATTAAGAACTCTCTCAAATCTCTCCAAACCCACTCTTCCAAAACAAACGCTTCCCCCTCATAAAAACCATAACAGCTATGCTATCCAGAGCTGCCTTCTACAGTCAGCACTCACCGCACACACTCACTCAATAATAACAGTCTTCACACATTTCACAGCTAATAATAACCATCACGCAGTAAAAAACACGTGGAAAATTGACGATAAGTATAATTCCAAATTCATAAAACATTGAGACAACCATCGAACCAGCGCTATATTAAATTAAATCAAATTAAATGCAAATTCACCGAAACAAAAGGAACAAGGAATAATTGAATGAATGACCCACCCGCGGGAGTTACGGACGGAGCTGGAGGGTAACCGTTAGGGATCGGAGTGAATGGTCGCATGGCAGGATTGCCGGGTTGAACCTGGTATGACATCATCGGCTGCATCTGCTGCGGAGTGGCGGCGCTGGCCACGCCAGGAGGCGGAACGGCAGGGTTTTGGTAGACAGGGTGGGGCGCCGGGACAGGGGAGAATTGCGGCACCTGCGGAGCAAGCGGGCGGAATGAGGGAGGGAGAACGCCAGGGACCTGCGGCGTAGTGCCGGCCTGAAAGAGTAGGGCGGGCGGTGGAGGGAGCAGCGTTGGATTGGGATTAGGGTTTGCAGCGAGGGGCGTAGATGAAGGTGGTGTTGAGGATTGGGGGAGTGGATCGGGTGGGTTGGGAAGTGCAGATTCGGAGGGTTGAGGATTGGGAGGTAGGGTCGCAGGGGAAGAGGCGGAATCCGCCATGGAATAAGAAATCGAGTTTCTGGATTTGTTTGTGAGAGTGAAAATTGACCTCTTAGTGTTTGTGTTTTTGTCTGCGTGCCCTAAAAATTATGACGCAAGACAATGGAATACACTATACACAAGGTCTCTCTTTCGGATCAAAATTTGTGATGATTTGAGTTGGTCCAACACAAGAAAACCTGTCTGAAATATAATGTGTTTTACACTTTTACAGTTTTGTCCTATCTCATGCTACACTGAATTTTTTTACACTACAAGAGGAAATATACTTAATAAGAATATCTTCATTGTTGCAAAAGCATTTTGTATAAATAATGTGAAGATGTTTTAGTTATTGTATACATAGTTTTTTGTTATGCATGGAAAAAAGAGAATACGATGAGTTATGATTTTTTTTTTTTAATTTCATATTATCCTTTGTAGCTTGTAATGAAAATGAAATAAATTTGAATAAATAGATAAACAAAATAAAAGTACATGTAATTCGAATTATGTAACAAAATAAAAGTACATCTTATTTTTATATACATATGGGTTTACTTTAAGAAAGTATACTTATATTTTTACAACAAAATAAAAATAAGTCTTGATTTAAAATATATCACAAAACAAGTTAAATTATATCAATTACAAATTTAACAAAATAAAGAATTTTGTGAAAAGTTAATATGGTCTAATCTCATTATTATAGTTTAGTTTCTCGTTTTTTACATTTGAAAAATAAAATAAAGGTGAGTCTTCATAACATCTCAAAGTTCACAACTTAATTATTTAAATAAATTTGTAATTGAATATAAAAAATTCTCAAATTTTATATTTTCATGAATCATAACTAATCATGTATAAAGAAATCAAGTTGATACAAAAAAATCATGTTTATATATTTTTAGTTTAAACTCCTTGCCTAATTATTCTTTAATTACTCAATACCCTTAAATGTTACCATTATGTCTTTTGAATCACAATGGTCTTATGTATAGTGTCAGTGGGATGTTATATGAATAGTGTCAGGTTGTATGTTCCCATGGATGCAACTTGGGTGTTATCTTATCTTTTTGGTCTAAAAATATAGTAAAAAGATGGTCTGAAATATAACGTGAGACCTATGATTTTTTTGTACCCAACTAATTATATACATAAATTTAGGGTAATCATATCACATAATCATTTATTCTTTTAGGTCTAAGTGACCTTTCTCTTTGACTTTTTTTCCAGTGTAACTTTCTAACTATCCATACAATCTTTAAAATAACATTATTTTTTCATCATTCACTGTAATTTATTTTTCCATCATCCTTCTACATTAACTGTGCATACAATTCTTGAAATTAAAATTTATTCACAAAATTTTGGTAAGATGACAATTTCCTTTTTAACCTCCATTTTTAAAAAAAATTAATCAAAATTACAAGATTATCAATATATATAAATCCTTCGTTCATTGACTTAAAATATTATATAAACTTGTTGACCTAATAAAACCAGTGCAAATACAAAAAATTAAAACATAATTATTGCATACGTATTTCATAATGTTTTATTTATAACCTTTTCTATAAAACTTTAAATGAGATGATTTTTAAACCCAACCTTAGGTTTTCATACCTGAGGAATCTATTTATAAACTCAAAATTTACTGTAAGTGTTTCAGAAAGAAAAAAAAAAGGTTCCAGAAAAAAGTATTATTAAAAATATATTGAGTTACAGCAGAAGCAAAGAATATATACAAAGGAAAAAAATAAAACTGTTACAACAGAAGAAAAAATATGTTAAGATCTCTATCACCCTCCCTCAAGATGAACATGTATATTATGTATGTTTAACTTGAAAATAATAATGTTAAAAGGAGAAGGATAAAGAGACTTGGTGAAAACGTCAGCAACTTGATTAGCAGAAGATACATGAAGAAGCTTGATGAGACCATCTTGAAGCTTTTATCTAGTAATGTGGCAGTATATGTCTATATGTTTGGTTATTTCATGAAAGGTGAGATTCTTGGCAATGTGGATAGCAAAATTGTTGTCACAATAGACTGAGTAAGGAGTCTGGCATGGTATATGTAGATCTTTTAAAAGATATTGCAGCCATTGCAGTTCACAAGTTAGAGAAGTTAAGGACATGTATTCGGCTTCAGAAGAGGATTTGGAAACGGTGGTTTGTTTCTTTGACTTTCAAGAAATAAGAGCAATTCCAAGAAAGACACAGAAACCAGAGATGGATCTTCTAGTGGTAGCACAAGTGGCCTAATCAGAATCAGAGTATGCATGAATGCATAAGGAATTATCAACAACATATAACAGACCAGAACCAAGAGCATTTTTTAAATATCTAATAATCCTCATGGCTTGTTGCATATGAGGTTAGCAAGGAGTAGAAACAAATTGGCTAAGTTATTGGACGACAAAAGCAATGTTGGGCCGCATATTGGTGAGATAGATTAACCTTCCAATAAGATGACGGTAAGAAGAAGGATTTGTGAGAAGGATACCTTCATCAACATGAAGTTTAACACAAGGATCAGTTAGTGTAGGAGCAGGTTTACATCCTAACATACCAGCTTCAGAAATCAATTCAAGACAATATTTTCTCTTATTTATACACAACCCAGCTTGAGAGATCTAGCAATTTCAAATCCTAGAAAATATTTGACATCTCCAAGATTTTTAATGTGAAACTTGTTGTGGAGGTGATCTTTGACAGTAGTGATTTCAGACAAGTTATTTCCAGATAGAAGGATATCATCGACATATACCAGAATAATGGTGATAATAGAAGGAGAATGTTTGATAAATAATGGTCAACAGAACTTTGTGTGTACCCGATAGAGAGTAATTCTGATGTTAGTTATGAAGTACTGATGATATTATTAAAAACAAAATGAAAGGAATTTAATTATGAAGTACTGATGATATTATTACTAAGGAGATAAAAGAGTCCTTGGTATTTTTTAGCTACTCCAATCATCTGGTAAGTATCCATCTGCACAATGAGACAACTATTTTGATGAAAAATAATGAAACAATTATTGGAATGTAACAGTTTAGAAATAGAAATAAGATGAACAGAGAAATTGGGAACAAATAGAGTATTATGCAAAATCAAATTGCCTAAAGTGATAGTCCCTGAGAATTTAGCAGTAACAAAACTTTGATTTGGTAAATGTATAGAAATAGGAGTGATAGGCTGTAAAGAAATAAAAAGAAGTTTGGAAGAACATATATGATCAGTAGCTCCATTATCTATAATCCAAGAATAAAAATTGGGTGTAGAAGAAGAACCTGATGATTGTGGAGTGCATTAATTGACGCTGGCCATGATAGGAGTAGAGGGTTGAGATTGTTTTAACAAGCCAAGAATAGCTTCATACTGTTCCTGAGAAAAACTGCACTGAACTTGGGTTTTATCATTAAAGGAGTCATTGTGTGAAACAACATTAGTTAGGTTGGGCAGAGGGATTGGAGGGAGCAGAATTCTGTTTGATGGTGGGTTTATAACCTTGGGCAAGGCCATATTTGATCCAGCAATTGTCAGAGGTGTGATTTGTTCTTTGACAGTGATCACAGTATTTGGCACGACCACTAAATTTACTGGTGCGTCCTCGTCCACGACCACCAAATGACCCATCACGGGAAGTATTAGAAGTCTTGTTCTAAGGGTCCTAGAAATTGAGATTGGTCATGGAATCTTGTGGAATTTGAGAGGAAGAATTATGAAATTCTCGTTCTTGTTGAAGGACCAAAGAAAAAGTTTTAGGGAGAGCCGACATAGGTTCCATTAGCATAATCTGAGAACAGACTTGGGAAAATTCATCATTTAACCCACGAAGAAACTTTATGACAGAATCATCGTTGCGCTCTTATTGAGTCTTGGTCAATAAACCACAATTGCAAGGAGAATGAATTGTAGGTGCAGAGAAGAATGATTTTATACAAAGAAATTTCTTTCCAAATTATTTGAAGATGAGTATAATATTGAGAGACAATAGAATCACCTTGTTTACAAGATTGAAGTTCTTCTTGGAGATCAGCGATGCAAAACTTATCACCATGAGAAAAACGCTGGAGAAGATCGGCCTAAATCTCGTGCACAGAATCCATCCACATTACAAATTGTTTGATAGGAAGAGTCATGGAACGCGTTAGCCATGACATCACCATCTTGTTGCCTGTCTTCCAGGCTTCATGAAGAGCATCATCAGGGGGAGGGCAAGAAATGGTACCGAGAACAAATTTGTCTTTGTTCTTGGTTTCAAGAGCGACAAGCATATCATGCCTCCATTATTGAAAATTGGTGTCGGAGAGAGGAGGATTAACAAGAATGGGGGTTGGGTTCTCACTTGAATGAAGAAACAGAGGGTAGACAAGATTAAAAAGATGATCAGAGGTTGAAATCGGGGTGGCCATTAGAGAAGAAGAGATAACGAGATGAAGAAAGTGACAAAAGAAGAACCCTAATTACTTTCTTTCTACTGATATCATGTAAGTGTTTGAGAAAGAGAAAAAGGGCTCCAGAGAAAAGTATTATTGTGAATAAATTCAAGGAAATTTATATTGAGTTACAACGGAAGCAAAGAATATATACAAAGGAAAAAAATAAAACTGATACAACAGAAAAAAAGATATGTTAATATCTCTATCATTTACAAATTGTATATGTACAAATATAAAATAAAAATGGACAAATTATATACCTGAAGCAAAATGTGTCAAAGTAAAAAGTGAGAGATTAAGATTACTAGAAGATTAATAGATGAAATTAATAGAACTATAAAATTAAAATGGAAGTCTTATTTTCAGTTGTCAAACAACAAGTTTTAGAAGCGAGAAAACCACAATTCATAGTGTAAGTCTTAAGAAGAATAGGAAGGAAAAAGTTTTAAGTTTGCTTTATTTAAATGAAACTAGATGACTAAAAATTTAAATAACTTATAAAGAAAGAAAAGAGAAGATACTAGAAGAAGAAATAAGAAAACTTACATCTTGTATTTCTTTATCTTTTTGTAAGAAATTGCAAAAGGAAGACGTGGGAGATGTTGTTATATTTATACGCAAAAGCACAAAGGGGCGCAAAAATAGTTGCAAAATAAATATGTTTTTAGTTCTTGTAATTACTTTGGAAGGTTTACATTTGAAGAGAAGAATAAAAATATATTCAAACTCATCCTTTATATTAATTTCTGAATGAATATTATTAATTATTAAAATTGCAGAAAAAAAATTAAAACAGACTTTTAAAATTAGCAATACTCATCATAACAAAGAATATCATCTATATATGATATATGTATAAAATAATAATGAAAATAATAAAAAATTTCAAACAATTATCAACCTAAGTGGGACGTGACAATAAAATTGATTTATGAGAAACAAGTCACCTATTCCAAGAACATACACACATACATTCATTTTTTACCATTTTGAATGGAAATTGTTAAGGATTTTTCATCTTTATTCTCAACTTTCGAGCAACTTGTGCTGCTTTAGGATGACTTGGTCGCTTGTTACTATGGTGCTGTTCTACCTCCACCCAATTCATAACTTTCAGTATGAGAGACTGAGGAACTTTCCTCACATCCCCATCTGATGCATCCTTTGTTTTCTTCAAACCCGTTTCCAAGGCCTTCTCGATGAACTCCATAAACCAATTTCCAGCTTCTGTTTCAATCTGCTTTCCCAGTTTGATTGTGTTACTTAAGCTGCATGACCCCCCTGGTTTCTTATTCTCATCATTTTCAACTATAGGTTCCAGAGGCATCTTTGTAAGCGGGGTAGAACCTTTCTTTTCCAAAATCTCCTTCTGGTTAGAACTGGATCTTAGGGGCCTCCCCATGTTTGCCTTTTGCTCCTGCTTTTCAGGAATGGCAGCCATAGACTTGTTGTACAGAGCACCCCTTCTTTTGGACAAGTTTGAGTCACTGATCCCAGAATTGTCGTAGTTCTCCACTACTTCATGCAAAACCTGTTGCTTCTCTGGTTTCTGAGACAACTCCGAAGCTGAAGTAGCTGCTTGTATGGACACCATTTCATTAACTGCTTGCACAATCTCGTTATGGAATTCTAAAAACCGTTCAAAACAAGCCGCAGGAGCATCAGTTCGAGCTGACTTGCATAAATTTGAGAACGTCCTGAAATGAAACAAAACAAACAAGACATTCCCTACATCAGTATGCAAAGCACAGGTAAAATAGAATGATTGGAAGAGCTAAAATAGTCTTTCTTCTTGATACTTTGTGTGTGGAAACATTTCCTATTGTCTTTATTTCTCTAAATGCATTGAGTCGTGCAGTATTAAACATAAGAAAGAAGTATACTTGAGGGACCGAACTACTGTCTCAGAAGCTGAAGCATCTCTTAAAGCTTGAAGGGCAATCTTCTGAGCCACTTCTCTCTGCTGCACAGCTTCCTGCCAAGCAAAAACAAAGCTCTTTTCAACCATTGAACCAAAAAGGCAAAGAGCTAAACATAATTTATGATTCTACCTTCCCCAGAGAGCTGAGCTTTCCAGGTAAATTCACGGGGAGGGTAAGGTTATTGCAATTATCAAAAGCCGAATTAGTAGTAGACTGAGATTGGGGTTGAAAAGTGACATTTGAATCCAGATTGTGATTTTGACAATTGGCATCCCCAGTGGAAGGGCCCACTCTTGCATTCTTCAACCGCGGTGGCGGAGTCCCACTTTTCTTCTCCTGCACATGAAATTCACAACTTTCACACACTAAACTAACAAATCTTGCATCATTTTAGCTTACATATTCCATAAAGACAATACTGTTTGAAGAAGATAATAAACTAACATAGTATTTGATTGTGAACAATGGAAGAGGAAAAGAAAAATGTACCTACAGCTGAGTTGAAGAGGCTAGCGGCAGGGATTCTATGTTCTCGTTCAGAAACACTCCTGCTCCTGCTAAACTTGCCATTGGAAGAGACAAGCACGCAGCTTTTCCTCATCAATGCAGGACTTTCCCCTTTCATATCACTCATCTTGGCAAGAAGCCCTCCACCAACAGAGCACCTCACAGCAGAAACTGGAGTTCCCTCTCTCCCAACCTTCCCTCTGACCAAAGGTGAAGACATTGCCGCATGTTGAAAACCCCCATTCCTCGCTTTCACAGGGGTACACTGCTCAAAGTCCAAATTCACCGGCTTGAACACCATAGGAGAAGAAACCGAAACCCCATCACCACCATTATTTCCCCAAGACCCTCTTCTGGGAACAGAACTGGGCTTTTGGGTCCTCAGACCCATTAAGGGCTCGGGGGTGCCCACCAGAGGGTGTCTTCCGGGGAGGGGCTTGGCGCCGCGGAGAACGGGAACCGGCGAGCCCGGTTCCAAGCAATCGACGTAAATGAATTGGCCGAGCTGCATCTTGTTGCTGAGAACGACGTCGTCTTGGTCGGAGGGTAGACTAGCGTAGATAGAGTGAGAGGAATCGGAGACCTTGATGTAGAAGCCCTGTTTGGGGATCAAATTCTTCTCGTCGAGGTCGGCGGGGACGATGTCGGTGACCTGCAAGAGTGAGCTGCGGTGCTCGCTCGTCGGTTTCACGCCCGTGTTCAGACCGTTCAGGAGCTTCAACACGATTCCCGGAGCGAGTGCTGCCATAACAGTGATGTGATTAACGATGACACTGTGTTGGAATTGGAATCTTTTGAGGTTGGGGAAAGGGATGAAGAAAAGAATGAAGAAAGGAGGAGCGTGGTGGTCTTCTTGGTTCGGTTCTTCTGATTGTGTTTTTTTCGCTAGACAAGTAGCCGTTGATAACGGTAAGTAGGGCTATGTCTCTCGCTTTTCGAATTTCGGAACGTTGGGATAACGGTCGTTTTTTTTTTGCCGTGACAAAGAAAAACAACAGTAATAATATCATAATGCATGATAAAAAAATAAAACCTTTTTCTTCAATTTGTTTTCTAGCGTTGATTTTTCATGCTTTTCAAATTACGGTTGGTATTAGATGAATAATAAAAGAAAATTTTCACGAAAAATATAAAATTTCCGATTATGAAATTATTCATATAATAATTTCACTATTATATTATGTTTGGGAGAAGGAAAGGATACGCAAGAGAAGAAATGGTACATGAAAAAGTAGAGATTGCTTCTTTTTTTATTCATAAAATAGATGTTGTTTCATAAAAGAGGAATTTTGAGAATTTTTTGCGGTGGAAAACAACGAGTAATTTAAAAAATATTTATACTTTAGAAATAAGTGTTATTGTTATTTATTTTTATTGGTAGTATCATTTATTTATTATTTTTATCATAGAAACAAAGCAAGCAAGTAAAAAAAATAGATAACAAGGAGTTATCTAACTAATTGTGCTACTACAAAGATTAAAAAGTGAGTTGTTTGCACATAATGGGTTTAATCCTGTAATGAATTTTTTATTGAATAGATGTTTTAGTCTATATCTATCTTAATCTTAAAAGATATTTTTTTTTATAAAGAAGGTTGAGTTGGATTTCATTAAATCCGTTAACTAATCCAATTAAAATAGTTTGGATTGAATTTTTATAATTTTTCTATCACATTCACATATTGTGAATCGATCAATAAAGAACTAAGATTAAATAAAGTGGAGAAAAAGTGAAACATCTTCGTCAAATATTTGAAATACAGTTTGTAAGTTAAGAACTCCATTTTTATGAAGTTTGTTGCTGTAGTTCGACATTGTATAAACTACTTGTATGTCATAACCAATCCTTACAAATGAAAATTTATTTTCCCTTTTACGAAAATTAAAAATTGTAGTGAATTGAGTTTATAATGAGTGTACCATTGAAAGAAAAAGTTGATAGACTTCTTAAATATAATATATATATTATATATAAATTTAGGAGGTACAAAAAGTAGTTTAATAATAATCTATTCACAAGTACACCACTAAAATTGTTCTTAGAAAACTGAAATAATAAATAAAGTGATATTTAATATATATGATTTTCCTCTATCTCCGTATTTTACGAAACATAAATAACAAATTAAAAATAAAAATACATTGTATAATGAATGATTTAGGTTGAAAATAAAAACAATACTCAAAATATCTAACTCAAACTAATCGAGTTGAGTGTGATTGGTTAAATTATCCAGACATATAAACATCCATACTTTTCCTTTTGATTAATGCAAATTTTTTGTTGTGATCAATTGATGTTCATTCAAAAATCAACTTGAGAAAATAAATATATTTTTACTGTTCTTTAAGGGTTTGCTTAAATGTCATTTTACAAAGTTCCAAAGATGGGGTAGTATAGTTAATAATGACGGTAACTTGGAAGCTCATAAACAAGCATTAAACCTTCTTCGGAATATGATGATTTTAATTATTTCTGTAAGCCATTGAAAGCAGCAACGGATACAAATGGCAAATATGTCAATAAAGCTTATCCAGAAATCTTCAAACCCAACCATAAAAAAATTCAAAAACATTCAATATTATATATTTCATACTAATATGAATTGATTTTAATTTATGAAAACCTTTTTCTTTATCATTATTTGTCTTCTATAATATGGAACTGGAACCACTTTTCTTCTACTACAAGTGTTAATCGATAAATTTATCCACACAAACCTATATTCCATAGATCTTAAGTGTTCCATTTATTGGCCAAAGCTCACTGATATTTTGCCAAAATGTTGTGTAGAAGAGTTGCATGATGAATGTGATGGAAGCTGGGAAAATGCCTAAGGCTTAAATATTTAAAGCTATCTACATGAATCATAAGTTGATCATTGAAGATATGGACTAAAAAGAAATTCAAAACTGTCACAGAATGACAACAACAGGAGATCACATGACATAATAGAAAATTCAAATCCAAGATTCGTACATGATAAGATCACTTCAAAAACTGGCATACATTTTACATAGAAAATTCTCCAAAATTGAGTGTTTATAGTCGGGAATAGTGTCAATTGACTGATCTTTCCAAAAGCCTCAACAGCAAAAACTCCTAGTAAATTTCAGGAGGACAACACATTTTGACAGTCTCAAATAAGAAACATAATGAAGTTAAATTATTAATTGCAGAACCTACTAGAAGCAAGTATTGAAACAAAACCTGCAACTGATGGTATCTGAATGGCCCAAAAGCACAATATCATTGCCTACGCCATGTTATAGAGGTGTGGCAAAACCTGTCACCATATAAAGTAAATGTCAGTGTTTTTGAGTAAATCTATTAGCTATCCCTACTTTTGTGGTAACATTAGTACCTCAGGGGCACTCGAGAATTAATAAAACGAGCACAAACATGACAAAGAAATTTATACAGTAATGAAACAACATGACAATAAACATTTGGAAAATGGCAACTTTTTTATCTTTTAGAAGATTACAGTGGAAGAACTCAAAGAGCAATCCTATCAACTCTATATACACCATTTAAGCTATTAAAGTGTTACATGAGGATAGGCTGCACACAAAATTTACAAAGCAACTTTTGTTATTATCTAAAGGGAAAAAATAAGGAACTTGTCAAGGCATTAAAGAACTTTTCGGCAAAAGGAAAAAAATATACTGTCAAACAGAGTCAAGTGGACAAAATATTGGCCTCATTGTTATTTTATTAACAAGCCCTATCCACATCTAATTAGCTCCACCATAATGCCCCGGAACAATTAGACTGTAGCATAACCAAACATTCTACTGAAACTGTTCTTAGGGTTAGTGACACTGTTAAACACTTGTTTCAGAAAATACGAATAGAGTTAAGTGTAGCGTGCAGTCAGTGGTGGTGGAGCTAAGGGGTGACTTGAAGATGACCCCAAAAATTATTAATTCTTTTTTTTTTTAAGTTGACTATATAAAAGAACTTGACTGGTAAATTCTTCTCACAATCCATTTGAGTGCTAAAAGTCTTTGTCCTGGTTACTTTAAGGTTTTCCTTGAGTGAAAACTCGTGTCCCCTGCCCAATTAAGGCATCTACAAAAAGAAAAACTCCTATACTAGTTGAATAGCACCAAAAACCTCTCTTTTGGCACTGGCCTGAGTGATATAAAATAAATTCTGAGGTTATTCCTTTGTTTTTTTCACTTGGCTAGAAAGATTATCTCTCAATTATCATCTGTTTTTCCTCACGACATCAAAAGTGATTCCATACACACACTTTGATTGAGCCAATGTTAATTTGATAAATTCCTTTTGGGTCAAATTTCACTTATTTGCCACCAGGTACAGAATGAAGATGATTTTCAAAATGTTTCTTAGTTGTTCCATGCATAATCATTATGTATCCTTAACCCATCCTAAACAGCTTACATAATTTCTTACTTCCGTATTAAGTAGAAGTTGAATTTCAATCTTGCCGCTTAAGTAAACATTGTTTAGAAGTCATGTGTGGTGTGTAACTGAATCAAATTAACTCTTCTCAGTTCAAACATTAGTAATTGGAAAACATTTTATCAACTTGAGTTCCAAATGGAATTGGGATTAGTTTTCGATAACCGATAAGTAGCATAGTGAACAGAAAACAAACGTAAGCATCATGTCAAAGACCCTTACACTTCACATACATCTACGCCACAAGAATCAGCAAGTCTTGTATACAAGAACAATATTCTTAAAGAAAAAGTAACATGGTTAAACTTGGATAAATTCCAAACCAAACAATTTTGGTAACCCAAAAATCTAGATATTACGATTAAATGTTTGACAATTCAAATGAGAGAAATGTTAAAAACACACCGTTTTGAACACTCTTTCATTTCTTGAAATTTACTCAAAAAACAAAAACTTGATGGGTCCCATAAATCAGGAAACTTATTTGAAAATCACATACCAGCAGCTCTTATAATTGATAAACTTTTAAGTCCAAAATGTGAAGAGAAAAAAGATAGAAGGGGAGGATACCTTCCGAAAGACAACCCCAGTTGGTATTGTGCAAAGAAAGCAGAGAAGTGAACAAAACAGCGGCAGTAGCACTATGCAGCGGCGTCAAAGACAGTTGTGCACCAGCCAAGTGCACCGGAAGCCTAAACAGCAATCATAACATCTATTCAGTTCATACGCACAAAAATTCGCTACCCATGTGGATACCTCACTATAGATTGAAACAAAAAGGGGCAAAGGCAATGGAATGGTGCAGTGAAAAAAAAAGTAAGATTTACCGGGAAAACGAGAGGGAGCGTTTGTTGGGAGAAGAAGGAAGTTCATTGAGCTTAATTGGGTGTGAAGATCGCCGAGTGAGGAGGGTTCTGGAAGCAGAGGAAGCTCGTTGGAGGGCTTTTCTTGCAGAATTGGCCGCCACAGCCATCTTCTCTGCTCTGCACCAACACTTCTTCCTGGGTAGAAGGAAGAGCCTACCATATTATGGGCTGGGTTTAATCAAATGGGCCTCCGTTCAAAACCACAAAAAGCCCTTTTCTTCAAAAGCAAATAAAAAGAAAACGAGTGTTTCATCACTGGCATTTTATCCTGCACTTTCAAAAATTTTATTTTTAATCTTCTAACATCTCATTTTATCCTTATTTTGCATCTTCAACTTTTTAAAAAATTTAACTTTTAACTTTAATAAATATTTTTTTATTTTTTTTTCTTATTAAAAACTCTACACCATCTTAATAATAATTAAACTTAAAATTCAAATATTATTTAATATAATTTTATATTTTAACAATTATTAAAACATAATTTATATTATAATAATAGTTATATTAAAAATATAAAAATAGAATAATTAAAATAAAAATCATAAAAATAAAAAAAAATTATATTAAATAATATAATTTAATATATTAAAATATTAAATTAAATTAAATAATTATTAAAATTTAAATAAAAACAATCTAATATCAAATAAAATTATATTAAATAAAATATTTAAATACATTTAAATTATATTAAAATATTAAATTAAACTAAATAATTATTAAAATTTAAATAAAAAATAAAATTTTAAAAACAATTATTCATTGGATATGATATCCGTAAGATAACTTATAGCATGTTTATAGAATAACAAATTTTAATTTGGTTTTTGTTTAAAATTTAATAATTATTAATTTTAATTTAATATTTTAATTTAATGTAATATATTTAAATATATTTAAGGTGATTTTAAATATTACTTTTATTTTCATTATTATTATTCATATCTTAATTATTGTTATTCTAATTTTTTTAATAAAACTATTATAAAAATATAAATCATATTTTAATAATTTTTAAAATATAAATATAATAAATAATATTATAATTTTTATTTAAATTCAATATTTATTAAATTTTAAATAAAAAACAAAAGTGTTAATATATTTTACGGATTTTAAACAAGTTTTTAAAATTTAATAATTATTTAATTTATTTTAATATAATTTAATATATTTGACTATATTAAATCAAATTTATTATTATTATTATTTATTTTTTATTATTAATAATATTATTTTTATTATTTTATATTTATGTTTTTAATATAACTATTATTATAATATAAATCATATTTTAATAATTATTAAAATATAAAATTATATTAATAATATTTAAATTTTAAATTAATTTAAATTATTATTAAGGTGGTGAAGAGTGGTTTTAATAAAAGAAAAAAAATAGAAAAATATTTATTAAAGTTAAAATAAAAGTTTTGAAAAAGTTAAAAGTACAAAATGAGATGTTAAAAGATTAAAGATGTAATTTTTGATGGTGCATTAGGATTAAACAAACAAGAAAACTCATCCACATATTTCGAAACAAATTTAGATGGACAAATTATAGTTTGATTGTTTATTCTTTCTGCACCGTAAATATTTCCAATTGCACCTCCAAAGTTTTTAAAATAACCCTATTTTGTATAATTGACCTCTGGTTAACTAGTTATGAAATTCTTTTGGAATAAGTTTTCTGAAATTTCTTGAACTTATTTTTTGAAACAATCGTTCTAGAATATATGAAATATATTATGGAATAAACTCTCCCAAATAGAAATTTTCAGAATAAGCTTTTCATAATTAATATATATATATATATATATATATATATATATATATATTATTTTTCAAAATATATGAAATACATTTCTGAGTTGTCTCTTCTTCCTCTCCAGTGATGAATAAGAGTGTAGTGATGATGTGGTGCAATGTAGAAAATAATTTAGTAATTTTCTGTCAGTATAAGGGTTCAATTAATGATAATAGAACTGCGGGAAGTAAAAACATAGTTTAGATGCTTTCCAATTTTTGAGTTTTGGTTTTTTCAAAATTTTAGTGTGTTTTTTTTTTAAATGTAATTTTTGGTATAATCTAATTTTTCAATTTTGCATATATTTTATCGTGATCCAGCTAATTCATAAATTCTATACGCAATGGAAGTACGATTAATAAAGAATTTGAATAATTAAAATAAAAGCAATAACGAAATAAATATACACAAAAATGAAATATCAGATCAAAATTGTGAATTTTTTAAACACGGGAAGTACAATCACAACGAGGACAGAACCGCGAATCAAAATTATACTTATTGAATTGTACTTAGTGGAGACCGAATGATTAACATTTGGTACCGTTTGGTCCATCCACTCAGGACTGTTCAGTTCATCTGCTACAGTCAACCAGGTTAAAAATTGAGCCGCAATTGGGCTAGCGTTAAAGTTATTAGGCCAATAGTCCAACAAATGATAAAGTAATCAAGAATATCTAATTAAAGATATTGATGAACATGTTATAAACAACCAACCAGATTTTTAGATAATCTGTTTATATTTTATTCTGTGTTTATATTCTATTGGGCTTATGTCAGCTTAAGGTCCATGAGACAACTTATAAATAGAGAGTCAGGGCCACAAGCCAGGTACGTTCAACTCACACTTCCTGACACCCAAACATTCAATAGTGATAACCCTTCACTAAATACTCAACTAAGAACCAAGGTTCTTCAAATTCACGCCTAACTTGAGCGTTAGAGTATCTTTTGCAGGTACCTCCCCCCTGGAGCACGAAGGCAACCGATCGGCCAAGACTGACGTGACCGAACGACCCAGATGGAAGTCAACCGAACGACTCAGACAGAAGAAAGGCAAGCTACTCAGGCGATCCCAGCTTTCGGAAAGAAGGAAGGCGCGTCGTAACAGGTTAGTTTCTCGGTCCCGTAAATTCATACAAAAACATTTCGGCGCCCACCGTGGGGCCGAGAGCAAGCAGAAGACGCCCAGATGATGACCACGAGGAGCATGGATGAATAATAGAATACCAGAGATTTGATAGCGCAAATGCAAGCACAGATACAAGCACAGGCAAGAACCATACATGCGCAGGCGCAAGCACAACAAGAAATGCAGCAAAAGCACGCAGAGGAGGTTACGACGCTAAGGGCGAAACGAGTCCATACCGAGCGGTCCGCCTCAAACCATGAGAATGGAAACGAGGGAAGTTGTAATCAGTAGCCATCCCAGCACACCATCCCGAACGGTCGAGGAAGGAGAGGACCATCGCCCCTCCAAATCGTTCGGCCTTCCAGCTTACTCCCTTTTACGGCGACCATCATGCAAACTCCAATGCCAGAGAAGAATCCTTCGGTATTAGAGAGGTATGATGGCTCAACGGATCCCAACAATCATCTTAGGATCTTCACCAATGCAATGACGTTCTACACGGACAGTGATTCGGTCATATGCAGAGCCTTCTCCTTATCACTCAAGGACGAGGCATTGGAGTGGTATAACACTCTTCCCGCAAACACAATGGATTGCTTCGCCACTGTAGAAACCCTCTTCAGAAGGCAATACGCCTCCAATCGAAAACAGGAGATAACACCAGCATAATTGGTAAATACTAAATAGGAGAAAGGGGAAACTTTGAAGGTCTTTATGAAAAGGTATATTGAAACCGCATGACGAGTTAAAGGGGTTAATCACTCATTTATTATCAACAATCTGCCTTCATGCCTGAGACCAGGATATTTTGCTGAAAAATTGTATGCGCGACCACCAAAAACTATGGAAGAGCTCCAAGAAATAGTAGATGAATTCATTCTATAGAGGATAGGTGAATCTCACAACGAAAGCAACAACACGAAGCTGATGTAAGCGGAAAGAGAAAGGACAACATACAAACGTTCAACGACTACAACAAGGGAGGGGGTTCTCGACCAAAGGACTTCCCCCGAATGCCAAAGTTTAATCATTACACAGCTATTAATGCACCCAGGGCAAAAATCCTTGATGAAGCCCTTAGTGTTGAACTTCTTTCGGTCAGGAAGCTTCATTCACCTTATAATGCTGATGGAAGAAAGCACTGCCAATACCATCAAAACCTGGGACATACTACTGAAGAGTGTGTAACACTCAAAGATAAAATCGAAGAGCTGATTCGTGCGGGCCATCTCCGTAAGTATGTAAAGACGGATGGTCGCGGATAAGAAGCTCATCAAGGTCTCCAAGAAGAAATACCGAACGACCGCATAGAAAGGAGGAGCGGAAACATAGGTGGAGTCGCAACTGCAACCATAGCTCTGACTGCACAATCCTGAGGCGTATCGACTAGAAGATTTGATGAAAAGTCTTTCCGAACACTAGGAATGCGACTCATCTCAAGTTTACATTAGTTGAAGTTTGATGTCATGTTTGATTTCAATTAAACTATTTTGACAAGACTTACGTGTTTACACTTTTGGTATGAATAAAGACAGAAAGTTCCTTTCAATTACATATGTTCAGTCATTCGACTTCAGAAGTGTTGGCCATTCGGCCTCACAATGCAGATGACAAGATCCTGCCTACCACTCGGCCAAGTGGAGTCCAAAACCGAGAGATGAGGAACGTTCATCATGAACGCTCACTCTTGTCCACAAAACCCAGAGAACGCTCTCCGAGAATCCTTGGTCCTAAACCGAGCGGTGAGGTTCTATACAGCCTCACTCTCGTCCTAAACCGAGCAGTGGGGAACGTTCTCCATGAACGCTCACTCTCGTACACAAAACCCAGGGAACGCTCTCCGAGAACCCCTAGTCCTAAACCGAGCGGTGAGGTTTTATACGGCCTCACTCTCGTCCTAAACCGAGCGGTGGGGAACGTTCTCTGTGAATGCTCACTCTCATCCACAAAACCCAGGGAACGCTCTTCGAGAACCCCTGGTCCTGAACCGAGCGGTGAGGTTCTATACGGCCTCACTCTCGTCCTAAATCGAGCGGTGGGGAACGTTCTCCGTGAACGCTCACTCTCGTCCACAGGTGTTCGGCCATTCAGTCTTAGGTATTTGGCCATTCGGCCCCTTATGCTCATCATTCTACAACCTCTTTTGAAGAAAACTGTTTCGGCAACAACGAGCAACAACTAAAAACAGTCTCCCTCAAACTCATAAGTCCTATAGTTAACCACGGCTAAAGACGAACACTTAACTCAGACTTGGGGGGCATAATGTATCGTACCTAGTGCTGACCGAACGATTAACATTTGACACCGTTCAGTCCATCCACTCAGGACCGTTCGGTTCATCCACTACAATCAACCAGGTCAAAGATTGGGCCGCAATTGGGCCAACGTTTAAGTTATTGGGACAATAGTCCAGTAGATGATAAAATAATCAAGAATATCTAATTAAATATATTGATGAGAAGGTTATAAACAACCAACCAGATTTTTAGATAATCTGTTTATATTCTATTGGGCTTATGTCAGCTTAAGGTCCATAGACAACTTATAAATAGAGAGCTAGGGCCACAAGCCAGGTACGTTCAACTCACACTTACTGACACCAAAACATTCAATAGTGATAACCCTTCACTAAATACTCAACTAAGAAACCAAGGTTCTTCAAATTCACGCCTAACTTGAGTGTCGGAGTATCTTTTGCAGGTACCTCCCCCCTGGAGCACAAAGGCAACCAATTGCCCAAGACTGACGTGACCGAACGGCCCAGACGGATGTCAACCGAACGACTCAGACAGAAGAAAGGCAAGTAGCTGAGGCAATTCCAGTTTTCAAAAAGAAGGAAGACGCGTCGTAACATGTTAGTTTCTCGGTTCTGTAAATTCATACAAAAACAATTATGAATATGAAAAAAAATTAAAGTGAGATTATTGGTTTAATTATTTTCGAAGTTCTCTGATTTTATTTTAGTCTTCTTATTTGTAAAATTAAAATAATTGATTTTTTGTTATTATATTGTTTGAATGGTATTAAAAAACTTTTGACATAATACGTTATTTTTTAAAACTGTTTAACTAATTTAATATCAAGAGTCTGATTGTTTCAATTTTAAAAAAATAGATACAATTGAGAAAGAAACTAATAAATTGATTTGAGATTTTTTTCAAAAAGTAAGGATTTCTGAAATGATTAAGCCGATATTATTTTAATATAGATTTTAATTAGTAATAACTATTAGATTATGTAAATATAAAAGGTGGAAGTGTAATAATAATGTGACTTTTCTAAAACATATACAGCAAATAATTTGTATATTTGTTAGAATCTATCTCTTTTATTCTGTCACTATAATTAAGATTCCTCTTTTCAGAAGAGTCAAATGGAAGAAGAATGCATAATTGAATGAAGAATGCATAATTGAATGAAGCAAGCTTGAGTTATGTGGTGTTTAGATAAATGGGGCAAAAGAAAGATAATGTTGTTCCATGTGCCTTAATTAAAAATAGAAAGTTGATGCATTATTGAGTACTCTCTCGCTCATGTCACTATTCAACTGTGAAATTGTGGTAAGTTTGGTACTGTGTTACTCAATCTAGGGAAGGTTTTCAAGTTCCATTACAAAAAAAATATATATTTTGAGTACTTAAATAAAAATAAAATATATTTTCAACACGTAATAAAATAATTTTAAAAAATTAATTAAAAATACTAAATTACATAACTCTTTAATAATGAAAATCCCTTTCTCATTGTATAATTTGTGGTTTAAGCCTAACTCAATTTCACAAAACCGGCTTGTAAGGTGAGGTTTGCACCTCACTTATATATATTATTGGGTGGTCCAATAGTGGCCCGATTGCGGGTGGAATAGAATGCTCACTTAGAACTCGCTAGGATAGGCTCTAACCATGACTCTGATACCATATTAGAAAGTGGATTTAAGCTTAACTCAACCCCACAAAACTTGTAAGGTGAGGTTTGCACCTCACTTATATATATATGGAAGAAAATTAGCGGTTAAAAAACTTTAATTCAATATAGTTTTCTAATCCTTAATTTATATAATGAGAGAGGGATTTTCATTATTAAAGAGTGTATTTTGGTACATGGGTCCTATAGTTACAGACGAGTACTCCCTCCACCACTTCAGATGGCTGCTTGCATCACCACACTTTTAAAAATTCGAAAACTATCCTTTATATTTTAAAAAATCCTATACTTTCTCACTTTTTTTCTTCAACAAATGTCGATATCCGTTGAAGAAAAAATTATTCAACAGATATGTCATATCCGTTATAATCTATAAATTTATTAAAATATAATATTTAAATAAACTAAAAAAAAAACTTAGACGGATGTGGCATATCTGTTGAAGAATTTTTTCTTCAACAGATGTTGACATCTGTTGAAGAAAAAAAGTAAAGGTATAGAATTTCTTAAATATAAAAAGTAGTTTTGAAATTTTATAAAAATGTGGTGGTGCAACGAACAATCTGAAGTGTAGGGAGTAACCCTCATATTTACATAGTACTTTTGGTAAGTGGGCCTGGTTAGGCCATTCTATTGTTTGGGTAACTCAATGTTAAGCCCATTTTTATCCCTCCATAACTTTCTGCACCTCCATACTTTCTTCATGCACTTGCATAATTTATTTTTATTTCTGAATTCTACAATATAAAAATAATATTTTATTTTTAAATTATATAGTTTGAAAGTATTCTTTTAAGAGAAAAAACAATATTTTTAAATTACATAATTTATAAATATTTTTTCATTTTTAAATTGTTCGTATGTGGAGCCAAACTATCCTAGAAGTCTTGATCACTCCATGGTGGATTTGAGATATTCTTCTTGAATGAGTAGGGGATATCTACAAGTATTCCGACCCTGAAGTGAGGACAAAAGTATACATAATTCTAGTGATAAATGAAAATTAAGACATCTTTTACTAAATCATCTTTATATATTTGACTCTTATTAATTATCTTTAGGAACATTTAGATTTCTTCCAAAATGCTGATGAATATTTTATTATAATTATCGTAATGTTAACTAGAAAAATTTTGCCTTGTGAAATGCAACAAGTCCTTGTCCAAAATAGTCATGTATCATTGATATATCTCGTCTCACCTATAAATTGACATGGCCAAAATCTATATAGAGCTCTCTCATTAAGTTGTCTTGGCCGAAATGTATAAGATCTTATACAATTCACTTTTATCAAATAGTAATCAAGATGTATTAGGCTAAGACAATATACAATATATATAAATTATATAATTTAATAAAATAAAAAATATAAAAACACAATAAAAGATTATGAAAAGAAAAAAATCATAGACTTATGGATACCATTTATCACATATCCGTCCTCAATAAAATAAACAACAGTGTATTTTTTATTAAAAATAATTGTATTTCACTTTGTAATTAATTTCTTTTAATCAAATCACAATTTCCTATTAAGAAAATAGATTTTATATTTTATTTTCATGTGAAGGCAAATAAAAAAATATTTTATTTTAATTAAAAAATCACTTATCTTTGATTTAAATTAAAAGAAAGGAGGGGAGTGAGAAAAATGGAAAAAGAGAGAGAGAAGAAGTAAATATATACTAGGAAAGTATTGAAGGTAAAGAAAAAGAACCACAATTCTCTTTCCTTCAAAATGTGTGAAGAAATATACAAAAAATAATAATAAAACAATGTATAATCTATCATATCGTTCACCTAATTAATTTTTTTATATATTGTAGTTATTTTAATATCAAATAACCTCATATGAGGTTTAATTCTTTCCATATATAACAAATAAATAAAATAAAATAATATTATAGGAAAATGATTACTTTTTACTATTTATTTGAACTACATAGTTTTTTTTTTCATTCTCCCTTTTCTCTCTATTTTATTCACGGAGCAGAATATTAAAAAGATAACGTGGTATTTGAGATGTTCATGGGAAAGTGTTTAACATACTTTAGGATCACTAATTAAAAAATCTTAATTAAACTCGCATCTTAAATTTGAAATCATATATATGATTCAGGTAATGAAATGTTTCACACAACATTTTTTTTTTAAGAAAGCACTGAACATTCATACTCCCAAACGTTAAATAATTACTGACACTCACGAAGTTCGTCGACATAGGAATATAATGTTTGAGGTAATAATTTATGAACCGCTGGAAGTTGTTTTAAAGCGTGTGGTCAATTGCCAACTATATATCAGTTGGATGCAGAATATAAACATTATTTGTCAATTAATTAAATTTAAATAAATAATCACTTAAAAGATACAAAATAATAAAGTAATTATTTAATTTAAAATCAGTTACTTAAATATTAAAGTTAAAAAATTATATAAAAAATTCTCTTTATTAATGCTATAGATAACACGTCTCTTTTTCCCGCTTGTTATAATACAATTGGTTCATGAGTTAGTTATAACATTTATAATGTTAGTGATTTTTAAATTGTGAATCTATCATGAACCCATAATCAATTTGTACTTAAAAATCTGATAACTTAGATAAAGCCATCTTTGTCAAGAAGTGCAATAACTAGAGCATTAATTTTGTACAGGATGAGTCAACTGCTAAAAATATCTTGAGACCACAATAAATTTGAGTATCATTTGTTCCATCCAGTGAACAAACTCTCCCATTTAACGTACTTCTGTATCTATAAGAAATGGAACCCTTTTTATTTAATTAATAATACATTTTTATTTTGATTATAAATTCATCAAATAATATCATTAAAATTAATCATTACATATATAAAGTATTATTTATTTTAGAATTTATCCATTACGATTCTAGGATTAAAAAAAAAAAAACGTTTTAAGAATGATATTTACTGCTAAGATTTTCGTATTATAATCATTCATATATTTGATTTAATGTTAATATGGAATGAGTTTATTTTCTATTAACGAATCAATATTTGTTTGTTCACTAATTTATATTACATTGTTGAAGAAGAAAAGGAAAGACAAATTTGAGGATGGAATGTATTCGTTTGAATATATATATATATATATATATATATATATATATATATATATATATATATATATATATATATATATATATATATATATATATATATGGGTTTAAGGTTAAGAGTATTTTAATAATTTTCATTTTCAAAACTAAAAAAAAAAAAAAAGAAACCCCCAAATCCTTACTCACCTCTCTCATTCCTCTCAACCCTTTTTCTTTCATCTTTCTCACTCAAATCTTTTCTCTGTCATCCCTACTGTAGTCCAAATTGAAAAAATGAGAAACACTTGCCGTTAAACAATCTTACAAAAAAATGATTTTATAATGAGTTTTCATCTTATAATTTTTGTCGTATCTAATTTTATCCAATTTTCACAAGCATAAAGGAATTGGTAATTGACCTGGAAAAAATCAGAAATACTCGTTAAACAATTTCTTACAAAAACTGATTTTATAATGAGTTTTTATTTTATAATTTTTGTCTTATCTAATTTTATCTAATTTTCACAAGCATAATGACATCAAAGAAATTGGTAATTGGCCTGGAAAAAATCAGAAACACTCGTTGTTAAACAATTTCTTACAAAAAATGACTTTATAATGAGTTTTCATTTTATAATTTTTGTCGTATATAATTTTATCTAATTTTCACAAGCATAATGACATCCGAAAGAATTGGTAATTGGCCTGGAGGGTTTTTTTTAGAGATAATGATTCAACATATGCAGATGATGAAATTAGAGAGGTTAATGAAGATGGTGAAATTGAAGAGATCTTGAATGAACATTTGTCTGAAGGTGACTATGTCAATGACTCAACTCTTTACAAAGGCAAATTGGAGCTACAGTAGGGATGACAGAGAAAAGTTGGAGTGAGAGAGATGAAAGAGAAATAATTGAGAGGAATGAGAGAGGTGAGTAAGGGTTTGGGGGTTTCTTTTTTTTTTTTTTAAGTTTTGAGAATGAAAATTATTAAAATACCCTTAACCTTAAAACTTAGAATCCTTATATATAAGGGTATTTTTGTCTACTAAAATCCGGTACACATTACTAAAATGTACAAACTGAAAAACAGGCGTACGCGTGTTAGCAAACCCTATATATATATATGCGAAAGAAAGATTTACGAGAATTTGTGAGATATGTTTAGATTTGGAATAATTTTCTTTAAAAAATCAGCTTTGCCTTCAACTTTTTGTAAAATATCATGTCCAAATGTAACGTATTCGATTTCAACATTTGTTGGATAATTGATTTCAATGTGCATTGTTAATAATAAATAAATAACTTAAGTACATATCATGGTTTAGTAGTTTATTTTTTGGTTCATTAAGACATTGTGAAGTCACGAGTAACTTAGGAGTTACTTTCATGTGTCTTAGCTTTGTCTTATGCAGAGATTCGATTCCTAACCTTCTCTGCTTGACATAACCAGCACAGGAAAATTTTTTGCCAATACAATGAGCATTTGTATACTTTTCGTGCCAATACACTTAAGCATTTGAATGTGTTTGACCAACAAAGACCCATTAATAACCCAATGCGGTTGGTATTTGGTTAGTTAGTCTATTAACTTTGAGGTAGAAGGAGTTAATCTCATTGGTGTAGTGTGTTGTGCGATGTGTGTTGAAGTCTGTGTTGTGTCTTAAGTGCAGTGAAGACACAACTTAGGTTAGTTTGAGAGTAATTTTTTGTGTGAAAATTTTTCTTCTTTTTCACCTTGTAGGGATGTTGGTTAGAGATGAAGACCAAGAATGGATGCTGGTCTATGGTTGATGCTTCGAGGTTGATGACCGTATTGAAGATGAAGACCAACGAGTTTGAAGATGAAGAAGAAAGCTTGAAGATGAAGAACAACACTTGAAGGAGGTTGAGTATTCGGTTCCTTGATGTCCCTTCGGTTCTAACTGAACCGTATTCAGTTTTAACTCAACACACAAAAGAAGAGGGTGTTGTATTTGGTTCCCCTTGCTGGTGTATTCGGTTCCTCTTGGCGTATTCGGTTCTCGTTGCGTGATTCAGTTCCAAGCTTAGTGTTGAACGTGCCATGATTCGTGATTAAGACATTTTGGTAATCTTCAATTTTTACCAATTAAACAATTTTTTTATCTGTCACATTGATCAAATCATACATTAATTATCACAAACTATATTTCTAAATTCACTCTCACTCACATCTAAATCTTTTTAAAAAAACAACAATCAATTTATTTTCAAATCCCCTCAAATCTTTCTACTCCTTCTCCCCAAATCCATCATCTAAAGTGAACATAACCAACGTTAACATGAAAATACAATATTAAGAGAGATATTACTAACATAACATTGATATTATTTTAATTTAATTAGTAATTTAGTTTTTATATTTAAATTTTTAATTTAGTTAGATTTTCATATCTTTTTCTACTTAATCATTATCTTTTTAAAAATATTCAACTAGTTTTTCATTTGTTTAAAAAGACTCAATATAACTTCTATTAATATATTATTTAGAAGTATTACGATTTATATTAATATTATTTAGAAATATTATGTATTAAAATCTAAATTTATTATGTATTAAAATATAAGTTTATTATATATCAAAATATGAACTATTTTCTACATTGTGTTAAATTAAAATTAAAGAAATTTCAAATGGAAGATAACCAATATTTTAACAAGTCATAAATCTAAACTTAAATATATAACACTTTTAAATAATATTAACATCAATTTTAAAAAAATATCACATTAAATCCTTTTACAAAAATAAAAACTCAATTAAGTTAAATATAAGAATAAAAC
This sequence comes from Vigna angularis, assembly GCF_016808095.1. NCBI lineage: Eukaryota > Viridiplantae > Streptophyta > Magnoliopsida > Fabales > Fabaceae > Vigna > Vigna angularis. Next base: position 19,174,725 of record NC_068979.1, read on the forward strand.
TAATAAAAAATTAAAAAAAATCTAAATAAAGAGACCATCTACTAATCAATCCTATTATTTTCACCTCAAAATTTTGAAACAAAAATATATGGATGTTGGTATTAACTTTATTTTGGATGGAGAGTCGGTTTAAGTGTCCACTGTACTAATGATAGGTAAAGAAGGTAGATGAGTAATGAAAGACTTTGTAGCAGACATGAGCGAGGAATGAAGTGAGGTTGACGAGAGAGGAAGATTAAAAGCTGTGTCCAAGGAGCTCTTAAGCTTGAAGGCTAAGACAGTCTGACTTCAAACTTCAAACCCTAGAAAATCCGTAGCCTTTGCAGCACGGCAATGTCTGTCAACTATAATTACTGTGCCATGCCTTTCTTTCAACCCAAACTTGCTAAATCATTAATGCACACCTTTTCTTTTACACTTTCTCTTCTCCACCTTGAAAAATAACACACACTAAGAAAACAATAATACAACTTATGTTAGCAAGTTCAGTTATTTTATTATTCTTAATATGATTTATCTTATTATTATTAGTTGGGTAAATATGTTTTTTCTTCTTTGAAAGATAATTCCATTTGATAAACCAACTCTTGTATTATAGTAAATATAGAATAATGTTGCTAACATTGTTTTATATTGACTAATAAAATATTATGTTTCGGGTCAAGGTTAATCCTTTTTATATTAATAGTATATGAACTCCAAGTTTAGGTCTCTCTTCAATCTTTAAATTTTTTTCGTCGTTTCATCTGATCAGGTGCTATCTGCAGAAAGTATTTTGATGCTAAAGTTAGTGTTTATCTGAATAACTTAGTAATAAATGTGCAATGAAAGTAACCTACTACATGTATATCAAACCTGTATTTATAGACTTTTGCAATGAGTTTCTGATTAGTGTTGGCCCAATTACGACCCATATGTTAATAACCCGATTCAGGGTTAACCTAATTATACTTGATATCTAATATTATTTGTGGTTCGACCGATTGGCTTGCTGACCATCTCGTTGTTGGACTGTTGACTGCTCGGTCCATGTCTGACCGGGCGGTCATACAATACATATTGAATTGTGTTAAATGATAAGAATGATAGAATTAACAAAAATTATATACTATCGCTGTGCTCGTTTGCATGGATGGTCCAGTTTACGGTGATTCGAAAGGATTGATTTGCAAGGCTTACCATGTTCGCTTTCGTTGATTTAATTTGAGGGATTGCAAATGTTTTGGTATCCTCGCATGTAGCTCAGATTTGCATTGATTGAGGATGAAATGAGGAAATGACCCTTATACATTATCATATTTACTTCACAAAAGTTCGAGATGAACACGAAGCAACCATACATGCAAGCTATTCGATACTCGTTAGCCATTGCAGAGATGGATCTATGTGGTCTGCTTTGCACATCAAAGTTGAAGAGGTTGAAGATGAAGGGGTGTCCATTGCAGAGGTTGAAGATGAAAGTGTTGTGATGGAAGAGGTTGCAGGTGAACGTGGGTGGGAGGACGTAAACGTTGTTGCTGGAACCGCTTCCATGGAGGCTTTATCTGATTCCGAGCCATTTGCACAAAACGAAAGAGTTGTATCTGATTCCGCAAGCAAGCGTATTCATTTCCAACGAGGAACGAAGCACCCGTGTTTGATTCCATAGGGGTGTATTCGATTATAACCTCCTTTATTCGATTCCACATGGGTGTATTTGAATACAACCCCCCTTATTCGGTTCCAAACATGGTTATTTGGTTCCAAGGTTCCTTATATTCACAAAATATGATATTTTAAAAATAATTATTTCACTTAACTTAAATACATTTTTCTTCATTTTAAAAATTTATTTTTATTTTTATTTCTTCTTATAATAATTTTAATAATTATATATATTATTAACAATTATCATTTTATATTACTTTTTAATGGTATTTTGGTAATCTTTAATTTCTATAAATTAAATCATTTTTTTATTTGTCCCATCAATCAAATTCTACATTAATTTTCACAAACTATACTTTTAAATTCACTCTCACTCACCTCCAAATCCCTTCAAAAAAACCAACTCCAACTCACTCCAAAGCCAAAGTTTCTACTGTGGAGCTCATAAAAATGTGGCAGAATGAAAACAACTTGGGCACTCATGATGCCAAAATGATTATTATTATTTTTGTGTTCCTGTAATTTCCTTTTCAACTTCTCATTCTTCTTCCTTAGATCTAGTACAACATTTTCCTTTTCAAAACAAACTTCCATTTCTTCAGTTTTTCTTTGTAAGTGTGCTTCAATTCCAAATTCTCCTTCATCAACCCATTCAAAGTAGTTACATGTGAATTACTCTACAATAAAAATTACAAATCATTAATAAAAACTTCATCACTATAAGTAAAGCATTTTCTCACTTACTGGCCAATTTCTACATCTCAAAAATAATCTTCCTTTGTTCTTTAAAGTAGTTTCCTTCAACAACAACAATCTTTCCCCATAACCACATATTTTTTATGTTAATTGTGAATAGGATCCCCATGTTTGCGATATTCTTGAACCAATGCTCCTTTGCGTGCAACCAAATCCTCCACTATCAGATTTCATTTCACTACAACAATGATTTCGAAAGTAAATTACCTACATGGTCAAACCCTATATCCCCAATCCCTCCCTCTATTCCCATGAAAACAAAAATCAACTTACTTCCCAAAGAAGACCAACTCCAACCTTTTGTTCTTCAGGTTTCTTTCAAGGTTAAATGATGATTTGGTCTTTCGTGAAATGCATAACAAGCACACCTCTAATCTCATATATGAATTTTGGTTCAAGTAAAGAACCCCTAAATAACCCTAATTTGAGCTTCCATTAAAAAAAAATGAAACTTTCATTTTTAGAAAAACATCTACAAAGTGTACAGATGTCATGAAACGTGACACTTCATTAGCCAAATCACTCAAAAATTAACGTTGTTGGTATTCGAGGACTAAATCCAATAGTTTCATTAAGGAGATGGATGAAAATGAAGCAAAGTTTGGAATAGGGACTAGTTGAGGGACAAAAAAATATATTTAACTCTTTTATATAAAGGGAAAAAAAGTTGTTTTGAAAATATGATTTATAAAAGTTATCATCTACTCTTTACAAAATATTATTTTTCTTTCTCTACACTTTTTCATAATTTATAATCAATCAAATTGTATAGTAGGAATCCTAATATAGAATACTACCATCTAATCGACAAGAATATCCTATAAAGTAATTTTATATTTTATTATTTTCTTGAATTTTTTTAAAATCTTACATGTATGTGATCGCATGATTGATTTAAAAGAAATAATTTCTATATGTGATTATTATGGTGCGTTAAAATAATTTATTTAAGTTTTTTTTTGTAAAAATAAAAAATTATGTGTGAAATCTATTAAAACGTTTAAAGAATAATTCTGATGTATTATTTTAAAATATAGAGTACCATATGCATATATATATATATATATATATATATATATATATATATATATATATATAAGGATCGTATAATTTTTCATCTATTAAAGGAACAGGTGCACAAATATGCACAAATTATAATAATATCTAAATTATGACTAAAACAATATTTGATTGCATAATATCCATTAATAGAATTGTTCATGTATGGGGTCGAGTCACCTAAGTCTGTGGGCTTGGCGCTACGTTCGTCTGATCTTCTCGCCGTCCTTAAATGCGTAATAAATGCGTAATTAATGAATCTGCCTACCTCTTACCTTTGACCTGTATTTATAATTTTGATCATGGGCCTAGGATTAGCAGGGCCTTAATCACGGCCCAATCCAGAGCCCAACCCTCTAATCGATGTTTTACCTTAATCACCTCTGTAGATCTACCAGTTATGCTCGTCCGGTCTGAGTGCTCGAGTCCTGCCGAACGTCCCACGTGTTTTGCCTGGGACCGTCCGGGGGTCACCTGGTACAAGAATATTTGGTATATCTTAACACTCTCACTCAAGTTGGTGCATGAATATCACACATTCCCAACTTGAATAGAGAGTCATCAAACAATCTTCTTGACACTAACATCAACCAAGTGCAATTCTTATCTTACAAAAGAAAAGGAAATTATTCTACCTTCAAGCTTCTCTTTGATGAAATGTCTATCAATCTCCATATGCTTTGTTCTATCATGTTGCATAGGATTGTGAGCAATTGTTATAGCCGATCTATTACAGTAAAAACTCATAACTTCATTTGGTGTAAAACCCAAATCTGATAGCACATTTTTAATCCATAAAAGTTCACATACACTTAGTGTCATGCCTTTGAATTCTGCTTCAGTACTAGATCTTGCTACTACAAGTTGTTTTTTACTCCTCAAAGTCAAGAGATTCCCTCCTACAAAAGTAAAGTATCCAGAGGTAGATCTTCTATCATCTTTTGAATCTGCCCAATATGCATAAGTGTACCCTTTTACCTTTAAGTTTCCATGATTTAAGAACAAAATTCCTTTTTCAGGAACGAACTTCAAATATCTCAAAATCCTTTCAATAACATCCATATGAAGCTTTCGTGAGTCATGCATAAATTGGCTAACAGCATTCACTACATAGGTGATATCTAGACGTGTATGACACAAATAAATTAATTTTCCTACCAGTCTTTGGTATCTCCCTTTGTTTATGCTTGCTAAATTTGAGCATTGAAAGAGTTTATGATTTTGTTCAATTGGTGTATCAGCTGGTTTACTCCTAAGCAGCGCAGTTTCAGATAGTAAGTCAATAATATATTTTCTTTGGCATAGGAAAATACCATGTTTTGATCTAGCTACTTCAATACCCAAAAAATATTTGAGGTTTCCAAGTTGTTTCATCTCAAATTCAAATGCAAGGTATTGTTGTAAACTAAAAATCTCATCTTGGTCATTTCCTGTAACAATCATGTCATCTACATATATAATCAACGCTTTCATTTTTCCCTCTTCAAAAATTAGGTGTGATCAGAGTTACTTGCTCTATAGCCAAAAACCTTCATAGACTTGGTAAACCTTTCAAACCATGCTCTTGAGGATTGTTTTAATCCATATAGTCTTCTTTAATTTGCAAACCTTGATTGAATCTGTCATGCTTGGTAGAGAATCCATATAAATTTCTTCTGAAATTTCTCCATGTAAGAAAGAATTTTTCACATCAAATTGTAGAAGAGGACAATCTTGGTTTTCAATTAGCGACAAAAGTATTCTCACAGTGTTGAGCTTGGCTATCGGTGCGAACGTCTCTTGGTAATCTACACCATAAGATTGAGTGTAAACTTTAGCCATAAGTTGTGCTTTATATCTCTCAATAGTTCCATTGCTTAATTGTAGATACTCATTTGTAGCCCACAATTTTCTTTCCTCTTGGTAAGGACACAAATCTCAAGTGTTGTTCTTTTTCTAAAGCTGTCATCTCATCAACCATTGTTCTGGTCAATCTAGGATCTGCCAAAGCTTCCTGTATATTACTAGGAATAAAAATTGAAGATAATTGAGATACAAATGATGCATATGACTGAGATAACTTGTGAGATGACACATATTTACTAATGGGATATTTAACTTTGGCTTGGAGGTCTGGTTCATATTTAGTTGGAGGTTGACCACGGTTAGAACAAGGCGGAAGATGATATTGAACAGTAGTAGACTCAGTGTTTGGTGTGTTGGTGGTCTCACGTAGACAAGAATCAATTTCCTGATCGGTTTCATCTAAATTAGTATTATCCAGGGTAGAACGAAGAGAAACAATTTCATGATTAGTTTCATCTACATTAGTATTATCAAAGATAGGATCAGAAGATATCTTTGAAGAGTCAAGTTAAACCTGTGGAGATGAGCCAATTGGTTATGATCAGAAGACACTATATTATCTGGAAAAGAAGTGTCCATATTTAAGATTGACTCACTTCCTGTAGAATCATCCTCAGAAGATAATTTATCTTCACAATATAATTTTATATTTGAGATATCAAACATACTAACATCATGATTATGCACTTCACTTTCATTGCCTCCTTGAAGTGAAAAATCAACATAAAAAAAATTCATGCTCATTAAATGTGACATCCATAGAGATATAAAATTTCTTCGATGGTGGATGGTAAATACGACAACCTTTTTTAGTTGATCCATACCCAAGAAAAACACATTTGACCGCTCGTGCTTCAAGTTTTGTACGTTGATGTGAGTGTAAGTGAACATATATAACACATCCAAAAAAATGAGGGGGTAAATAAACTATGGGAGGAAGGATACAATGATCAGACAACACATCAAAAGGCCTTCGGAAGTTAAGCACATTAGAAAGGGCTCGATTAATTAAATAAACAACAGAGCTCACAACCTCACCCCATAAATGAAATGAGACATTACCATCTATCAAGAGTGATCTTATCACCTCTAATATATGTCTATTTTTCCCCTCAGCCACTTCATTTTGTTGTGGTGAATAAGGACATGTAGTTTGATGCAAGATGCCTTTAGAGTTCATGAACTCTATTAATTCAATCTTAAAAGATTTCCCTTCATTGTTTGATCGAATGACCTTAATAAATGTGTTAAATTGTGTAACGATCATATGATAGAAGGAACGAACCACATCACACACATCACTTTTATGTTTAAAAAAAACATTCAAGTTATCCTAGTACAATCATCAACAAAACTGATAAACCATTTTTTTTCATTATGTGTAGGTTATGGGGCAGGGGCCCAAACATCAGTGTGAATTGATAAAAAAAATATAAGTAGTGGATATTCTATTATATGACGTTACCTGAAAATACACACAATAAAAATCTTAAAATATTTAATGTAAAAAAATTTAATAGATAAAAATAAATAAATTTTTGAAAGATAAATTAAGTAAATACTTTTTATACAACTTATTTAAATAAAAAGACCCATCTAAATACGAAAAACATAATGTTACTTTTAAAAAATAAATAAAAATATCAAAAAGTTTAATAAGAATTTAATTAGTTTCAAAACTTAAATGATAATTTCATTATAATATATATTTTTTAAATACCATTATTTTTATAACAAATCTTATATAATTATATCTTTTATATCATTTAATATTTATCCACTAGTTTATAAGCTAATTTATGAAACGACTCTAATTCAATAACTTAGTTTATCAACTTGGAAGTTATAAATTAAGATTTTATAGACTAATTTTGCTAAAACAAATCTCAAAATATTTATTAAATATAGTAATATAAACATAAAGTTGCTGACCTTATTTTCTTCAATTTGATTTAATGTAATTGTTACATGTTTCACATTAATAATATCGATAGATTCTATGTCAATGATATATGAATAAGAATTGAATGAAGGTTCTAACTATAGATGACATGTTGAAATTCAATTCCATAAAAGTATGATAAAATAAAGAGTGGAATACGGTGTATTAGAGCTTCATACAATACTCTCTATTTTATATATGTTAATGTATACACTTTATGAGCCTTTCTTTTTGGGATTAAATTTAACAACAATCATAAAATAATGATATCTTAGGGGAGTATTATAATTAATATTATTGAAGATAAATAAAAAGATAACTATGTGATTAATCTTTATCCTCTTTATAGTTATTAACTATCTCATATAAGTAGATACATAAACTTCCTATACTCAGAATCCTAGTAATTAATATATATATATATATATATATATATATATATATATATATAAATATATATAATTCTAAAAAACTCACTCTTACGTCTCCTATAATTAGTGGTTGTTAAAAAGAGACAAAAAGCAAACTCCAATCTAAAAAATAAAAAAAAACAAAGCAATTTTAGTGAATTATTGGTTTTCTTTTATTGCAATCCTGTCTATCATATTTTCTTTTACATTCTCTTTACTATTTTATAAAGAAAGTAAGAGAGGAAAATTACATAATATTTTAAAAATATAAAAGTGTAACATCCCAAAATACAGTAATAACCATAAATTAGAATTAATTACAATTAACAGTCACACAGTGCAGTCTTACATTAAAACAACGCTCACAAAGTCGAGCGGCATAAAGTACAGAAGCAGATTGTAACATGACAGAAATAATGAAGCACTAGGATCGAACGGTTTACAAAATAAATATCGAACGATCACTACAAAACACTAAAGTCTAAAGTCAGCTGGACGACCTAAGGCTCGGCCTTAACTTCAACGTCCACCAAGTTCTCCTCTTCAATAACGTCCTCCAACAATGCCTCGCCTTCTGCTCACATTCACACGGATGATCATTGCAATGACAGGACGGACGTACAAGGACGAGAGACAACACAAGGTAAAACGAAGGGTAAGCTTATGAAATTTAATTCATACACCAACATATAAATTTAACATTTCAAATCAACAAACATGCATACAGTTCAACATGTATAATCATACGAAATCTATCATTAGACGGACCGTCCGGACAGTATGAATCTGTGTAGCTACAGGCGTCCTTGCACCCGGGTGATGTAGTAACTGGAATAATCACATCAGCTGCCACCCGAGGTTAGCCCTACCAAAGTACCCCTAAGGACTAGGGCCTCCTGCCGTTCCCACACATGACCTACCCCCTCTACGTGAGGACGAGTACTCACGGAACATCAGGATGGACAGCCAGCATTAGCATAACCACAGTCATACTTTACCAATTCCAATATTCAATACATGAGTCGTTCCTCCCCGGAACGCTCGTTCAAATTCCATAATCGTATATTTGTTCCATATAAAGTTCACCCTTTATAATCCTTTACTTTATTATTATTTTCCTCATTAGTTACATGAACATAAAATAACGAACGTCCAGCCCTCTAAAGGACAAGGACGAACGATAAGAATGATACTAATGATTTTCCTGTTCAGAATAGAATAAGACTAAGAGAAGTATTTTTAGATAAAAAGGACCGAATAAACTAAGGAAATCTATGACGAACGTTAATTTCCACGTGAGTCAGTTAAATGAACTAACTCGTTTGAGCCCACACTGTTACTTAAACAATGATTCCATTAAGGAGACTTTAGACCAGATCCAATGTAAGGAGAAGAACCAAGAATGTTGAGAACTATCTTTGGAGTAATTCACATACGGAAGTCCGATGCCAGTATATGACCGAACATGGGTAAAAGGGAAATATTATTATAGTTGAGCGAACGTTATTTTATCAAGGTTGATTATACGATAGTACGAGCGCTTAGTATAAGACCGAGCACTAATTTGGGTGAACGCTAGGTGTAGGACCGAGCGCTACTTATTTCGAACGCTAGGTATAAGACCGAGCGCTACTTATTTTTCTTTTAAAGTACGAGGGTATAAATATATTATTATTTTATTTCAGACGTACGAATACCTCTAGGCTGAGCCGATCGTTCAAACCTAGTATTTTACAGGAGGACGCTCGTTCTCGACAGAGTTCTTTCCAAATGAAAGAATTCCATTTTTAACAGTTTACTAGAAAACCGAACGGTAAATGACCGTTCGATAACGAACGTACATTATCATAGTGGGAATTCCATATTTCAGATTTTCGTCTATTTATAACTCAAAGATTCAACATATCAGTTCATACTTTATAAATTCATATCAAATATCAATTTACATACTTTAGAAGTCACATTATTCATTCATACTTCAAGGTGATAAATCATATTCACATTCGTATATATCAAACATTATCATACAGGTCAACCAACATACACCATATTCATTCAATCAAACAACGATCGTTCACACAAAATACAAAATATGAATTAAATCAAATAAGCTTCCATTACCTGGATTCGTGAGCAAATTGTCCTAAACGCAAGGTTTTGTGGCTCGTCCAACTAACGTTTTTTTTTTACCCTCAACGACCACTTAATTCTTCCCACTAAATCTAACCATAAAAATCAAGAAATACTTAGAATTTAACTCTTCATGCAACCAGAATTTGGCTTTGCATGTGACAAGAGAACGTTCGACGAAGAAGAGAAACTTACCAGTTTCAGAATCTGGAACTGTTCGGTCCAGATTGTAGCTTACGACGCCGGGAGTTCTCCTATGGTCTCTGAAATGGAATCGGAGAAAGGAAGGATGAGTTACAGTAGAGAGAAGAAAAGGTTTTCTAGAGAGAAGGAGGAGAAAATGAAAAGTCAGGTTTCAGGAGGAAGAAGGGTGCATGCAGAGAGTGGAAAGAAGTGTTTCAGAAAAATCATTTTTCTTTCCCAGGCAAAACGAACGCGCACTCTCATACGGACACCTGTCTTCCACTACTGATTTTCGAACGTTCCATTCTTGACACCTGGCGTCAGTGTGCAGAGTTTGGGAGTGCGTTTTAAATGGTTTGAGCAGGGTTTTGACACATTAATTTTGATTTGACAGGTGGGTTACGGTGTTATTTTCCAAGGTCTTACAAAAAGACATTTAATACTTAGCATACAAAATAATAGCACTATCTATTTTTTATAATATAAGCAAAATAAATTATTTCATACGAATCTCAAATACAAATAAATTTGAACTAATTTTATTTCATTTAATCGGCTATCCTTAACTTTATTTCATTTAATTTAGAATTTATTGGTAATGATTATTTTCTTAATTTTTTCAATAGCAGGTTGAGAAAATAAAAATTTATGGGGAGGTGATGGTGTTCTTCCATAAGAGGAAATCACACCTCATCCACATAGCACAGTCATTGATTATAAATGAAAAAGTTAGGTTAGTGTATTTAATTTATTCCTTGGGCTTTGCACAAACTTTAAATGATGCATATAATCCTCAAGGCACCTACATTAATGCATAGTATAAATTTGTACACGGGGCAGTTGAAGCATTACTAGATTCTTCACCAAACCCACCTTCTTCGTTTTCAGAATGTTTTTTTTTTTTAATAAAAATCTTATTTTTGAACCAAACATTTTTTCCTAATTGAAAAAATAAATAAAACAAAAGCAACGTGATTTCGTCATATTTAGAAAAGAAAAAGAAAAGGAAAAAATTGTAGAGGCAGAGTTGAGAAGAATCTATCTTTATTAACTACGAGTTGATGATTGAAAAAACAAGATTTTGGATGGAGCGAAAAAAGAGTTTCCATAGTATGAAACTGATGTTTCTTAACGTTGTATCGATTTGAAAGTATAAAAGTTGCGATGTATTCGGTTCTTCTTTTTGCTTTAATCAAACACCAGAATGAGTATCTGTCATGCACCACCGATAATCCACTATGTGAAACAGTAAAAATTTTAATGATGGAACCGTTGTGCTTTCGCTTTCGCTTTCGTCGTTGCTCATGCACATTGCATTGAATTAGTGATCCCAGCTCAAACTTCAAACTGCTACACTAGCAAGTCAAGATCTCTCAGTGTCACGCTCAAACACGCATGCTTAATTGCAAGCAAAAGCTTACGTTTGTTTGGAACGTTCACCTTAGTTTTACTGTAACATAGATAAATTATGAATAAAAAGGCTTCGGGTCTTCTTTGGGGACATAGTGACCCTTGTCCTAAATTTTTATGGACAATTGATAAAGATGTGATACACAGTAGACGTTCACGTTTGATATCAAGTACCAAACACATGGGGGAAGTTGGGGAATACAAGGATTTCAATAATTCCATAATTTTCGGTGTGACATGTACCACTATAACTGTGAACCCTTCTTAGTGATATCATAATACTATAAAGCATTATGAATAATAGAAAACGGTATCTTACCAGCTCATGTGGCAGTACTGAGAATCCAATAATAATTTCAATGATTAAAATGATATAGAAGATAAGTGATTATGTAATTAAGATGGTTAATTTCGATGATTGAGCATGCAATGATATAATGATAATGAGTAAAATGAAAGAGTTCACGAGTTGAAAATGGAGGAAATGTGTCTCCTTGGAAGTGATAGAAAGAAGGGTGTAGTGTAGGTATTTTTAAAAGGGGGCAAAAGGAAAGACAAAGGGGTGATTAGACGTTTAGTTGAAAGAGAACAAAATGAGCAATTTGTGTGCTCAAATTTTGAGATGAGCTTAGAAGTGAAGCCAAGGTGCATGGACACATTCTCATTATTATAGTTTTATTTGTTAGAGACTCGTTTGGACATTGGGCAACAATAGCTGTCCCGTGAACTCCTCCCAGACCAATACAAGAGCATGTTTTGGGGGGTTTAAGGACCACCTCATCCTTCACTTCACATGCCTTTGTATATATCTGGAAAATCCCTCTATTTCTCCGAACCTCTCTACAATTTATCAACATGCACAATCTGGATCCTGTGTCTTTTTGTCTCCTCATGGACTCTTCTCGTGTCAACAATAATTCAACCAAACCCAAACATTCACAACCACCCAAACTCACAAATCATCCCTTCATCAAACTCAAAAGCTAACAGTAATCATAATCACATCAACACTCATGCTTCCAGTAAATAATAATCATCGTCTTCATATAAATTAATATACCTTCTTCTTCTTCTTCTTCTTCTTCTTCTTCTTCTTCTTCTTCTTCTTCTTCTTCTTCTTCTTCTTCTTCTTCTTAGTAAAACCCATATATGAATTCAAAAAAAATACATAACTTCATTTTCAAACTAAAAACAAATAATTCAAGGGGCTAAGTTTTCTTAGCGCTTTTGACACTTTAGCTTTCATTTCCTATAGAGGTGATCCTTATTCAGAGATTTTCTCAATCGGCAATGGTCCAGGCCATGTCGTTCTGGAAGATCCAGTGGCAAACCTCGATTCGACCCGGACCGGACCCGAGCGAGACAAAGGCTCCGTGGGTGGGGCTCCAATCGGAGGTGTCCAGGTGACAGATGGCAATGCCGTGGTTGATCTTGGTCTTGGATTTCGGGTCGAGAATATCCGCTTCGTAGAGCCGAACCTTAGGAACAGCGTGGCAGTAATAGAGGAGGTACGGGAACAGGCTCTGGTGGCAGGACACGGATTGGGTGACTTTACCACCGTTGATTCCCTTAACGGGTCCCACCATCACACTCTTCTTCGAGCCCTTATCGTTCTCCGTGCTCCGAACGGCGACGTTTCGCCCTAAAACGGACGTGGCGAAGTCGATCATGTCCTCCAAAGACCCAACGCACCGTTTGGTCTCGCCGCGACTGGGCGCACGCTCGCATTCCTCCAAGCTCTCGCGCATCATCCTCTCCATGGAACCGTTATCGGAGGCTCGGAACATGCGCTTCAATTCGTCAATCTTGGAAACGGAAAACGGTAATTTGGACAAAATGCTCCGGGGCAAAAAGGACCTTTCCGGCATTTTATCTCTTATGTCAGGCATCGGCATCACCGTTCCTTCCTTCATCATCTCCTCCCTGAAGAATTTACCCGGCTCCACCCACTTATTTACCATTCTACCACTGGCCTCGGAAGCCGAAACGCTCAGCGTGGTGCTCACGTTTGTGTACTTGGCGAACGAGAAAGTGGCTGTTTCTTTTGAGTACTCCTTGAAGGTGTTGTTCACGCCGTAGGAAGTGAAACCCACTTTCGTGCCGCCGTTCGAGGATTTCGCGTACGAGGTGAACGCGTCGGTGCCTTCGTTGAAGGATTTGCCGTAGTTGCTGAAACCGACGTCGGCAGCGTTTGCGGATTTCGCGTACGAGGTGAAGGAGTCGGCGCCAACGTTCGCCTTGTCGCGGTAATTGGAGAACTTCTCGACGGCGCCGTTCCCTCCGGCGGCGTAGTTGGAGAACGTGTTGGTGGGGTTGTTCATGTCGACGCCGTAGCCTTTGAAGGTGTCGTTGGGAGCATTTGTGTTTTCGGCATAGTTGGAGAACCCGGAACCCACAACGTTGGACCCTGTCCCGTAAGAGGTGAACGCGTTGGTCGGGCCGTTGCCGTTTTTACCGTACGAGGAGAACGATTGTTCTCCGGCATTGCCGTTTTCAGAGTAAGAAGTGAACGACTGGGTTCTCCCGTTGGCGTCGTCGGAGTAGGAGGTGAAATCGAGGTTCGGGACGTTGGTCTCCTCAGAGTAGTGCTTGAAATCGCCGGCTCCGCCTGTGGCTCCAGCGGCGTAAGTGTGAAAGCTCTGCTGCACCACGTTCCCCTCGGTGCTGTAGCTCAAAAAACTGTCCTTGTGCCCGGCGGAGTCCCTGCTGTAGCGCCGGAAATCATTCACCGGAACATTCTCCCCTTCTGAGTAGTTCTTGAACGAATCCACTCCACCGGGTCGACCCGTTCCGTAGTTGGTGAAGTTCTTGTCTCTGTACACAGCGAAGTTCGCGTCCTTGTCGTGCTTCTCAAAGCTCGACCCCACCTCCGGAAAACAGAGAAGCTTCGCGGAGGCGCAGAATTCCGGAAGCCTCTGGTCAAGTGCGTTCTGAGCCGCGAGTTTCACGAACGCCGCCGACTCCGCCGCACTCAGCGGCGACGCCTTGGACAAAAGAAACGGAGGCTTGGGAAGCGTGCTGCGGATCTCTTTGTCCCAATAGCGAATCGCGTAGGCTTTGGGCGTGAACGGATTTTTCTCTCCGTCGGCGGCCCCGGCGAAGCTAACCTGCATTGAGTGAACAAGACCCTTTTCAGAAGTGGCAATGGCATGAATAAAACAATCGAAAAAATCCAGACTTGTAACAGTGACAGTGAAGAAAAGTTTTGCTTACACTGAGAGACGAGAAGAGGATAAAGAGACAGAGCAGCGTGAGTTGTTCGTTCATGTTATTCTCACTCTTTCTTCTCTTTTTGTTCGATTTTCCCCTTTTCTTTTAATTTTCCGTGAGTGAGAAATGAGGGGAAGAAAGAAGGGTAAGAGATTGAAAATTTTTGTGGTCTTGTGGAGTTGTACTCAGAAATTTATATTACGTGAGAGTGTGTGTGTGTCCGAGAGATAGAGATAGAGAGAGAGAGAGAAAGAGAGAGAGAAAGAGAGAGAAGTGTGTTATGTGAAGAGTGAAAGTGTTAGAATGTGACTTTATATTGGGCCTTCAATATTCCATGCTCCTGTGTGTGAATGCTGAGAAGTTCCTGCAATGTACATTTGCAAAAATTCAAAACACGCACTATTAATTTGCTGTCGACATTAAACTAATGATTATTTACTCTAATCACCGGGAAGAATGAGTACAAATGGTGTAAAACAAAAATAAGAGGGTAAGGTGAGTTGATGCAGCACAGATAGTAAGAGGAAAAAGTGCAATGAAACAATAACAGCGATAATGGAAAACTTAGATAAGGCATTGAATTTTTTTGGTTATGAATGGAAGATGAAGGGTTCACCTCATGACTGCTGCACTGTTTGCATGAACTAGAAATGTTGATACATAGCCACACATGGGGATGTGGGCGTATTTATAGGCATAGAAAAGCGAAAACGCGCATTCTATTTCTTATGCAGCATACGCGGTGAAAGATTAAACTAGGAATGTGTTTCAACTCTCTTTTACTTCCCACCACTGATTTTTTATTTCCTGCTTTTACTATTCATAAATAAAGAATTGGTGTAAAAAGGAAAGAATGTTGGGTATTATTGATTCACACATCACTACATATCAGAACAATGTCAAGCATGAGGCAGCCTGCAGCAGAAAAAACTTGATGGCTTCTCACGCAATTGAAATGCATTCTTAATTGTGAAGTAATTTCCAGTGAACAAAACATCCACCTATATGCCACTCCCTGCCCTGCGCTAAATTTGCTGATCATAAACACTTACTCTTGTTCAAAACATAAATATGCACTCAGTTTTCATTAATGCATAAACTACTCCTATTTAAGAGTCTTTTTATATCTTGTTCAAATTTCTCTAAAAATACCATGATTTAAAAAACAAGATCTTGAGGATTTTATACGACTTTTTCATAAATTAATAAAATTGTTATCTTATGCATTTTTTAATTATTTCTTAGAGTTGAACTAGTCTTTCAGTTAGCTATTTTTAAGTGTGACCTATTTTATAGTCGTGCACGTATATTCAGTTTTCAACTGTTTTATCTAAAGGCTTATAAAAGTCGTGTTTTTCAATTTAGAAGTATATGTAGAATATTTTCTACCTTCAAATAATGTGTGTTCAGAGTTTTTAACAAGTGGTATCAGAGTTATGTAAGGTGCCTGATACGGTGCGATCATGAGTGATAGGAATGTGGGGTTTAGGAGACAACGTGAGCGCATAAGCAAAAGAAAGAAGCGCAGCTAGAGAAATTTGTTTAGTCGACCATCCCAAAATTCGATGGTCATTATCAGTTTTGGTCCATGATCATGGAAAATTTCTTACGCAGCAAGGAAATGTGGCAAATTGTTGAAGACAAGATAGCTCTGTTAGGTATTCACCCCATTGAGGCTCAACAAAAAATTGTAGTTGAGGCTACGTTGAAAGACTTCAAAGTAAAAAATTACTTATTTCAATCCACTGACAAGGAGATCTTAGAAACCATTTTGGACAAGGGTACATCCAAGATGATTTGGATATCCATGCACCAAAAATACCAAGGTTCAACCAGGGTCAAGCAAACTCAACTCTAAGCCTTGAGACGTGAGTTTGAATTACTCACCATGAAAGACACATAAACCATTGATCAATATATGGGACGTACCCTCAGCACCATCAACAAGATGAAGTTCAATGGAGAAGTGATGAACTCAAGTATTGTGATCAATAAAATACTCAGATCACTCATCCTGAAGTTCAACTATGTTGTATGCTCGATAGAGGAATCCAATGATTTGAGCATTCTAAGCCTTGATGAACTTCATGGATGCTTACTGGCTCATGATCAACAAATGCAAGACTCTCAACCTGATGAACAAGTGTTGAAAATCACTCATGATAAAAGATCAGAAACAGGTCATGGACACAATCGAGGAGGTCGTGGTTGTGGAAGAAGCCATAGAGGACAATCATTGAATAAAGCACTCAAAATGTTTTCAGTGTCTCAAACTAGGACACTTCCAATATGAGTGCCCACAAGTGGAAAAGCAGTGTATAAGGAATCATCAAAGGTGGAGGATGAAATACTATTAGTAGCATATGAAGAGACAAATCAATCTGTGTAACTGGAAGATTGGTTTCTTGATTCCGGTTGCAGGGATTGTGCAAGACTATCAAACTTGGCAATGACACCACTATGGCAATAATAGCAAAAGGGAATATTCGAGTGTGCATCAATGACATCTCACATATATTCGCAAATGTATATTACGTACCAAAACTTAAAACTAACCTTTTAAGTTTAGGGCAACTCCAAGAGAAAGGTTTGGATACTTGCAAAATTTTCCATGAAGATTGTGGATTACTTCTTCATACCAGTATGAAAGGAAATAAGATGTTTACCTAATTGCTTCAATGAATCCTCGTTAATCACAATGTCTTCATGTAAATGAAGTTTCTGAACGAGAAACACAACTTTGCCATAAAAGGTTTGGTCATCTGAACTTTAAGGAATTGGCACAGTTGCCAACAAGAATTTCCTCTAAAGTCTCTCAAAGAAGTATGTACCTCATGTCTCATTGGCAAAAAACATAGGGACACTATACCAAGACAAAGCTCTTGGAGAGCCTCGATGAAACTCAAACTAATCCCTGTTGATGTTTGTGGTCCCATTTCACCCTCGTTTGATAACAACAAAAGATACATTTTGAGTTTCATTGATGACTACTCTCGTAAGATATGGGTTTACTTTCTGAATGCTAAATATGAAACATTTAGCGCATTCAAGAGTTTCAAAGCTCGTGTTGAAAAAGAAGCCAATGTTTCTATTATCTATTTAAGAACTGATATAAGTGGTGAATTTACTTCTGAGGAGTTTGCAAATTATTGCAATCATCAAGGGATTTCAAGACAAATGACCACAACTTACACTCCATAACAAAACAAAGTTTCAGAGAGAAACAATCGTATTATCCTGAATGTTGTCTAGGCAATCTTACATGAGAAACATGTTCCAAAATCATTCTGACCTTATATTGTCCAGTGGTGTGTTCACGCCCAAAATTGGAGCTCATCATCTACAATAAATCAACAAACTCCATAAGAACTATGGAGTGGAGCCAAGTCACATGTGGGTTACTTTCAAATATTCAGTTGCATTGGTCATGTTCATATTCTAGATCAGAAGCGGGGCAAATAAGATGGTAAAAGTCCACCATGTGTTCTTCTAGGGGTAAGTGAAGAATCAAAAGCTTACAAACTGTATAAGCTTGCTAACAATAAGGTAATAAGAAGAAAAGATGCAATGCTTGAGGAGGACAAAAGCTGGAATGGCAATGTAAAGAAGTGCAAGGATGATATTTTTTAGAAGATAAAGTTGTTACTTTAGAAGATGAATCTCTAGGTATAAAAGATACACTAGTAGGTTGTGCCCCACATGAGAGTCATGTTATTCATGACACTACTTCAGACCCATTGGTAAATCTTGATTCAAAGTCAGAATCTCATCATCCTCTAGCTGACAAAGGCAATAAGACACATGTAACCACCTGCACTGATGACCGACTATGAATCTTACCTCTCAATAACTAAAGAAGGAGAGAGCTTACTAGCCATAATGATGTGTAAATCTAAATATCCTCCCACATTTGAAGAAGCTCGTTCAAATTCAAAATGAAGGTATGCCATGTACGCTAAAATCAAAGCAATATAAAGGAACCACACATGGGAGCTGGTGGATCTTCCAAAAGGAATTACACCTAGTGGTGTAAAATGGATATTTAAGACCAAACGTAATGAAACTTGTCAGATAGAGAAATATAAGGCCAGATTGGTGACTAGAGGTTATGCTCAAAGGTTCAAAATTGACTATACAAAGATCTTTGTCCTAGTTGCTCGACTTGATATTGTGTGAGTCTTACTAGCTTTGACAACTCAAAGCACGTGGGAAGTCTTCCAACTTGTCGTAAATAGTTCATTCTTACATGGTGAACTTCAAAAAGAAATGTTTGTCCAATAGCCTAAAGGATTTATCAAAAAAGGTAAAGAAAATCAAGTGTATCAACTTAAGAAAGCTCTTTATAGGCTTAGAAAAGCTCCACGAGCTTGGTATAACAAGATCGAAGCATATTTTTCCAAAGAACAATTTGATATCGATGCTCTAGTGAACACACCTTGTTCATTAAAAGGATTCATGGTAATATTCTAATTGTTAGCCTATATGTTAATGACATAATTTTACAGGAAACAATCATCAAATGTGTGTGGACTTCAAAAGTTCGATGCAACTATAGTTTGACATGACAAACTTGAGAAGAATGAGGTACTTCCTGGGAATTGAAGTTATACAGAATGATGTGGGAATTTTCATTTATCAAAAATGCTATGCTCATGAGATGTTAACTCAGTTCAACATGATAGAAGGCAACTTTGTTCATAATCCAATGGTGTCAGACTAAAAAATGTAAACACCTATCTTCTTTTTAGTTCACACTTATGATTTTCCTATGTGGAAAACACATTTATGAAGCTAAAAATTGTTAGATGACCACATTTATAGAGTTAACACCTATCTTCTTTTTAGTTCACTTTTTTGTCACATATGAATATAATTTATTCATATCTTTCTCATATTGACAAAATTTTAGAAAATTAAAGTTATTAGCAGCATTAATTGTGAATCTTTTCCTTTATTTTCAGGCATAAATATTAAATATTGAGAGTTTAGTTGTTGAAAGTTATTAATATTTCATTAATTCATAGGTTTAGAAAATTAACATCTTTTTATAAAAATATAAATAATAGATTTTATAGAAATATAAAGATAAAACATATGCAAAAATATAACAGACTCTCTAAAAGTATAAGGACATATAGTAAAGTTGACTAATTAAAAATATAAATCAGTGTATGAAGAGACGAATGTAATGTGAATTGCTAGACTCTTCTAATCAATGCATTGACGAACTCGTTCAATATGTGTTGTTGAACTCGTGTGATTAGTGTATGGACACATTCATTTAATGTGTATTTTTAGACTCATCTAATTAGTATATGGACAAACTTGTGTAATGTATATGACAAGACTTACCTTATCATAGAATGAATAAAGTTGTATAATATGTATTAATAGATTCATCTAATATGTATTTGAAGAGACTCATTCACTTGCGACATATATGTATCATTGTCCATAACTAATCTTGCTTATTTAAAATTAATTTATTATATTCAAACAAAATTATTAGCTAAACCTTTAAAAATATTTAACACTTTTAATTAATTTGAGTTGTCTTATTCTTACTTCTAACAACAGACTTCTTTTTACATTGTGGTGTTTTAAATATTGGTATGTACATTTCAAATTTCAACTTTCATTCCTAAAAGCTTTTGAAGCCTTAAATCTTTATAATTCAATGAGTTTTCAACTTTTCTTGATTTTCTCTAAATCTACAAAATCGATCATACAAAATCGATCATAGTACCAATCCATAAATGACATAACTACATAATTTTAGTTATCGTAATGTAATATATATAATATTGTAGTAGTGATTGTTTTTAACTTTTATAAGAATTTGTAACATAAGGTTTTTTTGAAATTTCCTCTTATATCATGTAACAAAAATGGTTTGTTGAATAACTCTCGTCCTATGAATCAATTCAAGTTATATAACTCAATAAAAAATCAATAACATTTAGTGTGTTAACAATTGAAGTTAACTTTTACTTATTCATTATAAACTTTTTCATGGACATTTTTTATATTAACATTTTTACGTGAAGGGTGCCACGTTTCACACATGGACAAGGAATATACACCATCTATCATTATTGGATCTCTTTGAATAACTCGAATTAAAGTATAATCTTCATTTCTAAGTTCTTCATTTACAATTAAATGATATTTTCTTGGTAACATCCAACTTCGACGATCAAGTCTCATGCTTTCCTATCATCAAATTCACATATTAAAATTTTTTATATTATGGACTAAGTGATATATTATTGAATTATATATATATATATATTTATATAATATACTATAATTTTTTATATAAAAATAAATATTTAGTCTATTTATGATGACATAGACAATTTTCTAGTAGTTAATTTAGGAAGGTTTTGCGAATGAATTGCAATATAAGAATTTGATAACTTATTTTGACGATAAAGTTCACTCTAAAAAAATGTTAAATGATATTAACTTTTTGCACTTTAATTAGATTATTTCGTTATTTTGAAATTTTGATTATACTAACACTTCAAATGTGAAACAAGGAATCACTTGAAATGTACAAATAAATCTATCAAGAATACTACTACATTATATAAATACATGTTAAGAATACTATAATACTGTGTAGAAACTTATTACAAGAACACACCTAACTCGAATTTATTGATGCTGTTACTATGGGCTCATAGCCGACCGAACGGTAAAAATGCAGAAGAGTCAGTCTGACCGATGATACCTCTCAAGTCAGTGAACCGATCGGTTAAGACATCCGTTAAGGTAATTAATAATAATAACTGTCGGGGGTTAATGAAAATAATTGTCATTTATTGACAATTAATATTGTTATTCATTGGTGGTTAATGAATGAAACTTAACGGTAAGCTCATTATAATTTATAAATATATTTCTGGCAAAGGAGACAGGTAACTTAACTTGAACTGAAAACTTAGAGCTCTGATAACTAAATCTTGATTACAAGATTATTACGCAAAGTCACTGACTTGAGCGTCGGAGTGTCTTTTGCAGGCACCCTCCCCCGCGGCTCGGACAAGGAGAAGAGAGAAGACAGCAGAACTGGACCGCTCGAAGCGGACAACTTTGAATGTTTTGGATTAGGGTTCTAAATCCTGCCGAAACATTTTGGCGCCCACCGTGGGGCCCGAACCCACGACCACAAGGTTAAGAGCCTTATGGTCTACCAACAGAACACCGCCCTTCTTATGTATTAGAAAATTACTTTGGAAACTAATTAAAATATGAAAGATACGTACATGAACCCAAACGATCCACCGTTGGCACTGTTACTTTCGTCATCACCCTCGCCCTCGCATTCCCGATCTCGCCCATTAATCTTCTCCTGCTCATTTGTTTAAAGACATTCAGAGCATCCTCCAAAAGAAAGCTCGAATTCGCCCCCACGATTCCTAAATCTCCGTCGCACCTTGTTTACTCTACAACGACTCCAATTGAACCTCACGGTTTCGTTTTGCCGATCTATTGTCAGCGCGTTAGAGTCTGACCATGCCAAGATCTCTCGTCCGTCTTACGTCGCCGATGGCAAGGGCTTTTGGCTTAGTGTGGGGAACAGTCGGCAGTGGCGGCTGCCGCGGAGCGGCGGCCAGGGGGGAAGCGCGCAGGAGGTCGTACTCCGTTGGTACGTTCGAGTATTTAATTGACAGCTGAGGTTGCGGCTGAGTTATGCTATCCAGGCTTTTTATCATGGCGCGGAGGATTGGGTCAGATTGCACTTCCTTTCCCTTGGTGGCGGACGACGATTCGCTGAACAGAAGGAGGGGGATCAATTGTTCTGTTTATTTTATTAATTTCTGGTAATTGATTAATTCTTGGAGTGGCTTGGATAATGCGACTGTGGATGTCCAAAAAGAGAGCCAAGAAGGAACGCAGGCGAATTGAAGAGTTGATTAGAAGTAGAGGAATTCAATACGGTTCTTATTCTTCATTCTCTGTTGCTGTCAGAGACCAAATGAGGTTGGCAAGCAGGATATGGAGGGCACGTTCAAGGTGTCACTGTCTTAGTGACTGGAAATTATGCAGGTAACGCTTGCGGACGCAACGACTACGGCGCCGACCGCGCCATCCGTTGCGCCGTCCTTCGCCACCACAGCATCAGATGTCGATCGGTATTCTCCCCCAGCGACCATCACTCCGTCGCGCCCAGCCTCTACGAAAGTCATAGCAGCCGCCGGTGGTTCGGTTTCTCGAACTGCGACGACAACGAAGGGATCTTCGTCACGATAGCCAAGATGTTGCTTGTGAACTCCCTGGAATTCCCCGTGGTGGCCTATGTCTCCTGGAGAGATCCGCGAGCGGCGATGGAGTTTAGCTCGCTAAGCGCGTCGAGGCACATGTCCTGGGATGCGTACCAGTACGAGTTTATTGGAAGAGTTGTCGAACGGGTTTCTAGGGTGATTAATCTTGCTCCATTACATGTTGCGGATTGCCCAGCTGGCCTATGGACACAAATGCTAGCATCAAAGAAGATGCCTACGAGGCGTTCATCGAAACTACAGAGGTCACAGTAATCATGATTAATGACTTTAGCTCTTTTGCAGGCCACAAAGTGTTAGACATTGATGTCTCTGACACATCTTAATATGGGTTTCCCCATTCTGGTCATCCAACCCACAGCAAAACGGTTTTCTTGTCTGGCCGTTTCGCCTTATAACTTTAACTAGCTTAATTTTATTGCTTCGGACATGAAATCAGATTTTTTATTGTCACTTGTCTCTTGTTATGCTGACTAGTGGAATCTGGAACTGATAGAACCTAGAGCATGGAACTCGAGGACTTGGCATCATGTTATCTCTTCTACTGCCCTTGGATTTCAGGCAACAGTTGGAGCATATAATCATTCCCCGTAGAGTTATGCTGTTACTGAGGCAGCGTTGTGTAACTGATTATGTATCTAATGAGCCTTTGGTGAAGTTTCCACAACGACTGTAATTATCGCCAGGTTTGAAGATGCATATAATTTTCTCACAGTTCAAAATTCTAGTGTTGTTTTTCTTCGGTGCAGATAACAGGATTCTGTATACAAACTACTTGGCCAACTCTGAGAAATCTTTCGTGAACTCTCACCTTGGTCTTAGGACACGTTTCTAGAGAGCTCCTAAGACCTAAACCGAGCGGGTGAGGCAGATTTCTTTCGTGAACTCTCACCTTGGTCTTAGGGCACGCTTCTAGAGAGCTCCTAAGACCTAAACCGAGCGGGTGAGGCAGATTTCTTTCGTGAACTCTCACCTTGGTCTTAGGGCACGCTTCTAGAGAGCTCCTAAGACCTAAACCGAGCGGGTGAGGCAGATTTCTTTCGTGAACTCTCACCTTGGTCTTAGGGCACGCTTCTAGAGAGCTCCTAAGACCTAAACCGAGCGGGTGAGGCAGATTTCTTTCGTGAACTCTCACCTTGGTCTTAGGGCACGCTTCTAGACAGCTCCTAAGACCTAAATCAAGCGGCAAAGCAAGCTCTTTCGTGAACTCTCGCCTTGGTCTGGGAACATTTCAAAGGAACTCTTAGCGCAAAACCCGCTCGGACGATAAAGAACACATGCTAGTATGAATTGAAACTCAGGTAAAAATCCTCTACCGATCGATATAGCCTTATAAACCCAACGCAACATCAAAATTTTTGCTAGGGCTTGGGAGGCTTATGTTACTATGGGCTCATAGCCGACCGAACGGTAAAAGTGCAGAAGAGTCAGCCCGACCGATGATACCTCTCAGGTCAGTGAACCGATCGGTTAAGACAGCCGTTAAGATAATTAATAATAATAACTGTCGGGGGTTAATGAAAATAATTGTCATTTATTGACAATTAATATTGTCATTCATTGGTGGTTAATGAGTGAGACTTAACGGTAAGCTCATTATAATTTATAAATATATTTCTGGCAAAGGAGACAGGTAACTTAACTTGAACTGAAAACTTAGAACTCTGATAACTAAATCTTGATAACAAGATTATTACGCAAAGTCACTGACTTGAGCGTCGGAGTGTCTTTTACAGGCACCCTCCCCCGCGGCTCGGACAAGAAGAAGAGAGAAGACAGCAGAACTGGACCGCTCGGAGCGGACAACTTTGAATGTTTTGGATTAGGGTTCTAAATCCTGCCGAAACAGATACAAATTCAGATAATAAACTACAAGGAAATATATCATTTCTTGTAATGAATATTCCAAAAAATTAAGATCAAGAGTATATATAATAATTTCATCAATTGTCTTCAAATGCAAAACTCTTGAAATGATATTTGAACATAATTTTTCTTTTTCTATTCTTTAATCATTTTTGTAAGTCTGAAAATTTAATTATAAATTATCAAAAACTTCAAAATTTTGAGAATTTTTTTTTATTAAAAAACGATTTTAAATTAATTTTAATAATAATATTGTTTATGGTTGAATATAAAAACTCAATACAAACAATCTAATTGATTAGTTGAGTATAAATTTATTTAAACTAAACTCCACTTTCACTTGAGCCAACAAAAGATAATAAACTATATTTTTGCATAATTAATTGTAATATTCTGAAAACACTTTTTAAAATACTTAAGTTCTCTCAAAGGTAATAAAAAAACATTAACATACATAAAATAAGAAAAATATATATATACTAAGGCATGATTTACACATAAAAGAAGAAAAACAACATGAAGGAACTTTTATAGCAAAAAACTTGTTAATTTAATTTTTTTTATGTTGCTTTTTAGAAGTACTTAAAAAAACTCATCCAAAATAATGCTATTCAAATTTAAACTTATAATATCTTTTATTTTCATAAAATTAAGAAAAAAATCACTTCTTTTAAGCAATTTGAATCTATTAATTTAAAATATAAAAATGTACATTAACGGCTAAAATTTCCATGATCAAAACTTCGAAAAAAAAAGTATTTTAATAAGGAACGTGTACTTTACAAAGAACGTTTGCTTAATAAAATACTACACTTTAGATAGATAATGATACGAGGAAGAAAAATCCTAATATATTGATATCTAGGACTACTTAACGACTGTAATATTTTAATTGGAAAAAAATGTAATACTCTAGTTTTTATGTACAACTCATTTTTTCTAACATATATATATAAATAAAATTTTGAAATAAGTAATATTGTATTTATGTAATAGACATGGAAGATATTATTATCCATAAAATTGTCTAAGAATGTGTTTACATGAGATAATTTAAGAGAAGATGAAAATAAATTTAAGAAACGTGGATAGATGGAACTCAAGTCGATTTCAAAATAAAGTTTGTATTGTTTTTTTAAGAAATATGAAAATAAAAATGAATGAAAGTCTGTGAATAATTTGATTAATAAGATAAATAATTTTCTTTAATAAAATTAAATATAAAATTATTATTTTATTCTTATAATAAATATTAATATATTATTATTTTATATATAATATATTATTATTATAATGTAATCTCAAGGAACTTGTTTATCCTCTCCCATGTCCAAATAAAACACACTCACACAGAATCAGTTTCATAATAAAAAAGAGTGTTCTTTGCCAATGACATGATATGAATATTATGGTAAAATAATATATTATCTATGCAAATCTTTTTAACTTTGAAGAGATGAGATTAATGTCATTGGTGTCTTCACTCTCTCAGTAGAAAGGAACACCATTCACATCTGTGACTTCCTCCCAACAAATGAGTTCATACACCAAATCATAGATTAAACATAGCAGATAAAAAAGAAAAAAAAAAACCCTTTTGCCTATAAAATCAAATTACTTCATTAAAGTGTAAGTTTCAAACTTCAATTTTCGATTTTACATTGTCATCAATCTCCCCTGTGGCTCAACCAAAAGTGAGAAAATAATAAAGAGAATGGTTGTGTGATATATTATTATTATTATGAATAAATAAAAAAAGAAAACAGGAGCACGCCATTATTAAAATATTGATTTAAAAAATGGAAATTTTAAAAATAATAGAAGGCTGAAACGAGAGACGTCTGTGATTAAGTGAGAAGAGTTGGGAGAATAAGACAGGATGAGAATCACAAGCGAAGGAGGTGAAGACAGGGAGGGACACGTGGCAGTGGATGATTGGTGAGAGAGCAAGATTATTATAAAATCTAACGCGTTTAGCCGCTAATGATTTTGTTTTGTAATTGCCCCCAACCTTTTCGTGATCCATCTTTTGGTGTTTGCAACGATAAATGCACAATGGTGAAGGACAGTGACAAAGGCTCGTGAAAATGGCACAGTTTGCAATTCATGGAAGGAGAAAAACTTACTTTATACATTTTACTTGTTTGCATTTGTGCCTAAAGACAGTTACTTCGAGATATGCTTTGTTTGAACTATGTCAGTTCTGATTGTGACCAAAATTTCACCTTCATAAACTAACACACCAACCATTATTATTTCTTATGCTCTTTGTTTTTCTCCTGTACAAACCGTCATCTGGGATTAAAAATATAGCTATTGTTGAATTCTAGTGATCTATAAACCCTAGCCATGTTCCCTTTTGCCCAAGTGGATAGATTATGTTATAATTGTTAAGAATTTGGATTTTAAGTCTAATTTAACCGTATAAAATTAGTTTATAAAATGAGTTTTGTATTCACTAAATTGATCTTTTTTTAGTCATGTGAGACTTCTACATGAGATAGACAAAAAAAGCTACCATTCATACTTCATTCTCGTTTAATTGTTTGATGATCTTATTGTTATTATAATTAGTGAGAAATTGTTTGGAAAATGGGAATAGTTGATGAAAGATAATGAAAGACACATGTGGAAGGACAAAGGAGCAGATGGCAAAAGAAAAGGAAAGATGATGATTGTAGGAGATTTGTTTGATATATAAGGTACGCGGTTTTTAGAACACATGTGATGATGGACCCAATTAACAAGCATATTCAATACTAACAAAATGTGGAAAACAGAATGCACAAGAATAAGCGGAAAATGACACCATCAAATTTCATCTTTTATCATATCAGACAATATCAACAATACCCTCTTTCAATTTTCTCCACAACTTGCCAAATATTTCACCTAATTCTTCTTTCAAATGCTCAATGTCAAACATTGAAACACCCTTTTACCACAATTAAACGTGTCAAGCTCTTAACAATTTCATGGCACACGGATTTTGTACCAGACTCAGAATAAAAGTACTTGTGCTCTTTCTGCATTATTCTTCCTCCATTGGCTAGTTTATCTCAAAGCATCACAGGAAAGAAATGACTTTGAACGTGACATTTCTTAGGTTTATTAAAGAAAAAAGTTTCCTGAATAGATACATAGTTTTCACTTTTATATAATGTTTTTACTTATTCATTCTACGCAATATAAGATTTAAACTTATACTTAAAATTCTAAAAATCTCTCGTTCAAAACTGAGTTTCTTCCATATTGATACATTCCCCTACAGTAAAAACATTCTTCATCACAAGTATCTTCTTACGTATCACCATTCATCTTTAACTGAACATGTTTACTTGTGTTGTTTGTGCATCATTCTTCCTCCCTAGGCTAATTTGTCTTAAGCTATCACTGAAAAGAAATGAGTTTGAACGTGACATTATAATGCTTGTATATTGATAATAACAATAGCTATTTTCTGAATTATCTGAATACATCACCTGTTATAAAAATCGAGTATTTCCAAATATATACTCTCCTATTATAAATATTTTTGTCTCATTTAAATAGTTAATAATTTTTCTATCCAATTCTTTAACCATTGTCCTTGAGGTAAAACTGTATAAAAAATGACACAAATTCGGTAAGGTCACCTTTTTAGATTGTTAGTTGGGTTCAATTAATTGATTGAATAGATTGACAAAATAGTAGCTAATTAAAGAACAAAAGCCTTAGAAAGAAGAGAAAGAACATGAATAAACTAAGATTCTTATTTATGATACATGTTGGTTTATAAAATTTGTGTTTTCCCTTTCTCTGCTTGATGCCTCTCTCAGCTTTAGCTTTAATTGCAGAACATAATAATTCAGTCTTTAGTTCTGTCACGTTCTTGATCTCAGTAGCAGGAAGAAACTCTGTTGAAATCAGAATGGTGACTTTTCATGTGTTTGTTCACAAGCTAAACAAAACCACGAGCATATCTCTTCTTTTCATAGAAATTTCACCCTTTGTTTAATATATATTTTGAGAACTTTGTCAGCTAAACTTTAATTTATTTTATCACTCTTATTCATATGCAGGTCAGTCTTTCTTAACTCTAATTTTTAAGCAAAGTTTTCATCATTAGGGTAACTCATCCAAATGCAAGCCTCTCTTGCATATCGAACAAGGACCATACAATTTTGTAAGACCAAGTTAATGCTTAGAAAGAGGTAAATCTTCTCTTTCATATTCAGTATTATGATCGACTGTTGTCAAGATCTTCTTAATATGTCAAAATGACGACAGAAATGGCACTATCACCGACTTCCCCATATGTGGAATCCATCAATGAGTTTCAGTATTGCAGCACATGAAAAAAAATGAAATTTCTGAATTGGATATGGGAAATGAGTTCTGCTATGCTGAGGGTCATGATTATGAGACTTGGAAGTACATGCATGTCTGATAAGCGTAGTCAACAAATTGGTTCAAAGTTTAAGCATTTGACTTTTGAACAAATGGTCAATTGGTCACTGTGATTTAACTAGACAAATTTTAGATGAGTTTGGTGTTTTAAGCAATGTTCTAACAAGAATTTAATTCAACTCTTATTTTTAATTAATGGGTTCCTGTTAGGGCCTGGCGAGTATATGAGAGAAGGAGATATAGGAGGGAGAAGGGAGAAGACGAACGTGCTAACATGGACGAGCAGAACATGGACGAACGTTCGGAGCGAGGGGCGAGGACGAGCGTCCCAACGATGGGCGAGGACGAACGTCCTAACATGGACGAGCGTCCCAACGAGGGGCAAGGACGAACGTCCTAACAAGGACGAGCGTCCTGAATAAAGAAGAGCGTCCGCAGCAGAGAGGAGCGACAGCGTTCGTCTAAATGGCAAGCGGAAGATCAGGCGGGAATTCAAGGGGCGATCAGCAGAGTTAATTAGTAATAAATACAGTAAATAAGGACAGATTGATTCTTTCCAAATAATTACTAATAATTACTAATTATTCCTTACCTTTTCTGGAAGGAGTGATTAATATTATTAATAAAGGGCACCTAGAGGTTAGGAGGTATGTTTTTGATTATTGGAAGTATTGTTAGAGAGGTTATGCTCTCGTGTGACTGAAGGAGAACCTGCTCCCAGTCATTGGTTGTGTTTGTGATTACCCTAGTCTCAATAATAAAGATTTTCATTCATTTGAGTACGTACGTTTACAGTGAAAGGCAAGTTACGTGGTCAGACACGTAACAATTGGTCCGACCTGCCGGATCTTATTGCAGGGAGTAAAGCGTCATGGAGGGAAGGCTGAATGCTGTGGAAGGAAGAATGGAGACCCTAGAAATATCTATGGGCGGGCTGGAGTCAGCAGTCCAGGAACTGGTGAGGGTGTTAGGGGAGCGAGGTCGACGGGATGACGGCCACCTTGATGGTAGCCAAGGATCAATCAACGGGAGGAGGAATGACGAAGAAGAAAGGATTGGAAGCGGCGCAGAGGGTGGACACCAAGAGGAGCAGCCATATTGGAGGAGGAGGGTCGAGTTACCCGTGTTCGAAGGAAACGAGCCTATGAACTGGATTTATAGGGCGGATAAATTCTTCGAACTGCAAGGGGTACCGGAGGACGAGAAATTGCGCCTGGCATACATCAGCATGGAAGGGATAGCCGGACACTGGTTCCGGTTTTGGAGGGAGAAAGCCAGGAACAGATCATGGGCCGGGTTGAAGGAGGCATTGGTGATCCGGTTTGGAGGCAGAAATCGAGGCACGGTCTTCGAAAGACTGGCATCTTGTAAACAAACGGGATCTGTGGGAGATTATATTCAAGAATTCGAGGTATTGGTGGGCCAAGCAGAGAAAATACCCGAGGCACAATTAATGGGGTATTTCATGGCAGGTTTACAGGAGGGGATACGTAACCAACTCAGGTTGCTTGACCCAAAAGAGTTTATGGACGTCATGAGACTAGCAAGAGACGTGGAGGCGTTCCAGGCTGGGACAAGGGCGAGCGGAGGCATCGTCAGCAAGGGACAAACGTGGGGAAAGCCGAGCGGTGCAGTGACAAGGGTGGATACTGGCCGCCACAATCAGAACCGAACGGGTACTGTGGAAAGGGAAGGAGGTACAAGACGAGAAGGTGAGCGAACGTTCTCTAGCGCTCAGGGCAGGAACGTACGGGATTTACCGTACGCGGAGTACGTCAAGCGCAGGGAGGAAGGGAGGTGTTTCCGGTGCGGAGGACCGTTCGGTCCGGGCCACCGCTGTCCAGAAAGAGGGATTCGGATGCTGATCTTGGCCGAAGAAGAGGAGCCAGGAGGGGAAGAAGAGGTGGAGGTGGAATGCGAACAACTGGAGCTGTCTGCTCTCTCAGCAGGAGGGCTCACCCAGCCCAGAACGATGAAGTTGCACGGACAGATAGGGACGCAGCAGGTTTTGATCCTAATTGACAGTGGCGCCAGCCACAACTTCATCAGCAGGGAATTGGTAGAAGATCTATCTTTACCCGTCGTGGATACACTACCCTACAGGGTGAGTTTGGGGGATGGACGGAGGAAGGAGACGAGAGGATGTTGTGAATCAGTAACGGTTCAGGTAGGGGAGATTGTGATCAACGAACGTTTTCACTTGTTCGAATTGGGCGGAGTGGATGTGATACTGGGGGTCGAATGGTTGGCCAAGCTAGGCGAGGTAATCATAAATTGGGGGCAGCTAACCATGGCGTACGTACAAGCAGGGAACAGGGTGACCATCAAGGGAGATCCAACTCTAACTAGGAGGTTGGTGGAACCTGCAGCTTTGCTTAAAATGAAGGAAGTCGAGGTCTGGTTATTAGTGTGGGAGCTGGCGGAGACAGAGAAGGAAAAGGAACCAAGCCCGTACGTTCCGGAAAAAGAGACGTTCGGTCCAGGACTGACTCGGATGCAGACGTTCGACATAAAGCGAATCCTGGAACGTCACGCTGAAGTGTTTCACGAGCCGGACGGACTACCGCCTGATAGGGGAATGGCTCATCGAATCCCCTTAAAGGAAGGGACAGACCCTGTGAATGTAAGACCGTACAGATATCCCCATGTAA
Organism: Vigna angularis; assembly: GCF_016808095.1. NCBI lineage: Eukaryota > Viridiplantae > Streptophyta > Magnoliopsida > Fabales > Fabaceae > Vigna > Vigna angularis. Next base: position 19,206,511 of record NC_068979.1, read on the forward strand.
TGAAGGAGGAGATTGAGAAACAGGTGGCGGAAATGCTGAAGGCAGGCGTTATAAGGTCAAGCACCAGTCCATATTCAAGCCCTGTAATTTTGGTAAAGAAGAAGGATGGCAGTTGGCGGTTTTGTGTGGACTACAGGGCCCTAAACCGAGCTACCGTACCTGACAAATTCCCTATTCCCTTGATAGAGGAGTTGCTGGACGAACTAAGGGGAGCCAAATACTTCTCAAAGGTGGATTTAAAGTCAGGCTATCATCAGATACGAATGGGAGCAGGTGACATAGAGAAAACGGCTTTCCGGACGCACCAGGGCCACTACGAATTCATGGTAATGCCGTTCGGCCTAACCAACGCGCCAGCCACTTTTCAGAGTGCCATGAACCAACTGTTACAACCTTACCTGCGGAAATTCGTACTGGTATTCTTTGATGATATACTGGTGTACAGCCGCACCTGGGAGGAGCACTTGGAGCATGTAGCGACGGTGCTAAGGGAGCTGGTGACACATAGATGGGTGGCAAACAGGAAGAAATGCGAGTTCGGCAGAACTCAAATAGGGTATCTGGGCCATCGGATATCAGAGAAGGGGGTAGAGATGGACGAGGACAAAGTGCGGGCAGTGCTGGAGTGGGAGAAACCGAAGACGGTAAAGGCTTTGAGGGGTTTTCTGGGGCTAACTGGCTACTACAGGAGGTTCGTAAAGGATTATGGGAAGATTGCCCGGCCCTTGACCGACCTTCTCAAGAAAGGACAGTTTGCGTGGACGGAACAAGCAGAGGAAGCCATGCTTAAGTTGAAGAAGGCACTCACGACAGCACCTGTATTGATTCTGCCGGATTTTAACCAGCCGTTCCACATTGAGTGTGACGCGTCCGGGAGGGGGATTGGAGCAGTACTCATGCAAGGGAAGCAACCCATAGCTTTCTTTAGCAAAGCGCTGTCGGAGGGATCGCTAGGGAAGTCAATCTATGAGAAGGAACTAATGGCACTGGTTTTGGCCATACAACATTGGAGGCCGTACCTTTTGGGGCAACGGTTTGTGGTCCACACGGATCAGAGGAGTTTGAAGTATCTCTTGGAACAACGCATCACCACTCAGAACCAGCAGAATTGGCTAGCAAAACTCCTGGGATACGACTTTGAGATCGTGTACAAATCAGGTGTGACCAACAAGGTGGCGGACGCCCTATCACGCAAGGATGAGGATGAGCTGCGGGACGAGAAGGAGTTAACGGTGATGGTTCGGCCATATTGGCAAGATTTCAAGGAAATCTTGGAGGAAGTCGAGGCGGATGAGGAGTTACGGAAAGTGATTGATGACTTAAAGAAAGACCCCAACTCCCATCCCTCGTTCACGCTAGAGAACGAGCGTTTGCACTATAAAGGGAGGCTCGTGCTGTCGGCCCGTTCGGCCTGGGTGCCCAAGCTGATAGCCGAATTCCATTCCACACATACAGGAGGCCATTCAGGAGTCTACCGGACGTACCGCAAGGTGGCACAGTCGCTCTATTGGGTAGGAATGAAGAAAGCAGTGACCGAATTCGTTGCCCATTGTCTAGTCTGTCAACAACATAAATATTTAACCTCATCACCGCAAGGGCTGCTGCAGCCGTTACCCATTCCCAACGCCGTCTGGGAGGAGATAAGTATGGATTTTATTGTCAAACTACCCAAATCTAGAGGCTATGATGCTGTATTAGTGGTGGTGGACCAACTCAGCAAATACGGACATTTCATACCCCTAAAACACCCTTATTCCGCACGCACTATAGCCGAAATCTTCGTGAAAGAGGTTGTCCGATTGCATGGGGTACCACTATCGATCGTAAGTGACCGGGACCCACTGTTCTTAAGTAATTTTTGGAAGGAGTTGTTCAAGCTACAAGGCACTCGACTAAAGATGAGCACAGCCTATCATCCTGAGACGGATGGGCAGACGGAGGTTCTCAACAGGGTCCTGGAAGGGTATCTGAGATGCTTTTGTTCCGAACAGCCCAAGGGCTGGAGCACAGTGATACCGTGGGCGGAATACTGGTACAACACCAGCTATCAGGAATCAGCCAAATGCACGCCATTTGAAACTGTCTATGGAAGGCCGCCACCCTCCCTGCATAGGTTCGTCCCAGGAGAAACCTTAGTGGAGTCCGTCAGTCAGGAATTACAGACGAGAGATGAAGCCCTCCGCCAGCTAAAGTTCCATCTAGCCAGGGCACAGGAATTAATGGTAAGGCAGGCAGACAAGGCGAGACGACCGTCCCAAGTTGGAGTGGGAGATTGGGTCTATCTGAAGATTAGACCTCACCGTCAAACGACGATGTCGTCCATGGTGCAGTCTAAGTTGGCTGCTCGCTATTTTGGTCCCTTCTTGGTCATTCAGCAGGTAGGAGCAGTCGCATTTAAGCTGCAATTACCAGAGACTGCCCGAATACATCCCGTGTTCCATGTGTCACAATTAAAGAAGGCAGTAGGGGATCACCAGGTCGAGCCGGAGTTACCCAGAGATTTGGAGGGGGAGGCACCATCTCCACGACCGGTCAGAGTGCTGGCCAAGAGGCAAGTGCACCAGGGAGAGGACGCACGGCAGGAAGTCCTGGTCGAATGGCAGGAAGGAGGTCCTGACGGGGCTACATGGGAAGATGCCCTCACCATCCAAGACCAATATCCTGACTTCAACCTTGGGGACAAGGTTGATCTTCAGGGGGTGGGTAATGTTAGGGCCTGGCGAGTATATGAGAGAAGGAGATATAGGAGGGAGAAGGGAGAAGACGAACGTGCTAACATGGACGAGCAGAACATGGACGAACGTTCGGAGCGAGGGGCGAGGACGAGCGTCCCAACGATGGGCGAGGACGAACGTCCTAACATGGACGAGCGTCCCAACGAGGGGCAAGGACGAACGTCCTAACAAGGACGAGCGTCCTGAATAAAGAAGAGCGTCCGCAGCAGAGAGGAGCGACAGCGTTCGTCTAAATGGCAAGCGGAAGATCAGGCGGGAATTCAAGGGGCGATCAGCAGAGTTAATTAGTAATAAATACAGTAAATAAGGACAGATTGATTCTTTCCAAATAATTACTAATAATTACTAATTATTCCTTACCTTTTCTGGAAGGAGTGATTAATATTATTAATAAAGGGCACCTAGAGGTTAGGAGGTATGTTTTTGATTATTGGAAGTATTGTTAGAGAGGTTATGCTCTCGTGTGACTGAAGGAGAACCTGCTCCCAGTCATTGGTTGTGTTTGTGATTACCCTAGTCTCAATAATAAAGATTTTCATTCATTTGAGTACGTACGTTTACAGTGAAAGGCAAGTTACGTGGTCAGACACGTAACAGTTCCTGAAAAATCCGAGTCTAAATTTATTAAGAGATTCACGTTACTTTCAACCAAAAACTTTAAAATAATGAATTTATGAGTATTTTATCTTAACTTTTTTATTTCTATTCAATATAGATCACTCCATCAATGATTTAGGCATGGTACAGGTACCTCTCACCACCCACCATCATTTATGTTCTATATTTTTGGTTTTTAGCTTGATATGTACAAAGCAACCTCATTAATTATAAGTAGGTGTCTGATGCATCAGATGTGATTTTGAATAGCTTCAAATACATCTCTGGATGAATTTATTCTGAGTTTATGATTTCTTGTACTACATATCGTATCAGTTGGCCCCAGAAAGTTGCTGCAGTTCTTCATCCTATATCGTCTATTCCCTCTTCTCCTTGTTGGCATTCTCCATCTTCTTTAATCAGTTAATGGTATATATTCAGAAAATAATACTTTAGCACCTATGCTGCTATGCACTTTGTCAAACAAGAAGAAACGGATTAAGTTGCTATAGTTTTATTCAGTTTATCCCCTCTTCCACAAAATATCTTTCAATGGATCATTATTGTCAAATATTTTTTATATGGAATTTGTTTGTAGGTAATTATGAGACATAATAATAGATGCCATTGACCCAATGTGATCCTTCAAACAAAAGGATTGTTTTCAAGCACACTAGTTGAAATTGTCTCTGGCCAATATCAGCAGCTGTGTCGCTGATTCCCACGTGTTCCATTATCTTGGTGTTTTTCAACTATTCAGAGATGTTCACTTCATTATTAAAGCAAAAGGAGAGTTGTAGAGCATTGATTTATCTCAGCACCCCACATGCCTAACTTGATTTCCTGCATTCTCTTCATGATCTGTGTCTTTCTCTCTATGCTCCAATATACAAAATGGAATACGCTTTAACAATAATTTTACTTAATAATATATTGATTCTTTTAGAATGGAAGTGTAAGTTTAAGTCGCACGTTGAGACCCATAAACTCGATACCTTAAGATTTTTAGTAGGAAGTGGTATCAATATCTTGTGCGAGTTGAACTCAGATCTCATTGTTATTGTGTTTTTCCGATAAACTCTCTCTTATTTAGATCCATCAGTGATATCATATCCACCCAATTCACCTGAGAAAGAAAAATGACTAATGGATATGTAAGTAGAGGCTTGTCCTATTTAGTATTGGACCACATAACGTGCCTGCAAATTAATCATGAGGGCAAAACATAACTGTAACTGATATGATTAGACCTCTAACACATGACAAATTTGTTTTAAAATTGCATGTTCTTAAGTTCCACAAGATACAAACTAAGTATTACCTAATAATCCCAGAAACATTCATTGGAGCAAAAAGAAACATCACTGCATTAGTAAAACCTAATCACGTGCCATGATTGATTACATAATGAAATAGAAAATCACTTTGCTAGGAGCAGAGCATCCTAATCCACAAGTCAAACATAATTTTTTAGACCCCCCTTTATATAGTAATGAGTGTCTAAAACTATTAGTTGCTTAACTTTTGCTTATAGTTCTTGCGTGGGAACAATTATGACGTTCAGTTCAAGCTTTCAAAAGGAACACTAAGCAAAATTCTTCCATAGACCAAAACAGTTGTTTCAACTTTCAATGAGGAAAATTCTTCGTGTTAATTTCTAGAGTTCATGTGATGCCACGTGCATTTTCTTTTCTTGGTTAAAAGACAAATCATTAGTAAGTTTTTACCTTTAATTGTTTTATAGTATATGTATAGAATAAAGAGTCTGCAACTCTAATCTGTGCCTTCCTGATAATATTCTTTTATTCTGCTGCAGAGTGTATCTCACTTCTCTTTTCTTTTTGGACAGAGGGATTTGTCAGTTTACCACTTAAGCTGTATCATCAGAGAAAGTGTCATCCTCTTCAATATTTTAAACCTTGAAGAATAAAAAAAATGAAAAAGTCAACATTCCACATGCTGTTGAGTAGAAAAGCAAGAAATGTTCCAAGTAACTAGTTCTCTTATATTCAGAGTGAAGCAGCATCTTTGTCTTTACATTTCACAAAAATATTTTGGCAATCCAATCAAACACTCACTTCTCTGGTGAGAAATGGCTATCAATTTCAAAGTCAATAATCAGTAGCTTGATTAAAGCCAAGACTTCTGTCATGTGGTTATCTTTTTTAGGACCAAAACAATGTTATTAAGCATGATTTCAAGTTCTGCCATCTCTTACAATTAAAAATGGTTTAGTTTAATTATAAGAATAACATGTGCTTCATGCTTCCCTCCTTATTTTTTTTCATTTTCTAAGTCCTTCGAACTTCTGTTTCATCACACTGGAAGATTCTACTTCTTGTGTGCATGCATGAGTGGAAAGAGAAAAGAACAACAACCGAAGTCTTATTCCCTTAAGTCAACTACGTGAATTACAACATGATGTCATAGAATATCAGTGTGCTGGATTCTGTATTTAACATCTGTTTTTAGTACAAAATCAACGCCATTAGTACAAAATCTCAACACTTTGCAGACCAAAGTTTCATGAGTCTGCAAAGTGTGTTATCTAGTGTGGAATATATGACTCATGCTAATCTTGAAGATTGGATAATCATATTGTGTTATGAGAATATCATCTTAATATGTGTATAGAAAATAGATCTGTAAATGCATCCTACAAAGAGTTAGTAAGATATCAAATCAAACTTTCCTGTGAAGCCAAACTCTGTCATGTACTGAATGCGATCTGAATTACTGAACCTTTTTTCACTTGAAATTGAAGCCTCAAATGCACATGGTATTTGATAGCTATGGACCACAAAAAGGTTTTCGGTTTGAATTCATTAATACTATATATTATGCATGATTAAGAACCGATTAGTACATCATTATGGAAATCAATGAGATGCGAACAGTCTTACTATTAAACCGATTATTTACTTTGTATAAAAGTAAATCAAAGACAAGAAATGGTGAAGAAGCATGCCATTTTGCATAAAACAAAACACAAGTACTGTGGTTTTCATAATCTTTGTAGACAATTGAGAAACTGTTTTAAAAATTCAACTAGTCAAATAACTCAGGCAGTTCAAGGTGGTATTTGATTACTTTAATTCTCTTGGTGTGTAAAAGACGGAAATATTTTATGTAATTTGACTCATTCAGAACACAAATAATAGTTATATATTACATGCATGCTGGGAAAAATCTTCAATTTGAATCCTATGGAATGATTCTTCTAAGTTCTTTCATTGCTTATTTTCATTCAGTATAAAATTCTGTCAATAATCCTTCTCTTATTTGAAACACGATCATTAGGAATAACAATAAATTAGATCAAACACGGATATCCGCAATTTGATCCGAAAAAAAAAATCCACCTAATACTAGATCTTACTTGCATGAATATCTTCTTAAAAAATATTTATAAATATTTTAAAATCCGTAGATATCCGAAAATACCGTGATATATGCATATATTTAAAAAAATATATTTTTATAAATTATTAAAAGAAAATTTAAACAAAATTACAAAAAAATATATAAAATATAATATAAATTAAATATAAATTAAAATTTAATTTTAATTAAATTTAATCTTATAAAAAATAAATTAATTTTAATTTTAATTAAATTAAATATAATAAAATATAAATTAAATTTTTATTTTTAATTTCTGAATACTCAACATCCAATCCATTTATAAATGAATATTAAAATATCTGTTAAACGCAACATTTAGATAATAAATATCCACAATATCAACTATTCTTTACGAATTATACAGATTTTTTTACCATCCTAAGCATTACTGTTTATTACCACCAGCTATAGTTTTCGCCAATTTTAATTAACCAATTAAAACCAAACATGTTTTGCAGTCTTTACTGCGATTCTAGCCGTGCATCCTTGGATTTATCTTCCTTAATAACTGTTGATAATTTACAGTGTAGTATTTATGTTTTATTCTTATAAGTTTAATTTTAATTGTGCTACAATAATTACTAAAAACAATAGAGTACTTATTAAAAAGTATGAAAATTAATATTTTTAATACATATTATTATTGTGATTGTTAATAATAAAATTTTCATATATTACTTTGTTACAAAATATATTTCTTTAATCATTACTTCCATAAGACAGTAAAAGTAAAATAACTTTTATTTTAGTCTTTGAAAATGTTACTGTTATTTTTTATTGCACAACCACTCTCACCCAAACCGAAGGCCATTATTGGCTAAACAATAAATCTCCAACAATAAAAGTTGTTACTGTCTTGTCACATCCTTATGCAACTCATGCTATTATGTTGCTAATTCTTGTAATTTCAAATGCTAATTACAATTCGGATATGAATAATGTTTTTTATAACTCGATGTATAAAATATATATATATATATATATATATATATATATATATATATATATTTAAAAATATTGGTGAATATTTAAAAATATATATTTTATAAATTTTTAAAATAAAATCTAAATAAAATTATAAAATAAAATATAATATAATATAAATTAAACTAAATATAAATATAATTTTAATTAAGTTTAATCTAATAAAATATAAATTAAATTTAAAATATCTATGCATGTATATATTAATTATATATCACATATTTTATCCGTAAATATTTACAAATATAAATATTTTTATCATTCTTAATTATAACAATTTAATAAAATTAAATAAGTAGGAATTAAAAAAAAAAAGTTAGAACTACCATATTAAAAAAATAATATAAGTCAAAAATCCCCAAAATTATTGTTTAAGTATTTTGGTATAAAGACCTACACATTTAGACATTTAATATGTAATGCATCACTCTCGTGTGATTTGTAATTGTTTTCATTTTTTTTCTTCAGCTTGTTTTTGTTTATAATTCTCCTATAAATTGAATCGTTGGGAATATTATCCACAGCCAAAAGTATCCAATATCCTCAATAAGACTTACGTAAACAATTTTGCACTTTTGATTCTTACATTTACCAAGTGAAAGAGTAATAAAAAAAATGAGACTTTTGATTAAAAAAGAACATGACTTGTATACAAGTATAAGGTAATGATAAGAGTGAATAAAACTAAAATGGCATACCCCATTAGGTAAAGCTTTAGCATTAGTTAGAAACCCTAAGTGAGCTCTAGCCTAAACAATGTAGAAGACATATATGGTTAAACCTATTTCGTTTATCTCATCCTAATGTCGGTATCTATTTGTCCCGAATCAACTATACAAACTACATATTTTAAGGTGGTAGTTATGAGGCACCACTCACTACCTTCCAAAATTTTCACCAACATTACCAATTTCATATGCAACTATCATGACGTTCATCACTCGTCACATTTTGTTGCCTATGAAAACCTTTCTTTCTGCTTTTGTTTCCATCCATTCCTCTTCTTCGTCAACGATCTTCTTCTCTTTTTCATTACATTTTCCTTTGTATTAGCCATGTGAGTGAGTGGTCCTTTTGCTTGTTCAAAGGGTATCATGATAACGTATGGAGCTTGAGTCACTTTGGTACAAAGACAAATTAAGATGGTGTGTGGTATTATAAATTAGTGTAGGACCTACTATTCCAGCATGCCCACTTGTTTTTCATCCTTTCTTCTCTACAACTAAGCCACTATCTCCTAAAAGGTAGGTATGTATGGTACATGAACATGGATACACCATGCTTTCATTTTCTTCTTAAATGTCTCTACTTACAACCCTTGTATACTCACCTTAATTAAAATATTGCCTTAATCACACCCTTCATGCCTTATCTTCCTGCTTATATTAATTGTACCCTTTAAATTCTTTATTGGATATTTTGGTATTATTTTCCCTTTAACATTAAAACTATAATGATATTAACCTATTAAAATCTTTTTTCGAATTTAAGTATACGAGAGAAGAAAGTAACATATAAAAGTGAAGACTCGTTAATTCATTATTTTAAACTTTTTTAACGTCAATCCTGATGTGAGTAAACTCAGATCTATTTTTTTAGAAAACCCTCTTTTTCGATAAACTTAACACCACTAAGTGTTAATTTTGTAAACATTTGTTAAGTGGAGTACTTTCTAACATTCACAACATTGAGAGTATAGTAACTCATGTGGGTGTTCTTGTTTCACCTGAGTAGAGATGATTGACTTGGTGTAGGGTATGGTTTGCTTAGACCAGAAGCCCAAAGATAAGTCCTTAGTGGTGCCTCACATTATCATTCTCAACACAATGAAGAATGTTTCATGACTTGTGTTGAATTATTAGTTTTGGACAGCCCCAACAGTTCACACACTCCATTCTTGATTAAAGTATGCAACTTTATTCAGACCAGAATATGCATAATCATCACATGCTAGTAAAATTCTGTTAACTGACGCTTTGGATTCTCGTTTGCAGGACCTTGAGTTTCAAAAGAAATTGTCAAATCATTTTATTTATTTTTTTGCATTATAACCAGTTGCAGCAATACACATAACGTAATTTTGCACATTATCCCACTAGAACATTACTGGATGTTTATTACTCGTCCACATTTGCACCAAATAATTAGTCTTCAAGTTTTATGTATTTTTAATTATTATAGTTAAAAAAAAACTTTTTATCGCTAGACTAAATGTAAATAATTAGCATAACTATTAAGACACAAAGTATTTTCATAAATAAAAACACATTTAAAACTAAGTTTATCCAAGATGTTCCTTTATTACATTCAATCTAGGACTTGAATTTTCTATCAGTAAGAGTACAAAATGGTAGTAGACCATCCTATTCTTAATCCACTAAAATCCGATTTGAGTCGATCCATTTCATCATGAATTGCCAATGACATTGGCCTGGCCTGCCGTCCCTTTTGTTTAGAAAAGCAAAAAAATTTAATCATTTTCCTGTTCAATTTTTAAATCAAATGTATAAAAGAAAAAAAAAATATATATATATATATATACATATATATATATATACATATATATATATATATATACATATATATATATATATATATATATACATATATATATATATATATATATATATATATATATATATATATATATATATATATATATATATATATATATATATACACACACCCCTTTCCAATAAGTCCGACCCGATACTCAAAACTGAATACCATCCAAAAGTTCAACCTAAAGTTATGGACTCAATTAAATTCACTCTGATTTCATTTTAAATTTTATTGATAAATCCTGCTGTATAAGAAATTTAATAGATAGTTATTATCTCTGTGATATTTATTTTAATTTTTATTTTAAGATTAGAAAAATAAAAACAATTTGTAATTATTTCATCTATAAATAAAGCACTAACTCTCATGTCCAAAAACGGAACTATTTTGACCTAAAGATAGTATAAACTTTGAAATCAAGAGATTTTGATAATTTTTGTCTTCGGTAAAATATATATAATCATCTAATCAGGGAAAAAGTTTAAGGGATAATCATAACAAAAATAAAAGTATTTGTATATAGTTTAAGAAAAACATGATAAAATGGAGAGAGGCCCAACTTGACAGGGCAGCACCCAGCAGGGGTTAAAGAGGTTATTGGTAAGTCAGAATGTGCAACCCGTGTTGTTTGAACAGGTTATCAAGATCACGATAAAGATTGAGGTTAAACATGGATTATATCAAGTATAAACACCCACCAACCATACATAATACTTAGATAGATATAATCCATGGTAGATGAAGATAGATATAATCTAAAATGTCAATAGATAGCACAACAAAAAAGTATGATCTGAAAGCCAGTTCCCATTTTTTTGCTGCACTTACACATGCATCTGTTCAATGGTTGAAGCTACAAGATTCATAGTTTGCTGCAACAGTAAGAAGCAACTGTTGATACTACTGGCTTCTCAAATCCTATTCCTAGACTAAGGTGAACTGTGAAGAGCATGATTAGATGTCTCGGATACAAAATGAAAGAAAGCTAGATTTCTTTGCTGGATTTGTTTTATTCTCATTAGAAATTCCAGGATGTCCCAACAAGTCATTCTACAACAACATTCACAAGTTCATACTCGATGAGAGACAAGTTGTTATCTTCCTTAACAGTGAAACTAGCAGGTTCTTTCACTTCCACTCGGCCCCACTTGTCCACAGCAAGCCTCATTGATCCTTTGAACATGTCAATTTTGGCATTTCGCAGGATCACAGTAGCACCCTCTTCCATCAAATCCACTGAACATAAACAAAATTGGAAACATGACAAAATGTTCATCATCTCAGCCAAAAATACAATACTCAACTTATTCCAAATCAATACTTTAAATATTCGTTTAGATTGCAATTTAATTTGAAAATTCTACATAAATTATTTTCAAGATTGTTGTTCAACTTCCAACCTAAAACATCAGTTTAACTTTCATGTTTGTTAAAATGGAATACAGGAACATGTATTACTTGAGGTCTTAAACACCTCTACACTTACATTTATAGAAAACAAAATAACTAACCACACTCCTTTCCAACTCACTCTTAGTTGGAACACACTTGAACACAACTCATACACACATAAGTCATACACAATAACCAATAGTTATAACACTCCCCCTCACGCTGGAGCATACAAATTGTATGAACCAAGCTTGGAATAATTGAACTCGGTTTTGAACTGGATGATTTGTCTTCAAGAGTGTGAGGCAAACAAAGATGGGTTATCACATGTCAATGAACTAACAGCAGCTTGTGAAACTTCAACTTCAAAAGTGGATGAAGGAGAGCAGCGGTGGACAATGACAAACTGCAAGGACTGAATCCCCATCAATGATGAATGAGTGACGGGATCTGCAGTGGCTGAAAGCTATAAAACTGCAGGGACTACACTAAATCCCCATCAATGATGGATGGGTGATGGGATCAACAATAGTAAAAGCTACAAAACTGCAGGGACTACACCCATGCTAAACTGCCATACTTGGTTTGCAGGATGGGTGATGGGATCAACAATAGTAGCTGAAAGTTACAAAACTGCAGGGACTACACCCATGGTGGACTGACATTTCCTTTGCAGTGTTGTCTTGGAACGATACTCCCCCTCAGTGTGAACGGCATGGCGGAAACGGTGAAATTGTTGACTGAGATTGGAAGTATCACAGTTGCTGGTCCGAAGATCAAAAAGATTTGCAATCTTAAGAAATTGACAAAGCGGCACATATAGTGAGAAAAAGGCAAGAACAGCAACACAGAGGCGAAACCCCCTACGGCAGAGCTGGAGGATGACGAAAGCGGAAAAAGGTAGGACTAGGCACTGGTCCATCAACGGCGGAGACGAAGACAGACAAAGATGGCAGCAATGGCTGCTTTGGAGGGTCTGAACAGAGAGAGGGAGGTCCGGCGAGACGACCGGCAGCGGCGCGGTTTGATGCCGACGCCGAGAAGGCGGCGCGTGATGAACACGCGTCCGAGATCTACCGGAGAGAGGAGGCGCGTGACGGCGCATGCGGGCGAGACAGAGACGGCGACCACCAGGGTTAGGTCGCGCTTGAAGAGACGGTCCAGATCCACTAGACACTGGTCGGAACTGTGACGATGGCCGACGAGAAGGCGGCACGTGACAAACACGCACCCGAGACTAGCTGAAGACAAGCGGCGCGTGGAGGCGCGTGAAGAGGAGTCTGGTCTTGACTCCGACGAGGTTGGCCGTCGCTCGAGGAGACGGTCCAGATTCGCTGGTCACCAGTCGAAACCGTGACGCTGGCCGGCGTAGATTGGAGAGATCTGATGCTCGTGGCGACGCGTGAGGGAGAAGTAGCTTCCGAAACTGACGTGGTTGGTCGTCACTCAAAGAGACGGTCCAGATCCGCTGGTCACCCGTCGAAACTGTGACGGTGGCCGGCGGCGGACAAAGGTTGGCGGAAGACAGTGCCTGGCGACGGCGGAGAGGGGCGATCGATTGGGTTGCGGCTCGCGACGGCTGACTGTTACAGAGGGAGTGTCTTTCTAGGATTCCCAGGAGACTTTAGGTCTCTTTGATTCTGGGTGCTGAGATTTAAGAAGAAGAGAAAATGGATCTTATGAAATTTTTAGGGGCTGCCGGCGGCCATGGCGGCCGGCCGCCGACAAACAGCAAGGATCACCAGAAGAGATCAGAGAACCTGCTCTGATACCATGTTAAAATGGAATACAGGAATATGTATTACTTGAGGTCTTAAACACCTCTACAGTTACATTTATAGAAAACAAAGTAACTAACCACACTCCTTTCCAACTCACTCTTAGTTGGAACACACTTGAACACAACTCATACACACATAACTCATACACAATAACCAATAATTCTAACAATGTTGAATACAAGTTGACAACTATTACGCTATTATTATCAAGGGAGAATTACAATACAATCTAACACTTACAAATATAAATAGTCATTGCAACGGAGTTATAAGTAAATAAGATTAGGCACTAGACCAAAATATGGACAGTAAGTAACAACAGGGTAGATAAAGGGAAGAGAAACTAAGTGAGTATCAGAATTTCCGAGGGAAACATGTGTAATTATGTTGAAGAGAAGGTGATTAAAAGGAGAAAGAAACAACAGGGTAGATATGACTAGAGAAGAAAAGGGCATGCGGTTGGGCTAGAGATTTTGTGCATCTACAGAACTCGGGATCTTTTATTTTCTGCATTTATTTGTGCAGGGAACTGGTCTCGTTACTTTCAGGGGAAAAAATCGGTTCCAATTAATTTTAGCATTTCAAACCACTGATTTGGTTATTTTTTTCCTAAATGGTAATTACTTTTTTCTATTATTTATTAAATTTAAGTTCTCCGTCATATATGATCCCTATAATATCATGAGAATACTGAACTTTTTCTATTAGTGAAAGTAATGGTCCAAAAACACATTCCACACTTCCACTATCATGAAAAAATGACAGTCTTAATGTAAAAGAAAGCAATCAGCAGGCATACACTTCCACTTCATGCTTGCTACTCTTTCTTTCAAAACTTCGCATCTGTAAACATAGTTTCTCTTTTAGTTCTACACTTATCAGACCTCAGCCATAGGGAGAATTCAAAAGCAGGAACAAGTAATAAACAGGAATAAGCAATATTGCATCTGCAATTCTGCTTCATTCCTTAATGTTAGCAAGGAAGAGAGCTTGTTCGTTTCTAACTTTCTTCTCAAACTCTCTTCACCCGCTCCCATTCCCCAAAGAACCTCAACTTAATTTGTTTCTGCTCACAGCTTAAGTAATAGATATATCCAAAAGAGCATACAAAACGTTGTTAGAAACTGGAACACACATTATTTCCTGATTATCCTAGACTGTGTAAGCCCAATTCAACCCTAAAAGTCATTCTTTAGTAGCGATACAAAACCCATACAAACAGTAGTTATATAAACTCCTGAGTTGGAAAAAACAATACTCACATGTCAAGCAAGTGCACAAGGAATTGGTTATATATCATTTTCCCACCAATTTCACATATATGACTAAAATTGTAAAGCCTTGCTAAACTTCACAACAACAATAACTGAGAAACAAAGAAATTGAATAAAATTGCATTTCAAGTATTCATTAAGATAAACAAAAAACCACAACCAGGACTTATCTTACTATTTAAAATGCCAATAATAAATAAGATAAAAAAGCTGTTCTAATCAATAATAATCCCACCATTGTTGAGAATTTGAGTTCTTGTCTTCAGTTGCAATAATATAGCGAAAAGCATAAAACTCAAGAATTACATAATATAAACTATCAAGCATGTCCCCATGGCCTGAAGAAGTGAAATAGAGAGGGAATACATAATGAAACTTTTAACTAAAGCAAGAGTTTAAAAAGCGTTGTCAATTACGAAACTCAACAAAACTAAACCAAAGTCTTCAAAACTGCACATTGATCGGCTTCAATTGTGGTCAAATCAGTATAACAATATAAATATTTATAATATTATAATATAACAAGCAATAAACTAATGCAAAATAAATTAGGTAAAAATTAAAAGAAAAATAGAAATTTATATGGATGTAATGATTCATACATAGTAAAAAAACAAAAAAAAAATAGCAATCTATAGATAGATCTTACATATAAACCTAAGATCATTTAATTATTTTAAACATGTTTTAGAATAAAAAATAAAAATATTTGAGGCAAAGTTTAATCAGTTTTTTGCAGTGGTTCTTACCTGGCTTTGGATACCTTTTAACTAGTCTTTTTCTCCACCATTTTTTTTATGTTGTTTAGATAAGTGACCTAACTAATTCCCAATTGAATCAGCCAGTTAAGTTTTAGTAACTACACTAAAACACTGTACAAATTCTAGACAACCACTCTTAAACAAAAATATTACCGATGAGACCTTGATATATTTTAGTTGAACCAAGAAAGTAGTATAAACCAGAATGCAATAACTTATAGAAAAAAATAACACAAAGCTGGGCTTCTCTGCCCTAGATCCTGAAATGTAGTTTACCGGGAAAAAAAAATAAAAAAAAAAGACACAGGCAAAATATGGGAAGGCCCTGAATGACATTGTGTCTTTTGCTATCATTCTTCCCCCAATTACATCATTTTTTCATTTCTATATCTCCCTAGTACTTCAAGTCTTACACCTTCTCTGAGTTCAAGGAAAATAACCATACCATACAGAAGCAAAGAAACATTTCAACATTAGAAGGGAGGAAAATCTATCATTTTTTTTTATATTTATCGTTGAATCATTTATCACCGACAGTGCAGGATACATAGCACAAAATTTTGCTTTATCATTGCAAAAGAGAAGTATGCCATCATATCCTCAAGGAGTAAAAATTCTCCATTACACATACGTGTACACCAACCAAAGGACATTAACACATGTCAACAACTGCAAATTTACTCAGATTTAACTAATTGTAGGACTGATCTACTCTAACAGGCATGTGAATGTACTCTTGATCGACAATATAGATTATTTGGCATATGGAACATTAACTATACAGCAACAGAAGTTTTATGATATTCATGTCATTTCTAAATACAACACATAATACACAAATAATTGGATAAAATAATCAAGACACTCACAAGAACCAAAAAAATAGATCACAGAGTGAATTGGGAGAGACCCTGAAACATATCAGAAGATTTAGATTACTAAAACTGCGTTTTCCTACAACTAAAAATTACCTTTTCCTTTGATAACTATATGTGTACGTTATATAGAGATCTTTCTATTGTTACCAAATGCTGCCAAACAGGAATTTGAGCTTTTTTAGTCGGATAACAAGTTAACAACAGACTGGTTTAAATATGCTAAACACAAATAAGAAAAGACAGATTATTCCTTATTTTATCCTAATTTCTATAAAATTTTGAGACAAAAAGTGTATATGGTTGATGACGTTACTGCAAGAAAATAAAAATGGACATTAATTAGGATATTTTGGGTACAAGAAACAAGAAAAACACGCAACAGCAATTACACTGATTCCTCTATTGCATAAATTTTTGCAGTTATTTAGATCATCTAGTGCACAATTAACTACAAACCTGGGACTTCCGGAAGACTTCATATGGTAAATTCTCTATAAAATTCCACTAACTGAATAAGTATATATCTTTTATAGAAGTTTCTTTTAAAAAGCAAATCTATAAACGTTCAAGACCAATGATGCACAGATACATTATGCATATCGGATACATATCATGTTTGATATGGAGGGTATGATACATATTTAAAAATATCTAAAAATTCATAAGACATAATAAATATGTAACTACAATTCTGCAAATCAAAATTTAAAACATCTTTCTTATATATTGCTAAATTAAATACAAAATTATAACCCATTGCATCATAAATTACTTTCTACCATTTACATATATGAATACTACCATAAATCGCATTCCTTTCTTAAAATCATTTACAAAGAGAACAATTTGTATATTTGGTATATCTAGGGACAATGTTTCTTCATCGCACATCCTTGTATGTTTCATATAGTTGCATTGAATTTTCATAAAATGCTTTGCAGACTTGACACTTCACCAAAACATATCAAATCCAAACACTTACATACTCCACCAAGCATCTCCTATTGTTCAATGAGGGACTTAGATCTACAATACTCAAATCCCTATCAGCACATCTCCAAGAGCCAACACCATCACACCTTCTCTACAACATTTCACTTGTTGACACTTCACTCAACTTAATTAGAATTTAGGCATCTCATTGGTAGCTCTTATATATTTCAGTACACCGAATATCTTATTCTACTTAAGTAGAATTTAGGCATCTCATAATAACAAGCAGTATCAGATATGTAAGAAAAAAACATAGAAGTGGTTTTGGTGATTTATACATCCAAAACTGCATAGATAAGCAAAGTGAAGTATCTGTTATAGCTCAGGACAATTCACCGTCAGTTCACGGTACATACCACAAGCAGTAACTACAGATGCACATGAAATTCACAGAATAAAGCAACTAATGCATGTCCCTGGACAGATGAATGTCCAGAACTAACCGACATCAAAACAGAAATGGAAATGGAAGATGGCCAAAAAATGGACAAAACAGGACACTAGACACATGACATGCACTTATTCAGTGCAAAACAACCAAATAAATAACGCCCCTTCACCCAGCCAAAGAAAAACACAATGAGAACAATAGAAAAACACCATGCAATGACAGAAAACATGAATATGGACAGCTTTGTGAAAGCAATAACACATATATACCTTGATCATTTCTGGCAGTGAATATGATCATTCCAGTCTCATCACCAACCAAACATTCAGCAATTCGCATTTGACGGGACTGAGGACCATCAGAACGACCTTTCTGCATCACCATCTTAGCATTGACCACTTTCACAGTTAAAGTGTGCCCACTTGTCCCAGGGCGAAGCTGATCCACCTTGGTGAATACGGGCTTCCTCAATCCTGATTTTGAATCTGCCATGCTTCAAATCCTACAAAAGCACAAGAACCTCCACTAAGACAGCATAAAACTGCAGAAAAACGCATTATTCCTCCCTAGAAAGACCTTAATACATAACTCAACCTCACCTAACCTAACCCCAGGTTGAAGGGGCAAGAAAGTTCAGAAATTTTCAATATCTCAGGAACATAAATTGATAATAATATCCGGTTAGTAAAAGGGTAGAGCATAAGATCCAAACTCATACCAATTTCTCAGTTCCATCAAACATGTTTAAGAAGTTTGAAATAACATTCTTATGAAAGAAAAAAAAAAGCAAAATAAATTCGAGAAACCCAACCGTCAAAAATGAAGTTCTTTCACAAGAAAACATGCATGAGTGGAAAGCAAACAAGCAATGAAGTGAAAAGTGACATGAAAATTGAAAGATATGGGAACAAGGGAAGGAGATTGGAATGCAACCTGAAAATGGTGTGAGGGAAGAGAAAGATGAGGAACTGAGACTCAGACTGAGATGTCAAGTTTTAATAAGTGAAAGGGATAGCTATAGTCGTCACTCATTTCCGCGTTTTGTCCTCAATTGAGCCACCAAATAGTTTAAGTTTAGGTTTAATTATTTTTCAAATCTATTATTTATTTATGTTACTGATTGAATTTCACTTTTAATAAAAATTTAATCAGTTTTTCAATCTTTTTTGATATTTTATTAATTACCACTTGCTTTAAGTATTTTTGTTAAACGGAAAAAGTATATTAATGTTATATTTGATAGTTGAAAAAATAGTTTAATACTATTTTTCATCCAATATTTATCAAAACTATTTAATGTGATTTTTTAAATATTTTAGAGTTAATGTTGTCTCTGTATTTATTAAAAATTAAAAGTTGATAGGGTTGAAATTAATACTGACAGTGTGAATAACAAGTGATATTATCTAATATTTAAGGTTATTCATATATTTTAGTGATATATTTTATTTATATCATCATATTCAAATTATAATTTGAGAGGATTGTTGTGTTATTTATTTTAAAGAATAAAGATGTGAAAGTGCATGTAAAGTTTTTAATGATTTGATGGATACGTTATTGGTTTAATGTTTTTGGTAGGTTATTATTTTCGTCCAAAATCTTAAATAAGTTTCATATTTGTTTGATGTTTTAATTGAGTTTTTATTTTTGTAAAATTAAAATAAATAGAGATCTTCCATCAAATTGGACAAATGATGTTTAAGATGACGTTACGCGGCACGCTGAGGGTATTGTTTAATCTGACGTATCATTAAAAATGTGTGTGAAGTGTATTTTGTATTAAAAAATGGAGTGCAAAAAGGAGAAATCAAATTTAATTAAGGATAAAGTGGGCAAAACAAATAAGTAACAATAGTAATAGTTGCATGCACATTTTCAAACAAAACCTAAGAAACTAGATATCCAAGTACAACCACGGTCACTACAAATTGCAAACAAAACATCAAACATTCAATCCAACACACAACAATGCACAAACCTAAAAGTCTCCATCTGGAGAATTTAAAAACCTGGAAATTCAACCCCAGATTTTCTTCATTCCACAAGCATACTCCATTAAACCGAACCATTCATTCCAAATCTGAATCCTTCGCCTCCTTGCTACAGAAACAAACCACACAAGTAGGGTTTCGGAGTCAGCAACTAAAGGAACGAAGTCCACAATCGGCGGTTCAGTGGCAAGAATCGAAGGAAGCAGAGGACGACTTATCGGACACGTTGTCGTTCTCCTCCTCACCCTGAATTCGTGTCAGCAAGGAGGCGCAGATTAAGGTTAACAACGGCGACAACCTAAGGGTTTGGTGGTGGCATGTTGAAGTGATTTGGGTTTTGTGTGTTTTCTGGCTTTGGGTTTGCAGGTCCGGTGATGGTGAGAATGATGGAGGTGTGTCGCGATGAAGGTTGGGCAAAGATGATGATGGTGATTTGGTTTCGCGACGACAATTTTTGCACGAGTTGCATTTCTGTATTATAGTTGCAGGTGGTGACTAATGGTGGCATGGTGGCCTGAGAGAGGAGATTCTGTGGCAGTGATGCATGGTGTTGAGAAGTTTGATAGTTGTTGTGTGGATAGTTGGTGAGGTAGTGGCGGTGGCTAGGGTTATGGTGGCTGCATAAAGAAACGAAAAGGAATTATGGTTTTAGAAGTGGAAGACGATGTTGATTAAGCAATTCTTCCAATTTTTTAATTCAAAAAATAAGAAATTACACGTTACAAAAATCTAATTATTGTAGATATCATGCCACTTCATTTAAAATACTCTTGTCAGCATGTCACGTAATGGTCTCTTAAACGGTGTTTGTCCAATTTGACGAAAGACCTCTATTTGTTTTAATTTTATAAAAATAAGGATCTAATTGAGATACCAAACAAATAGGGACCTATTTGAGATTCTGAACGAAAATAGAAACTTACCGAAACATTAAACCTATTAAATGTGTATCATTATAAGGTTTTCCAAAGAGTGTTTGAATAAATAAAAATATAATCTATAAAAACAGCTATAGAATGATATAAAAATAGAAGAAAAATCTTATTAGTATATATTCATAAGAGCATTAGTCATATCAAAAGAGATATTCATAGTCATACCTGGTTTTGAATGAAATTTTGTGTATGTCTTGTACTTTTACTTTAATATCATCTTGTTCTCAAATCTATTTTAAAAAACACAAAAGTTATTATAAATGGTTTATCAAGTCATTTATTTTAGGGATAGATATTTCTTCTTTATGGTAAATTTATTTAATTCACGATAATCCATTCATAACCTAAAACATTTATCTTTCTTCTTAATGAACAAAACTGAAACTCCCATTATAACAGATAGATGAACTATTTTTCAAGTAACTCTTCCAATTGTCTTTAATTTTGTTAGCTTAAAAGATAATATCTTATGTGGTGTTATAAAAATTGGTCTTGTTTCGGACATTAAATCTATTGAAAATTCAATTTCTTTGTTGAATGAAAAACCAAAAATATTTTTTGGAAAAACTTTAGGACAAAATTAAACAAGTGCTACATTTTTTTAATCAATTTCCTATTTTATTTCCATAAAAAACAATTTAACTTGGAAGATAATTAGTTCTAATTGAGATCAAGATAAACAAACTAAGTTTAGAAGGATATTTCTATTACAAAGGTAAACAAATAAAATAATAAATATAGAAATCAATTAATATAACAAAAAAAAAACAAATCAATACATAATTGGAAATAAATATACATAAATAAGAAACATCATAAATAATGATAAATATAAATAAATAAAGATAAATATAATTAAATAAATAGGATTCACTTGTAATAAGAATAAAATTAAAAACACTTCACTTATAAATAAATTTTCGTATGAATAAATAATAAATAAATAAAAAGATAAAATAATAAATGTTTCCTTTCCTTACTTTATTATTACACAGGAAGAACATTTCTTTCTTTTCCTTTTTCTCCTCACTCTTTTCACCTTCTCTGTCTACTTTTTCTTCCTTCTCTTTTTTACTGTTTTATTTCTCTCTACTTTTACTTATACTATGTCTTGGTAACTTACCTTTTTAGCACAAACTTTAAATTTTTTATTACTGCCATCTTATCATATAGAATTAAAAAAAATCTTATCTCTCTCTCTATGTATATATAAAGATTTTTTCATGATACTAATATTTCTATTTTTATTATTCTATTACTAAATTTAACTATTATTGTCATTTTAATAATAATAATATCATTATTCACTATTACTATTATTATTATCTTTAATAATAATAATATTATTGATTCATTAATTTTCCTAATTATATATATTATTAAAATATTTATATGTTTATAAATAATATATTGTATGTGGAGTGTATTGCATGGTAAATATTTAAATGTTACAATATCACTTTTTTTTTACATTTATTAAATGTTTTGTTTAATATGTGAAAGTTGTAAGATGCGAAAAAAATAAGAATTTTAAAAATAAAGTAGTTGAAAGAAAATAGGAGATATAATTTTAGTGGGTTTAGATATTAAAAAATATATTATTATTATTAGTTATTGTAGATATTTTAAATGATATATTGAGATATTATTATATATAATTAGATATTATGGTTAGATATTAATAATATATATTATTGATAGACTTATTATAATAAATTAGAATAAAATATATTATTATAAGTGAGAAAATATTAGAGATAGAGTTTGGTGGATTCATAAATATTAAGATAGAGAAATGAGTGTTTTGTTATTAGAAACCCTAGAAACTTTAAATCAAAGAGAGAAAATAAGAGGAAGAAAGGAGATAGGCGTTTTGAGAGAAGAAGAAGAGAGAGCGACGAGAAACTCTTAGTGTAAAGTAAGATTAGTGATGTTTTAGGATTGTATATAAAGCCTTATGATTGATCAAGGTATGGGGAAGCTTACCTTTGTTTGTTTGTTGTTGTATGCCATGAATTATTGATTATCTTGATTGGTTAATTTTAGTTTTAATGCATGTGTGCATAACTATGATTATGATTATCTATGGTTATTGTTGGTTAAGAGTTTGTGTATGCATGGGCACATGGTTTATGTAATATTTGTGATGGTTTTTTCCTATGAATGTATTATGCATGTTTTGTTGGGTTATCCCAACATAGGATTTGATGCTAAGAGAGAACAAAGTTATGATGCTTTCGGGTTTTCATGCAAATATATGTTGTAAATGTTGGGTTATTGGGTTCCCTTCCTATGTGGAGCATAGGCCAAATAATATAGACCATTAGGTCTTAATTTGTTTTAGTGGAGATGAGTCAGATTAGTAGGGCATATTAGAGTCATTTGAAGAGAGGGAAAAACCAAGTAAGAGAGAAAGGAAGAGAAAAAGTCATTCTCACATAACATAAAACCTGCATTGGTGTTTTCGTCGTTGTGAACTCGTTAACCGTTGGATCAGGCTGACTTTTAAACGATGGGTTCCAGACGTATGGTTCTTCGTTTTGACCGTTCGGATCGACAATCGAAGGTCTAGTTTGGGAGGAAATAGCCTCGCATCAGCAACTTTGTTTTGAAGAATTACATAAAATCTACACTGTGTTTTTGTTGTTGTGAAGTCGTTCACTGTTGGATCAGGATGATTTTTGAACACTGGGTTCCAGACGTATGATTCTCCATTCTGACTATTCGGATCGTCAATTGGAGGTATAGTTTGGAAGAAAATAGCCTCGCATCAGCAGCTCAGTTTTAGATAATTTTCATCTTCATTGTTCTCATTTGCAAGCATTATGCTTAGTTAGCTTGACTGATTGAAAACCCTATTTGATTACGTTTATCAAAGACTCTTTTTCACCCTACTATTGGGGTTATAACATGTCAATGATTAGATCTGGATTATTCAAGTGATGTATTATATGTGTTTGAGTACGTTTACATGGGTGTGTGATGCTTGAATGCATATATGATGTGTTAACTATGTTTCCACGTGATCTAGGATTAATGTATGTATGTTGGAATGCTTGAATCATGTCTAGGATTGTTTCAATTCGGCAATAATTGATTATCATTAGTGATAATCTATTATCTACACGTTGATTTTGAGTGCGATTTCGAGAATAATCGATTATCTAGGACGATAATTATTGAGATTGTTGATAGGGGGAGCACAGGATTAGCTGAACCCACAATCTCAATGATATTTGTGTTTTTGATTATGACAACACATAGTTAATAAAAACACATGTGTATGTACTATGTTACATGTTACATGCTTATATGCTTATTGTGTTATATTTGTATAAGCATAATTGTGAACATAATGTGTTGATTATTGCATACTACTGTGTTGGAAATGTGTTTTTATCTGTGTATTCATATTATGAGTTTTCGAAAATGAAAAACCATAGCCACCAAGCTTCAGCTGTCTGAACTTTTTAACTGTAGCAAAACAATAAGTTTTAAGTCGATTACATTGGTGGTGAAATCGGTTAAAACTCGTGTGTTTGCACAAATTATTTTCAAGTGTGCTACAATGAATTTTGAGAAGAAAAGTTTTCAAAAATATGCTAAGTGTTACTACTTAATCGGTTGCATGCATCTTGTATTCGACTAAGTTTGTTAAAGATTTGAAAAATGTTTCAATGCTTAACATAAATGTCACAACAGTCATCTTTTTAAATATGTTGACCAAGCATTTATTGCAAATCGATTACATTAATTGTGCTTTCAATTAATGCATTTGACTGTTGTTAATCTGTTATAACTATGAAATGCATTCGAATAGATTAATAGCGTAATCGATTAAAACGCGTCTGATTTGTCTTATACTATATATACACTCATGGTTTGATTTCTGTAAGAAGAATTGATCTTTACACTTTCATATCTTTTCAGTGTGCTTTTTGAAATCTTATAGAAGAGAGAAAAGCTCCAAGAATTGATCTTTACACTTTCATATCTTTCCAAGAATCAAGAATTACCATGGTGATAAAGTCTTGAGGATTTCTTGTGAAGCAAGATTGTGTGATTGGAAACGTTTGATCGTTCTGCACAAGAAGGTGCTTTCTACGTGATCAGGAAAAGCTTTGGCAAACGCTGAGAGTTATTGGTATTCCTTGTGGTGTATAAAGGAAGAAGAACGTGGTTCTTGACTTTGAGGGGGATCTCAAAGGGATTGACAGCAGAAGATGATTGTTCTTGCTGCTTGTTTGTTTTGTGTATTGCCTATACTTAGATTAATGAGTTAGAGAGGTGATTTACATTTTGACGTGAGGTTGCTGTAAAGCCCTTGATGTAAAAACTCAGATTTATATAGTGCATTGGCTTCTAACTCGGGTTGAGTGGAATGACACTGAATGCAGGCAGATTGGCCAAACCAGTATAAACTGCAGTGTTTGAATTTTCTTATCCCTTTTCTCTGCATTAAGTCGATTATACTGTCATTGCATTCGAATACGCTTATTGTTTCATTGCATACAAATTTACTTGCGATTCAAGAAAACTTTAAAGACTTCCTATTTTGTGAAAAAGATTTTATAAGCAATCATTTTTACACATCACCAATTCACTCTCCCTCTTGGTGTGAGAAACGAAACACTTCTTTCTTAACAATAATCGATTATCCCATCCTACGTGATGTTTCTGGGTAAATTTTACTAAGATAATCGATTATCTTAAGTGATATTATCACAGTGCATTTTGGTGAAAAATGGTGAATTTGATGAAGACTGGATGTGAACCAAGCCTGAGGAGCTGTAGAACATGATGATAATCAGAGATTGAGGTTAGTGGTTATGTTTAGGGTCAATTTGATTGGTGGTTGAGAGTGGAGCATGAGTGAGTTTTAGGATGTACCTAAGTGATGGTGGTGTATCTATGATGAACATGGTACTTGAGATGCTCCAAGTTATGTTATGTTGGTAGTGGTGTTACTATAATGGTTATAATAAGTAATTAACATGGGTGTGAAAGAGTGGATAGAACAAGGGTCTATGTGTGAGAGTTAGTGATGTCATCAAGGGTTAGAGATCAAAGATCGATGATCGAAGTTCAAAGATCGATGATCGAAGTTCAAGGATCGAGTAATTCAGTATGATTTGAATTATTTATGTTAGAAGATTAGGAATCTTATTGTTATTATTACTATGTATGAGGTGTTTGATTATGGTTGATATATTCAGAAGGTATGTATCTTGTTGTGTGTTTGATTATGATTGGTATAATAAGAAGATATGTATCATGTTATATGTTTGATTATGTTTGATATAATTAGTAAGCATGTATCTTGGTGTTATAATTATTTTATCGATAACTTACCACATACATGTTTGTGTTTGTGAATGATTTTATCGGTGATGATCCTATAATGTGTTATACATGAGCAAATAATGTTACAAATGTTTTATATGCGTGATTGACTCGAGAAAGGATGGGGAATAACCTTATGATTCATTTAAAATTATTTTGTTTTACAAGATTAAGAAAATATAATTAGAGTATTTCATTCGTTATTTTATTACTTGAGATAATGTAACTGAATATGGTTTTCTTTAAATACGTTTATGCGATATGATAAATTTTGAATTTTACCGATTTTTAATAACTCGTGACATATCAGAAATTGGGTGTTACTGAAGTAAATGTTAAAAATAAGAAATTTTCCTGTTCAAGGTACATTATTTTTCTTCCATAATTTACTTGATGACGACGTGTGTCCTTTTCATATACAATAAATATATCTTTAACCCATAAAATTGTATTTTCCATAAGTCCAAAAAAAATAATTATATAAAATAACATGACATACAATTTAAGATGCTTATAACTATATCTCTGAATATACCAATAGTGGGTTGAAATAAACATAAATATAATTTTTTAGTTGTCTTAAACCTCTATATCATAACAAATAAGGGTCATATATTTATATTTTGTACATATATGTGAAAGTAAGTTGTAAACCACTAATAATATAAGTCATAAACTAAAACTCATTTCATACAAATTTATTTTTAATGCTTCTTAAACAATTATTGTGTTTAATAATTGACAAATGTCTCGAATGATCATATTTTTTAGTTTCATATATATGCATTTAATGATTATATTTGTCATTTGTACTAGTAAACATATGTACAATCCTAAAATTATAGGAATATACCTTAATTAAATGACCTTTCATATCGATAGTGTGATATCTATACTATAGACACTATAATAATTTTTCAAATTTTTTCATATATAATGTATAATCATTATAATATAAGTGATTTTTTTTATACTTTATACTCATCAAATTTAATATCTTATGTAACATCCTATTTTAGTAGCATAAAACTCCTAAAACAGTTACAAAGATGATAATTACTAAGGAAAAACTAAATATTTATGAAGTAGAAGATTTTGCACCTGAAGAACAAAAACATATCTATGCTGCTACTTCACCCTTAATCTCGCACAAAAAGATGTTTCCCCTAAGCTCACATCATTTGAGGTGATCATTGCAAAAGAGAAAACATACATAGATAGACAAAGAAAAAAGTAAGGGTAAACTAATAATAAAAAGAATTCAACAAGATATATTAATATTATGTCATATATCACATTTCACCCAAAGTAAAACAACCATCCTAATCATGCCATAGTCCTAAACTTGACCATCAAGATATAGTATGAATGTCAAACTATGGTGGTGTAGTGGTAATACTATTGGGCCCCCTAAGCTACCAAACAAGGTTAGTCTGTAAACAAGAGTCTTTGACCTAGGTAAAGCCCATAGACTAGGACCTCCTATTACTTTCACCACATGCCTCATCCCTCTCTACTTGAAAATGGATGACCATTAAAGTGTCAGGATAAACCACCAATACTTAGCTCCATACATTCATACAAACAACACAATGATAACCACCCATAAGAATTTCCTCCTTGGAATTCTCTTTTGCACACTTTTCCATCCACATATATAATCTCATGTAAACACATTAAGAAATCTCATGAAATCAGTGCACAACCATTAAAGTAAAAGAACCAATTCAAGTAAAATTACTAAACAACCCAAAAACCATCTAGACAAGACTTACAAAGGTGACTCTCAGTGCCTTAACTACTGGAACCTAGCGCTCAGCGCCAGGGCCACTGGAAAGTGGCGCCCAAGCACCCCGACAGATGCACTCAACACCATATCAGCTGACAACACTTATGTTTTCATGGTTTGATGCACATAACACTTATTTCTACTGATCAAATTGGATCTTTAATCATTAGAGTAAATGTGAAAACACGTTTATAGGTAATATCATGTACTCCCTTGATCATTAGACCTAAAACTAAGTGCATTAAACCATTTGACAACTCCAAAAGTACCCAAACTCAAATTACACCTTCTCACACTAAATTCTGCAAACTAAAAGTTTGGACAAGTCCTAATGAATTCAATAACATATTCCAAAACCTCATTTTCATCTCAACCTCTGTACTTTAAGTTTTCACTAGTTAGAACCTCCAATTTGGACTAAAACGTGACGAAATAACAACATAAGAACCAAGTATTAGATCCACCTCAGATTTGGCCTAACTCAACCCCTAAACAAGTATTAAATGACTTAAGAACTTACCCTAAACTACTGGTTTTCCCATCTAACCATTTTCTCAAAAATTCCATTGCCACAACCCCTTAAAATACACTTTAAACAACATTGTAACACATCAAAATGACTACCACCCCATTCTAAACTACCTATCAACTTATTCTCACCGTAAACAAGTTACAAAAAACCAAATTAACAGATCTAAATCATAAATCCACACCTTAGACCAATATTTCATTAAATCATCTCTCAAACCTCCATTCTAGACCAAAATTAACCTATAATTCTACTTATACCTTTCCTCTTAACATTTTTACCAAAATTAACACCAATAACATCATACCAATTGCAGTCACAAGGTTACTCCAAGTTCACACATAAATTACACAGAGGATCAAGCATAATTCATTCATTATTCTCAATCAAACATAGTTAACACCAAAACAAGCATTTTATACATAGCCAACCCTATATACAACAACATACATACCCCGAGAGTCACAATTTCATACATTATAATTTAATTGAAATACAAACATTAACTTCCCTTACCTTTTTAGAAGATCAAATTGTTTTAGAAGTCCCTATACCTGCCTTCACAACTCAAAGAGCTCTATTTGTACCTATAGACAACATAATCATGATCAAGGTACACCGTCAAAACTACTGATCAATAAAGAACCTAAAAGAAGACTCAAAACATACATGTGATAGAGCGAACCCCGACATGCATTGGAAAACATGAAACCAGAGAAAAAGCATAAACAAACTTATTCTTTTTTAGAAACTGATCAGGTAGAGTTGAAAATCTCACCGCGAAGATCACACTGAGACTTCTGATCTTCAAACATATAAACAAGGTGCAAAAACCCTTAAAGACAAGACATAAGACTCTAGAAAAATATTTCTAGAGAGATGATGTATTTTAAAATAATGAAACTCGTTTATAATAATTTCATTTATATTAAAACTTTTTAATATTAAAATAACTGAGTCTCATTATTTTTAACCTATTACTCCTAAAATACCATTTTTTAAGTCTTCACATCTTATATATCTCATATTTTCATGTTAGTAAAATATTGCCTTTAGAAAATATGTTATGGTCTAGTCAAACAAATTTTTGTAAAGTTTTTGTTAGTTTACTCACTTTTTGCCTTATTTTTTTTTTAAACTTTTGTTAAATACTCGTTGCTCTGAAATGAAATTTTTTAATGTAACAAACAAATGTGTGAAATGAGTGCATTTTTTACATTGAAAAACATCATGTCCAACTTTGCAAACCATTTTCCATTTTCTTTATTTGATAGCCTATGGTAATCAATTTCAAATTAGATAAATTTTATTTTTGAAAGTTTTTGATTTCTAACAATATATTTTATTTTTAAATTAAATTTCAATATGTACTTAGGCTTAAATAATTTTTTAGTCCTAAATGTATTCGAGGTTTTCTTTAGTACACAAAACAAATTTTGTTATTATTAAGTCTTCTCCAGCTGATGACACAACCATTATCTTTCTAAGTCACTCTTCCATATTACTTCCATATTATATAATTTTATAATTCTATTTCTATAATTCTATAACTCTAGTTTTATAGTTTTATAATTTTATAGTTTATTGTTTTATATTTTTATAAATTTATTCATATCTATAATAATATAAAAATAATTTATCTTATTACACATTTTACTTCTTTGCATACCTCTTAATTTTTGTAATATTAATTTTTTGGTTTAATATTTTGGTAGGTGTTTTTTTTTCGTCTAGAATCTCAAATAGGTCCCCTAATTATTCGGTATCTCAATTAGGTCTTTATTTTTAAAAAATTGAAACAAATAGAGGTTTGCCGTTAAATTGGACAAACACTGTTTAAGAGGACCTTACGTGACATGCTGACAGTCACCTAAGCTAAACCTTCTCGCCTAGACGAGATATGCAGAAAATTGAAACACAAGTTTTGCTGATATGTTCGTTTTGCAAAACTTGTGTTTCAATTTTCTGCATATCTCGACCAGGCGAGAAGGTTATGATG
This sequence comes from Vigna angularis, assembly GCF_016808095.1. Lineage (NCBI taxonomy): Eukaryota > Viridiplantae > Streptophyta > Magnoliopsida > Fabales > Fabaceae > Vigna > Vigna angularis. Next base: position 19,236,853 of record NC_068979.1, read on the forward strand.
TTTGTCCAATTTGACGAAAAATCTCTATTTGTTTCAATTTTTTAAAAATAAAGACCCTATTGAGACACGTAGGAGGGAATCTATTTGAGATTATGGACAAAAAAAGACCTACAGATACATTATCTTAGATAAGTTTTCTCACACTTCTTAGGATTTTTTTTTCCTTTATAACTTTCAAGTACTTTTCTTGTACATTCAATTTAAATTATAAATTATTTTTATAATATTAATATATTTTTTTATTTCCGTCTGTCTGCAATTTAAATTTCTTAAATAGTATCATAAATTTAAATAAGATCATATATATTAAGATTAAAAGTAAATATATATTAGTATGTAAGATAATAAAATTTAAATTTTAAATCAACAAAATAATATTTAAGGACCACAACAAAAGTTTGATTAATTCTGGTCTTTCTCTTAGCTCTGTTTTCAATCTACTTTACCATTTTTTTCTTTTTCTTTTAAGTTATTTCATTACACTAACAAAAACGTTAAATCAATGATTAATGAATTTAAAAATATTGTTCTCAACTTTTCAGCTTTAAATTAAATTTTTACCAGTAAATATTCTGTAAAAAATAACTGACGACACTAATTTGAAAGAAAGTAGGAGAGGTAACCAGATTTTTAACATTATTTTTTATTATTTTATATAAAACTTTGTAATTAATCAAATAAATTATTTATAAGTTTTATATTTTATTTTTAACATTAAAATTAACACATAATTAATATCTTATATATAAATTAAAATTTGAAAGTTTATCTAAACTCAATAAAATAATGTTAAAATTTTAATTCCGTACCGCCGTCTTTTATGGAATCGGGATGCGGTGATATAAATCCAGTCGAAGCCACAAACTTTGATACCTAATTCTAACATGTGGTGTCATATTAAGTAATAAAACAAAATATCAAGAAAAAAATAAAATATCAAGTAATAAAATAAAATATTTATTTGCTTAATTTTGTTTTTGGGCAAGGTTGATAAATGTCACCTTTGTTTGCATTTATCTCTTTAAAACCCGACCTCGACGCTTGTGTCTCAGTCTCAGTCTCACTTTAGCTTTCAGTTTCAGATCTCTCTTTCATCACACCAATTTCCAGGTCACATTCCAATCTTCTATCTTTTTGCTTTTCTCTGTAATTTTCGTTCCCCTTTTCTTCAATCTCTTACTTTCTTTTCCACTTTCATATCTCGAATTTTATGTAAAACAACTCCTCCTTTTAATTCTTGGTTTGTCGAAAGTCTGTATTTTTTTCCTGTAAATTTTGTTTGAATGCATGTTGGAATTTGAATGTTGGTATGGTTTGGATCTTATGCTCGTCGTTGTTGTCACTAATCTGATTTTATTATCAATGTTTGTCCCATGGATTTTGAAAATTTCAAAACATTCTTACCCTTTTAAACTGGGGTTAGGGTAGGATGATTTTACATGTTTCGATAAGTTTATTTGGTATCCACTTAACTAGGTTTTTCCCTTAGCTTGAAATATTGGATGAGAAATGTTGGATAAGCGAGAATTTCTTGTTCAAAACCTATGTACTAAGAAACTGTTAATTAAACCTTTTATAGTAGGCTATGTGTTAAGATCTTACAAGATTGGGCTAGCGTGCATTACTGCTGTTTTTATGTTATCTCATTTGATGTTTTTGTGGCTTTTGTATAGGATTTGAAACATGGCAGATTCAAAACCAGGATTGAGGAAGCCAGTGTTCACCAAGGTTGAACAGCTTCGCCCAGGAACAAGTGGGCACACTTTAACCGTGAAGGTGGTCAATGTTAAGATGGTGATGCAGAAAGGTCGCTCCGATGGTCCTCAATCCCGTCAAATGCGAATTGCTGAATGTTTGGTTGGTGATGAGACTGGAATGATCATATTTACTGCCAGAAATGATCAAGGTATATATATCACTGCTCTCACAAAGCTTCCCCTAGATACATGTATTCCTTACTGCATTGTGACATTGTTATTGTCATCGTATTATTTTGTATTACACTCTTGTTGGATTGATCTTTCATTGACTGGAGGAAGGGGTGTTCGCATGTGATTTTGCATGGAGTGATCACATGTCATGAGTCAAGTGTTTTTGATATATTTGTGGTTATCTTGAATCCTTGTTTAGATGTTTGTTACTTCTTGTATTTTGTCTGTGGTCATGTATCAGGTGCTTTATTTTGTCAAATTCATGGCCATTTGTAATTACTGTTTGGGGTAGACTTTGTGAACCCCATGTTAAGGGAAGATGCAGATGCAAGATCGCCTTCGTTGTCTGCATTGAAATTTGAAAAATACCTCAATCCGGCTCTTGATTTTATCCTTTGGCTGAGGCCTGAGAAGTGTAGAAGCAAAAGAGAAACTGATTCAAGTGGTAGCCAGTTTTTAAAGAATTCATACAGCACTACACAGACGTATAGACTATTGAGAGAGAGCAGGATAGAGAGAAAAGAAAGCTGCAGTTATGTAATGACTTCTCAGTTTTGAAGATTTCAATCCTATTAGTTTTCTTAAAACCTACCACTGCAGTATTTACACTGCTATTTATAGCAGTTAACTCCTAACTACCCAACTGGCCCAGACAAATGCCTAAATTGGGTTTGTTATCTTACTACCTCTCTCCCCCACCCAGAAAAAAGATCCACCTGGTCCTCAAGGTGAAGGAGATGATTTAAGGCCTGCTGCAGATTAGTTTCTGCCTCCCAGCTGTCTTCACACGGAGGGGGTTTGTGCCACTTGATCAAGTCTTCTAAATCATCACCTGGTACTACCTGCCTGCAATCCAACACATTTTCTGGTTGAACTGGAGCTCCACGTCATCAGCTAAGGCCAGGGCAAGAGGTTGAACAAACTGTGGTGCGCTGACTGCCTCCTTGAGGAGGGGCACACAAAAAACTGGGTGAATTCTGCGATCCTCCACTAAATCCAGCTTATGTGTCTCTTGACCTATTCTTTACATTACATGAAAAAGACCACAATAATGAGGACTGAGATTTTTTATCTGGTCTTCTGTCTTCCGTCTGGAGAGCATGTCTTAGAGGGTTGCAAATTAGAAAATCCCAAACTCACCACGTACTCCAGACATCTGCTATACTCATGAACTTGCATTCTCATTCTGCCCTAGGCCTTTAACAAATGCTGCCTTAAATCATTTAGCAGCCCATCATGTTGCCGAGTCAACTTGTTAACCTCTTTTTCCAACTTTGAAGGATTGGTTGTCTCCTTCAACCAGGGTAGAGCTTGTCTCCTTGACAGCTGCATCAGCTCCAAAATATCAGCAATCCCTACCATGTCAACTACAAAGAGTGGAACTCCTCTACTCTTCTCTGTGCTCTATTTTCTTTAATACACAGCGTGGACAAGGTGCTGTGGAACTTGTTTCTACCGTTCTACCTGCTGGACTAGGTGTTTCAGCCTCAGCATTGCAAAAGGAGACTTAGTGAAAACTCCTAAAAGGCACATATTTTGCAATCCTCCCAAGCTAATTTTGGGTTGCAAGATTGCCACCATTGGAACCAAGCAACCATCCTTCCAAAGAACCCCCAATCTTCTGCATCATTTCTTCCATCATAGTTTCCAACTTTCACCATGTCTCTCAGGATCTTGGTTCTTATTTTCAACATTTTTTCCATAGTTTCCAGTCTTCCCTACATTTTTTTTGCCCACCATTGAATTCCTTGACCAATCCGTATCAATTCGAGATATTCACAGCTCCAAGATCTGAGCTTTGGTACTAGTTGATACACTTGGCACCCATAATTAATAGAATTCACGTAACAGTACAGGGGAAAAAGAAAGCTGTTATTTTGTAATAGTGACTTCTGGGAATCCCAGAGTGTCAGTCCTTTCCTCCTCCACAATGAGTTTTTGTTAAACATTACTACTTCGGTATCTACCCTGCTATTGATAGAAATTAACTTCCTAACTACCTAATTGGCCCATGTAGTCTAACTAATTGACTTTGAGGATCAGTTGAGTTTTTTCTTATTCCTTATGCTTGTTGATGTGAAGTTTAGAATGAGTAGCAAGTTTGAAATGGAAATTTATACCCACTGATTACTTTCTTTTACAATAAGACTCAGGGATACTTAACATACAAAAATACCCGACTTTATATAAAATGTGTTTTTGGACCATTGATGTTACTAATAAATGAAGTTCAGTCGGCTCATGTTATTGTGGTGATAATATATTATAGAATACTTAATTCTGGCAACTGATAGGAAAAATAATTCCCAGTTAGGATAAAAAATTGCTCAATTTTTAGTCACAATTTAACAAAACAAATGTTTTGGAATTTAAAATGGAGCTATCAATGGGTTATTCATCGATGTAACTCAGTTGTTCCCCTAAAATCAATGAAGGCCAGCTCCTTGAAAGAACAGAAAAATGCAGAAAATTTAAGATAGCTTTAGGGCTGTGTAGGTACACAGACCCTCTAGCCCAAGTACATTCCTTTTCCTCTCAATTCCTGTCTACCATGCTATCACTTTTTCTCTACTTTTAATTATCATGGCAAAATTCGCATGCTCTCCCCACTTCTCCCTATCTCATGGAAATTATGTTATATTATGTTACCATTTCCTTGAGCCACCTTAGTGTGCTTTTGTGTTCTATACGCAGGCATTCTTATTTAGTCACTTGTCTAGTTGTATTTCATGTGAAAGTTCAAATGAATTCCATGTGGGAAGAATAATTTCAAAATGTTTTTAATGTAGAAATTTCAGATTAAATAGGCATGTAAAGAAATATTTCAATCATGATTTTAAATGTTTAATTTGCAAATAATATATATTGTCTCATGCCTTTGAATAAGTAGAGTTTTGTTTTGATGTTGAACATTTTGTTGTGGCTTCACATTTTCAGTGGATTTGGTGAAAGAGGGCTCTACTGTGATCCTTCGTAATGCGAAAATTGACATGTTCAAAGGATCAATGCGACTTGCTGTTGACAAGTGGGGCCGTGTTGAAGTCACAGATGCTGCTAGTTTCACTGTGAAGGAAGATAATAACTTGTCTCTTATTGAGTACGAACTGGTGAATGTTGTTGTGGAATAACTTGTTTTGGAAATTGTGGAACTTCTACTTAGAATAAAAACATATCAAGTTTTTCTATGGGACATCTCAGCATGGCCATCACATTCACCTCAGTTTTCGATTTGAGAAGCCAGTACAGTACCAACACTGCATCTTACTGTTGCAACTTCTTGTAGCTTCAACCATTGAACAAACGGTTACTGTTAGTGCAAAAAGAATATGAGAATTGGCTTCCAGATCATGCTTTTTGTTATCTTATCTGTTGACAATTTTGGATTATGTATCAGAATATTATACATGGCAGGTGAATGTTTATATTTTATGTAGCCTTCGTTTAGTCTCAATCTTTATCGTTCTAGCCTCTGAATTCTTGCTCCAAGAAGTATATCTGGGATCTTACTGCAATATCATCAATTAATTTTTAATTTCTTTTACTGTTATTTCAAAATGGCAGGAGATAATTCTTTGAAAAGAGAATCTTGGATGCAAACTTCCTGCTTGAAAATTTATTTTTAGGTGCATTTGAGTTTTTGTTTCAATCTTTATTTATTTCAATTTCATACCTTGGAAGGCAAGAAAACCAGAGGAAGGGAAAAGATAGCTAGAGATACAAGTTATCGAAAGACTTCTCCTTTAACATGCAAACGAAGGAGACAAGCTAAGACTTCTCTTTTTAATTTGGAGAGAAAATAACAATACAGTTTAATGGATAAAAGTATGTTTATTAATTGCATCTCTTGGTTTATTTGTGTCATTCTATATTCATAATTAAACAACCTCAAAATTCATCTTTCTTTCTTAAATCAAACAAAACATCAGTGTTCAAAATTTTGTTTAAAATTTAAATAAATACTAGAGTTTTACAGCATTTGGCACACATGGGCAAGTATTAAGGATGAAGTAATACTCTAATGGTTCAGCATTATCTGATGTATTTGTTATTTTTACACCACTCTGCTAATTTTTCAAGAAATGTGCAGTGTAGGTATATCAAATAATGCTAAAGAGTGCATAGCTTGAGGAATATATTGTCAATAAGATTATCATTCGTAGAAATGTTGACGCCATGGCTAATCTGCATTAGGAATTTTAGACTACCTAGTGATGAAACCTATCTAATATGATATACACATCATTGGCAGTTTCTTCCTACACTTTATCAAATTTCTCCTTCCATTCCATTATTTTGAATTTTATTTTCTGAAACACTAAATTTCGGAAACATTTTTTTTAAACACTCACCACTTTTACTCCTAAAAAATATTTTCAGAATTGATTTAGTGCATTCCGAAAAATAAAATTCGGAAGGATGAAGTGCATGAAGAGATTTGATAGGATGCATAAAGAAATTGCACATATCATTTTGGAACTTGTGGTTGTTGAAAGCCCTCTCCTTTTTTTGACTTCTTATTTTCTCTTCATTTCTTCATGGATTTTAGCTTTCAACATGTTATAAGTAGTTGATTTTTTTCGTGTAGTTACAAATTGGTGAGAGTGGAAAATCCACACATTTTAAGTCATTTTCTTTCTTTAGATATAATAATTCTTAAAATGACAATTGTTTTTTTAAACTTTTTTGAGTTCCACAATATAATTTTTAAAATTTTGTTCTTTGATGTTAGTACTTGAATTGTAATATGGATGGATGTTTGGTGAAGTTTAATCTAATGTATTCATTATATTAAAAAACCTATTTGCTGCATTATTAATATTTGAGTTTTAACTAGTTTTTCTGGTTTTTGTAAACACTTCAACATTTTAGTTATTATGTCTATTAATTTGAGATTCCTTCATTCATAGCATCCAATTGTATCCAACAATGAAAAAAAAATCATATTAGTAAGAATCAGATTTGATTGTTCTGAAGTAAAGAAAAATAAAATAAATAACAAAAAAAAAAGATTAATAGTTAAGATTTCAAAACATTTATAATTTATTACATTATGAATAACTTACATTACTTTCTAAGAAGTTCCTCCCATCCATGGAATCAGGTTCAGAAAGAAAATCAAAGTAGGAAGTCATAACTGATATATAAAGTCATTGATACATCAGCCAAAATGAAAATAAATAACAGTAATGTATTATTCATAACAGAGATGATGATAATGATACTTTGGTGGAAATCAAAACCAGTTTACTAGTTACTACTATTACTACCTCACAGACCATTATTCTTTCTGAATGTCTGAATCTTTTCTATGGAAACCCTCAGCAAAAGTGTACATATAGTGCAGCTTTGCAGTAAATTTTTTACTGAATTTTTCAGTGCTGTTCTTATGTTTAATCTTTAAAATACACTGATTTTGATGTTTTAAAATAAACTAAAAAAGAATTAATATATATTAATATCAGCGTATTTTTTATTTTCTACAAAGAACAGCACTGAAAAAAAACCAGCAAAGAATCTAGACTCACTGTTGAAAAGAGAAATCTTAAATAGATATAGAGGGCAAAAGCTTGTAGTTCAAATCCCAGAGTTCAAAAGTGCCATTAACGAAATCATAATGTGCTCCTTTCAAAGCTAGAGATTTGTTCTCCACACCAGCTCTAACAAAAGGATAACTTAACAGATTCCCCAGTGACACATTCACAGCTTCCTGCATTGGAAATTACAAGTAAAGACTATTAAAATTTTTAAAAGTGACCCTAAATTTATGAATAACTTAATGATAAATAGAGACAGTTAAAAAAATAAAATAAGATTTAAGTGGGAAAGAAAGGATATTTAACAAGAAAAGAAATAAGTAGAAAGACAAATTACTTTTTATACAAGTCATTTTCTTATTTTACTTTCAATTATATTTTAAAATAAAATATTAGTTTTGGTATATATATTTCATTGTCCCAAGTTGGACGTAACAAAAATTTTTTTCTAGTGTATACTTCATTGTCCGAGTAACATAACAAAGAAAATCATTACAAAAATGTACATAATACTTAAAGTAACAAACCTTTTTCAGCCTAAATAATCCCACTAATACACAAAACATAAAATAAAGGGTGACTTGACTACCAACATAAACATATTAAATAAATAAAAAAAGAAAAGACGAAAATATATATTTTATTTTAAATATATAAAATTAAAATTAATATAACCATAAAATTCTAACTCGTTAAAATAAGATAATGTATAAAAAACATAATATCTATATTTCTGCCAATTATAATAAAATAAAATATACCTATAGTTATGAATGCATAATTAATTATTTTATAAAGAAACATTTAAATTGACTTATTCTAATGTAAGGATAATTTACTTACCTTCTCACAGTTAGTGCACTGCTCCTCGAAGCTTAATGCACTTGTTTCTGTTTTAATCTTGGACCTTGCTGGTGTACATATTTGGACCCATTGCTCTATGAATTCACTGAAACATTACAGAGGAAAGAAACGATTTTTAAGGTTATGTTGTCATTTTTTTCTGATGTCACAAAAGATAATAGTTTTGTTCACCAAAATCACTGTGCAGTGGTATAATATATTCGTGAGAGGAATCTTGTATGCAAGGATCCAACAACTAGTTAGAGAGGATTTACACTTAAATTCATAAAAAATGGAATCATTCATGTAATATTTTTCTTCTCCTTTCTCATGAATATGCATTGTGATTTGACATGAAAAGTTAGGGGAGCAGTAAAATAAGAAATGCTTCTGCAAGCTATATATAATGTTGGATTATAATTTGTTCTTGGTATATACCCAGCAACATTTCAAAAAGGTTGTTTTTATCTCGATTTGTTAAGCCTTTTCCAATTGTCTCCAATAAGGTAGAATCAACAACAAGGAAAGAATGGTGTACATCACTTTATATTCACTGTTATAAATGGTGGGATATCAATCATGATTCTACTCAAGTACTAAGCATTTGGAGTAATGCTTTTTACACATTAAATTCTATTTAAAAGTATATGTATCAGAGAAAAAGATATGAGTTTAAGAAGAAAAAGAAGTGATAAAATAAGTGATTTGATGAAAAAAATATTAACCAAATTGTATTCATATAAAATTATTCTAAAAATATATATTTTACTATAACCTTATATTCTTTCAAGCATATATGTGAAAAAGCAATAGTAATCACATACTTGGAAGTTCTGAAAAATTACATAGCTTCACAGTTTAAATTAATTTCATGGTGTGTGTAGCTATTATTCATCCTTCTGGCAAAGTTGTTCAGGACAAAATTTATATACACTTTTTTATGTGCTCTTGGAAATTTTGATTAAAAATGAGCTAAACGAACTGTTGTGAAACAGCATATAAGGTTTATCCAATTATTATTCATTCCTTCTTTTAAGATCCATTAACAATGAGTTAAATCCCTTTTAAGGATGTTCCAAAGAAATCCTAGTAGTAGTCAAAATGTATGAAACTTGCCTTGCAGTGGTCCCATCATCTGGGATAGACATGAGCCCCTTTATACCACCACAGCAACTGTGTCCAATAACTACAATATTCTCCACCTGTATGTTACAATACCCATATTAGAATCTAAAAAAGACAACAAGAATTTGCAAAAAATCATATTCCCGTTTTAGTAAGAGACATATATATATGTTCATATATATATACACACACACGCTAACACCAACACAAACATGTGTTCCACTTTCCTCAAACTAGATATTAAAAACGATCAATTTGAAATGAGATGCTGGCATAACTCATACATAATTACGGAAGACAAAAACGTTTTATATTAATTAATAAAATAAAAAGAACATGTTGAATAAATTAAATAAATGAGTAAAGGAGTGAACATATTTATTATATTGGGAATAATGCATAGTGGGAAGGTGTGGTAGATAGGGACTAGATGTTGAGTTATGATTATGAATTTGACTACCACTATGTGAGTAGATAAATGCGTGGTAGTTAGTTCCACGTTTGATTTTTATCATTCTTGGCATTAGCAATATGTGCACCAATTCAAAGATTCCTTAAGCTGTTCATAAACCACTTTCGTAATTTGCTTCATCAAATAGAATAAATGATGCAAGTTGAGATCGATGCGTGTGGATCCCAACAAAATAATGAATAACATAACAAATTGCACCAACCACTAAACTTTTTTCCTGCCGATAAAAAAAAAACTATACTTTTTCCTTTCACTCGAGAGTTAGCTCAGTTTTTTTTCTTAAGTATATGATAAAAGTTTTCAATATATTTTAAACTATCAAATCAATATAATCAGTATATATATTTTTGAAAGAAAACAATATTAACAAATTCATCTTTATTAAAATATTTTCATATAAGATAAGCATAGGAGGAACACAATTATGAGAAATAATTACCTTTAAATGCTCGACTGCATATTCAATGGCTGCCCCAGCTCCTGAATACTTTGTCTATGTACAATGAGACAAAGCCAGTAAAAAAATTGTATTGATTTCAAACACCAAAAAGGGTAACACAAAAGGAAGATGAATTTGGACGACAAATTGCATGTTAGTCAAACGTTAAACCTTATCATACGGTGGAACCATGTTGGCAATGTTTCGGACCACAAAGGCTTCACCGGGTTGGAAATCCAGAATATGGGATGGACAAACTCTCGAGTCCGAGCAGGCAAATACCATAAACTGCATGTGTTCATATAATGTTATATAATTGTCATCAGCGGCAACATAAATATATTAAATGAGAAACTCGCTGCATAAAACAATGATTTAAAAAGTGGATTGCTGGTTGATTCAGTCGAAATACTAAATTAATAGATTGTTAGTTAAATTAGTTAGTCACTAGTTCGACCATATAAAATGGTGTAATACTGTAATATCCAAACTAAGTATAGATGTTATATTGTGTTCTAAGTTACTATAATTGACTTTGGTCAAATGATAAGCATATATATATATTATATATATATATATATATATATATATATAATTGAAGAAAAAATGTATAGCTAGTATATAGTGTATGTAGTTGGCTAATAATAGTTAACACATGCTTATGCTGTACAAAAGTAAGAATAGAATATTTCATTAATAAATCTGAAAACAACTATTCCGTTCAAATTTAATTTTGTTTGTCTGTTTTCATGTCGTTATGTTGAAAGTATCAAATTCAATTTCACCACAAATTAATGTAATCAAAAGGGCAAAAAGGAATGAAGAAAAAGAAGTAACTAGTGAATATGCGAAACAATAACATGACTAACCTTTGGGCTTTGGCCTTTGGCAAGGTCGGCATATAGATCAGGATTTCTCCTGAAAAAATATACGAAGAATCCACCCAAATATCAGAAATTTGTATTTCTCTTAATTACTGGTTAAATTAAAGTAAAAACAGAACATGCCTTAATTTCCGCAATGACAAAGGATTCAACTCAACACGAAAAGTAAAGTGCCCTTTTAGCACCAAAAAGAAAACATCATTCGACATTGGCCATCTCATGATTTCCATTTATGTATGGAAGGAAACAACATCTGCTTACGTTTCCACTTAATATTGTAAACATAAAGTTCTACTTTCTATCACTCTTTCCATTTTCTTTTGAGTAGTGTGACGGGAAAGGAATGAAAGAGGAACATTTTAAAAATATTTTTATAGTCATTAATTTCATTTTTTTTATTTTGTTCTTTGATATTATTTTGTATTAAAAATATAACAATTATTGCTTTCAAAAATTAACGATTAATTTCAGATTTTATTCAATGATAATTAATTATAAAAATTTAATTAGAATATATTGAGGGTGTAAAGTGCAATTTCCAGATGTGTAAAGTAAAAATTTACAATAATATTTGGATTTAATTATTGCTAAAGTAACTTCTCAAAAAAACAATTATCGATATATAGAACTACTTTTTATTTTAAAATATTTAGAGATAGAATATGATGCTTAGGAAAAGTGTTCAAACTCAAATATCCTAGTATAAGATTAAATGAGAGTTTCTACATGCAAAATAATCATGTCAGTATAAAAGTCTTATATGGTCAACTATTTCGAAATTACTGTGTTATATAAATGTTAAAATAATTATTATAAGAGCCAATAAAATTATTATGATAATTCATGATATGATGGTATATTATTCTAACTATTTTATCAAATACTAATTCTTAATATTCTTATGAAGATATTTATTTTGTTGTTGTTGCTAATTTTAAAGGGGAAAAATACAAATTTCTTTCACCATTATTCCATCACAATAATAGCAAATTCTTATCGAGAAGGTTCCTAATTGAATAATGAGATAATAAATGAAGAAAAAGACTTACAAAAATTTCTCATTCCTAAAGGTGATGAAGCCCGTTTTGATCCTCTCCTCCGGGACACAGCGCTTCGCACCGGCAGCCTCAAGCTCCGCCGTCAGCTGCGAGATCTTTAAGGTGGCGACGTCGCCGAGTTCAGCCTTTTCACTGTTAAAAAAATAACAGAAACCGTTTCACAGCGCGGAAATCAAAGCGCGTACGAGGTGGCGTGGGGCCCGCATAAGAAGAACGAAGAACCACACCACCTACCACCTCCTTCTGAAACGCTCTATGTATCTCTACGTGTGGTCGTGTTTGTCATAAAAGGACAGAGTCAAATGACGAAAAAGGACAGCAATGTTTGTCTGAATTACCTGAGAAGCTTGGTCAGTTTTGCGATTGCTTCGCCGAATGATTCTCCTGCCATCTCTTCCTTCTGTTTTGGTCTCAAACAACACAATATACATTCAGTTAAGTGCAAACCTCAAAATTTCAAAACCACGAAATGATCAATCTCTTCATAAAATTAATTAATAATTAATCGATCAACACACGAATTCTGTCAACAATGAATCAAAATAATTAATCATCTAACAAAATGATTAGCGAAAATTAAAATTAATCTATCAGCTTAAACGTGAATGGTAGAATATTACGTGATCTGAAACTGGTGGACGAAGAAAAGAAGATAATGAACACATATATGTGTATTACCTTCTGAGCTTTCTGAGTTTCTGTTGGACGTACAGGTAGTGGTTAGATTTGGAGGAAAATAAGGATGTTTTAGTTTGTGTGTTTCTGTTTGTGTCTGTGATATTATATGCAGATATGAGTATGACGGTTCAGTTTTCGTTGGGCGTGTAGACTGAGCCGAGGGGAATTAGGATTCACCTTTGGTGTGCCACTAAACACGGGTCTTAACTCATCACCAACATCACACATTTTATTTCATTTATTCATCGATAAATAACTCTCTCTTTATATAGTTAATTAGTTCCAATAAAACTTGGTTCAGGTAATTTCTCAATAAAAAATATAATTCAGCCCAAAAATCTCAATGAAAATGATAACTCAGGTTTAATCATTAACAAAAACTTGATGATACTTCGTCAAAATAAATAAATATAATAGAGGGAAAGCAATAAAAATAAGTAATTTTATAAGAAGAAAGAAAAATAGGAAAACAAAAGTTATTATTTTTACTTGTTTTATAAAATTAAAAATGTAACATAATTAATAATATCGGTTTTATTTTTTTTAAAAAATTTCATTATAAAAAGGCAAAAAAATCATTTATCTATTTTTCTCCACTGTCTTCAAGTTGACATGAGTTGCTTTGCTCTCATTTTTCTTTTAAAATTCTTCCAAAAGTGATAAAGTAATGGTAGGATAATACTAATTAATTATAAAAGAGTGTGAACTTTTTTATTTTTAGATAAAAAGTTAAAATAAAATATAAAGAATAATAACATCAAATAAATAAATGTAAAAAATTTGTGTGTCAGAAATATTATTTCTGAAAGTAATATAACTTAAAAAAGTAAGAAAAAAAAAACCCTTCTTATCCCAGTAGAACTAAAAATTCACGTTCTTGCCAATTTTTCTAACTTTTCTTTTTTATGAACATAGTCATTCAAAATTGATAACTGAAAATTAATAAATGTGCTATCAAGATGTGGAGTTTTGACCTGCAAATATTCTCCATATATTTCACTCATTATTTAGAGTAAAAATATTTAATTTCTTTGGTTTTCCTTTTATAAGTTCAATAGAGAAAGAAAAAAACATTTAAATATTTATTTTAGTATTATTTTCTGATTAAAATAAAATTTAACCTTTCAAAGTTACATTAAAAAAGATCATGAATCATAAACATTCCGATTTGAATGGAAAAAGGTACAGATATAACTGCATCTAAATTTCAGTATTTTATGTTTGGAAAGGTTGGCATGAAAGATTTAATTATTATTGGTATAATTAGATAAAGAAGGGAAAAGGAATGGAGTTTGGTGTGGATAGGGAATCACCCAAACTAGAAGTGTGGTAGAAAGTGAGAAGTAGTGATGACCAACTATGAGTCATGCATTTCATCAATTAGGACAAATATTACCAAGAATTAAATTATTACATAATATATTTATGTAACATTATTTGTTCAACTTCAACTATGGAATTATTTTATCATTTTTTTATTTTATATTTTTATTGTGATGAAAATTTAAAATTTTTAAGTTAAATTATTCAGGCATATTTTTTTTTTAATTTTTTATGTAAAGTGGTCAACCAGATTAATTAATCACTAACCATCTATTGACCCAATGGATTGATTAGGTGAATAATAAGATTTAAATAAGAGAAATGAAAAATGTGACCCAAAAATAATCCCTCTTGTATTTAAAAGTATTACTTTATCACCAAAGTTGACACAATTGACAGTAACATCAGAAAAGAGCGTGATGGATACTTTAAATGCAATTAATTAGCTATTACGATAGCCTATGCTTATACTATATTCAAATGAAATTTCAATTTCAATTTAACAAGAGGAAATTATTAGTATTCCACAATTATTATTCTTTATGGAAATTTTATTAAGAGGGAAATTAAAACATTCATTGACTCCATAATTCATTTTAGTTTTCAGTTCAAATTTGAAAAAGAAAAACTGAGACAAATAATTTGTTTACCCCTTTAAAATGATTATATTATATTATTTATTTATTTATTCATATATTTATTTTTTAGTTCAATCACAATTTATCAGTTAGTAATTATATTTAAGTATTAACTAGTGCAGAAGTATTTAATTATAGTATATTATTTTATTAGTAATTGAACTAAAGTTAATTTTAGAGATTATAAATTAAAATTATTGATATTTAAATTAATATTATAGTTCATATTAAAAGTAGGACTACAATTTTAGATAGAGCTGTCAAAATGGGTCACCCGGTCCGACCCGACCCGACCCACCACGGGTTAGTCACTTAGTAAGCCAACCCAACCCGGCTCATTTATTAGCGAACCAGAAAAATTCGAACCCGGCTCGACCCACCACGGGTTGGTGGGTATACGGGTTGGCTCACTGGCTCACTTAATTACAATTTTTTTTAAATAAAAAAAGATTACAAATTTTCTATAATACAAATCTAAACAAATTTCACTCCCAAATTTCACTCCCAAACATGGGTGTTCAATTAATTTTGAAAATAAGAAACTTAAATAACTTTTTCAAGCAAAAACAAAATAATAAATATTTTTTTATAATATTAAAATTAAATTTTAATAACCCGGCCCACCATGGGTTCAACCCACATGAGCCGGGTTTAAATGAGTCGGGTTGAAATCTGACCCGCATAAAAAAAAAAATACAATTTTTTTTAACCCAATCCGACTCAAACCCGTGGTAGGCCGGATTGACTCGCAGTGTTGTGATCCATTTTGACAGCTCTAATTTTAGAGCACCGAAAATAAAGAATAGTTTTAGTAAAATTAAAACTAAAACTAATATTAGAATTAAAATTGAAATATATCTAAACTAATTGAGTTAAATTAAAATCAACATTAATTACAATTAAGATTAGAGAATTTATTACAACATTTCTTAGAAAAAATGTACTGAAATTTAATATTAGCTAAAACAATATTATAATTAATACTATAAATTATTAATTATTTTTTTAGCTAAACAGATTTTAAATATAAAAGTACACATCATATACGTTCTTTCTATTGAAAGGTAAACATGTACCTATTAAGTTTAAAGATTAGGTTGAAGTATATGATAGACAAAGTGTTGTTATTTTATGTTGTGAAGCTATATTTTTTTTAATTTTTTTTACATGATTAAGGGTAACTATAAGTCACACATGAGATTGAATTATAATTAAAATTTACTTTTTAACCGTTTATCTTATTATTTTATTTGTTATTAGGTTATTATCAAATTATATATTAATATCTAATCTTACATTCAATCAATGAAAGTATATATGTCTTGACTTGAAGACTGTATTAGAAATTTTACATTAACTTAAAAATGAGGTTAACTTTTAGTATATAAATGAATTTAAATTTTACTTTATAAAACAATTTTATAAAACAAATTTAGATTTAAATTATATTTCTTAACAATTTTATAATTTAATGAAATAAAAAAATTATATGTCTGTTAGTGGTTTTTGTTTGTAACCTTTATTTGAAAGCAATGGGATGTAGGTAGTGGTATTTGACTATAGAAAAATTATGGGATTTATCTTTTTAGTTCCTTTGTATTATTATCAATACATGTAATGTCTAATACCGTAAATTCACTTAGGGCATAATTTAAGTTAGGTATTTAATGATTTTTTATAATCATATTTATTAGATTTCTTCAAGAAATTAATTTAGTTAAATTTTAAGTATTAGTAAAAATGAAGTTTTGAGTATTGTTACTAAATATACTACATTGAATTTGAATTGTCAAAATTCTTGAAAATAGTTAAAACTTCAAATTTTTATAAAAAGCACATTTGCTATTTTATATATGCTACAAAGAATTAAATTTAATAAATGATGAATTAAATTCTAAGTCTCTCGTAAATTTATATACTTTTAATTGAATTTTATTCAATTATTTAAAAATTTCCATATTTTTAATAATATATTATATCGTCATTTTATTTTCTTATTTTATATATTGAGAAATATAATTATTTTAGTTAATATAAAATAATATTAAAATAGCAAAAATTTCTTACTATTTTACCTCAAGATGTAGAGATGAGCAAATAATATAACAGTAATTATATCATTCAATTAATGAAAAGAAGTTAAATAATAATAATTTAATTAAAAAATAGTAAAGGTTTTAAATATTCAACCAACAATATCTTTTTAATAAAAAGTGAATTAAAAATATATAAAGAAAAGTAAAATTGAATTAAATGTTTAATAAATGAAAAAAATACCGAGTCAATCTTGGTCGTGCAACAGAGCATCATACACTTTTTGAATGCACCAGCCATGCTTCTGTTTGCACTGCACAATCCTCTTTTCCCTGTCATGCACACACAAACCAATCTTCTTAAAATACTTCCCAACTTGCAATTCATAATCACACAAAATTAATTTCTTTGTGGGCTCAAAAACAGTAAAATTTTAATAATCAGCATAAAGTTTATATAAAAGTTGAGTAGTCTTGTGTCTGAGTAACAGTTACACTATTTAACATGTTTGAAAATTCTGATACACATTCTCAAAGTATAAAAGGCATGACAGAACTTTGTTGGAAAATGCAAACTTTGAAGGCAAATCCACATGCAGTACATATTAAAGCAGAAAATTGGTGAAGTTGTATGTTCTGACCTTGTTCTGGTTATGTAGACTTTGACAAATTTATAGGAAAAAAGTAAAGGAAGTAGCAAAAGGGTAGTTAATTCTGTGAAGGAATGAGAGAAAGATAGTGGCTAAATGGTAAGAAAAAAGTGCAGAAGATGAAAAGGGAATGGGCACAGAAAAAGAAGGGAGAATGAGAATGAAAAATGAGTTTGAAGGGAATCACTTATTTACCAAAAGATGATAAAGAAAGCGAAAGGTAAGTTAATATTAGGACACTGCTTTCTTATCTCAATTCTCAAAGCTAATATGAGTGAAGAAGAATGTTAGCTACATCATCATGCATGTGTGAGAGGTCACCAATGTTGCATAAATTTCTTTTCTTTTTTATAGGAAATAGAATATTTTCTGAATATGATTTCACACCGTTGTTAATTTTGTCTTCTAATGCATTTGAATGAATGGATCATGTTTGTGTCGTCCCTTCAAAATTCACTTTATTTTATTCCTCTTGGCCAAAATTTCATTGTCTTGGTCTTGCATATGAATAATATATTTTTTTTTAAATATTACGTCAACCATTAATAATAATTAATAATAATGTGAGTGTAGAGTACATAAGTCACTCTAAACCTGTAGGGTGTACTAAAATATAGATACGAGGTAAAATAAATAATTTTGTATTTAATGTGACATTAATATTTGAATTGTCGAATTTTTATTAATTTTGACATTTTCATGTAATCTCCAAATATTAAAAACAAAAACACAAACAAATAATGACATAAAAACGAATAGTTAAACTTAGTATTCAAATACTTTTGCAATCTATAAAACTTGTTGACACCTTCACACCCGAAACATTTAGTTTTATTAAAAATATTATGATATAAAATATAACTTAAGCAGATTAATGCAATGAAAATAAAAAGAGAAGCTATTAATAAAATATGCAGAAACTTATTGGCTAGAATGCATGCTCATCTCTATAATTAGATCTTTATAATATCTGTTGCATAATAAGTTTATTAAATTTTGTGAGAATATGTTATGATAACTCTTCATCAATGATTTTATGTATTTTCTTTATCTCTTAACCACTAATCTTATTTCTCATATTATTACTAGTTGTTTGATTAAAAGGTAAATCACTAAAAGGGGTTTAGAAGGAGAAACTAAGTTTTCTGAATTTCAAGTTTTTATATGTTTTAATGTATTTGTATTCATGTAATTGAATCGAATTTTATTGACCTATCTACTTCTTTTAATTTTTGTTTTAGAAATTATCAATCTTTTGTTTTTGTCTGTATCATATCGTTCTTTGTTATAAAAATGTGAATCTTATTTTTAAGAGTAGGAATATTCTTATGGACTAAATAAAAATGCAATATTAATTCTAAGGGTTAAATATGTTTTTCGTCCCTTAAGTATCACACGATTTTGATTTTAGTCCTTACTCAAAACTTTGATGGTTTTTTTAGTCCTCATAGTTTTGAAACTCTTACTATTAGTTCTTAAAATTGGACGACGTTAACTTTTAGTAGATGTGGCTAACTGCCAGCCCACGTGTGATGCCACCTTTCCTGACTACTTTTAATTGACGTGACAGTAAAGGTGTGGTGGTCGGTCGACCTGGTGGGTGGTCGGCATGGTGGTCTTTGCCCATAACCGTTCGGCCTTTTCCCAACACCGTTCGGTCTTTCATGTATTGCACTCCACCCGTCACCATAACCGTTCAGTCTGTGCCCAACACCGTTCGGTCTTTGCTCAATACCGTTCGGTCTTTGCTCAATACCGTTCGGTCTTTCATATATTGCACTCCACCCATCACCATAACCCTTCGGTCTTTAACCAACACCGCTCGGTCTTTGCGGAACACCGCTCGGTCTTTGACCAATACCATTTGGTCTTTGTCCAATACCATTCGGTCTTTCATATATTGCACTCCACACGTCACCATAACCGTTCGGTCTTTACCCAATACCGTTCGGTCTTTGCCCAATACCCACCAGGCCGACCGACCACCACACCTTTACTGCCACGTCAATTAAAAGTAGTCAGGGAAGGTGGCATCACACGTGGGCTGGCCGTTAGCCACATATACTAAAAGTTAACGCCGTACAATTTTAAGGACTAATAGTAAGAGTTTCAAAACTATAAGGACTAAAAATCATCAAAGTTTCGAGTGAGGACTAAAACCAAAATCGTGTGATAGGGAGGAAAAACATATTTAACCCTAATTCTAACTACAAAAGACAAAACACACTATGACCAGAAAGTAAAAAATGAAAAATAATAATTTTAATTTTTTTTATAAAACCTCTAATGAAAAATAAAATAAATTTATTCATATATTGAAATTAGTTATTGAAAATTTATAATTTAAAAAACAATGCGAGAGTTTAAGATGAAAAATTATTTTATTTTTCTCTATTGAAGACAGTTATAAAAAATCTTGTTCTAACATACGTTGTCATGACATTATCATGATTATAAGAATTTAAAAGATAGGTTTAATGTCTCAATAGGTCTCTATTTTCGTCCATAATTTGAAATAGGTCTCTGTTATTTTTGAAGTCTTAATTAGATCCTTATTTTTGTTAATTTGATGCAAATAAATCCTTTCCGTCAATTTCATAAAACGACGTTAATGAGTGTGTGACGTGGCCTGTGTGAATGCAATTTTTTAAAATTCAGAATTAAAGAATGAAGTAAATATAG
The DNA here is from genome assembly GCF_016808095.1 of Vigna angularis. NCBI lineage: Eukaryota > Viridiplantae > Streptophyta > Magnoliopsida > Fabales > Fabaceae > Vigna > Vigna angularis. Next base: position 19,257,143 of record NC_068979.1, read on the forward strand.
TATAATTTATGCTGAAATTAATTAAAGAAAGGGCAAATATGGAAAATGGTAATGTTGTTTTTGCTGAAACATGTATCATCTCTGCAAGTGGGAAATCAAAATCAAATTGGGGGATTTTTCTATTCTAGGGCTCGTGTCGTCTCAAAAGGCAAAGACGTTGTTGTTGGAGTGGATGCGCAATGGAGAATCAAATGCAGAATTCACATTCAACTTGTTCTTCGACTTCCAATGGCTGGCGGAATGGAGAGCCCATGTTGTTTTTCGTGGTGTGTCACCCCTTTGTCTGTGTGGAGAGAAAACAGTGGTCAGAACAGCTGGAACGGCTAAGAGCAGAGGGAAACAATTTTGGGGGTGCCCTAAGTATAAGGTAACCGAAACGTGGATGAGTTGTTGTTTGTTTTACTTCAAAGTCGTATTCATTGGGTTTTAATTTTTTTTACAGAACGGGCATGAAAAAGGTGGTTGCAATTTCTTCAAATGGTGTTGTGATGATGGTAATGAAAGATGCTATACGAATCTGAAGTGGGAAGGAAAACATGAGTGTTTGTCAAAGACAGAAGAAATGGGTGGGGTAGCGAATATGGTGATTTATTTGAAAAAATCTGTTAAGGTTGTGGAAAAATGGATGAAGTTGTTGATAGGGACAATTTGTTATATTTGTGTGGTTAATATTATTGTAATTTCATTATGGATGGAAAATCCATAATGTATTGTGCATTTTCGTTGTGATAGGATGCAGTAGGTGATGTTAAACTTAGTTTGTGATGAAAACGGGATTAACAATGTATTGTACTAGCAAAAATGAATGAAATGATGTTGTATTTTCGTTTTTCTTCTTATTGTAATTTTACACTTCATCTGTTATTGGAAGCTCAAAGACAGGGGGAAATTAATTGTTGCAGTGAGGAAACCTTAGTGATTCAAAATGAAGAAAATCATATTTTGCAGGCTGGAAACAATGCAAATATTTAAATTACAAGAAAAAGCAAGAAACTAATCACATTAACCAAGCTTGGCAAGAACATCATTCAGAGTAGAAACAGTAGCAGCATATTACTTTTCTGCTTCTAGGATGCTCTTAATTTTTGCTTCATGATACAGCTGCCAAATAAAATATTTCTGGTGCATATCCTGCAGATTCTGTTGTTTTTCTGGTGCTGTTTTTCTGTTGCTGTTTTTCTGCTGAGCTTTGGTATATTAAAAGTATTTTAACATGTTTTAAAATTGTTGTGTATTTTCAAAGCATTTGAAAGCACAATTGAGAAATAATACTAAAAAGTTAACAAAAACTCTATTGCTGAAGAACATCAAAAGTATACAAAGATTGGATGCACATTCTGCTGTTTTTGTAATAAGTGTATATCAGTATATTTTAAAATTTTTGGTATGTTAAAATTTTTGTAATAAGTTTTAAAACATCAAAATAAGTGTATATCAGTATATTTTAAAAGCAAAACAGATAAACAATTGATGAAGAACTACAGAGTTAAGTATCTCCTTCATCTCCCTTTAAACCATAGATACAATCGTGTTATTTTTCTATCATCTTAGAATTTGACCTCAGTGTATAAAGAACTCTTTAATGTGTAAATTATTCATGAAAAAGAAAACATCAAATCTGATGAGAAAACACTTAGAACAAGATTTGAATTGTATCAGTCTCTAAGCAAACTTATAAAACTCTATTTCAAAATTTAGCAGATGAATCCAATACAAAACTCTGACAGCAGCAAACTTAAATAGGTTTGTATGATGAAAATATAGTTGTCTGTGTGGAGAAAGTTAACAGAAATAGCATAATTCAGAATATCACCTCCAAACAGCCCATTATGCAGACAAAAACAAAGAACCTCACTGAATCAAAATGCTAAACAACATAGAAATATGTAATAATACTGAACCAAGCTGGAAAACATCAACTAGGTGAACTTAAAATTGAAATGGACACCCAAAACAAGATTTAGTACATCCAACACAGTACATTAAAACAGTACATTGTAGTGTAGTATTGCATAAGTGTAGTATTACATTAAAACATTAAAAGAGTACATTAAAACAGTACATCCAAAAGCTTTTACGGTGCAGCTACTTGGTCATTACAGACTTCAGATAATTGGGATGATGGCATTAGAGGTTGTGATGAAGGAGTAGGTTGTTGGGTAGCTTTGGGGCAACAACTCCTGTTATGCCCAAGCTCCCTACATAGCCCGCATCTCTTGCGCAAACCAGCCTTGGTCATTCGAGAATCATCTTTTTTGATCTCCCACTGTTCCATTCTTCTTTTCCTTTTAGGTCTTCCAGGCATAACTTTTTTGTAAGGAGGCATAACATCCGGATATGGTTGTAGATCCCACATGTTGTTGCCATTGATGGGGAAGACGATTGATGCATATGTTTCTTCATAGGTGGACTTCATAAAGCAACTTAGAATGAACTGTTGTCCATCAATATTCAGAAACTTCATTGCGGCTAAGGAGTAGCAACATGGGATTCCCGTGATGCTCCATCTTCTGCAGGAGCATGACAAGTCGTTTATGTTTACAACAAATTTGTCTCCAATGTGGGAGATGTGTCTCACTTCAAACAATTTATTTCCTGACTAGCTGTAAAAACATTTTAAGAAAGATGAACAAAGTTTACATACAACTTAAGAAAGTAGATTACAATTCAGAAATAGAGAAGAAAGTTTACCTAGGAATCCAGTTCTTGGTTGATTGGGATTCCTTTTCAAATCTGTTCTGGATTTTTGGACAAAATGCTCTTGTAAAGGACTGTATCTTAGTCCTGTTTGTTGCCCATCTTTGCATGATGTACACCTTGATTTCTTCCAACATTTGTTACGATTGGTTTACTCCGGGTATGAACCAATACACTGTTAAATGCCTCACTCATATTGTTCACCAATGTGTCACAGTTTGGTCTTGGACTGAATCTGGACCTTGACCAGTATCTACACCATAAAATATAGACAATTATAGTGCCTATATATGCAGCAGTGAGTTATAGTTGTAATAAAAAAGTTCAAAAATAAACCTTGGAGGGATGGTAATCAACACCGGGAAGTAGCTCTTGTATTGCTGGTAGTAGACCTTGTGGGCAACATTAAATATGATTAAATATGATATATAAGTAATGAATTAATGTAAGAAAGAACCAAATTAAATATGATTGTTACCTTTTGTTGGTCTGACACAAAAGTTATTGATGAACATACTTCTTGATCATCAAGATCATCAATCAAAAGATTCAAAAACCACGACCATGAATCTTTGTTTTCCCCTTCTACCACCGCATATACAATGGGCAACATTTGATCATTTCCATCTCTCCCAACAGTTGTTAACAACTCACCACCATACTTCCCTTTCAAAAAGGCCCCATCTAGTCCAATTATTAGCCTACAACACAGAAAACTGTCTTTGCATGCCTTCAGATAACAGTAAAATCTCTTGAAAATTAACTCATCATCATTATTCTCAACAACCACTTTAACTGTAGATCCGGGATTTCTTCTCAATAACTCATGTGCATAATCATATATCCTCTTATATTGTTCTTTAAAGGACCCATCAATGTGCTCAGAAGCAATAGATTTGGCTCTATAAGCCATACCCCTAGATATACCTATGTTCCACTTCCTTTGAACTTTTTCACGAATATTTACACCATTCATTTTGGGATTTTCCCTTATTTTTTTCTCCAACTTTGAGCTCAACCACTTGGCATCAAGTAACTTGAGATTGAACTCCCTGCTACATGTGTGAATGTCATTTTTAGTTCTCAGTTGCCATGATTTCTCAGCCTCTATATAAGCACAATATATGGTCCATGGGCATTCTCCTTTTGCACCAAAGCACTTCATCCTCAATCTATTTTTGTCATTTTTGACAAACTTTATATTCCTACCATTTTCCAACACATACCCTTTTAAAGCATCTATAATATCTTTCTTTTTTGTAAAAAAAGTCCCTACTTCCCATGTAAAGTCCACCATACTTTTTGGCATACAAAAAGTACTAAACCTCCCATAACCTTCAATGTCATTAACCTCATCATCACTATCTGTTGCAGTAAGTAATTCCTCAGATTTCCACTCCTCATCTGACAAACCTCTCTCATCATGATCATCACTTTCAACACTCACATCATCACTGTCTTTAAGACTTTCTACTTCTACTTCTACTTCCACTTCCACATTACCATCTATATCACCATCTACATCACATTGAACACTCACATCCACAAGTCCCTCTAAGCACTCATTATTTTCATGTTCATCACGTTCATCAGTAGATGTACTCCAACTACAAACATGAACTTCATCCTCCACAACTCCTTCAACACAATTAACATCTTCTTCAACCTCATGGAAATCTTCTACGTCACCATGACCTTCAACCTCTACTTCAACAGCATCACCATGTTCTTCACCATGTTGCACCTCTTCTAAGTCACCATCAACTTCACCATCTACATGAACATTGTCACCATCTTCTTCACCGTCTTCTTGTACTTCACCATCATCATGAACTTGTCCTTGATCATTAGTAACATATTCAACCATATTTATCACTTCAGGCTTCGAAACAACATGTATAACGTATAAATGAACATCACCATTAAGCCTACCTAAGTTAGCCATATGCATGGCACCAGTGTCATCACTCAATTCTTCCAACCTATTTTCCAACACTGAACCCCCTCCTACACAGTACCATAATTCTTTAAAGTTATCATATCCAAAACTTTTCACTACACTAACAACCACAAAATAACTCCAGACATTAGGGTCAAAGGACAAAGTTGTTGTCTCTCCTTCATACTTCAAGGTACCATCAGTAATGAACTTCCCCCCATGGTGGAAAACACAGTGAAAAACGTCGCCCATTAAACGCACAACACAGTATCAATATATCTACACGCACAACACAGTATGACGACAAAAATAATATATTAAAACAATAACAAAACGCACTCACAAAGACTCATATAACTTTAAACATACATGGGGGACCACCAAATCGCAATCAAGAACGCGGACCAAACCATAGGGGACCACAATCGAATATTATACTTTCCCAACTATAAAAAACAAGACAATAAACCACAAAAACTGACCTTCGTTCAGATTAACCTCCACTCCACTCAACGCTTCAGCGTCGCGCTTCGAACGACACAAGGTCCCACAGCTCACCTCGTGCTTCAACCTTTTCCACACGCACATGCACCGGTAATTCACCCACCAACACTCGCGCATCCACTCGAACAACAACGTCTTTCTGATTCCTAAAACACTCGCGCATCCACTCTTTCCCAACTATGAGACGACACGAGCCCTAAAATAGAAAAATCCCCCAATTTGATTTTGATTTCCCACTTGCAGAGATGATGCATGTTTCAGCAAAAACAACATTATCATTTTCCATATTTGCCCTTTCTTTAATTAATTTCAGCATAAATTATACTATATTTACTTCATTCTTTAATTCTGAATTTTAAAAAATTGCATTCACACAGGCCACGTCACACACTCGTTAACGATGTTTTATGAAATTGACGAAAATGATTTATTTACATTAAATTAACAAAAATAAAGATCTAATTAAGACTTCAAAAATAACAAGAGACCTATTTCAAATTCTGGACGAAAATAGAAACCTAACATATTAATCCTACAAGATATTATCTTCTCCTTGAAACGAAACAAACAATATGCTGCGCAGTTTTCTACCTAACAGTTCAAATTTATTTATATAATACAATTTTCAGGATTGAGATTATGTAAGGTCTTCTTAAACTGAAAATCTCAGATGAAATTTATAAATATATTTGCCTTGTGTAAGAAGTTTGATATTTTTACTGTTGATTCAGTGGCAGATTCTATCAAAGGTGCACGTGCATCGTAGCAACTGAATCATTCATCTCAGTTGATAAAAGAAAAACTTCACTCGAAGGTACCATATATTAATCCCTTCCTTTAGTTTCATCTGCTATACCAGAGTGCCAGAAACAAATTAACAGATTTTTTAGCCAAAACAAGAAAAAAAGGTAAGTGTGTATGAAAGAAAACATGGATTTGATCATCTTTACAAGAAAAAGGTTGGGAAACAGAATAATTTTACAAATAGAGGGTTCTCGCAATTCATTTATAGTTGAAAATGTACAGAAAACCCTTTTTTTTTCTAGTCACTCTTTTTGATTGTGTTGCATGAGATTATTTTATTTGTTCGAGGGTAGATTAATCTGGATCTCGTAATTAGCAACCTTTTAGTGCCTAGGTTTGAATTCTTCTGCTCATAAAGGGATTACCCTTGGGCTGTGAAAGGAGAGGTAAAAGTACTTGGGTTTGATGTGAAAAAGAAGATATAGTATATGATTCTCTACTTTTTATGTGTTTTTGAATCTTCAAAATTTACAATTTGATTGTTCAACTATTGATCTCTCAGATGTACAAACAGTCTAATGAAGAACAGGGTGTAAGTAACAGGAAGGTAAAGGCTGCACATCCTCCAACCCCCTTTTTTCCTTTTTAACTTACATTTGGTGAACTTCATCATTTATAGGACTTTGTATGGCAGGTTAGAAACTGTGATGCTGCAGAGAGCAGTTTTCAAAGGTATGAATATAATATTCAATATCTTCTACCTCGTACTTCATCTTTTTTGGGTTTAGGGTTTAGGAATGGTTTTTCCAAGTTTCCTAGAACTTCCTGAGACCTGCACAGATTGTAGGTGTTGTTAGAAACATAGACTATAATATCTTAACATACAAAATTAATTTTTTCTGTACGGATTGAATGCAGCATGAATGTTGATGATGTGGATCCATCTGGGTGTTCATCATTCCAATTAAGAAATTTGAGTTGCTGCTCATTGGTTTGTAAACCAAGTGCTCCTAAGACAGCCAACAGACACTTCATGCTTCATAAAGTAACTCAGTCCTGGCCTTCCCCTGCCTTGAGTTTTGTGGAGAGAGTGCCCCAGGATGCACAAAGTTCTCATGTTACAGTTTTTAATTCAGGTGATGGATCCTCAAAAACAGATAACGAGTCAACCTCATCTAAGAGCATGCGGGATGTTCATATTGTAAGAACTTAGAACCACTCATGCATGTCTGAACCTATCTCACTGAACATCAAAACTGTCTATTTTCAAATCTGTGGCACTGCTGGACTGGTACTTTATGTGATGATTATCATAGAGACCCTTGACTATTGCAGACTACTTATGTTTAATAAGTATTCATTTTGTGTTTTCCAGTCAATGCGGTTGATGGAGGACTTTCTAGATCTTGCTAAAGAAAATACAGAAAAGGATTTGGAAACTTGTGGTATACTTGGTGCCTATCTTGTAAGAATCATTGTAAAACCATAACTTCGTATTTGGCTTGTCATCATAAAATGAATACAGAGATATTGGGCCTGTGTGTTGCCATTTTTCTTGTAAAAGAAACACCTTTTCTTTTTTCAGTTTTGCAGGTATTAGTCTCAACTTATCAAGATAATGGGAAACTAAAAAGAATATAAAACTGAATGAGAAAATATTTTGAAAAACTTAGCTTATCATACAATTAGCTGCTTCTTTTAAAAGAAAATATTGTAAGCAAACATAAAGTAGCTTCTGGATTTTTAAAAATATCTAAACGTAAACATAATCACTAGAATCACTTTTTTATAAAAACCGTATAACTAATTAACTATATACATCAGATTATCTAGCTCTATTAGATTATGTTATTATCAGAACATTTCCACTAAAGAGCAGTGAGTCATACCTCCTGCATAATCACTCCTTATTTTGTGTCTTTTCGTACATGAATACGCAAGATTATTTGTTAGTACTTTATATCTTGTATGATTCTTTTCAATTTTTTGTTAATGGTATTTAATAGATTTATATCTGCCAAGGTGGTGTGTTATGGAAAAGAAATGAAGAGCCTGATTTGATCAAATGCATTACAGAATTTCAAACTGATACTTGATCATATCCTTCAATTTTCCAGGAGAAGGGAACCCTCTATATGACTACTCTGATTATACCAAAGCAGGAATCTGCTTCCAATTCTGTTAGTATCTGGATCTCAGCGTTACATTCCTCTCACCTACGGCTTTAAAATGTTTTGGTATATATTTTCAAGAGGGCACGATTTTAGTATTAATTGTTTTGTTGCTATCTTGATAACTGAATCACAGTGTCAAGCTACGAATGAGGAGGAAGTTTTCAAAATTCTAAATGAAAGAACCCTTTATCCTGTAGGATGGATTCATGTATGTCTTCCTATCTTTTCACTAATGCTAATTAAGAGTAGAGGTTTTCTCTGGTAAGATTTCTCTAACCCTTTTCTTCAAAAAACTTTCAGACACATCCTTCTCAAAGTTGTTTCATGTCATCTGTGGATCTTCACACTCAATATTCCTACCAGGTGACAGATCCATGTATTTTGTGTTATTAATTATGATTGTGGATCTGCATTTTTCTTGTAAAAGCATTTCTTTGTTCAACTATTGTCTCCTTGTTTCAGCATTTAAACTATGATCTCCTTTAAGGATACATGTTACTTTTGTCATCAAAGTTTTCATTTGCACCATGGTTGCATTAAATAGTTGACAAATTCAAATATAATTTGTCGCACATCCTCTATGGTTTTGGTTGCAGTCAGTGATTAGAGCCATTATGGTTTGGGATAAGAAGACTTATAAAGAAGATGCTGTAGTCTGTATATGATGGCAACATATGGATACTTAATTCTTTCTGTAAAGTTGAATTGTATATGTGTGTATTAGGAAAGTACAATCGCAAAAGTTTTCCTTTAACAAAAGAACTTAAAATGGTTTGTAGGTGATAATTATAAGCAACCTAACTATTAAAACTTGAATGGATATTTACTCTAAATATAGTCTCGTTCTATTTTCTTTCTCCAGACAAATTTTGGACTCACAGTTTGGTGTTATTTTATCAGATGATGATTCCTGAGGCATTTGCCATTGTCTTGGCACCAAATGATAAATTAAGGTCTACCTACTGTCTTTTGTTCTACAATAAAGACAAATTCTGTAATTCCTGTTCATCTTTGTGTTTGTATGTTTTAACTGTTGTCTTTCACCTAAAATTTGGATATCTACTGTGTTGTACTTAAATGTTCTATCTTCTTTTCTTCCCTTTCCTTTTTAAAAGTAATTCCTTACTCCAATAATTTCATCCAACTTTCATTTTGAGATAATAAGGGAGCTGAATGAATGTAAGATATTTTGAAGAAAACCAGAATAGATGTTCCTCTGAATCTGATTTGGATTATAAACAAACCTAGTGTATATGATGCTAAAAGTACTTGTGGTAGCTTCTGTTGAACCACAATAATAAGCCTAATTCCAATTACCAGAAATGCTACATGAGAAGATATCTGGGAACTCAAATTTAGTAATTTTGTTCAGGAGCTGTGGATTATTTCGTATAGCCGACCCTGAAGGAATGAATATTCTGAAAAATTGCCAGGAGACAGGATTTCATCCACACAAAGAACCAGATAATGGCAACCCTGTGTATGAGCACTGCTCCAATGTGTACAGAAACTCTAATCTAAGGTTTGAAATCTTTGATTTGCGATTAAATTGACATTGAATACAACACTGTATAATATGATAGATTCAAGTGTTCTGAAAGAACAACACTGTATAATATAACAGATTCAAGTGTTCTGAAAGAACAATCCTGATACACAATAGTTACGTTTTGTCTAACGAAATAAGGTCGGTTTTGTATCCTCTCGCATGTTCATACTTATTTTGGATTCCAACAGTACACACTAAATTGAAAGATTTAGAAAATAATTTAATGAAGATTTATTTGCTTTCTAGCTCCTTGTCTTGGAATTCATTTGTCTAACGCTGTGTTCGTTTTGGGATGATATACTATAGACGATTATTTGAGCGGATGGATTTGCGGTTTAATTGAGTAAAAAAAAAATTCATTCATAGCTGATAAGGAAGATATAACTGATAGGGAAGATTTGAGGGTGATTATAATGAAAAGACATTTTTTACTCCTTGTAACAATGTATGAAAATGCATGGAATCAGCTTTCGAAAGCAAGCTGAATGCACTACTGTAATTAAATCGCATATATGAAGGAATGGATTCCAACTACGAAACTTAGTTAGTTTTAATAATAATAATAATAATAAATAATAATAATAATAAATATAATAATAATAATAATAATTATTATTATAATAATTACAATAATAATAATAATAATATAATTTTTTTTCATTTAAAAATTAATTTTTTATTTTTTTCTCTTCTTATAACAATTTTTACAATTATATATAATATTAATAATTATCATTTTATTACTTTTATTATTAATGATATTTTGGTATTCTTCAATTTTTATCAATTAAACCATCTTTTATTTGACATATCGATTAAATTTTACACACTTTATTTTCAAATCTACTTTTACTCACCTTTAAATTTCTTAAAAAAATAACAATAAATTCACTCTTAAATCTAATATATTTATTTACTCTTTTCTCTTAAATCCATCCGTGTACACAACCTAATTTCACTTTGAATTACAGAAGGTTGAAGTTATTGCAATAAGTCGTCGGGTGTTGCTCCCTCCACCACCACCCTATACTTCCTCCACCTCTCCACATTATTTTAAATACAATTATATCCTTAAGTTAAAAAGATTTTTACTTTTATCCTATTTTAAATAATTTGAAATCCTAATTTTACTTTCCCAGCACCCACCCACGGAACTCTTTTCCCCTTTCCCCATTTTCGTTTCACCTCCCCACCTCCCGCACTTCCATTCATTTTTCTTCCCAGTTTTTTTTTTTGGTTTGAAAGCTTTCATTGCCGTCGTGGTGTGAAGGAGCGTCGTCGCCGTGGTGTGGAGGAACATCGAGAAACGTCCAGAGCATCAACCAGCGTGAGGAAGTATACATTAACGGAGGTGACATCAACAGATGTCCCCCAATAAAACAAACTCTAAAATCGGGAGGTGACATCCTTCAACAAATGTCAACATCCGTTTAAGGTAAAACGAATGTCGACATCCGTTTTTCCTTAAACGGATGTTGACATCCGTTGAAGGATGTTACCTCCGTTTAAATGTTACGTTTTTTATTTTAGGATTTTATTTCAAGGTTTATTCGAATACGAGGAAGCACTCCACGCACTGCACCACGAGAGGAAGACTGCTTGATAATTCTTTCCACCACCACCAACCTTTGCAACTTGTAGTATCTCACAACGACGAAAGAAAGAGAGGAAGAAATATAATGTTAAAATAAAAGAAAAATATTTTACTCATGTACGGGACTAGAATAGGTTATTAATGAAATAGATTGTGAATGGGTAAAATAAAAAAAATAATAACCCTAAAAATAAAATTTTACTGAAAAACAAAATAGTAAAGAGGAGGTGGATGGAGAAAGATGTGGTGGTGGAGGGAGCAACACCCTAAGTCGTCACACAAGTTAGATAAAATCAAAGTCCAAATCGACTCGGCCCATATGACATTTCTATTTACTTTTAGAACTTGTAAAATGGATAGTCCAACCCAACAACGCAAATATAAAAAATTATAACAATTTAGGCCGTGTTTTTTCCTATATTTCAATCTGCACCCTTATGAGGTGGTGAAATGACTTATTTGTCTTTATGTTATCCCCCTTCATATTCTTCTATATATCTCGTATTTTATCTAGATCCAATTCGATTTCAGGTGTGCCATAACCAACACCATCATCAGGGTCGCCACTACCACCAAGCTTATGACCTCTAGGCTCACCACCTTAACCACTGCCAAGGTTGCCCTATAGTCACCACCTCTAAGTTCACCACTACCAATGTTAATTGTAATGCAACATTATATTATAAAATATAATAACGAAATTTAGAGACGAAATACAATTTTAGTCACTAATTCGAACACAAAAAAACATATTTAATTTTTATTTGTAAAATATAATGACTAAAAATATCTATAGATTAATTCAACTTAAAATATAAATAAATCAAGTAATTTTTTTACTTCAAATCATATCATTGTTCGACTTAATGTATTTTACAAAATATTAGAATCAACCTATCATATTAAATATGTTTCATTAGTTTCATACATGACATAATGAATATACTTTTAGATTTTTTTCTAAACCAAACCAAACCAAGGTATTAATCAATAACATTTTTTTCTTCACTTTTAATTTATTAATGAATATTGTACTGTACATGACATAGTATTCCTCGGTTACATCAGTGTTAGTCTTGTCCTAGGATAATATGATACATAACGTAATCAAATACATTATAAGTGTTTACAACAGTCCCATGGTGACTATCACTAAACAGCTTGACTGATAATCTATTGGTCTACCAGAACTAATGGTATACCAACTACTTTCTAACTTAACAAAATATGATCAAACATTGACTCAGACAAGGTAAATAGACCATTGATTCCAAGTTTGAATTCATCCAAATAAAGACGCACAAATATAATAAATTATGTTATAAATAACACAATCATTAAAGTATTTAATTTTCGTTTTCATTTTCATTAATTATACTTAATACTTTATTAACATTTGAAGCTAATTTGAAAGAAATATTTTATATATGTACAATCATATTTATCCTACTAATAACGAGTACTAAAAATATAATATACTTTAAAAGACGAAGATCGAAGAAATTCATAAAATTAAAATCTTTGCAAGCATCTCTTCGACTTTGAAAGAACAAATGTCTTAATAAATGGTTTAGAAAAAAACTCTTCTAAAAAGCAAATATTTGTAGGTTTGAACTTACACGCGCATAAATTATTTTGGACGCGTAAACAATAATGCTCCAAGATAAATTGTTTGTGGACATAAAGATTTTGGCTTGAAAGTACGCACCCTACCCCTCATGCTATGGACGAGTTTCTTAAAAAGTTCGGAGGTAATTAGGTTGTTATTTCCTATTGCTTATTACTTGAGAAATAAGCATCTCCTAGGAACATTGGAATCTTCTTCCTTTCACAACACAAGAAGAATCATAGTTGACGTCATATCCGCGTATCGTGATTCGTTTCTTCTGTTGCAACTTCCACGATCCTAATGTCATACACAAATCAATTTATTATCATTTCCACTCGTGAATAAAATATTTTAAATAAACTACTTACACTTTTGTGATAAAAAATAAGCATCTTCACCACTCTCTTTCTAAAATTAGTTAACAAGATTCTCTCTAACAGTTTTTTTTCACGGATTTCTTTTTAAAATATGTGTTTCATGGAAGAAATTTAAGTAATTAATCTCAATAATTTAAACTGTTAGTCTCAACTTTTAATGGATGTCTTATTTTAAACTTGTTTCAGTTTCTGCTCTGTAAGGAATGAATGGCAAAGAAGCTCTGTGCGTTTTTTGGTCTTTTTTTTTCGTCTGCAAACGCATTAAATACCAAATAAATATATAATTATATTATTAGAAAGAACAAATTAAATTATCCTTAATCTTCCCATATCATATTTGCAGATATGTTTATGTACATCAGTAGTAATTAGTTTAGGTGATGGTGTAATCTCTAAGAATTATAATTAAAAACGAAAATGAATGTTTTGGGAAGTCAAAGTTTGTGTGTTTCTCATTGGGGTTGTCAGTGATGGTTCTGTGTTTACATTTATGCTGGCTGCATGCAGAGGGTGGATCCACCGACGTTTTCGACAGATCATTCATATTTATTATGTCTCTGCTTAAAGTAGTTGAGACAAATATCCTCAAATAAATTATAATGTGTCCTTGTAAACAGTTAGCTATCTTCATTGCAATTCTCTTCTTATTATAATCGTTAACGAAAAACAGTATCGTCGGCAGGCACAAAAGAAAAATAATATTGCTGTTTGCAATTCTCTGATTATCTCTTTCCACGAAAAAATATAGCAAGTCCAGAAATTTCAACTTTAGAATATTAATTAAATTATAATTAGACTATAGCAAGAGATAATTAATTTACTAGTTAGGTTGGAGAACTTCAAACAATTATTTACGTACAAATCAATAAAATTTTTGAATCAATGAGAAGAGAAAAAAATTATTCTCAGTAAGGATGAACATTCCTGCTCAATCCGTGGGAATTGGCGAAGAACCCGAACAGATCTTGCCGGTACGGTAAGTAGGACTTGCGTTTATCGTTCTCTTTCCTTGCTCTGTTCATCACATAATGTTTCTCGTGCGCAGACGACGCTGTCGTTTTCCCCTTCTTTACCTCAACCTTCTTCACCACCACGTTTCTCGCCTTCTCCGCTGGCTTCGCCGCCGGCGCGTGGTTCAAGAACACGAACGTGTCCTTCCCGTCGCTGTTGCTTCGCAGTTTCACGTCGCGGAATCTCCACAGCTTCGAGAATCCCGTGGAGTTGCTCTTCACTGCAGACTTTGGATTCCATTCGCAGTACGATCCCTCCGGCGGCGGAGCCGCCGTAAGTTTGTCCGTCGCCGAAGGCGACGGCAATAGCGACTCTTCCGGATGTTCGACGAATAGAGTTAGCGGAGGGTGGACGCCGCCATCGTAATCATCAGAGAAGAGAAGATTCTGGTTGAAAATAGGAAACAGCGGACGAATCTGGCCGTTGTCGAAGGCGTCGTCGGCGGAGATCGGCGATCCGTCGGAATTCACAAGCATGAAACTAAATTCCTCCTCGTCCTCTTCTTCGTCTTCGTTTTGTTGTTCTACCTCACCTTCGTTGTGCTCTTCTTCGTTTTTGTGCTCGTCGATTTTGAGCTTTGCAATGAAATCGTGTTCGAACTTTCCAGAAGACTCGGCGAACTCGTGAGAAGAATCCCTAAACACGGAGGGCGTAAGTGAGTGCGAAACGGTTTGCATTTTAGTGAGTGTGCTACGTTTGCGTTTTGAGTTTTGTGCGGTGTTTGGTAAGAAAACTGAAACGTTATAGAGAAGGTTTTTTGAGATGCAGATATTTGGTTGAAGGGTGGGAAGGGGGATGATTGGGTTTATATATGCGGGGTATGAGGTGGAGGGTATTGGAATTGTATGTGGTCTTTTGAATTTCAACTTTCAATAATTTTGGCTTTTTTCGTGTTTTTTTTTTTAAGTGTTATCACACGTCGCACGTGGTTGTTCGTTGGTGGAGAATGAAGAACACGTAGACTCGGGTTTTTTTCGTGGGTACTTCGAGAAGGGAAGCGTTGAAGTCCAAATTTGAAAGCTTGATATTGCTTTTGGAAAAGGAAAATATTGTAGGTTGAATATTTAAATTTGTGCATGACTAGTATTGATGATACAGAGTTCACGGGTTATGTAATGATAATTAATGGAAGTGGCAGTTGCTGATCTCAGTGATGACTTTTGGTTCACTAACTGGTGTTGCGTAATTGCTGAGGTGATTTTCTTGCTGGTGAAGGTTGTGAACTATTGCCTTGATGACAACACGCACGAAGGGTTTAAAATATCCTTACCTTAATGGATAGTTTTTTTTTTTTCTTTTTAAGAATTTGAAATATTTTATCATTATTCTTCTAGGTAAGAAATTTTTGAAGAAATTCAAATTTTCGATTTTGATTAAAATAATTGGATTATTCAAAATTAAAGAACTTTACTTAAAAAAAGTAAGAATTTGAAATTTGAAGGTCTTAAGTTTAATTATTTGGTTGGTTCCAATTTTAATGAAAACGTTTTAAATTGGTTTTCACTTTATTTTTTGTGTCAACTATATTTTAAAAATTCGTTAAAGTGTTTCAATCAAGTTTTTTCACTTAGTTTTTGAAAATGACATTAAGAGGATAGTGATGTGAGAAAATGTAATGGATACATGTCAAAAAATTTAAATTTGTTGTGGAAATAGAGTTATTTATGTGTCAAGTTATTTTTTTTTAATGGAAAAGACGATGGTTGTTTTAATCAATGGTGAGTTACATCTTCTTTTTCATAGTTGTTGGTGGTTAAAATTTGTGGTTCTCAACATTTGTTGGTTGTTGAAGTCAACTATGTCTCGTAGTTAAGCGTGTTTATCTTTTTCGTGAGGGACATAAGATCACAATGTCTCCTCTCCTAGTGGTTGGTCTAAGGGGTTGGATATAACACCAATTTGCCATTGTGGAGAGGTTGTAGTGTTGAAAGTAGCTAAAACTCTTAAGAATGGTGGGAAACAATTTTGGAGTTATCCAAACTACAAGATTAAATCTATGGTTTAAAATTTTTTTTGACATATACTTTTTATGGAAAAAAAAAGTTGTTATTGGTAACAAAATTTGATTATTTATTGGATTTGTTTAAACAACAAAATGGAAGTGAAGATTTTAAAGGATACAGTGAATATAATAGGGATGAAAGGGATGCTACTTTGGTAGACAAAGAAGGAAAATCTATAATATAGAGAAATCCCTTAAGGTTTCTGAAAAATGAGTTAAATGCTTTGATTAACATATTTGTGTCAATATTGTGGAAAATTCCATGAAATGTTGCAAAAATTAGATGGATTGTCATCCTCAAAGTATGTAGTTTGTGGGTTGTAGTAAGTGTGATGTTAAGGTTGTAAACTTTTGTTATGCAATCTCATGAAATGAATGAAAAGTTTAAGTTATAAACAAATAATCAATCAATGTTAAAATCTTCTACAAATACATATTATATTATAATTCTAAATACATTCATAAAAAAATAATGTTGTTTAAAATTACATGAGAAAGGACATGGTTAAAGACAACATAAATACATCTCCTAAACAAAATAAGCTACAAAATACATAATAAAGTTTCAAACTACAGGTTAATAGAGGTTACAACTGTCAAATATACATAAATAAAGTTTCATGGCTTCCAAATTGGGCCCTTCTTATATGAATTTTTTTTCCTAGTGTTAGGTTTGGCAATTGTAGGTGGTGGAGGTTGCGATGCGGCATCACAATGTGTTGTAGCTAGTGGTGGCTGTGATAATGCAATAATCCAACTTCCTTGACATGGTATTGTTGGGTCTATTGAAGTTAGCTAAGTTTATGGAGTTGAGTGCTTAAGGGTTGCGTAGGTGGTGTGCTTAGGGGTTGTATAATTGGTGTGCTTGCAGGTTCTTCTGTTTAAGGGGCATGTGGACAAATATTTCATTTGTGTCGAAGTTCTTTCAAATCTCACATCTCTTACATGTTCCGCCTTATCTTAATTATGTTTGATCCTTCTTTAGTTCTCAAGATAGTCTTATTTTCATTTTTGGTCTCTCAGGCAAGACCCTTTTAGTTAGAGACAAAACATCAGAATTACAAGTAATTTTCTAGACTTGTTGAGCGTTGACCAAGTATATAATTGAAAGGTATGTTTCTTCATATGTTGACCTCCTAACCTAGTATGGGATGCAGTCTTCTCTATTCATATTAAAAAAATATCATAGCCATGAGTGAGTGACAATACATAATTCTAGTTTTATTCCATTTCCTGTAGTTACATTCCATTTTCTCTATGTTGATCACAAACTTCTCTCCAATCATGGAGGTGTGGTTGACCTCAAACAATTTCTCTCTAAACCAGTTGTCATATGAAGTAAATCCAGAATCAATAAACCTAATATAAATCAATAAATAATTAAATCACATCCAATATGCAATATCTATGACAACCAATAAATGAGTAAGCAATTGTTGATGACTAAATTACCATATCATAAGCAATATGCAATATGTAATACGTGTAACAACTAATAACTAACTAATCAGTTGTCGATCACTAAATCATAATCAAAATACAATTACTATCTTAGTATCCAATATTTTGTTTTTTCTAATTCCTTTTGGTGTCTATTTTGAATTTTGGATAAAGAGAACCTTGATATGAATTTATCTTCTATTTTTGAAACATGATTCCAAAAAACTCCTCGTACATCCAAACTACAATATATATATATATATATATATATATATATATATATATATATATATATATAACATTGTCAAATATAAAAATGTCCTAAAAATAAAATAGATATTACATTTCATACCATTAACACACTGAAACATAATTTTAAAATGGGGATGTAAGAACCTAGAAAATAAAGTATTAGAGTTGGTAGATGTATTAAAATAATGAGACCGAGTATTTTATTATAAAATAACCTTATAATATAAATAGAACTTTCTAAAGCTCGGTTCATTATCTAAACTACTTTTATCTCTCTAAAACACTATTCTCTTCTCTTTCTCTCACTTCTCTCTACAATTTCTTACTCCTCAATCATTTGTTCAACGATCAGGAAGTGTCTAGGCAATCCCTGCGTCAAGGGCTACAAATTTGACCGATCAATTGGTTGAATCGAGCAAGTAAGTGATAAACCCCTTTTTCTTTAGTGTTTAGGGTTCTTGATCATGTGGTTCTGTTTTGCATGGATCAAGAATCCCTCTCCCTTGATTCTTAGTTTGTTTGTGGTTCTAAGGTTAGTCTCCAATCACCGATCGGTGATTTGTAGGTTTCTAGAAGTTCCTTGTGTCGCAAGAAATCTGTGGAGCGTTTAGAGGTTTTGGAGCTGTTGAGTCGAGGTAAGGGAAGCTAGATAATTGCTTTTAATTGAAGTGTGTAGTATAAGTTCAATGGTATGTGAGTACTAAACTGTTTGGATGAAAAATGTTATTGTGTGTCAGTGATAATTGAACTAATTGGGTGATATTGATGATTTGAGTGACAATGAATATTGTATAACATGTTGAATTTGTTATATGTATGTTTGTGAGATTGGATTGGATGTTGATAAAGTGAACTGTGTTGATTGAACTGTTAGAAGAAAAAGAGTAGTATTGATGGAAATTTTGTTGGGTTTAAAGGGAGGTTTAAGGTAGTGAATTGGTGAGAAATGGTTGGTGAACTGAATTGTTAAAGTTGGGGTTTTTATGAATTAGTTTGGGTTATGTTCAACACTTTAATTAGTGCCGTCAAAATGGGTTGAAACCCGTGAGCCAACTCGGCTCACCACGAGTTTGAGCCGGGTTGGGTTGGAAAAAAATACAAAATTTTTTATGTGAGTCAATTTTGACTCGGCTCACTAAGAACCCGGCTCACACGGGTTGAACTCGTGATGGGTCGGGTTGGCTCACCAACCCACATATTTTTTTTTAATTAAATTAAATTAATTAAATTAATTATTCAAATCCTATTTTTTTTATTGAAATCAAATTAATTAAATTAATTATTCAAAATGTACAACCTTTACTTAGCAATAAAGTCTTTCGCGCTGCTGTCTTTTCAAAAGTTTCCCTCTGCAAGTAAAATCCTAAGATTATAGATTGGATAATATTATAGATGGAGATAAAGAAGAGGATGCTTTGTGGATTTATCCATTCAGGACTCCAATTTAATAGATGAATAATATTATAGATTGGATAATTTAGGAATATATCATTTGTTTTATCTTGTTTTTAGACCTATCTACAAGTATGACAATTTTATCTCTTGCTATATATTTTTGTTAACAACTATATGTAGTTTCTTGGTCAAACGCTTATGTATGTCTCATTAAACTAAATTGGCAAAATTTTATGCTTGATAGCTTAGAATATATATAACAATATATTTCTTGTTTTATTTTCTTTTATATTAATTGATCCAATTATTATTGTTTCAATTTGATCGATCAAAGTAACATATTATAAGAATCTAAGAAGAAGAGGGTGAAAAAAAAGTTAATTAAGTGAGCCAATGAGCTAACCCGTGGTGGGTCGAGTCGGGTTCAAATTTTTTCGGCTCGCTAATAAATGAGTCGGGTTGAGTTGGCTCACTAAGTGGTAAACCCGTGGTGGGTCGAGTTGGGTCGGGCCGGGTTACCCGTTTTGACAGCTCTAACTTTAATTGGGAGAGATTTCAGCTTGGGGTGAGTGGTGGTAATGGTGTAGAGTTCAACTTGGTCTAGAACTCAAATGGAGGAAGTGAAATAGTGAAAACGTGGTTTTGGGGTTCTATGTGCAAATGGTCATTTTGGAGAGCTTTGGTCAGTTGTTTGGGACTTGTTTGAGTCCCTAAGTTGCTTGAAATTATGCCACAAGTGGTAGAATTCAATTTAAGTCTATAAGTTGAGTTTTGTGAGTTTTTAGTTGAGATCTTGTAGCCATTTGTTAAAAATAGGTTTAGAAAGGTTTAGACACACTTATTTAAGTATAATTGGATATATAACATGATCTAGGAAGATTAGAAGTTGGGAAAAATATGTTCATTTGGTCAAGAGTGGTTTGTGGGTAATAATTTTGCAGTTTTCGTGCTGCAGAATTATGCAGACTTTCTGAGCGACCCCACTCGCTCAACAAGAGGTCAAGGAGTCTGGGTCACTGTCTTAGGTTTTTTGCTCAGCGAGTTGGGTAGCTGAGCGAGTGAGTTGGGGGTCTGAATCACTGTCTCTATTTTTGCACAATGAGAGAGGTCGTTGAGCGAGAAGTTGGAGTCTAGGAGCACTGGAAGTTTTATTCGCTCACTGGACTGTGAGTGGTTGGGGTCTAGGATCACTGTTTTTTTATTCTCTCAGCGAATGGGGTCGCTGAGCGAAAGGACTCTATATGATCAAAGAAGTGATGTGATGATGATGTTCAAGTAATGTATGAGGTGTGGATTTCAAGTACCATGTGAGAAAGGAATTCCAAGGAGGAATATCCTAAGTTGGTTGTGTTATGCTATGTATTGATGAGGGGCTCCTGGATTGGGGAATGATCCTGGCACTCTCAATAACCTCATTTCATGTAGATATGGGTGATTATGTCGTGGAGAGTAGCAGGAGGTCCTAGTCTATGGTCATTGGTTAGGGCCATAGATGTTTGACAGATTAATCTTGGTGTATGGTTTTATTGGTGGTTGTTGAGGATGTGGTTATTATTATTATTATTATTTATAGTATAGGTAGTTACTTTTGTTCTTCAGGTGAACATTTTCATTCACCTAATTTGTAATTCTTGTTTTATCATTATAGATGTAATGTTCAGTTTAGTAGTTTTATATTACTAAATTTGGGATGTTATAGGGGACTACAACCTCAACACATTTACACATAATGGTGGACTACCACTATCAACTGATTCCAAAAACAACTATTGAATAAACCACGTTACATAAAACAATTATGTAAAGCACAACATTGAAAAACAAAAAATTTGAACAATAGTAACCCTAAACCCAAGCATTGATAACAAGAACACAACAATGAGAAAAATGGAAACTTTGAAATACACTATGGAAGATATTCAAGTGATACACACCTTCGATATACAATCCTAACGAATTCGTTGCCACTAGAAGCTTGATTTTTGAGTTCAAATCTTCATTTATCCCCACATTTGTCTTCTTCGATCATAAGAAACACCCTTTTGCAATGTTTTTTTTAATATTCTAATCAACCCAAATTTCTACATCAGAAAATATTTATGTGCCACATCCACATCACTTGCCAAATAACCATGCCTAATCATGCAAATGTTAAATATTTTAACAACGTTAACGAAAAAGGACTTATGGAACATTTTAACAAATTTTGGGATGCAATATTGAAACAAAAAGTAAAGCAGGGACCAATTTGAAATTTTTATACCAAAGTGGGGACTAATCAAGTAATTAAGCCTTATTTTTATTCTTAAATTCATATTTTGATCTTCGTAATTTGGGTTGACCTAAGCCTAGGTTGATTCATCTTAACCCAGCTCAATTTGACAAGGGGTTGATATAATGTCTTAGCCCAACTCGACTTGATCAAACCTAGAACAATGTCTCTCAATCCTACCTAGGCCTAACCGAACTTAAATTAAGAAAGCCCTAGCTTGACTCGATCAACCATGATCCTACCCTAACCTGACATGACTTAGATCCCAGTCAAATCGAATCGACCGTAGCCAGGGTTGACTTGGCTTGACCTGGGTCCAAGTTGACTCAAGTCGATTAGAGTGGGCCAACTTCACTCAACAAAGTGTAGGCCAACTCGAATCACCTTGACCCAGGTTGACTCAGCTCGAACTAGGTTGGGGCAAACTCTACTTGACATAGCCTAGGGTAGACTTAGTTTGACTTTTTCTTGATCGAGTTAGGGTTAACCTAGTTTTGATCCGATTTGAGCCTAGTCCAACTCGACTGAACATGGGTCGTGTATAAAAAATGAACATTGACACACCCCAACTCGACTTAAAATTTTATTTCAGCTAAGAACTTTGTATTTTTTATCCCATATCAATAATATTATGATTTTTATCACATCATGAAATCTTCATCATGTCATAGCAGTCGAGCGGGTGAGGCAGATTTCTTTCGTGAACTCTCACCTTGGTCTTAGGGCACGCTTCTAGAGAGCTCCTAAGACCTAAACCGAGCGGGTGAGGCATATTTCTTTTGTGAACTCTCTCACCTTGGTCTTAGGGCACGCTTCTAGAGAGCTCCTAAGACCTAAACCGAGCGAGTGAGACAGATTTCTCTTGTGAACTCTCACCTTGGTCTTAGGGCACGCTTCTAGAGAGCTCCTAAGACCTAAACCGAGCAGGTGAGGCAGATTTCTTTTGTGAACTCTCACCTTGGTCTTAGGGCACGCTTTTAGAGAGCTCCTAAGACTTAAACCGAGCGGGTGAGGCAGATTTCTCTCGTGAACTCTCACCTCACCTTGGTCTTAGGGCACGCTTCTAGAGAGCTCCTAAGACCTAAACCGAGCGACAATAAAGGATTATTCGAGAAGGCGTTAAATAAAGCAGGAAAGTAAATGAGGCATATGCGTCCAAAATAAGAGTTCAACGGGTGTGTGTATTCATCCAAAATAAGTACATTACAAGGTAAGAAGGTAAAAAAGTAGAAAAATCCTATGTCTATGTCTAAGACCTAGTGCTGGACATCAGCCCCATTGGTCTCTGCAATTACTTCACTGACAGCTTCAACATGGGGGACGACCGGAGGTGAGGGTGGAGGAACATGGATCGGAACTAGCTTATCATCCACCACCATCATGCTCACGTCACGTCGGTGGGAACTTGAAAGAGGAGGTTGCATTGGGCGAGCGCTTTATCGAACCCGAGTAGATGCTCGTTCACCACTTCATCGCCCAGAAGCTTATTGTCTGCCTCCAATCTTGTCACTCGATCCTGGAGTGAATCCCTCTCGGCCAACAGGGCATCCCTCTCTACCGTCAACTTCGTATTGGAAGTGGTGGCTTTTTGGAGGTCCAGCTTGGCATCGTCCAAAGACTGCTGCATGCGGCGCTGGGTAGCACGAGCCTCAGCCAACAAAGTGCTGGCTTTCTTCTTGTCCTCCTCCGCCATTCTTTCGGTCTCGGCCAGGCGGAGGGTCAAGTCCTGGTTGGACTTGAAGGCGGCATCGAACTTCTCTTGAAGAGCTTGGAGCTTTGTGGAAGCCGAGGCTCTCTTGTGGGCGGCATAGGCCAAGCACATTGTAGACCGAGCGACCAACTCCATAGCCATGTTGAAGGCCTCTTCCTCGGTCATCCCGCTGACTAAAGCCTTTTTCCTCAGCAAAAAGGTCAAAATGGATGTGTTTTGCCACCCACGAGTTTGGGCTCAATAGCCTAGAGAGGGGTGGCCTGTCGGGCAGTCTTGGCGTGTTTGGACTCAGCAGAAGTTTCCCGAACGGCCTTTCGTTTGTCCTTCTTCTTCGGGATGGACTCCGCTGGGGAGCCTGGTCGGTATGGAGCCGAGTGGATTTGGGGGAAGAAATCCCGACCGGGGGCAGAGGAGGTGGCGCCTTTTGGACTGGCAGGGATGTTGCAGGAACGACGACAGTGGTCGGGGCGTGGAAGGAGCTCCCTCCTGGTTTCCTTACATCACCCCCCTTTGAGTGAATAGACGGGCGAAGGTGCTGCTCTTTGATGGATCCATCTTGGACAGATAATCTGCACATCAAAAATGAATTTAGATAAGTTCCAAATGGCTGCTCAACAAAAGGTGGTCAAAAGTAGCTTACCGAACACATTAGATGGAAGGTCTTTGTTGCCTAGAAAACCGATTAGAACGCCGCAAGAGGAATTGGGGGGCAGCTGACATAGTTGATTTATTAAGTCCAGATCCTCGGGTGTCATCCGGGGCTTGGGCCAGGAAATAACCTTCTTTGGGTCTTTGGTCCAATAGAAGGGGAACTTAGCCTCTTTGTTCGGGAAACAGAAGCTTTGGTACCCAGTTTCCAAAGGCACGACTTTAAAGAAATGTCCTTTAAAGTCCTTGTACGAACTGTTGAAGAGGGTCAGCAGGTGTCTATTCTCGATCGTGCGAAGGGAAACCCAAGGCTTGGACGGATGAGGCTGTACATGAAAGAAGTAGAGGAAAGCCGCAAGGGTCGGGCTAAGCGCTAAGCCGGAACAGATAGCGGAGAACGCTTGCATAAATGCCCAACCGTTCGGGTGCAGCTGCATAGGAGCCACGTTAAGCGTCCTTAGTACGCCCATTTGAAAGTCCAAGAAGGGGAGCAAAACCTTCAGGTCTTTGAACATAGTAGCATAGACGTAAAAGAAGTCGGTGGGGTAATTACCCCGATCGTGGCAAACACGCTCGGTCATTTGGCAGATGGCTAGTTTAAAATGCCTAGCATCTTCAGCCACCTTGACCAGAGAGATATTGCCGATCAAATCCCTAAATGGGCGGCGATGGTGGAAGGAGGAAGAAATTTGTCTAACCTCATGAGGAGCCCAATCGTAGCCGGGGACAACCGGCCAAACTCTGGGTTTCCCATCCCAAGCGCTCGAGGAGTCCACGTGGATGACGACTTCCTCAGGAGCATCGCTATCCACTAGGAGATCGGAGGAGTTCCCTGAAGGAGAAGCCCCAACACCATGACCCGTAATGGCAACCAAGGAAGAAGATGGACTGTTAACATCGTCATCGGCGTACCCCCTACCCTCTTCGCTGGAGAATTCAGAAGACATGATTACCTGAGAGGATGAAGACGAGGAGGATAGCAGTAAGTGTAAAGCTGAAGGCAGTAGCGATGGCGAGAAGAAAGGAGTACAAAATTAGGGTAAAGGTGGAGCTATTTATACAAAGTAAAAAGCGATTCACCTACCAAATCTGGAGCGTCAAACGCAGAAAGATCTAACGATCTGGGCGATCTGACGGTTCATTTGCAGAAAGATATGACGGTTTAGGCGATCTGACGATTCATTTTCGTCTTTCCCGCCTAAATTTTACAGTCGCGACTCTACGAAGTCCCACTCTTGCAAACATCGACAACATAAGGGAAGCCGAGAATCGATCGGAGGCCACTTCAAAATCCTACGCAAAAATATTTTTTGTTAGGGCTTGGGGGACTTGTGTTACTACCGAGTATGGGTCGACCGACCGGGCGCGCTTAATCAATAGTCAATACCGAGTAGGTGGGATCGACTGACCGATCACACCGACCGGGCACGTAAGGGTGATGGAAACCGATCTTCCCCGATCGGACGCCAGGGTAGTACTCGCAAATTCTCTAGCCGTTGGCTGGAGACAGCTTTTGAATGACCATGAATGCGTAATTAATGGCGTAACGGTCATTATCGAGCAGTTAAGGTGAACATTGATCGTCATTAAGAGGTAAATGAATGAATAATATTCGTTTAAACCATTTAAATAACAAGCGATGGAGAAGGTAAACTCTCTGATTTTGATTGACTTTCACTAGACTTGCAAAGATAAATTCTGACTTGAGCGTCGGAGTGTCTCCTGCAGGTCACCCCCGTTTGATATTGAGAGAGGAAGAGACAGGAAGTTAAGGAAGAAGCGATAAGGACCGATCAGAGGAGGAGCATTCCCGAGCGGTAGTAGCAGGAGTTTCCCTCGGTCCCTTTCAGCAGAAACAAGATTGAATTGGTTTTTCTTAACTCATCTTATTTATTTATGGGTTAAATATGTTTTTAGTCCTTAAACTATTGGCCGTTTCTAGTTTTCGTCCCTCTTTCAAAGTAAGGTACAATTTGGTCCTCATTCTTTTTGAAACGTTCGTTTTAGTCCTCGAAAACTAAACACTGTTTTAAAATTTGGTCCTCATTTAGCAACAAATGAGGACTAAAACCAAAATTCCGAGGACTAAAACGAACGTTTTGAAAAGAATGAGAACCAAATTGTACCTTACTTTGAAAGAGGGACGAAAATCAGAAACGGCCAATAGTTTAGGGACTAAAAACATATTTAACCCTTTATTTATTTATAATAGTAAAATCAGGTTAGATGGATAAGATAAGTTAATGGTGTGAAAGTCAATTAGTTTTTCTCATATGAGTTTACTCAAGTTAAGATAAAAATGAGGTAATTTAACTTGATTTATTTTTTGTTAAGCCAAAAGTTGTGTAGTTCATCTTGATAGTCACAAGGTCGTGAATTGACTCGTTTAAAAATGTTTTGTTTTCTCGGTTTATGTATTTATTGTAATAAATTTAAGGTAGATTGACTTCACTAATCTATTTATAACATTATAATCAAGATGCTGACAAAAACATACCATAAAGATAATAATGAAAAATTAAAGTGTATGGACAAATATTTAAAATAAGCATTTAAACCATTCAAATATTATAAATTTTATGTCAGTCTACGTAATTAAAAATAAAAAATAATTATAATAAAAAAGTGATGTAAATAATGATAAAAGATGATTTAATCTAAGAGTTAAATGAATTATATTTAATTTAACCCACGTTAAAAAAAAAATAAATTTTTTTCAACTCAATCCGAATTAAATATATAAGTTGGATTGATTCACATATTTAAATTCATTTGGACATTTTTAGACTAAGTGAATTAACTCATTTAAGTATATCTTAATTTTCAATTATTTTATATATTTAATGCAATACATTTAAATGGGATTATTTCATTCAACATCTATACTTTTATATAAAGAAGAAGTAATTTTCTTTGGGATCGTATTTTAATTTGAGAATTTATCCTTTAATAAAAAAATTTATTTATTTAACATAATAAATAATTGAATAATTTCTTTTATTTTTAAAAAACTATAATAATTAATATATGAATAAAAGAATATATATATATATATATATATATATATATATATATATAATATTGGTATGCTTAATAAATAGTTATTTTTAGATTATATGTTGAATTTTTTGCTGTTTAACTTAATTATAAATTGATGATAGGAGATGTAGTAATTGACTGAGGTACCTAATGTTTTAGTTCTCTTGTCTTGGTAAAGAAACTGTAGGATGGAGAAATATTGATTTTTATATCACATTAAACAAGATGAGAAACATAGTTTATTCCAAGACATGGTCTAAGTATTTACTATGTTCATTATAATATGCCAGTAGAACTATGCACCTAATAAAAGTTGTGTATGAGTATATCAATGCATGGTTTGTGAGCAAAAGAGAATACAAATGAATTGGAGACTCATTCAACTTTTTTCTAGAAGTCAATCACGAGGTAACGCGTTGATTAATCAAGTTCTTGAGATTGAAGCAAATAGAAAATGATATTATTATTATATAGAATAAACTATCGCACCAGTGTATACACGTGCTTAAACTCGTATTAATCTATAAAACATATATGTTTTGGAAGAAACTTAATACTTCCTATAAATAATGTTGACTCAATATTTTGTTGAGAATAATGTTGTCTTCACTCTTTCTTTGTACTTCAACATATTTATACACTCAAGTTTTATTTGTGTTTTATGGTAAGTCATTATTATGTTTTAAAGAATATAAATTATTCACAATTAATTGTTTAAATTAACTTTATAAAATTAATTTGATGTTTAGTTATAATGTAAATTTATTTTAGAGATTTTTAATATTTTTTTTTATGTAAGAATATATATTTTGAATGTGAAATTATATATTAATAAATGGTTTGACAATATTTTAATAAAAGGGTGTATCCAACAAATAGTAAATCTTACTAGAATAGACTTTTTATTACTTTAATATAATGAACTTTAAGTCTAATTTGGTCTCATTAATGATATTATAAGTCGACTTATTCCGTTTTCTCTTATTTTGTATTGGGTCTGTAAGAAGTGGATTGATCGTGTATTCGGTATAAAATATATTGTTTAATTTCTTTAACGCACTTTACATGATATTTGACTTGTGAGCTTGTAGGTCAGGTCAAAGATGTTATTTGTTTAGGTATTATTTCTTTTTGTAATTTTATTCTCTAGTTATAGCATATATATTATTAAGATGTATATTTTTAATAATCTTATTTTTATTTAATTAAATTATTAGAAGTACTAAACTTTATAAGTCTATTTCTTAACATAAGTAATATTCATAATTTTATAATTTATAATTTTTAAATACAAACTTCTTAAAAATTGTATATAATTAACACAACAACCAAAACTAATATTCAAGTAAATAAATTGTCAAACAATAAGAATAGAAAGACCATCTTCAAAGTAAACTTAATTAATGACAAATCCATTGAATACTTATGTAAGTGAATACTTATGTAAGTGAATACCTTATAAATTAGGGGCATATTAGCAAATACACATAAAAATACACATAAGGCAGAATATATGAACTAACTGGTCCGGCATTGTTAGTTCACATGAGTTGTAGGTTATACGAGATAAGTATAAAAGGACCAAAAGACCAAAATATTTAATCCATCTTACACTTTTTCTTATAAATATGTGAATCAGTTCATATCACCTTCTATATGTTGTCATTCTTATTTAACCTTTGATTTGTAAAATAAAATTTAATTCATTTATATAATATAAATTTACCTTATATTTAATAAAAAAATCTCCAACAACCATAAACATTAATGTAAATTGAAACTAAAAATCCTATAGATTATTTTGTGAATTTCATTAAGGAACGAGGACTAAAATCAGGCCAAACAACATAATTAATGGATAACAGATAGATATCCTTCCACTATATATCTTTGTTGGTCTCAAGAAAGTCAACGTATTTTTCTTTTCTTTTTTCATGTGTAAACAATACTTGCATGAAAAGATTCTTGTGGTTTGGTTTTTGTGAAACGGATAAAAGAATTAGCTTTGCTTGTTAGCCAAGCACTACGCTGAGATTAATATTAAACTAATTTAATCTTGGATGGTGGTAACCCAAGTTTGACTCGTATGTTTCCATATTTAGCAACCTTATGTTTACATTGACTTTCAAATTTATGAGAGGTGGATAAGCTTTACTTCTAGAATTAAAGGTGTTCAATAAATTGACCTAAAGAAGTAGATAACGTTTTACTTAGTCATAAAATATTTCATTTGTATTACAATAATAGTTTGAAAAGTTGTTGGACTTTACCACAATTCGATATATTGTAATAATAGTTTTAAAGTAACATTGTATTTTTTTTTCCTATAAAAAAGTTTTCTTTGTTGGTATTTTACTTTGTCTTTTAATCTTTACTTAACTCTTAATTTGAAAAAGGCTTTCTGTTTTTCTTTTCTTTCAAAAAGTAACAATTAAAAAGTTAGAGGACTGGTATGCGAGCAAATGAAATAGGTAGAAGTAGAATACTTAAAAAATGTGTTGAAAACATTTTAATATTTATAATTAGATTGTTGTTAAAAATTGTTAATTTGTTTTGATCTGATACTTTTATTCACACCTCTCCGTATCATTTCAGTATCAGAAAACAACATTGGTTTTCTGAAAAAAAGTCCATTTTTTATAAATAAAAAGTTATATAAAATAATAATATTTAAAGATCATAATACTTGATTGGAAGGATGATTTGGACACAGAATGAAAATGACTAGGTGAATTAGGGAAATAAAATATTATTTGAATTAAGAAAAAAATGATTAGATTTAAGTAAATTTAATATATAAGTTTTTTTTATGATGTGATAAATATGATAAATTAAAAAATATTTTAATAAATACAATTAAAATGATTATTTTATTTTTAAAGATAAATTGATATACATTTAAATGTAAATAACGAAAATAATATTAAAATTAAATTAAGAATGTTATTTATTTTTAAAACAAAGTTAAAATTAAAAAGATAAAATTAAAACTAAAAGGAAATTGTAGGAATAAATTTTAGTTATATTTTCTTAAAAAATAATTTGTATATTATTAATAAAATTATTTATAATTATAATAGTGATTAAGTTTTTTTCTTAAAGTTGTTATAGATTGACGTTATTAATATATAAAATGAAAAGTTCACTACCTCTGTTTTAATACAAAAAGAATCGATTCTAATTTCTGTTTTACAATCTAGAATTCATTCCCTAAGCACCATTACACTCAGAATCCATTCTCTCTCTCTTACGCGGTCAGCAAAAAATTCCCCATACGTGAAACTCGCCAATACCAGTATATGCATTTTCTCCATTCCCTAACGTTAGAGAAATAATATCTAAATACCAAAAAGTAAAAGTAATATGTATCTATCTATTATATAAATTGAAGGAACACTTTGGACACGTGGCAGCTTTCAAAGAATATTTTAGACATGTGTTAACTCTTCAATTTTTTCTTAAAAAATTTAAAAAGAAAAACAAATCTATTATTCAAACTTTAGTAACATTTTTATACTCTACAATAAAATTTAAAAGAATATTAATACTTTCTTAATATAAATATGGAAACTTCATATATTCTCTAACATTGAAAACGTCCTTCAGGAGTTTATTTGTGAATAATAAATTGTAGACTAAAATTTGATAAATTCTTTTGAAATGCTACCCCAAGTTTATTTATAATAAATGAAAATATATGCATTATGAAATAAATATGTTTATTTTTTCTAATAATAATAATAAAGTAAATAAAAATTGTATAATAAAAGATAATTTTTACTTATTTTATGAATATTTTTTGTTATTAATAATTATTTTAATTTAAAAATAATTAAATTTTAAAAATATCAGTAAAATTAGTAAGATAAATATTTTAATTTTAAAAAAAAATTATTTGTTCAAGAGTATAAATGAAAAAATAATGTATATATTAAAAATATAAATAATTTCCATATAATGGTATAGATAAAAATGATTTTCATTAATAGTAAAATAGATAAGTCAAATCAATAAAATTTAAAAGGATATCAATACTTTCTTAACATAAATATGTAAAGTTTAGATACTCTTTAACATTGAAAACATTGTTTTAGGAGGAGGAATCGTGGCTACGTTAAATTCTAAATTTGGAAATTTTTTAATTTGAAAAAGTAACTATAATGGATTTAGATTTTTTTTGTGATTTAGGCTGAATTATAGATGTAATATCTCAATTAATAGTTTAAATTATGCCTAATAGCCTATTTTGTCCCTAGTTTTGTTCGTTTGTGTCAATTAGGTTCTTGGTTTAAAAATGGCGTCTAGTTGGTCTTTAATTAGAAAATTTTGTGTCAACATTATCCTTTCCGTTAAAAAACACTAATGGTGTTAATGGATTGATGATATGACAGTTTCTTTTCAAATCCTATTTTTTTAATCTTTGAACCACCTAATCCCTCCTGTCACGTCAGCTTTGCCTTCCCCAAACAGTAGAAACCCTAATTCCTCCACCGTAGCTAAATCCTATTCGCCACCACCACCTTGCCACGCCGCAACAGTCCAAACCCTATTCAACTGTCTCGCCACCACCCACACCGTCAATGTCGCAAAGAACCTGCAACCACCACATCGTGTTTCACCATCAATGCCGCACCACCCACACCGTGAAACCCATCCACCACCATGAACCATGCCGCGTTGTCACCACCATGCCGGAAATCGCACAACCAGGTTCGAACCTACCCTCCACCATCAATCTCGCGCAACCCAAATCACCACCAACAACATCATCTTCTTCCTCGCGATTAAGACCCAGAAAAACCCAAAAAAAATCTCAATTTTCAAACTCCCAATTCGCGCAGATCAGACAACCCTCGCACCATCCCAATTTGCACTGCCACCATTGCGAGACCCGAAAGCTTTTACTTGCTCCACCATGACCTCGCAACATGCCTCCATAAACAACGCATCCATACTCGTCTGAACCACCACTGCGGCGTGATACAAGTGAACCCTAATCGCGATCTCCATTCAAAATGTCATCCACCACGAGCACGATGCCGCCGCAACCGCCTTCGTCGCGCCTTCAGCCTGCAAAGGGAAATACAGAGAATGCAAACCCAATCTGCATCCAAAACAGAATCACGAAACCATGTTCATCCCCTTCGTATCCAGAAGCTTTCCTCACGCAACCATGGCAGTTCTCTTGAACCAACACCATGAATCCTTCATCGCCCCAGATTGCAACCTACAAAAGAAATCATAAACCCTAATGCAGTTCAAGACCCTAATCGTGATCCAGTAACAACGAGCAACTCGTGCCTCCATTCATGGCCGAGAATCGCGAGTAACCTTCCTTCGTGGCGTAG
Source organism: Vigna angularis (assembly GCF_016808095.1). NCBI lineage: Eukaryota > Viridiplantae > Streptophyta > Magnoliopsida > Fabales > Fabaceae > Vigna > Vigna angularis. The sequence goes on from NC_068979.1 coordinate 19,289,448, forward strand.
GAGTAAGTAGTTTCCCTCTCCATCAAAACCCTAATTTTGGGTGGAAGAAGGGGCTACCATGTGCAGTATCCTCCTCAACCTTTAATTGCTTACCACGTCACCACAAATAACATTAAAATGACACGTTACCACTATGTACTATCACATCTTCAGACTATTAACTTCCTTTGTTTCTTTTTAACGGAAAGAACGATGTTGACACAAAATTTTCTATTTAAGGACAAACTAGACACTATTTTTAAACCTGGGACCTAATTGACACAACCGAGCAAAACTAGGGACAAAAGAGGCTATTAAGCCTTTAAATTTCTAAACAAAATATTATAAATTATGATATTACATAACATATAGATAGCAAAATACAAAACATAGATGCATTTATTCTGAGTAATAACTATGTTGATATTTTACATGCACAAGGTATTACAATCCAAACAAGTCTTTCTAAGAAACATAAAACATCTATAGCAAAGATTAGATGAAGAAAATAAAACATAGGTATCACTCTATAGCATCTTCAACCTCTAAAAAAGTTGTGTCAACAGTTAACTCATTTTCTGCTCACACCAATAGTTGATCACAACAAAAAGATATACAACATAGGAAAAAAAAAGAAAGAAGGGTGAACTAATGTTAAAAAGAAAATATCATAAAACAATTAAGACATATTATTTTAATTTCACATGTATATCATACTATCATTATGAAACATACATACAATTGACTCTAGACTCAATTATCTATATTCATGCTTTGACATATGTATTCAATGTAGTTGTGTACTCGTAATAGTATTTATACTCTATATAATCTTAAACACATGGGTTACCACCCTACCACTCACGAGGTTAAGCTTTTCATACCTAAACTAAAAGTCTAGGAATATCAATTAAATAGCTAGTAGAATATCAGAATACCCACTTTCAAAACTCTCATATGTCAAAGCATACCATAACAACCATCTAGACTTAGAATTTCTCTTTCAAATTCTATGAACAACCAAACCACTTATCCACATATTAAATTTTTCATATTCACATCCATACAGTCATTATACTCCTTAACACATCAAAAGAATATAGATCAATGCCAAAACCACAAAACAAGTTAGCCAAAACTCATGAAATTTGAACTGGCGTTCAGTGGTAAGAATGACGTTGAACACCATTCTTCTCGCAAAATGGCTCGCTCAACGAGACCATTTTGTTGCTTAGTGATAAAAACTTAAAATGGTTTCAGACTTGTAGTGGAAAGTGACGCTCAACAGTGCCCTACCATCGCTCAACGCTAGACCATTTGCAAAAATGGTCGCTTAGCAAAAAAATGACGCTCAACGACCTAATGCTGAGTTGCTTCCATACCTAAAACATTAAGGCAACACTCAGCACCACATCAGTCCCGCTCAATGCGATATCGAAAAGTCTTCACTTCAAATCTAAGATTTAGGTAAACATAGGCATGTTCAGATGATCATATTAGTATTTCTGACTCAGTATTTGATTCAAAAGTAATTCTTAATGTCATAATGAACATCAATTTGATCAAATGGTCACTTCTTGAGTTTTTTCAATCACTAAAATTCAAGCACACACAACACTTAATTCAGGCAATCCAATTCAGCACACAATTCAACACCAAAACAACAATCAAGTTCGACCTTCCAAGTTCAACGAAAAATCTCTAACTCACACACACTAAAGCATCTAGCTTCCCTTACCTTATAGATGCACAACAACTGAAAAGTGACCCTAAGATAGGTCCACAAGCATAAGGCATTCTATCTACTCCTACAAACAACAGAAACATGATTATGGTATGTTGTTAGAACCAATGATCAATAAAAAGTCTTATAGAAGGCGTAGAAGACACATGCAAGTTCAAATAACTCACGAGCATGGAAAAACTCAAAAACTAAGAAAAAAAGTAGAAATCAACTTATTCTTTTGCAAAAATTAATAAGTTGAAGTAGAAGACTTCGCTGCAATGATCACTAAGGTGGTTTCTAATCTTCAAATAAATGAACAAATGGTCATAAATCTTAGAGAGAGGTACAAAGCTCTTATAGACAATGTTTTAGAGATAATATGTTTATAAGTAATGAAACTTGTTAATAGAATTTATATTTATACGTTAAACTTTTAATATTAAAATAATTAAGTCTTATTATTTAAAATACATTATCATTTATAAGATCCTATTTTTCAGGATCTTACGATAAACTACTCTTTATGTGTAACATTCAATTCAAAATAGTTTTTTTTTCTGGGTTATGTATATTTAATTTTGGGAGCTACAAATTAGGATTTTGAATTCAATTTTCAATATTCTTTACATGCCTTATATGCTTTACACACTCATATATTTTGTTTGTAGTTTATCTTTATATTCAAATTTTGACTTGGTTTGATGAGTTTGTTTCTTTGTATTCAGTTTACCGTGGTCTTCACAACCATTTAAAATTTATATGTAGATGAATATGCACAAGCCAATTTATTCCTTCAATGAAATCACTCTAGAGAAAGGAAAATCGGAACATAGTTTCAAGGGTATTAAGGTTGTGGTGCGTGTGTAAGTTCACTAAGCACAAGTCTCCTTTCTCATTAGAGATGGTGTTACAAGATACGTAGGTAATATACTCAATTCATCATTAATATGAATGTGTTAGAACTTCTTATATGACTTATCTCTTTCAATATTCTTATATGACTTAAGTCTTTGGTAATGTTTTATAATTATGTATTTGTAGGTATCATTGTCCTAAACTTTTTTATAAGGTTTAATGTTTCAGTAGGTCCCTATTTTCGTCCAGAATCTCAAATAGGTCCTCTTCTTTTTCGGCGTCTCAATTGGGTCCTTATTTTGTGAAAATTGCATCAATTAAACCCTTACCATTAAATTGGACCTAACAACGTTAACGTATACTTGACGTGGCGCAATGAACTATATTTTTAATTGACGTGGCTAAATGATGTGGATTTAGATTATTTTAAAATTAAAAAATTGAGAGCCCTAGTCACCACCCACCCTAGAGCTTCTTCTTTCACATGTTAGGCTTCTCTCCTAAAGTTCTACCAGAGACTTCTCCCTCTCCATCGATTCTGCCATTCATCTTTCATCTTCACACCGAAGCCATGATTTGAAACTTGGATTGGAGAGTTGATACTCCCTTGGGGAATATATTCTATTGACAGATCTGAATTGTAAAAATTTATCTAATCCTGGTTTTTGGTCGTAGTTTACAAAGCAAACGGAGAGCATGTTTTGGAAAGCGGTGGTCATCCCGTTTGTGAAACCGTCTAGACGATCCAATTTTTTTTAATCTTTTTCATTGAATGGGATCGAAATGTTCCAGAGGAGTTTGTTTGTTTGGGCTTGGCTTTGCTTTGCCTAGTTATGATGATGTGGGGCACCTCTATATTTTTGTTTTTTAAAACAAACTCTAGTTTTTGGATTTTTCTTATATTTTTTCTCTGCTCCTTTTCCTTTGTCTTCTTTTCCTTTTTTTTTGCAATGCCTTCTTCTATTATCTAACGAGCTTTGACCCAAGCAAACAAAAATACAGTGCGGTTAATTGACAAGGTTGGATTGATGATGATGATTGCGGAGCATCTATTCTATTTCGTTTGTACACTCTACTGTAAGAAATTTTATGACAGTCTTTTGCTTTTCCCTGATACATCTCCAACCCACCCAAACCTCACTCATTATACAGAGCACCAAAACCTCACGCGTCAAATAGAACCCTAAATCCCCAAATTGATATCCCAATTTGTGAAATTGATTGAACTTTGCACGAATCCTAATGTCAGAACCAACTTCTCCCACCAACCTTCGCGCTTCCAATCGAACAACAACGATTTTTTTTTCTCTCACAAACCCTAATATGAAGCCCCAATCTTCTTCCCCAAATCTGATTTCGAATTGGCAATCGAAAGAGAGAGGGGTTGCTGCACATAATTTACATCCTTTTGACCACTTCACCCTTATTTATATTTTATTTCCCCTCAATCCATTTATTAATTCACAAATTCAAAAAATACACTTCACACATGTTTTTAATGCCACATCATTTAAAAACACGTTGTATGTCACGTAACACCCTCCTTAACGGAGTCTTCTTAATTTGACGTTGATTCAATTTTACAAAAATAAGGACCCAATTGAGACGTCGAAAAAGAAAGAGACCTATTTAAGATTATGGACAAAAATAGAGACCTACCAAAACATTAAACTTTTTATAATTAATAGTATATATAGATGATGCATTTGATATGGATGAAGATTTCAGAATGAGCGTTGGCATTATAGAGGTCGATAAATAATTGTAAAATTTTCTTCCTAACCAATCCCTCTTTATGTTTTATAATTTTTTCTCATTTTGTATAGGATTTACTTAAATGAGTCAAATGATAATGAAGCTCAGTGTTTAAGTGTTGGTTTGAGTTCTGATGTTTCTCACTTCTTAGACAGGAGATGGTACAAGTATTTTTACCCTCTACAGCAGGATATTAGAAAGAAAGTCTTCAAAAAACTATTAAGATTGAAAAGTGAGTGATTATAGCTCATAGCTATTTTAGAAAAGTCATTAAATTTGAAAGTATTTAAGAATAATTTATATTAATCTATCTACTTATTGAATATATTTTGTTCTTATTTATTTTGATGTTACTTCGGGTTTGAGATCAATTATGAACATTTGGTCTTGATGTTGTAATGTTATTATTGACATCAAGTCATTTTACTTTAAATACTCCATTTCTTATTCTCATCTCACCATATCAGACCTCGGAAAACCAAATCCAAAAACCCTCTGTTAGAGTAATTAAAACGCACTTAGAAACCCCTCTGCACTGATGCCAGGTGTCAAGAAACGAGGATCTGAAATCAGTTAGTGGAATGCAGGTGTCAGTAGGAGAGCGGACGCTCGTCTTACGTGGGAAGGAAAAATGATTTTCTGAAACCTTCTTCCCACTCTCTCTGCATGCACCCTTAGTCTTCCAAAAACTTGATCTTTCAGTTTCTCCTTCTTCTCTCTAGCAAACTTCCCCTTCTCTCTACTGTAACTCATCTCTCTCTACTCTGATCATGTTTCAGAAACCGTAGAAGTGTTTTCGGCGGTATAAGCTTCAGTTTGAACCGATCATTTCCGCGTTCTGAAACTGGTAAGTCTTCTATTTTCTTAACCTTCGTTCTGGCCAGCATGCAAGCCAAGTTCTGGTTTCATGAGTCTTTCGTATAAATTCTGAATCATTGTTGGTATGTTCTTTGATTTTGGTTCGTAGATTAGTTGAACTGTTGTGAGTAGAAGGAAATCTTAGTTCTTTGGCAAACCAACTACAGTCAGTAGGACGTCCGTTTACACTAGAGGTAAGGGAAGCTTATTCAATTTAATTCTTATATTTTTGACTATATTGCATGAATGTTCGTTGAATTGTATGAAGCATGACTATGTGAAGATTGATTATTTGATATGTGAAAATAACTGAGTTGATGTATGATTATATGAAATGGGATATAGTTGTGAGTTTGAAATTATGAAGTATTATGCTGAGGAATGAATTTGAATATATGTGAATACTGAATAATAAATTCCCTATGCTATTGAACGTTCGTCATTGAACGTTCGTCATTGAACTGTCTTTGACCGTTCGATGTTTCTTATAAATTCTTTTGAGAGTGAATTCTTTCATTTGGAAAGAGTTCCTGTTGAGGACGAGCGCCTTCTTGTAATAGTACTATGTTTGAGCGTTCGGCCAAACATAGATTCACTTGCGTGTTAAAGATATTTTATATGTTTAAGTTATTCTTCAACAATGTCTCCAATGTGTTTATCAATATAATTATAAATTGTTCCTATCATAAATTATTAATAAGTCTCAGCTCTCATTTCCATAATGAGTGGCGTTCGGTCTTATACCAAACGTTCATAAACCTTTTAACTTAGTTATACTAATGAAACCGCGTTCGTCCAAACTCTGTAGAAATTTCGTTACGGTGTTCGGTTATTGACCGGCACTCAGTCTTGATATATATATATATATATATATATATATATATATATATATATATATATATATATGAATTATTCTACCTTAATTCTTTAAAGGGCGTGGCACGTATACCTTCGATGTCTCCAACCTATAGTTTCCTTACCTACTGTATTCTTCAAGTGTTGATTTTAGTTTATGAGAATCAGTTCATTCAACTGATTCATGTTATAAGTAACGTTCGTTACATATTCTTATAGTCATGTACGATTTCTTCTTAAACTCTGAAAGTAACCCTTCAGTCTTATCTTATTCTGGAATGAGAGATTTCACGGTCTCGTTCATCTCGTTCGTCCTCGTTCTAAAGAGGGCTGAACGTTCGTTATTTGACGTTCTTCGAAAGTGTGATAAAAACGATATTAACATGAGAAATTATGAATGATGAAAGGTATATAATGTGAATATAAGGTTTTGGATTTTGAACGAGCGTTCCGGGGAGGAACGACTCATGAATGAATATTTGAAAGTTGTAAGGTATGACTGTGGTAATGCTAAGCTGTCGATTCATCCTGATGTTCCGTGAGTACTCGTCCTCACGTTGAGGGGGTATGTCATGTGTGGGAACGGCAGGAGGTCCTAGTCCTTAGGGTCACTTTGGACAGATAGGGCTAACCTCGGATGGCAGCTGTTGAGAGTATCCCAGTTACTACATCACCCGGGTGCACGAACGTCGTAGCTACACAGATGTCATACAGTCCGGACGGTCGGTCTAGTAATAGGCCTTGCTTTAAGGGTATTGTTAAACTCATATGTGTGTTGGTGTATGAATTGTATGTTTGAAAATGAATTAAATTACATAAGCTTACCCTGTGTTTCCTTGTGTTGTCTTGTTGTATGTCCGTCTTGTCGTTGCAATGATCATCCGTGTGGATGTGAGCAGATGGAAGCGCGCTACTTGAAGAGGCGCTGGAAGAAGAAGCTTTGGAGGACGAGAACCTTGTAGAGGTGGAAGTGCAGGCCGAACAGTAGACCGTTCGATTGTAGTTGTAGTTTAGTATGAAGTGACCGTTCGGTCACTTCCTTTTCCTTTTGTAATATTGACCGTTCGGTAATAGTATTTTTTTAAGCCGTTCGGTCATGTTTTCCCTTTTATCTTGTACAATTTACTTTTGTTAAACCTATGTAAGGCCGTTCGGCCATAACCGTACTCTTGTTTAATTATAAGACTGATTTGAATTATCATTAAGTGTAATTAATTCTATTATATGGTTTTACTGTATTTTTGAGATGTTACACACCATTTTACTTTTAATGTTCATGTTAACTTCATATATTCATTTCTTCTTATTAAATATTTTTAAGAAATTATTAAATATGTTTTTAAGAAAATAAAACATTATTTTTCATAAACCTTCAATAAGAATAATTACGGAAATTATATTCTTGAACGCAAACAATATATTATCTATATTATGTATTAGATATTATATTAGATACTACATACTATATATTATGTATATAAACTTATTGTTATTGATGATAATAGTTATACAAATTAATTTAAATTAATTTGTATAATTAATTGTTTCCTTAATTATTTCAATTGAATTTAATTACATTTTTAAAGTTAAATGATTTATTATTTTATCTGAATAATTTATATATTAATTGATCAAATTTGACACAATAACTAATATAAATTAAAAAACAATTAATTCTTATTTAATTTTTAATTTTAATATATATGTAGATTTACGGAAAATATACATGTATATATTATAATAGCACTGATATCTTAGCACTTGTTTAAAAGATAACCATTTTTTATTGAATTAAAATTTTGTATTTACAAATTTATATTTCTATTTAGTGAAAAAAAATTGTTGTAATAATTAATTAGCATTAGGTATGTTTTTATTATTATTAATGTTAGCAGTTATACAAATTAAATTGTATGATTAATTATTACTTTAATTAATTTAATTTAATTACATTTTTTTAAAAACCAAACATTAGTTATCTTTTTGATATATAATATTTGATTCATCATTTAATATTATTTTATGAATTATTAATTATTATTTAAAACTGAAATTATTAATATGGTACACATTTGTAGATAAACAAATTAAATTGTATGATTAATTATTTTTTGAATTAATTAAATTTAATTACATTTTCTAGAACTCAAACATTAATTATCTTTTTAATATATCATGTATTAATTGATAAAATTTGATTTATCATTTAATATTAATTGTTTAATTACTAATTATGATTTACTATATCAATATGACATTATTAATTATTAATCTTATTATGTTTCAATACAATGATTATTTATTATATTTATTATGAAATTATTTATTATATACAAATATTGTAATTGATTAATTAATTCTTTGATTTTTTTAGTTCTTTTATAAGAAATAATACGAATAATATTTAAAGTTTTGCTTACGTTTTTGTTCAAATTAATATTATTATTAACAAATTATAATTAACTTCAAATAAAATTTAAAACTTTAATTATCAGCTCGGAATGAATTTACAAATAAATTTGCTACAAGCATTTTTGTAATAACCTTTAAAAAAAAAAAAAAAAACTTAAAAACAGTTAGTTTCTGAAGACATTTTCAGAAACTTACATTTCATTTTCTCTCCTTCAAACATCTCTCTATCATTGTCCTCTCCAAAACCCATTCTTCTCTCTAGATTTCCCCTCCATTGAGTCACTGGATTCCCATTCCGCAGACGTCTAGGCGATCTTTGCATCAAGGGCTCCAATTTTCACCGATTGCATTTGCGATTTCGTAAGGTAAGTAACTTTCCCCTTTTTGAACTGTGATCATGTAGCAAATTTTGCTGCATGTAGTTCACTTGTGATTTTTCCCCAAAATCTTAACCCTAAGCTTATTTTAGAGACTAATTTCTATCACCATTTGGTGAAATATAGGTGCTGTCAATTTTTCTAGAGTGCCTTTGGATTTCCTCTTGAGTTTAGCTACTGGAAATTTAAGGTAAGGGGAGCTGAGTTTTTCTTTTTATTTATGCCTTGTGAAATCCTTGTATGCATGAAATGGGTTTTGTAGAAATTGTGAAAGAATGCCTATTTTTAATTATTTCTTTCTTTCACATTATTTTAATTATTGTTTCTGCACAAGAAAACCTTGTTGTTTGGATGTTGTATTGCACCTAAATCATTTCTGATTGCTGTCAAAAAGGCATGTTGTTAGCTATTATAAATTCTGCAAATTTCTTGATGTGTTAAATTAAAATTCTGCAGAAAAAAAAATGCTGCTGTTTTTAAAAATTTTGCACCAGAAAATGTTGTTGTTTCTGTCATTAAAAAAATGCTGCTGTTTTAAAATTTCTGCACCAGAAAATGTTGTTGTTTCTGTCATAAAAAAATGCTGCTGTTTTAAAATTTCTGCACCAGAAAATGTTGTTGAATCTTACTAAAAAGCAATTAGTTTAAGCTTGAATATTCTGATTGCAGCAGTCTTGGTACTGTATTTTCACTTTTGAAGATGCTGTTTCTCTTTAAAAATAAATGCTGGTTGAACCTCGATGTAATAAGTAATGTGTGGTTTTCATCTAGTTTATTTGCCTATAGAAGATGTATTGACTAAGAGATTTATTTCGGAATTTTTGATAGTTGCATAAGCATGAATATGGTTTCTTACTTTTAGAAAATGCAGAGATAGAGATAAAGTTAAGTGGTATAGAATTTAGAGTAAAATAATGAGGATGTAGTTAGATGCTACAGGAAATTTTCACTAGGTACGGAAATAAGAAGCTAGTGGTAGACAACCTTATATTTTTTGTTTATAAATGATTGGAAATGAGATCTCTGTAGCATTCTCGTAAGTATAAATTGGTGGTTTTAAAGAATTGGATAAGTTATAAAAAGAAGGGTATGGGAGGGTCGTGAGGGTATTTGTTTTTAATAATAATTTGTTAAATATCAAATTTAGTTACTTTAATATGTTAGTCTTCTTTGTTGGAAATTGTTTACATAAACTTAAATCATAAAAGTTTAATTAACATATTTTATTTAAGCCATGATGGTTTAAGAAAATATATTTTTGGTGTATTAGAAATTACATTCCAGAGGCCTTTTAATTTTATTGAAGTATGACTTTAAATATTATAGTGTGAGCATGTAGATAGTTTCACTTTTTGTTAATTTTATTAACTTTAAATATTGAAAGGAAGGAGCTATTAGACATATGATTGTACTAGGGTCATCCTTGCTGATTAATGATAGAAGTATAAATGGTTGTAATGTAGTCTTAGGCATTCATAGAGAAATGATGAACTATTATTTATTTTGGGATTGTAGAACTATATTACTTGGTGGCAACTTTAGCGTGTATATTTTGGTTCAAAGGAATTATGAAATGATCAAAAGTCTTGATTGGTGTGAAACTTTGAGAGGAATTATTGATTCAAGAGGTATATCCTATGATTTAAAGTGGTTGGATTGAATAGGAAAGTAAGATCTCTAGGTGAGATCATTTAGTGTATTGAATGAATGTAAGAGGCTTTCATATGAGGGTTATCCCTAACACTCTAACGATCTCTCATTCTCACTTAGAGAGGATTGACGCGTGTGGTGAGAGTAGTGGGAGGTCTTAGGGTAGACGCTATCACTGGAGGTCTATTCCGCGGTAACGGATTAGCCTTGTGTGTGGTCGGGTGAAACCCCTCGGCAATGGCTTTGCAAAGTAGTAGGGGCCACCACAAGTGCACAACCCGCCTCAGCTCTACATTCATTCCAAGTCCGGACGTGTCTAGAGTCTTAACATGATATGATGCTTGTCTTGATGAGTTTTATGAAATAAATGCTTATTTTTATGATGACTAAGGTGTTTATGTGTGTATGGATATTCTGGGAAATGCTAGATTGATTGAAAATGAATTGTATGATTGTTTGAGACCTAGCTCACCCTTGCATTTGTATGTGTTGCATGTGTTTGTTTTCCCCTTTGCGATGATCATCCAATCCTTTGGATGTGAGCAGTAGGTGATGATGTACCTTTGGAGCAAGCTTTGGAAGTTGAGGAAGACCCAGCCCCTAGTGCTTAGGATTTCTACTAGCTCTTAATTTAAATAGCTCTTTATTTTGAAAGACTTCTAGCCTTCATTTTATCATGATTTGTATTTTGGAAACACTCTTTAGGTCCCATTGAACCTTTATTCAATAATGTATTTTGGAGAATTATGAACTTGTACTTAAGTTTTAAAACTTCCCAGCCAGACTTGGATAACTGTACTCCTTAATCCTATCTATTGTGTACTCTTAACTGTTTTCTATTATTATAATCGACGCATTCTACATATATACATTGTTATATATTTTGGGATGTCACAATTTTATTTTTCAAACCATTCAACTGTGTTTTTTCCCAGCAGTAATATTTTCTCAAAACATTCTTTCTTTTTAATTTTTTTTCATAATAAAAATTTTATATTACTAAAATAAAAATAATATAATACTTTCTATTGAAATTATTATACATTAAGAAAAAATTTAATTTAATTCCAGATACAATTATTTTTTTAAAAAACAATTATAAACTCAGATTAAAATATTAAAAAAATAAATCCAAAATTATTAAAAAAATCTCATCATTTGCGGATACATCATCTGGTTATTTTAACATTCAAAACATATATAAAAATAAAATCAAATAAACTATAATATTTAGGTCCAATTTTCAACAATAAAAAAACAAGAATAACAAGTTGAAATTTAGAATAGAATACAAAATAGAATCAAATATATGAAAAATAGAATAACATTGGTTCTAGATTAATATATTTTTTCACTCACCCAAACCCTAAAAAACCTAGAAAATAAAGTATTAATGATAGATGTTTTAAAATAATGAGACCAAGTGTTTTAAAGTTAAAATAATTTAATAATATAAATATAATTTCTTAAATTTGTCTCATCATTTAAAACATAAACTATCTCTCTAAAACTCTTCTCCCTAGTTCTCTCTCACTTCTATCTAATATATCTGACTCCTCAATCATCTATTTGACGATCAGAAAGTTCTTAGGAGATCACGACTAAGTAATTTTCATTCCATACCGATCAGTTTTTGGTTTAGAGTAATATAAGTTTCTATCCCCTTCTCCTTTAATTCTCTTATATGATCATGCTTAGGAAACCCCGACACATGTATCATCGGTGTTCTTTTCCTACTTTTTTGTTAATTTGTGGTCCTAAGGACTCATTTCGATCGTAATTCGGTGTTTCGTAGGTGTTTTTAAAGTTTCTTCTGTTTGAAGCAATCTATTAGGATGATGTAGAGCTTAGTAGTTTCGGTATAACGTAAGGGAAACTAGATTTTTAACTTTAAATTATGTTTGTTGTGTAAATTTAGTGCTTGTATGTATGTTAAGCTGGTGCAATAACGATCACACTATTTATGTTAGTATCGTTTCCTTTAAATGTGTATGTTTCATTATTTGGTGAGGGATTTCAGATATGATGTGAATTTGATGTTATTGTTTAATGAATAGTATGTGGTGAAGTGGTATTGATAATTGGAATTAGTGGCAAGGTTTATGGAGTAATGAGTTATCAAAGATATGTGTTTGTAGTTAAAAAGGAAGGTTTTAATAGACAAGTTGGTTAGATAATAGTTTGTTTGAGAAGTATGATATTTCAAGTCTGTGAAAGTGTTAATTGAGACTTGTTGGAGTGGTAAATTGGTTGGAATATGATCTAGAGCTAAGGGGTAGTTCATTGGTGGTGTTTTAGATGATTTTAAGTGCAAATTAGGGGTTTTGAGTAGTGAGATTTTGAAGTAGGAGGTTTGGAATGAATTTGGGAGTTTGAGGTATGTTGTTAGACCATTCCTGACTTGTTTAGACCCCTAGGTGATTAAATTATGGGTTAAAAGGTGTAGAAGTGAAATTAGGTAGTTCATAATAGTCAAGTTGGATTGGGGTAACTATTTTGAGTTAGAGACGTGTCCTTAGATCATTCACAGTACCTTAGATCATTCACAGTACCTTAGAGGTTGTATGAATCATTTAAATATGTGTAGAGGGTAGCAAAGTTCAAATTGTAGGTTTTTTAGGGGCTGGTATGACGTTGAGGTCCCTCTAAATGCCCTTTTTCTAAGAGCTCTGGCGTTGAGCGCCCTTTTTCAGTGGGTTATGGCGCTTGGGTGCTCCATTCCAAGCGTTGGGCACCCTTTTTCAGGTTTTTGGTTATGGTGTTTTAGGTTGTTTTATAATTCTTTATGCATTGTTTGTGGCCCTTAGATGGATGTTTAATGGTGTCATGTGATTGCGCTTTATGTTTCATGAAGTTACATACATGTGAATGAAATGTGTGGAAAAGAGTTCCAAGGAGGAAATTCTTATTGGTGGTTTCAAATGTTGTTAGTATGAATATATGTAGCTTAGTTCTGGAGGTTATTCTGACACTTTAATGATCATCAAGTCTCAAATAGAGATAGATGAGTCATGTGGTGAGAGTAGCAGAAGGTCCTAGTCTAGATCTTTCTCCAATTAGCAAAGAGCGTTTTAGCAAACTAACCTTGTGTTGTCGCTTTGAGTGGGTCAGTTGTTCCACTACACAAGTGTAGGACCTGCCATAACTCTATGTTCATTCTAAATCCGGAAAGTCCAATCTAGGTCTTGACATGATTAAGATGTTTGTATTATTTTGTGTAAAATATGACTCATGTATGAAATGTAACACATATTAGGACTTGTTTTATATCACTAGCTTACCCTTTCTACTTGTATCTTGTCTCTTTGTACTTGTGCATTGATGTGTTAGCGATGATCATCTAGTAGATGTGAGTAGAGGAAGATGATGTATCTGTTAAGCAAGCACTAGGGGGGGATGGCTAAGATGCACAATAGTTTTAAGAGTTATATTCCTTTTAATTATGTTTTGCTTGGTTTGGTTTGAATAGAGGATCATTCTTGTATATAGTTTTAAAACTTGTACGTTGTATATAAAACTAGTTTTATGGTTGAATTAGATGACTGTAAAATAATTTTATGTTTCCTGTATGTTAATTGATCTAATTTATTAATCATATGATAGTTCCTTTATAGCTAAATACTAGCTATTGAAATGTTACACTATATCCACTATATTCTTTGTTCGATAAAAAAGTTTATACAAAATTTTACAATTAACTATTTCTAAAATAAAAACGCCAAAACATAACTTGAAAATCAGTTCCAACTAACATCGTAATCAAAATTAATTTTATCAATATCAATTTATACACACTAAAGTGTATTTGGTTATGCATTCACTACACTTCTTTTTTTCACAAATGTCCACAATAAAGGTCTAAAAATAGCAAAAAATGTTTCATGATATATTAAAATTCTTGCCGTTAACACTTTTTTTCTCTTATAAATATTTATCAACACACTCTTATTCATATTATTTAGAAACATTTAAGCATAAAAAAAAAATAATTAATGCAAGAGATACTATGAATTGAAATATATAAAAAGGAAATCAATTCTTTTTAGTTAAGGCTGATTAATATGAACCGAAAGACTGATAGTAATGAATTATATGGATAACTTTAATACTCGTTAACTTGTGGGTGTTGCTCCCTTCACCACTCCAAGTGCTTCTGCACCTCCCCACTATTTTCTTTTATTCCAAAAATACTCTACATCTTTCTACTATTTTCTTTTATTCCAAAAATACCTTTATAAACTTAAAAGTTAGATGCAAATACAAAATAATAAACATAATAATATTAATAGTGTAACATCCCAAAAATACAGTGTAAAATCATATACGAGAGTCATCACATATTAATAATACTACAACCCAGTTCTACACAGAACGAGATACGATTATGGCCGAACGACCTTACACAATAACAGGGGATTTAAAACGTACGCTAGCTACTACTAGACCGAACGTTTACCAAAATATACTAATACCGCACGGTCTTTACAAAAGATAAAGCCAACACCAGACCCGAACGCTCTCAAGGTTCGGCCTTTACTTCCGTTGCGTCTTTCAATACTTCTTCCAGCAGCTCTTCTCCTTCTACTCACATCCACACGGATGATCATTGCAACAGGACAACAACAGGACGTACAACACAGACAAAAATGATAAACAGGGTAAGTTTATGTAATTTAATTTATTCAATCACAACATACAACATTCATAACAAAACCAACAACGACCACATCATAATTCATACATCCATGCATGCAAATAACGACCACATGACTCTGACTGTCCGGACTGTATGAATCCTGTGTAGCTACGACGTCCGTGCACCCGGGTGATGTAGTAACTGGGATACCCTCAACAGTTGCCACCCGAGGTTGATCCGTTCCGTCCAAGTTAACCTTATAGACTAGGACCTCCTGCCATTCCCACACATGACTTACTCCTCTCTACATGAGAACGAGTAAATATATATATATATATATATATATATATATATATATATATATATATATATATATACACACACAATTGAGCCACCACTTATTCTGAATGAAAAAGAACGATAACGTCTACGACCGTAAGTAATATATATAACACATTTACTAAACTGTTTAGGAAGTCTAAAGAAGAACTACACTTAAGCCGAACACTCACTCATACATATCTACTATTCTATCACGATCGTTATTAACGAAATTCCTTGTATAAGAGAACCTAATATAAACGGACGCTCGACCAAATTACCACCTTTACTCAGAATACTATAGTTGACGATCAATCCCTATCTCAACCCAATTCACCCCATGCATCATTCATCCATCCACACGTCCAAACAAGCAGTACACACATATCTCATATTCATCAAATAATCAAACAACGTATCATGCAAACATGCCAACGTTCAAACAAGAATTTAATCAAATTATATAAGCTTCCCTTACCTCGACACGTAACCGAACGCTCAACTATGCAGAATTAGAGCTCCCTACTACCAAAGACTTAACGTTCGACGACCACGTTTTAGGAATACTAAACCACATAGAAAACCAGAAACGCTCAAAATAATACTACCTACTCAGGCGACCAGAACTAGAGGGTTGCATGCGAGTCTAAACGAACGTGCTTAAAGAGAAAGAACTCACCAGCTCAGAATCACAAACCGATCGGTTTAACTGGAAGCTCTTAACGCCGAGAGTGTTCCAGCGGTGCCTGAGAGGTGATCGGAAGAAGAAATATTGAGATTTTCTTAGAGAGAAGGAGGAGAAAAGAGTTTCAACAATTTGGAGAAGAAGAAAGGCATGTAGAGAAGTGACACGTTATTTGAAATTTGGCCTTAAATACTGTCGTCACCCAAAACGAATGGTCACTCTCCTGCAACCACCTGTTTTCCACTAACTGAGACACTCACTCCCTTCTTGACACATGGATCCCACTACTTGGGGTTTTTGGGTGTGTTTTAATGGGGTCGGACAAATAGTAAATAATATATTATTATTATTATATACTAACTTTATAATGACGAAAGAACTAAATAAATTTCAAATCTTTAACAAATAACTTTTCTTTTATATTTTAAGTTTTAATAATATTTTTATATTATTTATCTAATAAATTAAATACTTTATTCAAGTTATTTGAGTCAAACATGTCGGTAAGTTAAAACATAATATAATGTTAAAAATTATAGATATTAAATGTAAAAAAAAACACACATATATATAAACATTTTTCTAGAAATTTAGAACAAAATTTTACCATTTATTAAGTAATTTGAAGAAAAAAAAATATATTAAACAGTAAAAATAAGCTTGAATCAAACTTATTTAAGGGAAAGTATAAATAAAATTTTGTAATATATCAGAAGTGTAAATCTGAGCCATGTGAATGCTCCATTAATGTGGAGAGAGAAAGATTGTTGAATATAGTGGGGAGATGTAGGGTATTTTTGGAATAAAAGAAAATAGTGGGAAGATGTAAAATATGTTTAGAATAAAAGAAAATAGTGAAGAGGTACAGAAGCACTTAGGGTAGTGGAGGGAGCAACACCCTTAACTTGTTACTATATTTGCAAGATAAGCTTATCAAATATTTTTAAGGCTTTACTTCTTGAACCCCTAAAATTTCTCTTCGCACCTCCGAAATGATCATTTTTTCTAAAATGTAACTTCCCGATGTTTCGAAAAAATTGCAAAATAAGTTTTCCAAAATTTTTGGAACAAAATTTTTAGAATAGAATTTTCAAAACACATAAAATACATTTTGAAATAGGTTTTCCGGAATAAAAATATTATCTAAGTGCTTTCCGAGTTGCGATTTCTTTTCACATTTTCTCTCTATTATATTATAGTATTAGTGTAGTTAGTAATTTTGGGGTGTAGGAACCATTTGTTAAGTGAGTAAGAGTCCATAACTACAAGCTGAATCCAATCCAATAGGAGGAGCCCATAATCAAATGGGAGGTTACTTTAAAAGTAGACTGTTACTCCCTCCACCACCGCACTTCTCCCTACATCAATCCAATTTTTTTTAGGGTGTTGTTCCCTCCACCACCCCAAGTGCTTCTGCACTTTCTCACTATTTTTTTTTATTCCAAAAATACTCTACACATTCTCACTATTTTCTTTTATTTCAAAAATACTCTACACCTCCTCACTATCCTCAACAATCTTTCTTTTTTTCTCTCTGCATTAATGGAGCATTCATATGATTTAAATTTAAACTTGTGATATATTACAAAATATAAAATTCAGAGGAAACTTCAATATTAGTGCTTCTACCACTTCCATTTTATAAACTTAAAAGTTAGATGCAAATACAAAATAATAAACATAATAATATTAATAGTAAATAATATATTATTATTATTATATACTAACTTTATAATGACAAAAGAACTAAATAAATTTCAAATCTTTAACAAATAACTTTTCTTTTATATTTTAAGTATTTAATAATATTTTTATATTATTTATCTAATAAATTAAATACTTTATTCAAGTTATTTGAGTCAAACATGTCGGTAAGTTAAAACATAATATAATGTTAAAAATTATAGATATTAAATGTAAAAAAAATACACACATGTATATAAACATTTTTCTAGAAATTTAGAACAAAATTTTACCATTTATTAAGTAATTTGAAGAAAAAAAAATATTGAACGGTGAAAATAAGATTGAATCAAACTTATTTAAGGAAAATTGTAAATAAAATTTTGCAATATATCACAAGTTTAAATCTAAGCCATGTGAATGCTTCATTAATGTGGAGAGAAAAAGAGAAAGATTGTTGAATATAGTGGGGAGGTGTAGGGTATCTTTGGAATAAAAGAAAATAGTGGGGAGATGTAAAGTATTTTTGGAATAAAAGAAAATAGTGGGGAGGTGCAGGAACACTTGGAGTGGTGGATGGAGCGACACCCTTTTTTTTAATTCTAAAAATATTCTTATTTAGTTTTACCCTTTACCTTTTTAACTTTTTCTTAAAACTCTATTTTTTACTCTCTTATTCACTCAGCCGCACACCACACTTCCACCCGCACACTCTTACTTTCTCTCTTCCTCCCTTATTCTCCTCTTTCTCTTTTCCCAATTTTCCATTTTCCTCTTTCCCCAATTTACTATTTTCGTCAAGGTTCTCTTCTCCTTTGCTTGGTTTGTGTTGGTGCTTGGTTGGTGGTGGGTTCATGTTGTTGCTTGATTCATGGTGGGTTCATGGTGTTGTGGAGTTTGGTGCTTCCTTTGTTGTTGTCTCTGATCCAGGTTAGTGATTCTATATGCGTCTCTATTTTGTGTTAAACGAAGAAGAAAAGAAACGCGAAAGGCTACAACGGATATGGGACATCCGTTGAAGCCTTTCAACGTTTTGAGTGTTTTCGTCCGTTGAAGGTCCAACGGATGCTTTATGGTTTCGTTTTCTTGTATTTTTTAGGTTATTAATTTAATTTTATTTAGGTTGTTAATTTTTTTACATTTATTTTAATTTAATTTTTTATGTAGTATTATTTATTTATAAATGAAGTGTTTGTAAAAAAACAAAAGAAAGCATGGAAAGTTGAACGGATTTTTTTATTTTTTATTTTTTACTTTTTACTTTTTAGTTTATTAATTTATTAATTTGTAAATTAATTTTTAGATACTTTTAAAGTCAAGTAATTATATTTTAATTATAATTATATTTTAAGTAAATTATGTATTTATAATTAAATTAATTTTGTTTTATTTAATGAATTAATTATTGTTAATTTAATTAAAGTTAATTAATTTTGTTTTGAATTGTTTTATTTTTAAAGAAGAACAATAACATAACAGGGAAAAAGAAAAGAATAGAAATTTGATTTCCGTGAAAGTGGTAGAGGGTGAGGGTGTATTCATTAATGAAATGATTAGAAGTTGGAGAAAGTTAAATTGTTTAACTACAATGGAAGGTAAAAGAAGAATGAAAAGGTGCGGAAACCTCTTAAAAGTAACTTTATTTATCTTATATTTTAGTACAGAAACAAGTAAAATATATGCATGTTAATAATATATATTTGTTAGAGAAACATTATTTTCATTTCATCTCCCAATACACTGCTAAAAGAACATTTTATTCTTTTACAAAACCAAATGTCAATATTTGATAACTGTCTTTTATTTTAAAATAGGCAGATTTAGCTAAATTCAATATATAAAATATAATTTATTTTCTATACTTATAACATGAGTTTTTCTTACTGCCTATTGCTCCAAACAATACACTTAAATATAAGAATTAATATTTAACAGAAAAATGCCAAATATTTTGTTGAATATTATTTAATAAAATTATATTTTTATTATTTTGTGTATGTTATAAAATATTAATAAAAAAGTTTGACTATATTTTTAAAAATAATGTCCTATAAGGATTTAAAATCATCATTGAAGGTATAAATAATATATAACAGAATATTAAGTTTCCAAAATCCTTGAAGAGTCCGGTGAAACAGTAGGTAACCCGAAATTGGAGGAGGTAAGCATGACAACACAAAAAGCAACGTGAATCTTTACAAACATGAAATGCAACTAACTACCTAAATTAATGCTAAGGAAGAATGAACGTTCATGACTCATGAATGTTTTGCATTTGCCTGTTGCAGTCTTCACCGATTCTCCAATTCAATTATTTTTCTCCTCCATTTCAGAAGCGCACCACATAGAGAGCTAGCTCTCTGAACGCGTCGAGCCAATTTCGTTTCCCAGTTTCAAGGATTCGCGGGCCAAGAAGACTTCATCACCCCAATTCAATTAAATGCCATTTTCTAAAGAACAAGAACCCATGTTGTTGTTTTTGCTGCTCTTTCTGCTTTGATCGTCTCAAATGCCAACCTCTGTTCTGAGAAACTGTTTCGAGTTATAATCTCATTGGTCCCATCGGCATTCCCACCTTTTGTTTTTTTGAATTTTCTTGCCATTTCTGAGTATCATCAGCTTCAGATTTAATAGAGAATCAGAAATGGCTAACGAATCCTCTTCAAATGGCTCGCCTATGTCGGATTTCATTACGGCTTCGCCTCCGCCACCGTCCTTGTCGCAGCAGTCATCGGACGACGCAGAGTCTCTGCCATCCTCGGAACCGCCGCCACAGCCTTCACAGTCATCGCCTTTACCATCACCGTCAACGTCACCACCACCCCCAGAAATCTCTTCTCCGCCACCTACCGTACCTCCGCCGAAAAAATCTCCTCCGCCGGCACCGGAGAATTCGCCTCCTCCACCAACGCCGGTTCATTCACCGCCACCACCAACTCCTTCTACTTCTCCACCACCTACCCCTTCTACTTCTCCACCACCTCCCCTTTCTCCGTCGCCACCTCCGCCAGATCAATCTTCTCCCCCGCCAAAACGTTCTCCGCCTCCTCCGTCACCAAGACGTTCAGCTCCACCACCTTCTCTCACACCGCCGCCACGTTCACAACCGTCACCATCACCATCACCGCCACCTCCACAACCGTCACTATCACCGCCACCTCCATCACCGCAATCTTACGTTCCTCCTCCACAGTTCCTTCGGCCTTCAACTCCAACCGCAATTCCACCTTCACCCGTTTTCCGTATTACCACGCCTCCGCCGCCGCTGCAGACAGCTCCAGCGTCAACACCCCATTCACAACTGCGACCACCACCGGGAATATTACCAGCAATACCTCCGATTTTACATATGTCTGCTCCCCAGAAGAGCAACCTTCCGCCGGTGTCTCCAAGCTCCTCCGGTAATAATAGTACAGGACAGATTGTTGGTCTTGCTCTCGTCGGGGTTTTCATCATTGCCTTTCTTGCTATGGTTATTTTCTTTTTATTAAGGAATAAGCGAGAGAACAACTATTCCTCGCCCTCCCCTGGAAAATCTAACATAAGAGGAGCCGGTACACCAGGAGGTAAAGCATATATTTTCTGCAATCATCTTCGTTGTTATTGGTGTTCTAACCAGTTCCCTTCTGCACAACCAAAATCGAAAGATGAACATCAAAACTAATAATTATTGTCTTTTACAATTACCACTTCAAAAGTGATATGTTTTATAATTTGTAGCAGTTCTTTAACTGTATATATATACTAATCTTTACGGAGAAGAACCCAAACATACCTGTTGTTATCATGTCTAATGATTTTGGTGTGATAAAGTGCAGATGTGCATTACTTTGTAGAGGAGCCTGGTTTTGGGAATGGAGCACAACAAGGTGGCATGCATATAAGATCTCCTTCAGATCCGGCTCTGAGCGGTGGTCAGTTAGTTTTTACCTACGAAAAGATTGCGGAGATCACTAACGGGTTTTCCAGCGAAAACATCATAGGGGAGGGGGGATTTGGGTATGTTTACAAGGCTTCCATGCCTGATGGTAGAGTGGGGGCGCTTAAGATGTTGAAGGCTGGTAGTGGGCAGGGAGAAAGAGAGTTCAGGGCTGAGGTTGACATTATCAGCAGAATCCATCATCGACATTTGGTTTCACTGATTGGTTATTGCATATCAGAACAGCAAAGAGCGCTCATCTATGAGTTCGTTCCTAATGGGAATCTCAATCAGCACTTGCAGGGTGTGAGTTTCTGTTTTTTTTTTTAAGAAATGAATTTCTTGTTTTTCTATGTTTATGAAGTGATTATCATGTCAAAATTGGTCGTTTGTGCCCTGCTCCTCACAGGAAGTGAATTTCCAGTTTTGGATTGGTCCAAGAGGATGAAGATAACAATTGGTGCTGCAAGGGGCCTGACATATCTTCATGATGGATGTAAGTTTATCTTGCATTTGTGCTATGAGATTATCTTTTCTAACACACAATACATTAAAGCAATTGATAGAAGCCATTTTCTCTAGAACATGGTGCCATTTTACTAGAACAATTAATAGCGGGTCCTATACAACTTAGATTCTAATGTGCTTGGCGCTCAAAAGGTTGTGCAAAGGGCATATAACTAAATTAGATATGCCTGTTATCCTTGTCAATTCAGTCAAGATTTTCTTTTGGCCCAATAAACTCCTTTTCTATCCTTTTCTCAACTAAACTCCGGGGCTGACAATTTATTAATTTTTACATTGTTATCCTCACTGTGTATTATGTTTGACGAAATTTACTTAAAGGGTATAATAGAATTGGAGAAAAGTTTTCTATGGCAGAGAACTGGCTGAAAGCTCAGGAGATCTTAAAATATGATTTGATTTTAAATCCGTACACTACATTATGAAGTTCATATGAAACTTAAAGAATTTCCTGTATTTTTTTAGTCTTGTCTCTTTAAGGTTCATTAATCAAAAGATAAGAGGGATAGTGGCCGTGCTAGATTTTGTATACGTTTCTTCAAGCACAAGTAACACTAAGTGATAACAAATCTTGTATAGTTTTGAAGAAAACTAAAGTATTTTATTTTTCCTAGGCAACCCAAAGATTATTCACAGAGATATTAAATCGGCAAACATTCTTTTGGATAATGCTTACGAGGCACAGGTTGCAGACTTTGGGCTTGCAAAGCTAACCGACGATGCTAATACTCATGTATCAACTAGGGTGATGGGGACCTTTGGGTAGGTTTTCTCTATCTAAAACATAAAGAAGTACATTATAATAATATATGGACATTCATGAAGGTTCTCACTTGCTGTCAAAGTTGAAGCAACCTCTTTAGTTCTATTCTGAAAATACACAGAATTATTTTTAGCTGAAAATTGAAATTGTAATTTGTTCAATTATTGTTGTTTATCACTGTTATTTTGGAAGCCAAGTAGACATATCTCTTTGAACTGGCTCTTTTAGGAGGTTTGAGTATATAGTGGAAAAATATCAGAGAAAACCTTCAATAGTGCCAAATGCTGAACTGACATTCTAACTCATGCTAGCTTCAATTTGCAGGTACATGGCTCCAGAGTATGCAACAAGTGGAAAATTAACGGATAGATCAGATGTTTTCTCTTTTGGAGTTGTCCTCCTTGAGCTTATAACTGGAAGGAAACCTGTTGATCCAATGCAGCCCTTAGGAGAGGAGAGTTTGGTTGAGTGGGTACGTCTGAACATTATTCTTAGTTTATGAAATAAAATACACTCAAGTTTTGAATTTGGTTAAATTAATCGTTTTTTACATGATCAATCGCCTTAAAAAACGTTCACCTCAAATGATGTTTTCCTCTCTCCACAGGCTCGTCCACTTCTCCTTCGTGCACTTGAGACAGGAGAATTTGGTGAACTAGTAGACCCTAAGCTTCAACAACAATACATTGACAAAGAAATGTCGAAAATGATTGAGGCAGCAGCAGCATGTGTTCGCCACTCTGCTCTAAAGCGACCTCGTATGGTTCAGGTGATAACAGTACTAGACAATTTGAACTTATTTTCGTGTTCATGAAAACCTCCATACCTATTAATCTTTTTTTTTTATTTCTCAAAATAATTGACACAGTTATTTGCCTTTATATCATTTCTATCTTAAGTTGTTCAAATCATTGTCCATTGGTTTTTCTCAGGTGCTAAGATCCTTAGACAACGGTGACCAACTATACGATCTTTCAAATGGGGTGAGATATGGTCAGAGCACTGTTTATAATTCTGGTCAATATAATGAAGACATTGCAAGATTCAGAAAGATGGTTAATGGAAGCTTTGATGATTCTGAGTTTGATAATCTCAGCTCAGAATTCCGTTCAACTGTTTCAAGAGAAATGGTTGAACTCAACTCTGCAAGCATATCACATAGTCCACGAAATAGTGATTCACAATTTAAAGTTTTCCACCACCAAAGGAGCCAAACCCAGAACAGGTCTTAAGGGAACACATACTATGAGCATAGGCATAGTGGAGTTCAGAAGCTGCTGGTTTTAATCAAACTAATTTTTCCAAACTTAATCTCTTGAAACCAAAAAAAATTCACCAAATTCCTCTTCGTTATGCCAGCATCATCTTCAAGAGAACCAGGCAAAGTTTTCTCTTACAAAGATTGGAATCATGACCTTCCAAACTTCCCAATCCTTACCACCATGAAAGTTGGGAAGAATATAAAAGACTGTATTCGTTTGACCTGTGCCAACCAAAAACATTCTTTCTTTTGTACATCTTCAGTTTTGTTGTTTTCTTTCTCCCATTCTTTTTTTTTCCTATAGCGGGGGAGATTGAAAGCTTGTAAAGTACAAGTTTGTGGAGTTTACTTTTTAATATCTATGTAGATATCTATTAGGAAGAATGAGTTTCTCACTGCATTTATGTTTTACGGCAGTGACCAGTGAACTGTTGTGAGTTGTGAATATGGAGCAATTCTGAGAGATAGTTCAAGTCAAGGTGTACCATTCATGCTTATAGTCCATTTTTTTTCTCTCGAAGTTGTGAATTTGTAGAAAGCAAATGATATTTCAATTTAACAGAACGATGACTTTAGCTGTTTCATATCAAGTCCTGTAATTCTTACATGTAACGAAAATTTTCATGTGAGGGTAGAAACATTGTAAAGTAGTGATTACTATTTGTTTCCTGCTCTATCCATGAGCTAAACTTCAAGGAATTAGATACTAAGCTAAATAAAGAAGCAAATGAATTTTGTCTGTAATGACTTTCTTTCAATTGTTTGCGAATGGTAGGGAAATGATTTACATTATGGTCGGTTTAACATGAGGAAAGTGTTCTTTCCTTTGTGAAAATCTCAATTCAAGAAAACCATTCCCTTTTAGAAAAGAAAAGTCTAGTTTATCCTAAAACCTCAACAGAAGAAAACCATTTCTTTTTAGAAAAAAAATTAGTGTACAATGTAGCATGTTAAAACTTTTCTTTCGACAGTAAAGAAATCAGAAAAACGAGAGATTACTTCATTTAAGGTTCAGAACAATAATAGAGAAATCAAACTATATTCCATTTATATTTATATATAACAGGGAATAAAACAGAGAATAAATGAGAGATTACTTCATTGAAGGTTCAGACCAATAATAGAGAAATCAAACCTTATTCCATATACATTTATATATAATAGGGAATAAAACTGAGGAGAAATGTACAATTTTGTCTGTTTGAAAAAAATTCTAAATTTTGGTGATCATAACAAATTTAGTGTTTCAAATTGTCAAAATCTGTGTGTCTGATTAGGCTGGATAGACACTGATACAGTTACCAAAACATAAAATAAGTCGGGGGAACATGTTTTTCCATCCTCCCTTGATAATATTATTAGGTTTGGCAGATTCAAGAGTGTCAGATGTTGTAGAGCCTTGAAAACTTCTCCATCAAAAGGCCTATATCAACAAAGTTCTTGAAAGGTTTAGGATGGAAGATTGTTCAATTGTGGTGTCCATTGTGAAGAGTGATAAGTTTAATATAGATCAATGTGCTAACAATGAGTTCGAAAGGAAACAAATGAAGAACATTTCATGTGTTTTCCTTGTGGGAAACTTCATGTATAATCAATTTTATAGAAGACCAGACATTACTTTACTTTTGTAGTTGAAATGTTTAGGAGATAAGAAATCAATCTATGAATGGCACACGAGAAAACTACAAAGAAAGTGTTAAAGATACCTTCAAGGAACCAAAGATTAAAAGCTTCTGTATCATATTAGTTACTTAAACTCAGATTTTGCTAGTTGTATTGACTCTCGTATGTAGGCATTTGGATAAAAAGATTCAAAACCATCATTATTTTTTATCCAATCAATCCATCATTAGATTGAGTTATTTATAATTTTTACAATCTTTTTACTTACACAAATCCATATTGCAGGGAGAACACAAGATTTTGTTTTCAAATATCAAAACAAGGGCATAAAAAGAGTTGAGAAGATAATTATACATTTCATCTTGCAGTTGCAGATCTAATAAGAGACTGAAAAAAGAGAAGATAAATAGAAACACAATGGTATAGAGAAGGAACAGTTCCCAGCAAGAAGATGGGTTTGTCTACATAATACTTAAGGTAATTCCCTTCATGGACCTGGTCTTATTTTTCCTGGGTGACCAAGCTTCATTTCAAAAGTTTTCATGTCACCATGAGGAAGTGGCTTCATTCCTCTGCCTGCTCCATGTCCATTAGGCTTGGAAGCTGCAATTCTCTTGTCAAACCCGAATTCAATGTCCACTTCTTTTGGACGGAAGTTGGTGTGGTTCTGCTGCTGCTGCTGCTTTTGAGGTTTAGCATGTTTCTGGCTGTGGCTGTGGCTGCGGCTGCGGCGGTTGCAAAGCCTTCCAAGGCAGCAAGCAACTGCAGAAATGACTACTATTATAGCCAAAACAACAAACACTGAGCCAAAAGATCCGTTTGAATGGTGGGGTGGTGACTGGTATGTGACACTGGTAGGGTAGACCTGAACAGGTTGCTGTTGCTGCTGCATCAGTGGCTGTGGCTGTGTCTGTGGCTGAACTTGTAAGGACATCTTCAATGAGAGAATTGAGAAGGAAGAGAATAGTTGTGTTGAGGGGTGTGAGAATTTTGGGGGATATCTGGATTTGGTATTAAAGCTGCTGCTCTTGTTCTTTGAGTGAAGACCAAGGTAGAGTAGTGTTAGCTAACCAAAGAACTTAAGGGAATTAGGTGTGAGAAGTGGTTATGTAAATAGCCTCTGCATTAAGTAGGAATTTTTAATTTAAAAAAGGAGGAGAGGGGAACTTTCTTTAATAAAGAAGGCAACTAAAGATATTCTTTGTGCTCTTTAAACTTATTGGCTCCTATGATTGCTTTGTAAGGAGAGAAAGCAAGATCTTGCAGCATAAGGACACATTACACTCTCAAGGCCCCATGAAACTGCAGCTTTTGTTTACTGTGGCGTTCCCACTCTTAATCATTGAATCACACACTCTATTACTTTATGTAGCCAATACATACCAAATAGTCATGAATCATGATATTTTGTTGATAAGTGGGCATGGCGTTACTTTGATGAAGGACATTATGTAAAGCCAATTAGGCATTACTTCAAAATACACACCCATTTACACTAATTTTGATGTTTTATTACGAACTGCATTGGTAATAGACAGTGCTATACGGTCAGTTTTACGTACGAAATACAGAGCTTGGGTCTAAACAAAGTAATTGTCGTTAGGAGCAGGATGATGTTGTTCCAAACGTGATGCATAAAGGAACATCTGGTCAAGAATTTCTCCGAAAACTGTGAAAGGGAAGACACAGGGTGAGACTAGATTTGTTTTATTAATATTGGGATCTGTGCAAAAGTATCAAGCACTAACCATTCCATAAACAATCTTATAAGCTTAATGGGGTCATCAATGCCCTTTATTCCCCTTTGATATGGAATCTGCTTCTGAGTGTTGAGTTGGTAGAGATATTAAATTTATATATACTAACTTTGTTATCATTATATCATACATTTGAGTTAGATAAATCGGTGCCCAGATGATTCTTTTCTTAAGTCAAATTTTACGCTTGAGTGTTAAGGAAAAAAGTAAAATTATTATCTTCCATTTAGAACTTGATAGGATTGAAAGTACTTTGTGTTGTTCACTTTTTGTACACATGAGAGAAGTTTTTTGTTGAATGAATGGGAATTTCATTCCTTTCTTAGCCATGGCACATAGCACGTAGCACGTAGCACATAGGATAGCAATATGAAGCAGCAATGAATGAATGGGTGATGAAACTCTGACATCTTTTCAATGGAGAAAGTCACCATTCGGTAAAGGGAATCGGTACATATGAAGCAAAACACTTTGAAAAATGGTTAGATAAATGCATGAAGGAAGCCAGCGAGGGTTGAAGAAAGGCGAATAATTCCACTTCCACGAAGCAGAATATAATTGTTCGTGATGCCTCTGGTTGGCACCATGTGAGTTCTTGCAAGGGGAGTACTGAAAGAATACAACTTTAAGAGCTCTGCATGAAGAAAACTCTTGATTCTGTTAAAATTCTCATTTCAAGATTGAGTGAAATAAGGACAATACGAATTAGCCTATGAAGAGTATTTTTTGAACTTGTAATTTTGCTAATCTAGACAAATGATAAAGCCAAACATAAAACTACATGTTCAGAGATTCAGTCAAAACAAGCAGCATCACCATCAACACCGTTTGTCAGCAATGGCATATTGTCTGCAAAAGGAATTCATACTTGCTTGTCTTTGTGAGTGCAAGAAGTCAGAAATTTCAGTGTAACGTCCAAGCATAAAGCACTTTTTTGGGGACCCAAATGCTTCTATTTTTCTCATCTTTAACGGTAAGAGAATTCGTGATAAACATTTTTTTAATTTTAGAATTTTAAAAAAGTAAAACTTAAAATCTCGCTCTTCTTTTTTATGAAAATAACTTTTTCATTTATGGGAAACTTCATGATGATAACAGAGGGGGAGTTGCTCCCTCCACCGCCCCCAAACTCCACCATCCTAAACGCTCCTTACATCTTTTCATTATTTTCTTTATTTCAAAAATATCTTACATTAATTTAACTTTTACTCTTTAATTTTATTTATCTCTTTTAAAACCCTAACTCTCCCTGCACCCGCTTCACTTTTATATTCTCTCTGATTGCCAACAACTGTCTGTATGCGTGACCATCCGCGTGTGTGTGCCCATCTCTCCACTTCCACTTCTTCCTACAAAACCCATCTCAGATTCATTCTTCCCTCGCTCTCTCCGCTACATCACTGGTTGCCTCCACCCCTCTCCGCTGTCTCTTACTCTCTCTCCGTCCCTACATGTTAGAAATTTTTACCAAATCAAAGGTTTCACCCTAGCCATTTTACAATCTTGGTCTTCTTCTAATGTTTCAAAATATTATAAACTTACTCATTTTAAGATGCAGCACTGAAGAGAGAAAAACATTTATTTCAGATGAACTAAAGTTCTCGCATACCTTCTGTTAACACTATTTCTAACACTAAAAGAAGCAAAGTTACAATCTTTCAAGATATACATGGGACGCAACCCAAGAAAATTTGGAACTGCGCTCTTTGAATCAACCTCCACTTTTCTCTCTATCTTCTCCTAATTTTCCTGGGGCACTCTCGACTTAAGGGATGTCATGTTAATATCCGTTCACGCATATCCGTTTAAGAATATTTACATCCGTGGCTCATCCCTACTTTAATGAGCGGCCTATTGCTTACTGCACCTCCATAATTACTAACTGCATCTCACAATGTCAGGAAAAGATTCAAACACCTTTCACTACTGTACCCGCGCCACCACTATCATGGCTTCCACCAACACCTCTGTTGCAAAGAAAGAAGCTAAAAAATGTAGAAAAAACTCACTTTGAAATTTTTTTTTCATGTGTTTTGGAAAACTCTGTCCATAATACATTTCATGTACGGGTATTCCGAACAACTTATTCCCGAAAGCATTGAGTTTAAGAATTTTTTTTTTCAAAAATTCTTTTGTAGAAAAAATTATTCTGAAACACATTTTATACGTTCCTGAAATTCTGTTATGGAAATTATATTCTAAAAATTTCGTTTCAAAAATTCTGTTCCAAAAATTCTGTTTTGAAAATATTATTCCCGAAATCCCAGAAAACTTGTTCCCAAAAGATTTTGAAATGTGTAATTCGGAAGTCACGTTTCCAAAGAGCAAAATGTCATTTCAAAAGTATGAGGCGTGCGTGCGTGAAGAAATTGTGGGGGTTCCGAAAGTAAAAGCCCAATGGGCGTCACCATGGGTCATAACATGGGTCAACCGCGTTCAGAATGTTATAGTTTCTATTTTCGAAACCGTTGTTTTGTTTCGCGCGCGAATTCCAGAAAGTTTTGATTCTGAATGGAGTTTTCTACGGTTCAGGAATTGTGCTTACATGTGAGTTTCTTCTATTTTTCTATGATTTTCTCTTTTTTTCGTTTATGTAAAGTATGTTCACATGCATTCTAGTTTCGTGATTTGTTCGGTTATGTATGTAACTTGAATCTGCGATTATAGTTAATATCTTCAGCGTATCAAAGATGCCGATTATCGGAGCAGATTTGCAGACTCGCAATCATTCTCACTCGCTCTTCATCTGTGCATCCTTCTCTTCGAATTTCAAGTAGGAAAAGTGTTTGCTGGTATTTCGACACGATTTCTCTATTGGGCAATTTATTATTAGATAGATTTTACTCAGTTTCCAGGAAGTTTTCTGGTTAATGGAAAAAGAAAAAAAAATGAACCAAAACGATGTCGATTAGCTCACTCCAGGGATTATAAATATCAGAAGAATTGTGCTAAAAATTAATAAATGTTGTTTGTCTAAGGGTGGTGAACTTTTTCTTTGTAACAATATTTGAATTTCTTGTGAGAAGTCTCCGATACTGGCATTGGGAGCTGCTTAGAGGAATTTCAAGACTTAAGGTTTTCTTCCACGGATTTTGCTGACAATTGGGGTAACAAAAATTCAGGATTACCGTCTTAGTTCAATGTATTTATCTATTTATTTATTTATTTCGCCTCTTGTAAAACAGATGGAATACTTTCTCTCAAAACCACCAGTAAGTGTAATGCTCTCCTCTGATGTTGGTTGGGATTTGATCTTATAGAAAATATAGATATCCCACGTGCACAAGGTAACAGTTATTGTATCCACGTCTACTGTATTGGTCTTGCTTTGATGTGGGGGGTAATATGCCAGGCCAACTATTTTGTTCAAGAGAAATGGTTTTAAGTTGTCCTCATATTATTTTAATAGGTATAGGTACTTCTAAATTTTGATATGACATAATTTTATATTACTATTAGCTATATGGAAATTTGTCAAATGTTTTATGTTTCCCAGGTGCTTGTGTATTTATACTACGTCACTGCTCAAAAGTGAAGTCGACTATTGAATATATTCCCATGGTTAGTTTAGTTATTATATTATCACGATTCTTATTGTAATCTATGGAAATTGTAGGCATTATGGATACCGAGATACATAGTTATCAGATAAACCTGAAAGAAAGGGGTTCCTCTAGAATAACAAGACTACCTTCAAACACAAAAAATGGGGCAAAATTCAGGTAAAAGAGCTATCTGAGCAACATTTTGAGATGAATTTGTTGGTATAGTTCCTTTTATATAATTTTTTCACCGTATTACTTTGCAGTGGTAGTGAAGCTTATCTGTCTTGTTTTGTTAGCCGTGATCTCTTACTGTCTGATATCCATACCTTTATACAGAAGGTATGCTAATTTTGTCCATTCTTTTTGGTTGTGAAAAATAAATTACTCGGGATACTTTAAACGTTTACTAAGCTGATTTTTTTCAATCTAAATGTGTTCGATCAAAGAGCGTAATGATCACTGCCCTGGTCATGTGACTGTCTTTCCTAGAGTCATCGCAATCATCACATGCATCGTCATAAAATTTTAATCATGAACCAAGATCGAAACTGTTAGGCCTTATTTTTTGGTGTGCATTTGGAAGTACGCTGATAAAGTTAAATGCTATTGAATAAAGTAATTCAAATCTACCTGTTTTCAACTAATATGGATCTGACAGGGAAACAATAACAATAAAAAGTACTAACTAATTTCTTCAAATTTACAAGAATATGTGAGGAAGAACAACCACATTAATCACAAAACAAGAAACTGGTACATTAACATGGAAGACCCTCTCAATGTGAGAACTAAAAATTATGAATACAAGTCAGTCCATAAAGCTCCACTAAGATCAAATATTAATACAAGAGAGTCAGAATAAAAGCACAAATAAATGTTTACAACAAACCAATACATACAACAAAACAAAATAATGCTCTCAAATATGAAAAGTAAATAAAGAGAAACCTTACATATAGCAACAGTGCGAAATCTGTTGTCAAAAGTGCAAAATCTGTTGCCAAAATTTCAGCCTGGTCCAATGATGATGAAGTTAGAATTATAATTTTACTAAGACGGCTTGGTGAATATGTCAACCACTTCTCTCTTTTTTTTTTCTCTTCCAAAGACTGCAAAAATTACTCTCTTAGACCTAAAATACCTCTCTCCACTTAGGTCAGGTGAGATAAAATGAGTTTAACTAGTTTAAACATTTTAAACACAGTTGATATTGCAACCAAACAGAGTTTGCTGAATATCAAATTTTTCAGTCATTAGAAAGCACTGGCAACTCTAGACAAGTCCTAAGGCTCTACATCAGAAGTTTGTGTCATTTTGCACTTCTCCACTGGGACAATGTCTAAAGCATTTTTGGTTTATCAGAACTTGTTATATTGAGAAATCAAAAAGAGTGCTAGAGTGCTAGTGCTTCTATTTCTACAACCCCACACCAAAAACAGGAAAAATCTTCGCCTGATATGAAATAAATGAAAACAAAGATAAAATAAAAAATCAGCAAGCAGAAATATGGTATTTTTACCACGCCTGAATGTACCAAGTTTGCTGCTTCTTTCTTCTTCAATGCATATCAAAATTGAGCCTAGATTATTTAAATGATTTTGTTGAAGTTGTAATATTTGTTTATCAACAAAATACTCTGCTGTTTATACTCATTTTTCACACATTTCATATTCTTTCTATTTATTTGTTGATTTTGCAGATGCAAATTTTAAAGATTCCTGTAAGTTAAATTGACACAAGTGAAGAATTCTCAGCTGCATTAATTTCTTTCAAACAACTATAACTTTAAGCGTGTCAATATTGTTGCTGGAGACCATTCTCCTTCTATCTGATATGCTAGCAACAGTCAATAATTCCACCAAATCAGATAGCCAAATGGCACTTTCTTATCATTGACATTATTTAAAGCGACATTACAAATGTAATTCCGCACCCTTGACTTGACATAGTTTTAATGGTTCTCTTTTGTATTTTTGTCCAGAATATTGCAATTCAATTGGTAGCAGAAGATTGCGATGATCCGGAATCACGATATGAAAAGATTTTTCTTGCGAATGAGTGCAAGCAATTACCAATGTCGGCATCAAATCTAGAACTTCTTAAGTCAGGCATAGAAGACTATGTAGTTAAGCATGGAAATAATTTAAGTAACATGTGTAACTCTTGCTTCCCAAGTTGGTACATTCGTAATCTCAAATCAGCTTCCCATTTATCATTTAGAATCGTAATCTTCTTTGTTCTGGTAGACTGATTACTTTTCGTCAGTTAAGTCTCTTAGAGGATATATTTTCTACCTTGACATTCTCTTTCATCATGCGTAGGTGTCATCCTTAAAGTTCATAAGATGTATTGATTATCTCTTGAATATTAAAATTCCCTCTTTACCACTTTTCGTACATAGGCAGTGAAATGCATAGTAGTTTTGAGTTCTTTGTATGTTATCATATTCAATTAGGTAGCAGAACCTTAAATCTATGATAGTTTCCAGACATTTTTGGTTCCTAAATTGATGTGTGTCAGCTATTGGGCATGTGAACTGTAACAGCTTATTCTAAAAAAAAAAAAGAAAAACCTTTTGACATTTTATTACTGATTGTGGTAGAAAAACATATCACATCTAGAAGCCCATGCAAGAACTTGGTTTGCATGGTTTTTTAAGCCTTCTCAAAATATTTACTTTCTTGGTGGATATGGGATGCTTCATAAAAAAAAGGGGGCCTCTAGATCCTTAAACCATAACAATTATAGATTTGAAGTTATCTACTTTTTTTAACCTTTATTTAGGGAGCAGCTCAAAGTTGGAATTGGGGTAGCTTGCTGCACTGATAATCGTTTAAACACGGAACTGGTGATGGAGGCAGTCATATTAATGAGTAATATATCAATGCAGAACATTGCGTGCTTCCGGGAATATGATAATAGAACAGAGGTCCGTCATTAAGTCTCTTGAATTTTATGCTTTAGCTATCTTTTTATATTTTATATTTTATCTATCCACTACTTAATCTGGATGATAAAAATGTTTAATGTCAGGTTTTGTATTTCAAGGACTTTTCACCTTGTACAATCTCCCGATCATCTATGAAGGCATTGCAAAGCATTGACTGGAAAACATATGGCTTAAACTTAAGGGGTACAGTAGAGCAAGATGGCGTTACATTACTAGAATGGGAAAACATGCCTACAGATACACACATTGATATTGTGCTCCACGTATATCATAAACAATATCCAGCATTGGACAAATCCTTTTTATCTTTATCAGAGACAGTTAAAAGTGTTTTACATAGCTTTTTTTATACATTTATTTTATACTTTTCTTTCTGACGTTTCTTTGGATTTTGTTTATATTATTTATTTGTGGGTTAATTGAAGATCCAGTAGTTCTTATTCAGAAAATTTTCAGGATCTGAAGTATCATAAGCCGTTTGCCTTTACTAGATAGCCAACATCGTACAACCAAGTTACAAGTCTACATTTGAGTGTTAAAATCACATTTAATATACTAATAGGGCATACTCATTTCCCCTATATGTTTATGAACATTTTCTTTGTGTATAATAATGTAAATCTTCTAAGTTTCTTAACTTTTATGTAATTTATACTTCCTTGACACATTGTTAAGACCATGATACCAGCTCCTAGGAAATTGTCTCCACTTGACAGAAACCTTGTTAAGAGAGCAGTTAAACTTTCACTGGATGATTTGAAGGCGAATCATTCCCAGGATTTTTTAAGTTCACGTGCCCTTCAGGTGAATTATTCTATCAATCTCTTTCCCTCTCTAATACATCTGTGATCTGTGTGGCTCAGTACTTTTACTGTTGAAATTTTTCCCTCCAACTGAGATTTTGCATTAATATCTTAATTCTTAATTCAACACCTTGATTTCCCATTCAATAAGCTGAGTGTTTAGTGTAACTTTCTAGATTATCTCTTCTGGCTTTGTATTTAAAATTGTTTGGCCAACTTTATGGCGTAACGTTTTATAATTCGGTTCTTTCACTTTCAGATTCGCAGTTATGCCCCTGATCTCGCAAAAACTATTGCTGGGCTGATATTGTCTTCCAGCGATTTGGATTTCCAGGGAGAATGCTTTTCTCTTCTTGGATTACAGTCTCAAGAAGTTGGAACTGAAATTGTGGAAAGCTGTATTGAAGAAAGGATTGTTTCAGTTATAGAGATGAACGACAAGAAGCCCAACAATTCTCAACAGGTCGCACCTTACCTTTTCGAAGAATTAGAAAACCCTGTCCGGGAATCAGAATTTCAAGAAAACGATTTCAGCCCCTTGGACTTTTAACTCTTGCAAGGTTTTCCTGCATCCTTAGTTCATCTTTCAAAATGGTAGTATTCATAATTCATAGTATACGTATATTTGTACCAATGTGACGTCTGATATCGATGAAGCTTCAAACTCAAAGATATTTTTTGTGTATAGATCACTTAATTTAATCACGTGAACCATCTTTCAACCTTTTAAGGAAAGCATTGTGCTACCTCTAAAAAAGCCCATCGACCATAAAACAAAGGGGAAATGGAAAAAGGAAAAGAAAACATTGATGGGATTAATATACCAAACTTTAAGCAGCCTAACAATCGTTTCTTTTTAATTAGGATTATGATTCTTTTAAAACAGAATAGGGAGCAGGAATGAAGGAAATTCTGGGCTCAAGAATAGAAACAGAGACTGATGACTTCGACAATGTCTCTTCTGAGAATAAATGTTTCACTGATTCCAGCATACCTTTTACAAAAGAGGCTGAAACTATATATGTACGAAGAAAATCATTCGTACTATAACTTTAACGTCTCATTTGAATACTATAAAAT
This sequence comes from Vigna angularis, assembly GCF_016808095.1. Classification (NCBI taxonomy): domain Eukaryota; kingdom Viridiplantae; phylum Streptophyta; class Magnoliopsida; order Fabales; family Fabaceae; genus Vigna; species Vigna angularis. The sequence goes on from NC_068979.1 coordinate 19,325,466, forward strand.
TATTAAAATAAAACATACATATATAATAACTTATAAGGAACTTGAGACTATTAGAGCAGGAGATTCTATCCCTAAAAAACAAAATCTATTTATTCTTTCACTTCTCTTTGAACTAAACGTTGAATCAATTGAAAATATGTTTCTTTCCTAAGCTCACATTGGTTAAGGTGATCATTGCAAAGGAAAAAACTACACACAAGCAGACAAACATAAACAATGGTAAGCTAGATACAAGACAAGTCATATAACATTTATAACATAGCATACACAAATAATATATATATAACATACATCAACCCAAACATCTTAACATGCAAGGACCTAGACTGGTTATCCAGATATAGTATGAATGTCAAGCTATGATGGTTCATGTACTTGTGGTGACCTCTACTGCTTTGCAGAGTCATTGTCAATGGATTTCACTTTACCACACACACAGTTAGTCCTCAAACGTCTTTCAACCAAATAGAGAAATTTCCCTCAGGCTAAGACCTCCTGCTACTCTCCAAGGTATAACCATCCATCTCTACTTGAGTTGGGGTTATTGAGAGTGTCAGGATAAACCTCCTGCATAACTTCAGCAATTCATACAAACAATAAGGGCACCACCATGTAACCCTCTCCACGTGGTTCATGGAATTACGTCCATCAATACCATTCACATAATCAACCACATTTCATCGTCATCATATCCCTCTCATAATCATATATATACATATACTTCACACCAACATTGCATAATATCACATGAAACCTCAAAACATTCATCACATAACCATAAACAATCCCATCAAGTATCACAAAGTAGTTAATAATAAAATTAATTATCAATTGCATAATGAAAATTGATAATAAAATTTCTTAGGATCATAAGAGAACAATGAAATACATAGATCATATGTGTACAAGTGAATTTGGTTTAGATTAGTCAAAATTTCACATTACTAGTAGTAATAAAATCGATTAGATTGGTAATATAATCAATTAAATCAAGTATGAATTCACATAAAGCAAAATAAGGCAAAACTGTTTATTTTAATCTATTATGTTAATAACATAATCTATTAGACTAAAGTGTCTATTTTAATCTATTATGCTAGTCACATAATCGATTAGGCTAAAGTGTATGTTTTAATCTATTATGTTAGTCACATAATCGATTAGGCTAAAGTGTCTGTTTTAATTTATTATGTTAGTCGCATAATCGATTAAAACAGAAACTATTGCCTAAACAATTAGTATAAAATTTCCCTACAACTTTAATTGATTCCTAAGACCTTCTAAACACTCTAAAATATCTGAAAACACATCTATAACTCCATTTGACCATTTGAAACCAAACTCACTTTTCCAAGCTACCCAAACTCGTTTCTACCTCTTCTAACCCCTATATAAACAAACTAACATCATAGACAAGTCATAATACCCTAAATAGCACACATCAACACCTTAGATTACTCACAACTCCTCTGTTTCAAGTTTTCACTAGTTAAACCTCAAAATTGATATAAAAGTACCCAAAAACTCACCCTATTCTAGAACTAACACTTCCACACTAGATTTTTCTCATTTAAATGTCTAGACAAGTAATAATATGTTTAATAATAGACTTCCAACTTCCCAAAACAGTTTACCACCCTTACCTCAAAATCTCACAACTCAAAACCCCAATTTTAGACCAAAAACATGTAAAAACACACCGACCAACCATTTACGGCCTCCTACACCAGATTTTTTTGGTTTGAAAGTTTCCATAAGTACTAAATGACTTCACAACTGACCTCAAACTGTTATTTCCCTCAACCAACCAGTTTCTCAAAAACTCACCTATCAAAACCCCTTCTTTTTACACTTAAAACCCAAGTATTTGACTCTTCTTCATTCCAAACACTTTGAATTAAATTTCAAACCTCAAATATTGTTCACTACTCACAATCATAATAGCAACATCATCAAATCGTACCATATCAAGCATCCTAACATTATACAATCGTTCATTATCATCTAAGTACAAAGAATATTAGCAAGAACGTAGCAATTTCCCTTAAATCATCTTATCATTCATAAAGACACTAAATTTATAATGCAAACTCATTCTAAAGAAAATTATAGCTTCCCTTACCTTACACCAACAATACAAAGATCTAAGAACACCCTCGATTACTTCTCGCACAAGGAACTTTTAGAAACACCTACGAATCACCAAATTGAAAACAGAAAGAGTTCTTAGGACCTCGATTTATCAAATAACCAAAGAGGAAACATATTTTCTACATGCAAGAAATGATTCTTGTACAGAATCACACATCGAGAATGAACAAAAACAAGGGTAGAAACTTGCTGCTCTATTCAAGAAATTGATCAGATAGGAATATAGACCTTGTTGTCGTGGTTGATTAGGCACCTCCTGATCATCAAAGAGATGATTCAAGAGTTAGAACTCTTAGAGAGATGGTAGAGAGTTTAGGAGAATAGTGTTTTAGAGAGATGAAATGTGTTTTAAGTAGTGAGACGAGTTTAAGAAATTCTATTTATATTATCAACTTATTTTAAAATATAATACTCAATCTCATTATTTTAAAACACTTCTCAACTCTAATACTCTATTTTCTAGGTTATCTCAATAACAACTTATAATAAACAAGATTAACTATTTTGTAATACCACCCTCGAGCAAGACTATGAACATCTAATCGTCCTAGCTTGGAAATGTATTATGTGAAAACTTGGGATGAAGAGCCTTAGTAAAATATCGGCTAGTTGAGCAGAAGAAGGAATGAACAGGAAATGAAGAAGACCCCTTCGAATTTTCTAACAAATGACACGACAGTTAGTTTCTATATGTTTTTGTGCATTCATGAAAAGTTGGATTGTGAGCCAAGTATACAACAGATTGATTATCACATAACACTGAAATAAGATAAGCAAGAGGAACTTGCAAATCAGTTAGCAAGAAATGGAGCCATTGCAGTTCACAACTCAAAGCTGCAATAGTTCTATATTCTAGAGGAAGAACGAGATACAATTGTTTACTTATTAGTTTTCCAAGAAATTAAGGAAGAACCAAAAAAGAGGTAATATCCCGTGATAAATTTTTATGTTTCTGTACAGCTACCCCAATCAGAATCAGAAGGAATTAGAGATGAGCTTGCGGTAAAGTGAAAACCTTTAGTAGGAGAACGTTTGATGTAACAAAGAATTCTCATGGTAGCACTATGAAGAGTATCCATGGGTTGAGAAACATATTGACTTAGCTGTTAACTAACAAAAGTCAAATTTGGTCTGGTGGTTGTAAGGTACATCAGTTGACCAACTAGTATGCGATAAGCCTGAGGATCAAATAAAGGAGGGCCTGAAGTGTTAAACTCTGAGAAGATTGAGCCAAAAAATTGTGTCTCTTCTTGCTGGAGAATTTTCATATAAATACACATGATTACAATCAGTCAAGCTGATTTTCAGCCAACTAAATAAGCTAAACTACAATATATACATTAACTACAGTTAATTATCCTAATTAACAGAATAACTGTTACAAATAAATATACAATTGCAAATCTTTTGTCATTCATTCTATTGACATCCCCCCTTAAATTGATACTGGTGAATCTACAAGCATCAATTTGCCAAGTAGAAAATTGTGACGCTGGCGTGACAACGATTTAGTGAAAATGTCAGCTATTTGAACGGATGTTGAGACATGTGGTAGATTGATGACTCTACGATCATACGCTTCTTGGATAGAGTGACAATCGACCTCGATGTGTTTCGTCCGTTTGTGGTAAACTGATTTGCTGCAATCTGTATGGCACTGGTGTTATCAGCATGCAGTGGAGTTGGTTGTGCTTGAGACAATCCAAGCTATGTAAGAAGACCATGTAGCCATATTATCTCTGAACAAGCAGTAGATATTGCGTGATATTCTACTTTAGTGGATGACTTTGAGACTGAATCTTGTTTCTTACATTTCCATGAAATAGGAGCATTCCTAGGAACATACACCAGCCAGTAGTTGATCTCCTAGTGTCTGGATAGCCAGCCCAATCAGCGTCATTATAAGCTTGGAGTTGAAGAGATGAATTACCAGGAAAGAATAAACCACGACTTGAAGTTCCAAGGAGATATTTAATGATACGTTGCACGACTGAAAAATGAAAGTGTCGTGGAGATTGCATGAACTTACTAACAGTGTGTACAGCAAAAGAAATATCAAGACGAGTGATGGTCACATAGATGAGACTACCAACTAGTTTCCGATATTGAGTGGGATTGTCAAGAAGCTCTTCTTCATGTCGCCTATATTTAACATTAACTTCCATTGGAGTGTCAACAAAGGTAGAATTACTGAGTCCCGCTAGTTGGACCAAATCTTGAATATATTTATGTTGGTTTACGAAAATGCCTTCAGGATGGTAATGCACCTCTAAACCCAAGAAATAATTGAGATATCCTAACCCTTTCATGTGAAAATTTGAATGCAGCATTTGTTTGATTCTAGAAATAACATCTTGATCAGAACGAGTGACCACAATGTCATCCACATAAACAAGAAGTACGACGATGCCTTTAGGAGTCCGTTGAAGGAAAAGTGATGGATCATACTGACTTTGATTGAAAGAAAAACCAAGAAGAGTGGAGCGAAAATTTTTAAACCATACTCTTGGGGCCTACTTCAATCCATATTGGGGAGAGGGTCGACATACCACCAGGAAGTGTGATGTAAACTTCCTCCTTAAGGTCACCATGGAGGAATGCATTTTTGACATCCATTTGATGTAATGGCCAAGATTTGGATGTAGCAAGAGCAAGGATAGTGCACACAGTGGTCATCTTGGCAACTGGAGCAAAAGTCTCGTCATAGGCTAGGCCATACTCTTGCTTATTTCCAAGCACAACCAGTCGCGCCTTGTAACGGTCTATGGAGTCATCCGAACGCAACTTTATAGAGAACACAAACTTGCTGCCTAAGGGTTTAACAGATGAAGGGTATGACACTATATCCCATGTCTGATTTTCTTCCAAGGCGAGAAGTTCGCTTTCAATAGCTTTTTGCCAACATTCATTCTTCATTGCCTGTTTATAAGAAGAAGGAATAGGAATAGATGATATGTTGTTGTCATGGAAAAAATATACCTTTCTGGGGGCTTACCAATGCGTGAACTGCGTCGTAAAGCAGCTGGTTCTGGTTCTGGAGCTTGTACTGGATTAGCATCCAAGGAATTATCTTGAAGGGGCCCATGTGATTGTGGTAGGTGATGGTGAGTGGCAATATTTCGCCTTTGATAGGTCAATAAAGGTCTAGATGATGAGTGACCTGCAGAAGAATTAGAAAACAATGGCAAAACAAAAATTGGAGAAGGGAACGAGTCATGATGGTTTGCAAAAAAATATACACTTTTTAGAAAAATGACATTTTGAGAGACCCGAATCCGATGAAGGTTAGGATCATAACATAGAAATCTCTTTTGATGAGGAGAATAGCCAAGAAAAGCACATTCAACAGATTATGCAGTGAGCTTGGTGCGTTCGTGTGGAGGAAGATGGACATAACATGCACAACCGAAGATACGAAGAGTGGAGTAATCGGGTAGGTGACCAAATAATCGATTGAAAGGAGATGCATTACTTATAGAAGGAGATGGCAATCTGTTTATAAGATGAACAACAGTGGAAAGGGCTTCACACCAAAATCGTGATGGCACATGCAACTCCAACAAAAGGGTGCGAACAACATCTAGTAAATGGCGATTTTTCTGTTCAACTACCCCGTTTTGTTGGGGGGTTGATGGGCATGATCTTTGAGATAAAATGTCATTGGATTGCAAGAATTCCTAAAATAAGTGTTATGTGTATTCCCACCATTATCAGAACAAAGAATCTTGATTTTGGAGGATAATTGGGCCTGAACATAAGCATAAAAGAATTTGAAAGTGGAAAAGACTTCATCTTTTGAGCGCAGAAAATAGACCCAAGTGAAACGACTATAATCATCAATAAAAGTTACAAAATACTTATAATGAGCATGTGACATAAGTGGTGCCACCCCTAAACATCACTATGAATTATATCAAATGGTTGTGTTTCATGCGACTGATGTGTTGGAAAAGGTAGAATTTTACTTTTGCCAAGCTTATAAGGAATGCAATCAAAATGAATATTATTAAGAGAAGGAGTGTGTTTATTTCCAAGAAAACCATATTTGAGCATGTCATGGAGTACATATCAGTTGGGATGCCCAAGGCGCTTATGCCACACTTGGTGATCAACAATAGAAGAATTACAAGAGACGAAAGGCAAAGAAAGACCTGGAGACAACGAGAAATGGATGGGAAAAAGATGTCCAACTTTAGACCCTTCGCAATTATCTTCCCCGAGAGTTGATCCTACACAAGACAACCAGACTATGAGAATTGAACTCGACAATCATTATCGACTAATTGACCAACAGAAATGAGATTACTGGTGAGACCAGGAGCAACAAAGACATTTTTTAAAAATGAAGAAATATCACCAGTTTCTGTTATAGGCAATTGATTTCCACAAGCAGTATGTATCTTGAGATTCCCCAAATATTTTTGTATATTAGTAAGGAATCGAGTATTGTTGGTCATGTGGTTGGAAGCCCAAGAATCAAAGTAACATGGGCTCCGATACCATGTTAAACTCAGAGAAGATTGAGTCAAAAAACTGTGTCTCCTCTTGCTGGAGAATTTTCATATAAATACACATGATTGCAATCAGTCAAGCTGATTTTAAGCCCACTAAATAAGCTAAACTACAATATATACATTAACTACAGTTAATTATCCTAATTAGCAGAATAACCGTTACAAATAAATATACAATTGCAAATCTTTTGCCATTCATTTTGTTGACACTCACGGATTTGCTTTTGGTACCACTCCAAAAGGCCTCTTACCAATGGAGGTATCTATGTGTATATAAACCCATATTTGTCTCTTATTTTATCCGATGTGGGACTTTGTTTGTATCCCAACATCCTCCCTCAGACAAAGAACTATGGTCTCCTTCCTCCCCTGATGCGAAAGTCTTTTTAGTCATTTATCCCCAAGTACACCATGGTCAACACTGAGCATCTCTAGCTTTCCACCTCTCATGAGTCATCTGGCGAATCCGCCACTGGCCACCTGTTTGGCTCCACCTGATCATGGGGGGACGTACTTGTTTGGAGGCGGTCACCAGAACTGAACTAGTAGCTCTGATACCACTATTGGAGAGGTTCAATATACACACATATCTCCACACTGGTAAGATATTGTCCGCTTTGGGTCAAGCCCTCACGGATTTGCTTTTGGTACCACTCCAAAAGGCCTCTAGGACGAGGCTGGAAAACACAAACTAGGTTTTGGGATCGTAACCTAGACCGATACCATGTTAAACTTAGAGAAGATTGACCCAAAGAATTGTCTCCTCTTGCTGGAGAATTTTCATATAAATACACATGATTAGAATCAGTCAAGCTGATTTTCAGCCCACTAAATAAGCTAAACTACAATATATACATTAATTATAGTTAATTATCCTAATTAACATAATAATTGTTACAAATAAATATACAATTGCAAATCTTTTGCCATTCATTCTGTTGACATGAAGAGCTATTGAATCTAGTAGAAGGTTTCGTACGATTGGATACGCAGCAAGCATGTCATTCTCTTCCAACAACTCTAAGTGTGTGCTCACTTGAATAGAAATTATTGTTTACAGGGGTTTGAGAGCGACGAAATGAGATTAAAACGTGTTCACATGGAGGGATGAGCGAGGAACGATTTGTGAAGATTTGCGAGATATGGGGTTTTTTGTCTCTCGCTGTTTTGCGAAGATTTGAGCTTATTCAGTCTCAAATTTCTCTTTTACCCTCAATAATTTTATAAAATGTCATCACCTTTTCAGTAGCCACCGTCGATGGGGATGTTGCGCAACAAGGGCAATTGGGCGCGACCTCAATGTTGGGTTTCCACCTTGAACGATTGTTCCATTAGGGTTGGAAAGTGATGATGATGTTGCAACATGTATTGAAGGGTAGCAGCAATAATAAGGGGCATCTGAGAACATTTATTTGAAAGATGTATGATATAAGAAGGGTGGTTGGGGTGGTTGGGGATGGAGTGAGAGTGAGAGTAAGATTGGAGAGGAACTTGTTGATGTGTGAATATATGTGTGGTGATGCATTGGGAGGGACGTAGGCAGTGGAGGAATAGTTAATAATAAACATAACAACAATAGTAATAATAATAAACATATTATAATAATAATAATAATAATAATAATAATAATAATAATAATAAATATAATAATAATAATAATGAAAATTTATTTTCATGTTAAAAATTAATTTTTTTTTCTTATAATAATTTTTACAATTATATATAATATTAACAATTATCAAATCATATCTATATTATAAAAAATAATAAATTTAAAAAAATAATTTCATTTTACTAAATTAAATTTTTATATTTTCAAATTAATTTTATTAATTAATGTTAATTTTTTACTCTTTATAAACATTTTTACAATTAAATATAACATTAACAATTATCATTTTATATTACTTTAATAACTAGGGGCATTTTAGTAATCTTTAATTTTTACCAATTAAACAAATTTTTTTATCTCTCACATCAATCAAATCCTACACTAATTCTCACAAACTTTACTTCCAAATCCACTCTCACTTATCTCCAAACCCACTCAAATAAACAACAAAAAATTTACCCTCAAATCCCTTCAAATCCATCCACTCACTCTCCCCTAAATCATCTCCTCCAAACTCCTCCAAGTGAACACACCCTAAAGCATATTTTCTTTGACTAACCACAATCCCAGTAGAAGAATGTGATATTTCAAGACCTAAAAATATAACGAAGTTGCCCAAGATTCTTCATGTTGAATTCATGGTCCAAGTGTGTCTTAACATAAATTAATAATGCAGTGAAAGATGCCCCTGTATTCTTTATGAAGAAAGAATGATCAGCTAAAGATTTGGTGAATTAAGGCTAATAAAGTTGTGGTGAGCTTGGCATACCATTGTCTACTAGTTTGTTTCAACCCATCCAATGATTTTCTCAATTTTACAAACTTTTTTATTGGGATGAGAAACTGTCATATCAGGGGGCAAATGCATGTAAATTTCTTCATGTAAATCATCATGTAAAAAGGCATTATTAACGTTTAACTGTTCAAGGGACCAGTTTTTGGCAGCATCTGTGGCAAGAAAGACTTTCATTGTTGTGAGTTTTGCAATGGGAAAGAATGTATCAAAATAATCTACTCCTTCAAGTTGTGTATATCCCTTAGCAACTAAGAAGGCTTTAAGTCTCTCTATTCTACCATCAACATGGAATTTGATCTTATAAACCCACTTACAATCCATAGGCTTTTTATTGGGAGGAAGATCAATTATGTCCCAAGTGTAGTTCTGTTCAAAAGCATTAATCTCATAATTCATGGCTTATGCCCAACAATCCATTTTAGAAGCTTAAGTGAATATTTTTGGTTCAATCAAGGAAGATACAAAGCAATAGAAATTTCTATAATTAGGGAGCATTTTTCATAAGAAAGAAAAGCAGATAAAGGATAATGTACAACGAAAGAATGGTTACCAGATAACAAAATGGAATGGGAAGCAGCAAAGAAATAATCGTGATAATCCCTCAAGTAGTGTGGACATTGCATTTGTCTCATGGAGTGTCTAGGAGGTTTTGAAACTGTAGGATGAGGTATTGTATTAGTAATATGGATTGAAATTATCTACTCTTGCTAGGTTTGGAAAAGTAGTGAGATCAACTATATCCAAGGGTGCAATATTCTCACAGATTGGTTTTAGCAGAGCTAGACTAGTCATGTCAAATTCATTCTCTGATTTGAAAGGAAAGGAAGTTTTCATAAAAGATCACATTTGTTGAGAAATTATTTTTGTCTAAAGTGAGTATCATACAAATATCTTTTAGTTCCTTCTTTATACCTGATAAAAATAGTTTTTCTAACCATTAGAGATAATTTGGTTCGACCATGTTTCAAAGTAGTAGAGTAGGCAAAACAACCAAAAACTCTTAAGTGATTCAAGTAAGGTTATTGTTTATTAAGAATAGTATAAAGACACTGATTTTGTAATAAAAGTGCAAGTATGACAGCATTTTGTTGATGCTTTGATGGAAAATTCCCTTTTCAAGATAAAAGTTTGTCATTAATCTGCTATTAAAAATTCTAGTCCACTGTCACTAAGGATTACCTTAAGTTTTGCATGAAATTATGTCTCTGCAATTAACAAAATTCTTTAAATGATCTTTAGTATCACCTTTATGTTTCATTAATTTAACCTATGTAAATCGAGAAAAATCATCAATAATGGTTAAAAATATTTATAACCTGAAATAGAGGTGGTGAAATATGACCTCCAAATATTAACATGCGAAAGATTAAAAGTTTGTATTGAATTAATCCTACTAAAAACAAAATGAAACTTCTTTTGTCTGACAAATTGACATACATCACAAGGGTAGGAATTCCGAAAGGTTACCAATGAAAATTGTATAGACAATAATTTTAATTTTGAATTTGACATATGTAGATGTCAAAGTCCAGGGGTAAAATCTATGTTCATACTACGTATCTATTGTTGATAGAGAAAGAATATTGTCATCTATAAGCTTTAGCTTGTTCTTGAAAAGAATGGTAAGCTTCATAGCTCTTACCATGAATGATAATGTTGTCCATTTATAAGGATGGTGAAACTAATGCTTGTGTGGTGACTCGTTAAAATGAAAATATAGAGATGAGAGAAGAGTGAGGTAACAACCGTGGGTGGACCTCTAGAGAAAGAAGAAACTGAAATATGTGTGATAGATTTGGCCACTAGAACTCCTAATACTATCTCAGAAAAGGCTAAGACCATATATATAAGAATGAAGAAAACCATCAATATATAACAAACAAACTAAACACGTGTAATAACTACAGGAAGGAAAAAGACAAAACCTTTTCAACTTGTAATAAACAAGATTTTACATGTTCGCTTCCTTGCAAGTATACCTCCACGGTTCTAAAACCTACTTATGTTCCAAAACATAAAAGGAGAGTGGTCGTTGAAGAAACTGTTTGAATTACACCAGTTAGATACGCGTAGTCTTGCACACCAGAATCATGATGTGGTGATCCTGGTTCAAAAACCATTTGACTTGGGCACAGCATAAATACAACTATTTAAATTGTAAAATAATGTGCTTGGATTTGTGCCGTTGAGTTGTTAATTTCACTTTATAGTAATTATGTCTTAGGAAGTTTCACAAATAAAATGTCAATGGATTTTTTTTAACATATATAGAATATTTGTACATGAATCAAATATATAAAAAAGCTTATTCCGGTGGGTTAGCGGTAAGGCTGTCTGACAATAGAATCATTGTAAAAGCGCAATAGATGTTCAGCTTTAAACAAATGTTTTAACCACTAAGAGAAGGGGGCAACGAATTGGATTATTAACTAAAAACATGGGATGTGAGAAAAAACAATAGAATCATGCTTCCAACAAAGAACGCAATCCAATGAATCACTAGAAAGAAAAATATTCAGTAACCACCGTAGACAACACCCAAATTTTCTACCCGTTTTAGAAACTCCTTTTATCATGAATGGTTTGATAGTTTAGAGAGAAATCTAGTAAAAGACCGGTACCTTGGCCAAGAAAATATGATCAACAGGAATAAGCAAAAAACTTCAATCCCTTGCATTGAGATTCAGCTATATCTTTCAGGTATAGCAAGTTCTAAGCTCATTGCCCATGCTATCCACGAATCAAACATTATTACGGATGCCTAAGCCTAATCCCCAAAGAATACCTCAACAAACAAAAATTTAAGTATGGGTAATTACAAAACGAATAAACAAAATCCCCATATTTCATACTCAATATATGAAAGATACATAAACAAAATAAAACTATAAATCAGAACCTGGTGGCGCATTGAATTAGTATCTCCATTACAGTTATGGACATTTTCATCCAAACCCAATAGAAAGCTCAGAGTATTACACATCCCAAGAAACAAATTCCTACTACATTTAGCACGAGATGTCCTAAACCACATTACATGAACACATTCGAGTTGTCTCGGAAGAGGACCAAGAAACAAAAGCTAGATAATGTTCACCCCTGCATCCAGAATACCAATCCGCAAGACTACCAAAGGCATTAAGCCTGTGAAAGAAAAAAAAAAGGGAAAAAACAGCCAAGTCATTCAAGAAGTACATCTTTTCATTAATTTTTAAACGAACTAGGAATTTGGAAGGGTAACAAAGAAGTACTTTTAGTAGTGCCTATTTTAGAAAAAAAAACGAAAATATACCAGAGGCAAACTTTTGCTACCACTTCTCTAATGAACTAAGCATATTATTTTCAATTCACTGCGCATTGTTTAAAATCCTTTATTCTTCTACAATAAACGAGGAAAAATATATCAGCTACCTTATTGGCGATGTTGTTGGAAAGCCAGTCCAGACCTTCATAAAGGCCCTCTCCAGAGGTTGCACAGGTGCTCTGAATGTACCTGGAAAACCATACGTGAGTTAGATCACAGTATGATACCTATCAATACAAAACAAGGGCTTTGTTCCTAAAATCATATTTACCAGTGGCGCTGTCTGAGAGAGTGGAGACCCAACTTGTCGGTAATCTCAGCAGCATTCATTGCATTAGGAAGATCTTGTTTGTTGGCAAACACAAGCAATACTGCTTCTCTCAGTTCATCCTGAAAAGATTACGAAAACAAACATTTTAAATAATATAATTTCATCATGAGAATACATAAAACAGAAAGTAAAAGAAAAAGGAGACTAATAATTCTAGCCATGGATCATGATCTTTGTAAACAATGAAGTTGACACGGAAGTCTGTCCAATTAGAAGCACTGAATTTTCCAGGAAATTGACTAAAGAACTAGCCATTCAATTTCCAAAATATGTCATAGTAACATCAATATACAATTGTTGTCAGAAATTACAGTCCGGCCAAAAATTATTTAATAGCAATGATAAATGCTATTTCACTAGATAAGAGTTTTATAGATACACCAAAAATATTTGCATTTCCTGCTAGAAACATTCATGTCAGTCCTTCCTCAAAACCACAAATGAAGTCTCAGAACATTTTGAGACTACATTAAAGAATGTTATTTATGGGTAAAATATGATTCTAAAACCTTTCTACCTTGACTAATTTACAGGACCTTTCTTTTAACCCCTATGTTATCCTAATCCTTATGTAGACGAATGAATTCTTCTCAATGGCTGGTTATCATCTAACGTTAACACACTTGACAATGAAGACACGGAATGAAAGGCCAAACTAAATTAACTGAAGTACCTCATTCAACATCCTATGCAACTCATCTCTGGCCTCAACAACTCTGTCCCTATCATTGCTGTCTACAACAAAAATAAGACCCTGAGTGTTCTGGAAGTAGTGCCTCCACAAGGGACGAATCTGCAAAGCAAAAACGTAAGTATTTTAGCCTCTGTCTACCAACATTCTTTGTAAAGTAATGTTGTATTTTCAGTGATGCATAAAAATCAAAATTTTCACCTTGTCCTGGCCACCAACATCCCAAACAGTGAAGCTAATGTTCTTGTATTCTACAGTCTCAACATTGAACCCTGAAACAAAAAACCGTCAACACATAAAACATAATCATAACATTCCAGCTATCTGACACACTGAACAGTAGAACGACATCCTCTCATCACAACATGGTTTGCCGTTGAAGATTATTTACAGCGGTAGAACTTTGGACAACAAGTTAAATCCAGGATCTCACGTTAGGCATCACACTATCACCAACACAAATTAAGATCTGCGTATTCAATTTAAAAGTTTTCCTCACAGATTAGAACCACGTTTATCACACTCCATCATCATCCACATGAATCACCTCGAAGTCACTCATATTCTAAAAAAAAGAGTATCTAACTGACAGTAAAGAATATCTACGCAAGTAATATAGTAACAGAAACAGAACCAAGCGACGAAAAAAGAGAAACAGAGTCCAGAAACTGACCAATGGTAGGAATTGTTGTAACGATCTCTCCGAGCTTGAGCTTGTAGAGGATAGTGGTCTTACCAGCAGCATCAAGACCAACCATCAGAATTCGCATTTCCTTCTTGGCGAAAAGCCGACTGAAAAGCTTCGTGAATGTCAGCCCCATTTCTCCTTCAGCTTATGGATCCCTAATTTCACCGTTGAAACAAATTTTCAATTTATAAAACAAAAGCAAATCTCCAAACCGAAAAAGAGCACCACATCAAACAGTACAGTTCCTTCCGCAAATCAATAGACAGTCACGTGAACAACACCAGATTCAACCAGATCTCAAACTAATCGAGAAAAAACAGCAGCATGCAAATCGAAACAGATCGCACAAAAACAATAATAGCATCAAAAACAGAAGGATCTGGAGAGACTGATACAGAAACTCTCGGATCAAAGCATAGAGATAACAACCGCAAACGAAGAGGCGAAAGCGAAACGGAAAACAGTTATTGAATCGGAAGTTGAAGTGCGAAGTGAAAATCAGATTCCGTTGGCATGAAGAGATAAAGAAAACAGAAATAAGAGGATGAGAGGTTTGAGATTGTTACCTTCGGAGATGAAACGTTGGTGTATGCAGAAATGGCTGAGAGAGAGAGAAACGAGGAATGCTTTGCAGCAACGCGAGATGGGGAGAGTAGCGTCAACGAGAATAGATCTTTATAAGAGATTATTTCCATCTTTTTACTTAAAATAAATATAATAACAAAAGCGATTCTCTGGATTCTTAATTCTTTCGAACCTTCCAATCCCTATATTCACATCCAAATCAATATATATATATATATATATATATATATATATATATATTTGTATATACTGTTTTGCTTTTGAAAATAATAATTATTGATTTGTTTTTGTATAAAAATATGTTAGTGTGCAATCTTAATATAAGTTTAAAAGCACAATAAGAGATGCCCAGAAGCATAATACAGTTAAATAATTAGAGCCTTTAAATATGTGATTAATTAGCTGATATCCAAGTTCATGTGTGTGGTTATTTTAATGATCCGTCTAACACTAAAAAAATTTGTTTTCGTTTGATTTTATTTCTTACAATAAATATTAGAATTAGTGTGTACAACACACAGGATATATATTTACGTATATAATTAAGTTTAAGTTCAATAAATATTTTTGACATAGAAATAATTTTAAAATTTATAATAAATGTTTTAATTTTTTAAATAATTATTTTTTTATCATTGATAGTTTTTAAAATATTGAAATTAAATTTAGAAATAAAGTTTAACATATCAAGAAAAAAACTCTAAAATATTAATTATTTAAAAATTTAAAACATTTATTATAAATTTTAAATTTATTTCTATGTCAAAAAATTTAATCATTTTTAAATTAAATATAATTATCTATAATTAAAAAAACAAGAAATACACATACCCTTGAAGCATGTATTTCCCTGGTAATATATAAAGTCCATGTGTTACGATTAGCTTTTCCAACTTATTTCAACCTTAAATAATATTTCGTAGCCTAAAGTTATCATTTTATATAAAAAGAATATATTATAATTATATGGAGTAAAATTAAAGACCCAAATACAATGAATTGTATTGTTCATTGACAAAAGTTAGTACCTGTCTAAAGTTAGTACCTGTTCATTTTATACCATAAATAGTGAGTGTTATCCATGCCCAGCTTTCAGCGTGTCCCTGCCAAGTGAAGAGTAGACATATTTTAATTGGTTGCATTTGGGTAATCTTGTCTATTTTTCCATTACAAAGTAGTATTTGTTGTGGTTTGTCTTAACTTCACACTCTACAAACATTCCTTTTGGATAGATCACTCTTATTTTTGTGATAATGTTATGTGGACCATCTCATTGCTACACCCAATACCCATACTACATAAATGTCACAAAAAATTAACTCTAAGCATATTACACAATTATAACCACTTACCACTTGCCACTATAGTTCCAACCATTTACATAACACGAAGTGAGAACATAAAGCAACATCAATTACCCATTTTCAAATTCTATATCATTTGTTCTTCCTAAACTATAGGACATCTTCTTACTATTCTCTCTACCTCTTCACCCATATTTTTCATTTTAGGAACCTTCCACTTTTAAATTAAAATTCACTTTTAAATAATATTATAATGCTCACAAATAAAATTATGAAGTTCGTATAGAAAATTAAAATATTATTTTTAACTTCAAATTTTAAGATAATAGATTTAGTGATCTTTTCTCTTTATATTTTACTTCTATTATTTCTTTTTTTCAAATTATTACAACTCAAACTTATCTTTAAAATTTTAATAAACATATGTTGGAACAATCGGTACCGATATTGCACAGCAAAAATATTAAAACAGAGTACGATACAGATTGTTTAAAAGCGAAGAGCTTATTCGGTCAATTTAAAAAATGGTTCCTTTAATTTTCTCTTAAACATTTTATCGAACAGTAGATCAGCAGAAAATATAAAAGAGTGTAGGGAGTAGAAAAATCACACAAAGATTTTTATCCTGGTTCGAATCAAAAGATTCTACGTCCAGTTTCACTAAAATAATTGATACGACTGTCGCGGTCATACAAATTTTATGTGCATAAAAGAATGCAGTATAGTACTAGGATTTGACTCCTAGGTCGTCTCACAAGGACCAAATGTGGTTCAGTTTTGGATTTAACACGAAGTGGGGGGTGTTTTTGTGATTTTGGTTGCGGTAAAATTAAAAGCGTTAAAATAAAATTCAAAACAGTAAAACAAAATTTAAAAACAATAAAACGAAATTTAAAACAGTAATTATGAAATTACAGCAGCATAAAACAGTAAAAATAAATCTGAAACAGTAAAAACGAAAATACAGAAAAATAGAAATACAGTAATTAGTAAATACAGAAAACAGTAAAATAGAAAACATTAAATTTCGAAAACAGTAAAAACAGAATTAAAATTACTGCAATAAAATACAGAGAAAATAAAATTACAGTAAAATAATCAACATGCAAAAGAAATAAAAACAACAACAAAGATTTAATTATACAAAACTGGATACAGGAATTCAAGTACAGCAGAAATAAGATTACAGCAGTAAATAGAAACAGTAAAACAGTCTTGGAAATTTAACAACGGGAAATTAAATTAGTGCATTGGATTTAAATTGTGCATGAATTTATTACAAAGAAGAAGAAGAAAAGTAAATTGGAAATTCAACATTACAAGAAGTGTGCATCAACTTTGTGTACTGTGATTCTTCAAGCCTACACCGTTCCAGCCCTCCTTCTCTACTGTCCAGCTGTTGCTGGACTTATTCTACTCAGCAGCCCCTCTCCCGGCACACCTTGGAATGTCACAGCCCTTCCTTTTTAAAGCCAAAATCTCCCACACTTTTGTCTTCTGACAATTCATTTTCCCCTTAGCTTTTTAGAAATGTGGAGGACCTTACCCGTTCACAAGCACAACAGCACTGCTAAATTGCTTTTGCCAAATAAAATATTCAAATTGGGTGGCTAGTAAGCAATTAAATTGCTTCCCTTTTATTTTATTTTTTACTTTCTTTCCCAAACTTCTCTGCACTCTGCTGTGTTTGTCTCTAGGTGGGCTCACCAAAATTCATCACCTTACGCCCCTTTTCATGCGGCTGGACATGCAACCTCTGCTGTCAAACCAGGCCATAAAAACTCCATAGCTGCTAGATGATGAAGCTTTCTAAACGACCGTGAATCTCCATTAACTCCCACCTAACCACCTCTTCATTCTAAACCAATTTGGTGCAGCATTTACAAAAGGAAATCAACTATCTGAGAGAGTGGCAGCCAAAAATAAACGCAGCTGTGTGCAACTCTTGCTGGACCGTGATTGCAACTGGAGCGTGTGAAGGCTGCTGGATGAGGATCTTCCTCTTGGTGGCAGTTGGACGTGTTGGTTGCTGGAAATACCACCTTTGTTGGACTGGAAGATTTGAGATAGGAACCAACGTTGGTGGCTGTTGCCTACGTGAACCAGCCCTCCTTCTGCTCTTCTTTTCTCCAACTTAATACTCTACATTTAATCACCGTGGACCATCCAACATTACATCATTCTTCATGCGTACCGTGTGCTGTGTTACCTGGAAGTGTACCTTGAGCTTGGTCACGTGCAGCTTCAATTAAAAGGATGGAATGTGCTTCCAAATTTGGCTCACCAATTTTTCAGCAAGTGTGGGCCGTATGCTTTTCCATTCACCCATTAATTACCACTTTTCCAAATTGTTCACGTGACCTTTGTGCTAAAAAATGTAATTTGAATTAATGTGTTTTCTAAGGTAAGGCTAGGTGAAATCAGCAATTTCTTTTCCCAAGCCAAATTTCCCAATCCTAGGTGGCAGCTCCACTTCCAAAAGACAAAAGATATTCCCCCATTATTTGTATTTGCAACCGTGAAGTGTCCACATTCTTTCCATATTTTCTTCAACCAAAACTAACAAGGGCACCTCCAGTGATTGATATTTCAGCCTTGCCATGTACCAAGCCAATCCAAATAAAATATTTCATCCCAAGTTTCCACTGATCACCACACAAAATAAATCTTCCAAATAAATAACACTATGTGTAAATATTCTTCCAAATATCTCAAATTGTATTTCCAATATTTTTCCTGCAATTACTAATGCAAATAATTAGCTCAGATGATTCAAATTAATCAAAATTAGAATTTCTGGTCAAGTTAAGCACAATTAGCAAAACGGGATAATACTGGATATTCTAGCACAATTCCCTGATTAAATTCGGTACAATAAGCTAAGTGAAATTGAGAAAAATATTGATTCATCAATAATGTTTGTACAAATTACAGGATATAAAGTAAAGATTACGAAACGAACAAAAGAACCTTCCTTCGAAAAATGAACCGGAAGAGACAACTCAACCAACTTGAAGAGAATCGCTCTGACCTTTGACACACAAAGCGCGAGCTTCTCCTTTTCACAAGACTTGGCAAGAGTACACTATCACTTTGAGAATTTCCTCAGACAAACTGTATTCTCAAAATGACATAGATTCCATTTTCACTCACAGAGAGCTTTTCTTAGGCACACAACTCTAATACTCTTAAAATGAAAATTTACATTCTAAGAGCTGTGAAGACCTTTATTTATAAGCCCAGGTTCGTGCAAGGTCAGAAACCAAAAAGATATCTCCCAACTGCCAGTGATAATCGATTATCATAAGTGATAATCGATTATTTGTGTCCATTATGGGGTTTTCAAAAAAGTGAAAATCGATTATCCTCGGAAATAATCGATTATTTGCGCAACTTGGGCAATACTGACTCAGACTAGAATAATCGATATTGTATGGGAATAATCGATTATCCTGAGCAATAATCGATTATTTGCGCGAGCAACTCTTTTCCAAACAGGCTCATGATAATCGATTATCACACCCAATAATCGATTATCTGCGCAAAGACTCTCTAAACAGGAAAACTTCTAAGTGTTCTTACATCAACAAAGTAATTCCTATACAATTAATTCTACAAAATGCTTTTAAAATAAGTACAACAAAAGTCTTCAAGTTCTTCATCTTGTAGCATCATCAAAACCATAATATCTTCAAGACATCAATGCTCCTCATTGGTAACAATCTTCCCTTTTTTGATGATGATAAAAAATCTCTTTATTAAAAGCATTTCTGATTTCCTGCATAGATTTTAGACTTACAAACATATAAACATGTTAGTAATAACTGTACTAATTGGAATTTTTCTCCCCCTTTTTTTTTATCATAATCAGAAAAACATCTAATCTTTATGCTCCCCCTAAAAGTAATATTCCCCTTAAAACCAAGAACAGATTCCTTAAAAAAATTTAAAAAAAGTTTTTTTTTACGTTTTAATTTAAGATAATCGATTATTACACCAAATAATCGATTATTTGCGAACCAAATTGTCAAAATTCATATTTTGAGACCGAGATAATCGATTATTACCCTTGGTAATCGATTATTTACGTTAATTTCCAAAAAACGTAAATTTAGGCCAAATTTTCAACCTAAGACACATCTAACATTCATAAATTATTTTCAAAGCTCTTAAAAATTACCAAGATACCACAGAGCTTTCGTTTCCTTTGGAGAATTCAACCTGCAAAACAAAACAATAGAGTTTTAGTCCCCATAATCTCATTTGGGTCCTTTGAGGTTAGAGGCAAATTACTTTATAACAGGAATCCAAGCATATTTTCCATTAGGAACATCAAAATCTTTTATTCTACATTTGTTAGAAGTGTGTCCCTTTTTCATACAGTAAAAACATGTGACAACATTTGAATTTCTATAACTGACGGATCCTTTTTCAACCCATACCCTACGGGTCCTTTTAATTTGGTGCTTACTTTTAAGAACACTTTTATTTTTATAAACCTTTTTAATAAGTATAGGCATTTCAACATTATTATTTGTAGTTGCCACTTCAAGAAGATTTTCAAGAATATCAATATCAAGCATATGACTCTTACATGAAAGACATTCAACACGATGTTCAAAATTTCCAGACTCTTTCATTTCTAAATTGCAGATTTTATTTCTCAAAATTACTTCCTCATCTAATGCCTTCTCATATTTAATTCATAATTCTTTAAATTCCTTTTTCATTTTTTTATGAGCAGCATTCAATTTTTCAGATTCATCAAGTAATTCAAGAAAAGCTTTTTGCAAATCAAATTCACTAGTTTCAGAATTAGAACAACTTACTTGGCTTGCAGTATCATCAGTATTTACCGTCAAACACAAGTTTGTTTCTTCATCAGAATCACTTGAGCTACTTGAGTCATTATCAACCCAAGCAATGCGGACCTTCTTCTTTTTGTGAATTTTCTTAATAATTGGACAAATGGCTTTTACATGGCCTCTTTCACCACATCCATAACATTTATAGCTTGATGAGGAGCCTTGATTGTCCTTCTTTTTCTTCAAGAATTTGCTTCCAGATGATTCACCGTTGACCATCAAGCATAAATTTTCTTACTTATTAGAATCGCTTGAGCTTGAGGAGTTTGATGTAGAGCATGAATAAAAAAATGTCAACTTATCCACATTTGTGACTTTATCATAGGTGACTCTTAAAAATTCCCAAATTTCCTGAGCACTTTCATAAATAGAAACTTTGAAAAAATCATCAAGGGTTAGTGCAGATAAAATTATATTTCTAGCTCTAACATCATATTGTGTCATTCTGTTTTCATTCATAGTCCACTGTAAAAATGGTTCTTCTACCTGCATATCATTTACAAAAATAGTGGGAACAATTGGTCCATTCAAAACAACTTCCCAAATACCCCAGTCAATAGACTCCAAAAATATTTGCATTCTTATTTTCCAAAAAGCATAATTATTCCCTGTAAACAAAGGACGTCTATCAATAGGAGCACCCTCAGCAAAAACTTGGTTATGACCGCCCATTTTTGAAAAATTTGAAAAACTATCAAAGCAAGCTCTGATACCAATTGTTGGAACAATCGGTATTAATATTGCACAACAGAAATATTAAAATAGAGTACGATACTGATTGTTTAAAAGCGAAGAGCTTATTCGGTCAATTTAAAAAATGGTTCCTTTAATTTTCTCTTAAACGTTTTATCGAACAGTTTGATGAGCAGAAAATATAAAGAGTGTAGGGAGTAGAAAAATCACACAAAAGATTTTTATCCTGGTTCGAATCAAAAGATTCTACGTCCAGATGTTAATCACTATGAATAGTGATTAACCTTTTTCACTAAAATAATGTTTTACAGATTACAAGATATGAAGTAAAGATTAAGAAATGCGAACACCTTTCGTTCGACAAACGAACGGAAGAACCTTCCTTCGACAAACGAACCAGAAGAAACAACTCAGTCGACCTTTGACACACAAAGCGCGAACTTCTCCTTTTCACAAGACTTGGCAAGAGCACATTATCACTTTGAGAACTTCCTCAGACAAACTGTATTCTTAAAATGACATAGATTCCCTTTTCACTCACAGAGAGCTTCCCTTAGGAACACAACTCTAATACTCTCAAAATGAAAAGTTACATTCTAAGAGCTGTGAAGACCTTTATTTATAAGCCCAAGTTCGTGCAAGGTTAGAAACTGAAAAAACATCTCCCAACTGTCAGTGATAATCGATTATCATAAGTGATAATCGATTATTTGTGTCCGTTATGGGGTTTTCAAAAAAGTGATAATCGATTATCCTGGGGAATAATCGATTATTTGCGCGACTTGGGCTCAGGCTGGAATAATCGATTATCTTGAGCAATAATCGATTATTTGCGCGAGCAACTCTTTTCCAAACAGGCTCATGATAATCGATTATCACACCCAATAATCGATTATCTGCGCAAAGACTCTCTAAACAGGAAAACTTCTAAGTGTTTTTACATCAACAAAGTAATTCCTACACAATTAATTCTACAAAATGCTTTTAAAATAAGTACAACCAAAGTCTTCAAGTTCTTCATCTTGTAGCATCATCAAAACCATAATATCTTCAAGACACCAATGTTCCTCATTGGTAACAACATATACATGTACATGTTTTTTCTGTCTTCATATGGCTTACCCTATAAAACACGTGGAATTTAGGTTATCTTAAATAAGAGAACTATTATAAAAAAACATGAGTTTAGAAGTTATTGTTTGATAACACTGAAATATGATAGTAAGATAATTGATGAGCCTCTAACTCCTACGAAAGATGAAGACACATGCTTAAAAAGAATAAATATATTTAAAAGAAAAGTTTTTTTCATTTTCCTTCTCTTAATAAATTTAGTTTATGTTGACTTTTCTTTTATTGACTTAAGTTGAATTAACCTTGTTAAGTTGATTTAAGTTAACTTGTTGACCTTCTTATTTAGTTGTTTGTTTTGTAGGTTATGTTAGGACAATTTTGAAAAAGAAGTATCACTCTTTGGAGTAAAGGAGAGGCTTGAGCTTAAGCCCACACACTCCTTAAGCGCATAAGTGGAGGAGCTTGGAGTTAACTTTTTTAGAAGATCAACAGCGTCACATAAGTACCTTGGTATGCAAGTTAGGTCACACTCCACCCGAGGTGTCTCTTTTTTTAATTGTCGTAACTTCTAGAACCTTAGTTTGTATTTTTACTTTAGTCTCCCTTGATTTTGTGTTTTTTCAAAGAAACTTCTTCCATCACTTGTGAAAGAGATTTTCCTATATTTAGTCACCTTTGTGAGAATGTTCTCTATTAAAATCAAGTTATCAAGAGGTTTACACTAATCTTTGATGAGTTTTAATGTTCCTTTTGAATCCTCATCGCATCCCCTCTTTAGTCTTTTATCTTTGTTCTATTTTCCTTTTCTTTAATTACTTATATGCATGTTTATATTAAGTCCTTATGTTTCTATTTTCATGCTCTCATTTTCTACCGATCATAGAGATCATTTTTCAAATTTAGATAACATTTTATTATCTTAATGTCTGAAGATTTTTTTGAACTTTCTTAATCACTTAAACATCATATTTGCTTAACATGAAAATAGATCTTTATCAAGAACTACAACAGGGCAACCAAGGAGAATGAAAGAAACATGTAAAGATGGATAATTTTGCCTATCAGTTTATAGTGTACCCTTTTTGGTGGGATGCAAGGTAACAAAAACATCAACAGTAAATTTAATTAAAGTGAATTTAAATTCCCTTACTTTTCCTTTTTAAGTTCTTCACCACTCTTCGTCCAAACATAATTAAATTCATCTCCTTTAATAACCTTGTTGGTTTACCCTCAACAAACCATTTCATTATCTATTTAAAATTGATACCTCACCTCAACAAAAAGGCACAAAGTTTTTTATTTCTTTTATCAATTAATTCGATACAGTGATGCCCACTATAATCCACTATGACAAATTCACAACTTTTTCAATTCTTTATAAATCCAAAATGGGTTATGCATACTTAAGCAGGGAAAATAAGTAAAATTTCAGAAAAACACATCCCATAGTGAAGGCCTTTTAAAAAGACGATGTCCTTTATTCCAAATAATAGGAAACGCAAATATCAACTCACCTATAATGGATTGATCTACCTAGCCTGCCAAGTAATTTTCTTTTTCAAACTTTAATTTTTTGCAAAACTACAAAAAAACGAGTGTCACATGGAAGTTACTTTTGATCAAATTTAGGGTTAAATATGTTTTTAGTCCCTAAACTATTGACCGTTTTTTGTTTTCGTCCCTCTTTCAAAATAAGGTACAATTTGGTCCTCATTCTTTTCGAAACTTTGGTTTTAGTCCTCTAAAACTAACACCGTTAAAAATTACCTAACGTGGCTAACGGTAGACTGACACACGATTTTTTTTTCAGTGTTTCTCACATTTTCTCCCCTTCTCTCTCTTCCTTCCATCTTCCCTCTCTTGTTGAATTAACTCTCTAAGAGGTCTGTAAGCAGCAGTTGTACACAAGTTCTACATTTAACAATTAGTGGGAGTGAAAAATGTGTTAGGCAGCGTGGGTAATTCCCAGTAGCAAATAGAAGCAGCCATGTTACCTCCTGGCAGCAAATGTTAGAATCCTCTGTCGGGACCGGCCTTCATCATCAACACCTACAACGCTATTTATCATATCCATAGCAGCGTTGTTCTGCTCTGCGTGCTGTTGCTGTCGTTCTGGGCTGAAATTTTTCAAACACTACAGAGTAAGCCGCAGTTCACGTTGCACAAAAGGAAAACAAGCTACCCAGAAATCAAACCCTTAAATCAATATCACTTTGATTTACTATAGCCAAACAAAAAGATGGACATTATAGTAATTACAAATGATAAAGTATTATTGAATTTCAAAGTATTCAGATTGTCACAAACATATATATATATATATATATATATATATATATGTCTACTGAATTTCAAAGTAGACATACCTCCTTTCAAATCTCCTAATTATTGCTTCATCCAGGTCAAATGGCCTATTGGTCACAGCAAGAACAAGGATACGCTCCGCTGGGATATGTGTGGAGGTTGCGAGAGGGAAGAGTTGTGAAGGAAAGAAAGTTGGTTGTTAAAGATGAAGTTGGGTGAAAGATGGAAGGAAGAGAGAGAAGGGGAGAAAAGGTGAGAAACACTGAAAAAAAAATCAATGAGGACCAAATTGTACCTTATTTTAAAAGAGGGACGAAAACCAAAAACGACCAATAGTTTAGAGACTAAAAATATATTTAACCCTCAAATTTAACACCATTTTAAGTGAAGATTATAGCTGGATAATACTGATTTTATTCCATTCAGTAGAGTTAAAAACAAACCTCATTATTTTGGCAGAGATGGCGACA
This sequence comes from Vigna angularis, assembly GCF_016808095.1. Taxonomy (NCBI): domain Eukaryota; kingdom Viridiplantae; phylum Streptophyta; class Magnoliopsida; order Fabales; family Fabaceae; genus Vigna; species Vigna angularis. The sequence continues at coordinate 19,350,848 of NC_068979.1, forward strand.
GTCACTAGAAAAACAAATCAGGTTACGTTTGAATTAAAATAAAAATAACCACGCAAGCTTGAAATAATTACATGAAAATTGTTAACCTTTTGAACGGACTTTGATGGGTCTGTAAGCAGTTTAGACTATATGTTCCCTAACACTTCCATTTGTTGATCAACCCGTCCAACTCAAGGCAAGTTAAACCCAGGTTTACTAACTCTAAAAGCAAGCTGGAATAACTAATTCTACCACTCCATCTTAGAGATCTCAAAATAAACCTGGCCAAATCTAGTCCAAGATATTCGTAAAATAAGACCAAACCAAACCAAAACACTTGACCAGGCCATCTTTTACCGACTTGATTAGTCTGCAACCTGCAACTTTAATAGACTTAAGTCAAACTTATCCACCGGCCTGTTTTATAAAATAATAAACAAAAGTACTAAAAAATATTTTATTAAAACATATACGCGTACTATAATACATAACAAATCATTATATCTAAAATTCAAATTTATTTCATTAATATAACTTAAAGTCAAATAGGAACTGACGAGACCAAAAAAAGTTAGTCTATTCAGAATATGAATCTAACCAGACCAACACAAATTTATCATGTGGCTCATCCAACCGAGTGGGGTTGACCCATTTGACAACTATACTCCCAAATAGTTGCCAAACTTAAAATATTGTCAAAATCATGACGTTCAAAGAAAAACTCCTTCAGTATGAATTCCCCTCAAACCAAAATTGATAGTGTTTAAGTTAATACAGCATAAAAGAAAAAGGCATAATTTAATTCATAAATCCCTCCATATTACCAACATATAATCATATCGGCATTTCATTAGTTGAAAGAAACTAAAAGCTAACTTCTAGGAACCACATCTAATATTAACCACGGATCATCCAGCACTATATTTTGATGTTGAAATAATCTGAGTCGAAGTGATGCAACCGTACATAACCATCTTCACCTCCACTTGAAAAACTACAAAAGAAAAGTTTGTATTTACTAAGAGCAGTAAACGAAAAAGCCAAACAGCCATTCAGAAAGGAGTAACACTAAAGTGCAATGTTGAGTCATAAATATTAGATATTCTGAGACATAATGATAATTGAAGAAAGATGACAACCAAGAATAAGCGGAGAGCAGCATTTGCAACATATGATTTGAAATTACAATACAATCACAACAAATGTGCTAACTTACAACATTGTTCAATCCCTAGAAAGCTAATTATGGAATGCAAAAAGGTGTGTCTTCAAACTCATTTTATGACAATTACAGTTGAATAATACAGAAAACAAATACATAGTGTAGCATAAATTTAAAAGTTCCTTCTAATTGTAAGGGCAAATAGTGATATTACTAGGCAAGAGACAACTGAATATAAGTATTTCATCAGTTCATGATCAATCACAAAATCAGAACCACTTCATGTGATCACCATATTATGCATTCTTCCTACATCTAAGACTATATATTACTCCAACATCTAACAATATCAGATTATGCGCTCTTCCTACATCTAATGATATCAGATTGTGTATTCTTCGTACATCTAATGAAATCACTATAACTACTGTCGGAAGTTTAGGCATCTTCATTCAAGGCTATATTTCATATAAAAATATTCATGTGCATAACCAAGTGTTCAAATTGATACTTTATACGGTTATGAACAATTACACAATATGGGGCTTTGATTGATCAATGGAGTGGATCCCCCATAGAGGAACAGAGAAGCGTTTATTTTTAAACCATACATTCGACAATTAAGCGCATGGTAAACACCAGATACTGAGATTTTAAACAGTAATTTGATGAAGAGAGTTCATATCCATTTCACCAAGTAGTTTAACATAATCATGGTTGTCAGTTTCTCTAACAAAACAACAAACGGTAGGTCTAAAGAATGAAAGTAAGTCATGATGCAATGCAAGAGGGAGTTGAAGGACACTGGATATACCTTTTTCCATCAGGGTTAAAAGCCAATGCATTAATTGGTCCAAAATGCCCTTTCACGCCCCCAATTTCTTCTTGAAGAATCTAATCAAATGAAAATACAAATATTAAATAAAAAAGAAAAATGAGAAGAAATTCTATATTGTTAGAGAACTAAATATAGTACACGAAGAAAGAAAAACACTTACCTTGTCATAGAATTTGGCTTCAAATTTTCCAGCACGATGATCAGTGGTTGTAACAGCTGATGCGTCCTGACCACCTCCAAGTACCACCTACATAGGGCATGGAATTCAGAAAATCATAAGAAAACCATAAGACCAAATAAATAACAGGAGGAAGCTAAATAGAAGACGTAGATAAGGTGATAGCAATGATGAAATATATTGGAATAACATTTAGTCCATAAATTAGATACCAATGGTAATATGCAAGAATCAGCCTTATGTGGATTGAGGAATAAATCTCTACCAAGTAAGCAAGGTAATGAAAATAAATTCAACCAAGTTCCAAAAAAGATAGGACACTGATTTCACGGATAAAGACTTCAATCTAATAAAGCAGATAATCATTTACTCGCATTGATAAATGAAAAGAATATCACAACACAAGGTTAACTTATTTACAATACACATATACATACATGATCAAGAAGTGGCGACATTGCAACTGCATTGACTGGCCGTTCTGTGACATAGGTCTTGATAAGAGTCAATGTTCTAGTATCCCAAAGCTAGTTAACAATTTAAACAAACAAAAAATGGTTAGGTGAAAATAAAATAAACTCTCAAAGAAAACAAAAACATGAGAATCAACAGGAAAAAGAAATCACGGAAACAAAAAAGTTGATACCCTAGCAGACTTGTCCAGAGAGCCTGTAAGGAAGTGTGAACCATCCGCAGACTTGACAAGTGATGTCACTGTCTTTTTATGGCCAGATTCCTTGTCTGACTCCTTAAGCAATTTTCCCGTCTGCAAATAAATGAGAGAAATGATGTAACAATGTTAACAAACTGTAGAGGAAAGAAGAGGGTCCGGTAAAATGGAAGTGAAGTCACCTCAGAATCCCAAATTCGAATAACAGCATCTTCACCAGCACTAATGATGGTTCTGTTGAGTGGTCCCCAAAGAGCTCTATTTATTCGTCCCTGAGGACCCTTAATGAGAAGCACAGACTCCCCAGTCTCTGAGAAAAACAAGCATTAGAATTAGCACAGGCAATAGATATAGTAGCTGAGACCAAAGAAACTAAAGTCTCCATTGGTTAAATTCTAAACACACACTTACATGTGAAAAATAAGAAGCTGGACAAAAGTAAATTTTTCCACAGGTTAAAATTAAAGTGTGTATAAACCAATTCATAGAAATTTTCTCACACAACTCTTAAAAAGGATGATGTCAAATAATACATAATCTATTTAGGGTATGTTTGGACAAACTTCCTCATAAAGATTTGCAGAAAAGAAAAAAGCAGTTTATACGTAAGCTAATTCGTAAAACTCGTTCATATAGTTTGTTTAATTTTTGTATTTTGTTAACTTGTGCACAAGTTGATCAACTCATTTTATTTTCTTCTTGATTTTCACTTCTATAAATCCTTTTGAAGAAATTCGTCCAAACAAACCCAAAAGACCTGTAAAAACATTTTTTTTTCCGTAAGCACATCTTGGAAAAACAAACCTAAGAAGGGAAAATGAAATAAACTTCTCTATAATACTTAGTTTATGGATAAACTAATTTATAACAGTTTTCGGATAACTTCTCTAAAATCTAATTTTAAGGAATGCATTGGCTTAAGAAGAAATTTACTTCATTTTCTTGTCATTCTCTTTTTTCTAAAAGTGCGCATGAAAAAAATGTTTACATATGAGCATGGTTTCTTTATTTTCTTCTTCTACACGAGTTTCTCAATAAATCTATCAAAACAGACAGTATATCAGCAAGGGGAAAAAACGTTACGTTCGGAGGGATCTTTTGCAATGCGCTTGACATGGATTGCAGAGGGCAATTCCATAAAAGGATCAGTGGTAATGACAGCGAGCTTATCCCCGACAGAAAAATCGACAGACCGGGCCGGAGAATCAAAATTGAAGGTGAACAACTGCTGACCAGTCTGCACGTTCCATAGCTTCGCGGTCTGATCCGCACTCCCCGTTATGAGTCGACCAGAATCTCCTGCACCACTAACAATCAGTGTGAGGAACAGTATTGAAAAGCTGAACTGAAAGATAAAGTTATAGGGAACTTGCTTGAGACGTCGCAGCACCAAACGGCACCGTTGTGGCCGCGGTAAGTGCCGAGGCGTTCGCCGTTGTCGGCGAACCAGACCGTAGGGTTGTGGTCCTTGGCGCAGGAGAAGAGGAGATCGCCGTCCCTGTTGTACTTGAGGAACGTGAGTGGCCTCTCGTGGCCCTTCATCAAAATCGGCCTCATCTTCGATTAGGGTTTTAGGGTTTCGCGAATTTGAGAATGGTAAAAGGTGAAGCCTCTGGAACGTGAAACGCGAAACCTAAAAGAGATGTTTGGCAAAGAGTATTGAGATTTGAGAAGCGAATAAGCAAAAGAAAGAGAAGCGCGGCAGAGAAAGCCGCTACTCAATCGCAGAACGCAGGCACGCAATAGGTAAGGGTATGCAAGTGTGTCTTGGCCCTTATAGTTCCCTATTTCACTTACAAATCACACAAGTAAATTAATTGAAAACTATTTGCAATTGCAATACATGGGTAATAAAAATAATGTATGTGTTTTTATTAATTATCTATTTGATTCTTATAATTATACAAAAATTATATATAAACTCAGAAAAACATATTTGTAATTTTTATAAATTATAGAATGGAAAGTAAGAAGGTAAAATAATATATATATATATATAAGGAATTAACATACTAGAAAATAACATACTAGAAAATAACAGTTAATTTTCTAGTATACAAAATTGATATTGTATATAAATTAAATTAACATAAGGTATATTTTAGTATATCAAGTTTGGAAAACTATAGGCATTCGATGCATAATTAAACCTAATTTTAAAATATTAAAGGAATTAACATACTAAAAAATATTTTTTTATTTATCGTGTTAATTTTTGGATAATATATTATTTTAAAAATTTATCAATTACCTTTTATTCATTATTTATCTATACTATTATATTTATATCAAGAAAATTTTCCTTTTTTATATATACATTTTTTACAATTTTGTCAGGTTCATTTAAAGTAATTTTTTAGAAAATTAACTGTTTTTTACCAATTTGACATTTAAAAAAAATATAATAAAAAAATTACATGCAAATATTAAAAATTATATATAATTATTTTTATAATATTAATATATTTTTTTATCATAAAAGAGTCAACGAACATGTATTTAAACTAATAATGGTGATTAGATTCTTCTAACTGATTTTCAATTTTATTTTTAAAACATTTTTTGCCTTTTTTATTTTGATATTTATTAACCTGAATTTTTGTTTTTTTCATCTAAACAAGTTACTCATAAAGATTAAAAGAATTTATTGTAGAATTATAATAATCAATAAAAATTGCAATTATTATAGTATTTTTAATATATTGTTATTGTTTTTTTATGGAAAATTACAATAAATTTTATAATGCATTATAAAATTATAAAAACTAATGAAATAATAATTTTTATGCATACATTTTCTTTTGTTTCAATAAAAATTTTAGGTTTAATAGGTTCGGAGGTCCCTATATTTGTGGGTTCGTTTCAATTGGGTCCTCCAATTTTGAAAGTGATCAATTTGGTCCCTAATTTAACAAAATTGAGTCAATAATACCCTTTCTGTTAAATGCAATGGACGTCATTAACTTTTTAAACATGTGGTATGTTGAAGCATCCTTCAAATAAAACTGTGCCACCTGCAAATAAAAGGATGCCTCAACATGCCACATGTTTAAAAAGTTAACGTCGTCCATTATATTTAACGGAAAGGGTATTATTGACTCAATTTTGTTAAATTAGGGACCAAATTGATCACTTTCAAAATTGGAGGACCCAATTGAAACGAACCCACAAATATAAGGACCTCCGAACCTATTAAACCAAAATTTTAATAATATAGAGACTAAACTGAGACAAACACATCAAACATAGACAAATGTAATAATATTACATGTCAGCTTGATGCATGGTAAAAAAATTTATTTTTAAAAAAACAAATTAAAAAATAAAAAAATATAAATATAAATAATTCAAAAAATATTTAAAAAATTTAAAAAAATCATGAATTGACATGTGATACCCTCCTTAACCGTGTTAGTACGGAACTAACGACAATGATTTAATTGTTTCAATTTTTCACAAGTTGACCCAATTGAGACAAAAAGAGAATGAGGAACTTATTTGAGAAAAGTTATCAAAATAAAAGATCCGCGGATTTTTTTTATGCGGGTATCCAACAGGTAGCGGGGCGGGTAACGAGTACGCTTTTTGCATGCGGGTCGGGTTCGGGTATCATACTATCCGTGCCCGACCCGAACCATTATCATCCCTAGCTGTCACATCCCCAAGTCTACCCCTAAGGGGTGAAAACTGTGTTTCTGTGCGCAAGCCATCAAAAGATACAATCCCTTGGATGTCCAAGTCCTTAAATAGAACATAAAAATAACAAAAACCGGGTCCAAGCCCACTTCGCTGGCGCTCGGCGCCCTAAGTGGGGTGCCCAGGTGTGGCACGTGAGAAAGCTGGCGCTCAGGCGCCCTGCACTACGCAAACTGGCGCTCAGGCACCGAGGCGCCCTGCACTCTTGTGCTCCTTTTTTTATGCTTTGACTGTCCCTCTTGAATTCCAACTCCTTGATACTTTTGCTCTTCTTTTAAATCATTCCAATAACCTACAAAATCAAGGAAATTTAGTGATAAAATCATCAAGTATACCCTTTACTCTCTTATTCACAAAACTATACTAAAAACATTAGTTCAAGCAAGCTTCTAAGTAACAAAGGGTTGATTTAATATCAAAATTGAATCACAGATAACGGTATTTTCAACCGTTATCAACTTGTCCACTCCAAAATCTTTAAAATTCTCGGTTCTTATAATGATTCTCCTCTATTTTTCATTAATTTAGAATTAGCATCATAAGGGGTAATCACTGGTTTTAGGTCATAAAACCCAAACTTCTTAAGAAGTTTCTCAATATATTGTTCTTGAGATTGTAATATACTATCTCCCTTCCTTATGATTCTAACACCTAAAATCACATTGGCTTTACCCATGTCTTTCATCTCAAATTTTGATCCTGGAAATAATTTAGTTATAGTGACAATCTCATTGCATGTACCAAAGATTAACATGTCATCCACATACAAGCATATAATGACTCAATCACCATTTTCAAACTTAGAGTACACACATTTATCAGCATCATTAGGTGAAAAACCATCACAAAGCAACACATTATCAAGTTTTTCATGCCATTGTTTTGGTACTTGTTTCAACCCATACAAGGATTTTAAGAGTTTACATACTTTATCCTCTTGACCAGGTACAACACGCCCTTCAGGTTGAGTCATATAAATTGCCTCCTCTAAATCACCATTCAAAAAGGTTGTTTTAACATCCATCTGATGTATCACTAGTTTATAGATAACTGCTAGAGCTAACAACACTTGGATAAAGGAAATCCTAGTCATAGGAGCAAAAGTATCAAATAATCTATGTTAGGTTTTTGAGTAAAGACTTTTGCTACTAATCTTGCCTAATATTTCTCTATGGATCCATTAGGGTGATATTTTTTCATAAAGATCCACTTACAACCAATGGGTTTTGCTCCTTTAGGCAAATCTACTAAAGTCCAAGTATTGTTTTTCTGAATTGATTCAATTTCAATTCTAATGGCCTTATCCCACTGTTTTACATCAGGAGCACTAGTAGCTTCTATAAAGCTTATTGGATCATTATCAACAAGTATAAAAGTCATATCCAAAGGAAGTTTCCTTTCTATGTCTTTTACTTCTACTCAAATCCTCATTCATGGTATTACTATTATCATTATCATCAACAGGTGGAGACATCTCACTAACCTTTAAACTATGCAATTTAGTTTAAAAGTAACTTTTAAAGCATCACCATCTTTCTACGATAATTTTATATTTAACTTTAAATAAAAGTAACTTCTAAATCGCCATCATCTTTCTGTTGTAAAAAGCTGACAAAACAGTATTTCTTGAGGCGTGTAGTTTCACTGTCCTTAAGGACTTATCCGCGGTGTATTGCGCAAGCTCCCACGATACATAAGGAACTTCCCAGAATATTTCTGAGGATCTCATAACTACTAATGATCTCTAAAAAGAGTATAAAATAACCCAGAATAATTTTAGAAGAGAAAAAGAGCTAAAGAATGGAACTCAGTAAAGAGGAGAATGAGAAAGACTGAATTTGATGTGTTCTGGAATAGGGGAAGAACTCTCTATTTATAGAGTAAAATAAAAATAAAAGAAATTAAAGAAATTAAAACCAATCAATGATTTTAACGTTGAAAAATTAGTGTTTGTAAATTTAATATTGAAAAATAATTTGAACGTTGGCAAAAATTAACGTTGAAACAAATGAACGTTGCACAACGTTGTTTTACAGTAAATTGCATTCTTTTGCAATAATTGTTTTGCTCTAACGTACAACACTTTCTACATTAATTTTTTTATTGTATTTTAATATTTTTGAGTTAGTTTTTAATTTATTTAAGGGGTAAATATATTTTTATTCTTTGAACTACACGAAATTGAAATTTGTTTGGCTAAAAGTTTGATAAACTTTAAAAATGAATTGATATAGTCTTTCTAACCTAATTACGTTAAATTTTTTTACATGTCAAATGTGTTTCATGCTAAGATTTGAGTTATTTACATCGTTTAACACGTTTTTGCTTCAATGTCATCTAAAAAACACATTTGATATGTCAAAAAAGTTTAAAATGACTATATAAATTTATTTTTAAAGTTTAGGGACAAAAATGTATCAAAGTTCGAGACAAAAACAAATTCTAAGTATATGTTAAAATTTAGAGACTAAAAACATATTTAACAATTTATTTTAAGACGTGAGTTTGTCATAGTAATGCTAATTTGGAGTAAAAATGTCTTTCCACTAAGAATTATGTTTATAGATTTCTTTTTACTTGTATGCGTTTTTTAATTGTTCAAATTTGAGTTTCTATACTTTGAAATATTTGTATCTATGTGAGATTTAAGAAGGAGAAATTAAATGATAATTTGATAATGTAGGGATATATTTAGTTTAATGATCATGATTTTGTGAAAAGGTTCAAACTTTTTGTACTAAAAACTATTGGAATTTAACTTCAAGTAATTTTACTTTTTAAAATTATGGCACGTTAATTACAACATATGAATCCTTCTTTATATATAATTTGATCACAATGGTTTTAGTTTTGTGCAAGGAATGTTTGTTGGACATTATTCATAGCATTTTGAGCTTTGATAAAAATAATATGAGCGATGATGATTTTTTTTATTTGAGTTTTATTATATGTTTTGTATGTTATTAATGTTTATAATCAACAAGAGTTAGCCTTATGGGAATGAAATCAAATTATTGAAAATGATGGAAATTGAGAAATTGTAATGTTTGTGTGAGTGAAATTTAAATAGTTAGGAATATAACATAATATGTTGGTAAAGAAATGAAATTGACAATGAATATCTTATTTTTGTTGTAACATCACAATTATATAGTATTAAAACCACAAAAGAACAATCACATCATTAATAAAATAGAACAATTAAAGAGATGAGGAATTATAAAGCTTCATTACATTCATCTAACATAACCATAAATACAACTTTATATACATAACACTAGGCTCAAAACTATGAACACGAATGGTTATTTAAACAACCAAAGGAAAACATAACTACTAAAGATATAAGGCTTAATACCACTGATGCTCCCAAATTTTGTCAACTTTGTTCGAAATGGTCCTAATTTTTTAAAATGTTCAATGTAGTCCTAAATATCGTAATTTGTGTTCAATTTATTCCTTTTTGCAAACGCCGTTTAAATAGTTAATGGCCAAATATCCAGCTGTACAATTAGTGAATGACATGTCATTTAACTGTTGATGTGGACAACACCTCACCACCATCAAACCCGACCCGCCGCCGTGAAGCCCAAAGCGCAACCACTCTCCCTTCATTGCGAGTGTCGTCGCGACACTACCTCACCACCATCAACACACACCTGCACAAGAGGAACCCAGAAACGCGACCCAGCAACAACAACGACAAGTCACTTCTTCTTTGCAGCACAAGCAGCGCCTACCTTGCCACCACTGCCTCAGGTCGCCGCCGCCATCAACACCGCAAGACCTTAGTGTCGCCACCACCATCGAACCCTAAAATTGAAGAGTCACAATCTCCTTCGCAAAACCAATTTAAAACCTGCACACATAATTACGACCACGCGAGAAGCATTAACATCGCGCCTCTAATCATCGCACATCTTCTCTGTTCAATCTCAACCATGTCGCGACACCATGTGCAGCCACAAGGATCACCGTCATCAACCTCTCCACCATCTCGCCAGCCACAACACCACCTAGCTTCTTCACATACCTATAAATACATCCCTAATTTGCGCCGCAAGGAAGAAGATAGAATAGGCGCATGAGATCCCTTTCCCCAATCTAAAACCCTAATTTTGGGTGAGGAAGGGGCTGACACGTGGCAATGCCTCATTGGCCACATCCACCTCACTACGCCTTAAATTGTTTACGTCAACGGTTAAATGACATGTCATTCACTGATTGCACAACTGGACATTTGGTCGTTAATGATTTAAACGGTGTTTGCAAAAAAGGACTAAATTGAACACAAACTACGATCTTTAGGACTACATTGAACATTTTAAAAAAATTAGGACCATTTCGAACAAAGCTGACAAAAATTGGGATCAACAGTTGTATTAAGCCAAGATATAACTACTAAAACTACTATGCTTCTGAGTCGTCACCACCTAACGCTTGCTCCACAGTCAAATCATCTCCCTCTACTCACATCCATCAAATGATCATAGCACATACAACAATGCAAAAGAACAAACCAACAAGACACAAACAGAAGGGTACTATGATACAAAACAAATATTAACATTTCATACATGAGACATATTTTACATAAAGAAATTTAAGCGTCTTAATCATGTCAAAACCTAGACTAGACTATCCGGATTTAGTATGAATGTCGAGCTATGAGGGATGATGCACTTGTTGTGGCCTCTACTGCTCTACAAAGCCATTGTCAATGGGTTTCACCCTACCACACTCACAATGTTATTTTGTACTACGTCTTAGGCCATATTGGAAGCACCTAGACTAAGACCTCCTGCTACTTTCACCACATGTATCAATCCTCTCTACTTGAGAATGAATGATCGTTAGAGTGTCAGGATAACCCCGAAAACTGAGCTCCCTGCATTCATACCAACAATACTTTGATACAACCATTAAGAATCCTCCTTAGGACTATTACACACCTCATTCCATTCAAACATATGTTCCAAACCTTACCACATATCATACAATAATCCATTATAACTTTTGAAACAGGCACATAGAAGAAAGGATTCAAAAACACCCAAGAACTCAGACTCACTCACCTAATAGATAGCCTTTGCTCGCCTAGCGAGAGGCAAAACAGTAGGCCTCCTAAGCTAAGTGAGTTGGCTCACTTAGCCTCTGCAACTCTCTACCAAAAACCTCAAATACTCGCCCAGCTAGCTCCAAAATAGCAAGCTCCCCAAGCTAAGTGAGTTGGCTCGCTCAACCTCTAGAACTCACTATAAGGACTCCTCTAAACTCGCCCAACGAGCTCATTTTGCTCGCTCAACCTCATTGCATAATTTTGCAACACCAAAATTACATAATTGGCACTCCTAAAACACCCATGACCTATTCTAATAATTTTTACTAACTTATAACACTCATAGATTGAATTATAAACTATTATAGACTTGAACAAAAGTGTTAAACCCAACTTAAACTAGTTATCAACTATTTAACCACAAGATTTCACTTAAACATTTAAAATCTTCCATTTGAGACCAAAATTGAATTCTACAAGTTCTAGCTCATTTTTAAGTAACTTAGAAAATCTAACAAGTCAGAAATGCCTTACCAACCCCCTCTAAAATTACCATTTTGACACATAAATTATAATTCAAAATCTCACTAGTCCAAACCCCCAAAATGAATTTGAAAACCAACCAAAAATCAACCAAAAACACCACCAAAGTACTATTACCTCTTTCTAAAACTAATTTCAACTAATTAACAAATCTAACAAGTCAAAATTCACATTTAAACAGACTCTAAAATTAAATTTACTCTATTTAACCGTTAGCTCAAAAATTCACATACCAAAACCCCCTATATTGACCAAAAACACCTATTATTCTACTTAGTTCCATTCTCCTCCACTTTTAACCATATTAAACACAACCAAGACATCTCAACAACATCATTCATCATATAATTGGAATTTAACACAAAATCATTTAGCATGAATAATCATCATGTGATTCAATTCACTCATTCAACAACATTTCACAGTAACTAACATTTCAAGTATAACATTCAGATCTACAAACTACACACCCTAAATATTATCAATTTATACTTTATAATTTTTAAAAAAAAAAGAACTAGCTTCTCTTAGCTCAAAGAGAACAACTACAACTTTAAGAACGCCAAACAGTTGCTTAAATCTAAGGATCTCTAGGAACGCTTACAAATCACCAAATTGTGATCGAAGTGAGTCCTTAGGACCTCATATTAATAAAGAACCAGAAATAAAAGATCAATGACACATGCAAAGGGGTTTCTAAGCATGATTATGGACAGAAAACAAAAAAGAAAAAAGGGATAGAAACTTACTTGCTCTAAACCAGAAATTTATCGAATAGAAATGAAGGTTACTCTGTTGTGATCTACTTGGCATTTCCTGATCGTCAAACAAATTATTAAGAAGTTAGATTTCTTAGAGAGAAGGTAGAAAAACTCAAGGAAGGAGTTTTCGAGAAATGGTTTGTGTTTTAAGTAATAAGACGAGTTTAAGAAATTCTATTTATATTATTCAATTATTTTAAAACTATAATACTCAGTCTCATTGTTTTAAAATACTTATGAACTCTAATACTCTATTTTCTAGGTTCTTACATTTGCAAATAAAACTACAATATACTTATTTCGGTAGTGAGGTTGAGGTTATCTGTTCACTCAGTCCTGAATGTTTAAGTGTTTGTCTTTGTCACCTTTTGTCTCGAAATCTCGTTCGGTCAAGTTAGGAGGTTACCTGCAGAAGGTACTCCGATGCCAAAGTCAGTAAAGATATGTCAATATAAAATGTCATCACCTACCTTTATACCTCAAACCTATATTTATAGATTTGAGAATGAGCTTCGAATTACTGACAACTTAATCATGGCCCAATTGGTAATAATCGTGTTTTGTCATAAGTTAATCAGAATTAGGTATAATCATCTTGAAGGGTGATTGTTCAACCTACATATTGCAATCGTTCGGTCTCGAGATAATTACTATGGTTATGTTTACAAGTGGTAGGCTGTTTGGACCGTCTGGTCATGTGTTGACTAGACGATCATACCGTATAATACTTAAACTAAAAATATGCACTATTAGGATCATTTAAATCATCATACTTTATTAAGCTGGATTAAGTCAGTGAAATATGTTCTTTTTGTTAGATTATGAAAAACATATCAATAATTAATGAAAAATAAACACTTTCTCTATATAGCAATTCCTAATTTCCTTTAGAACAAAAAATGGAAGTGTAACTAAAGGGTTTAACATTGGGAATAATGTAAATCGATATATGATCTTCCCTTTTTAGACTATCTAAGGCTCAGGCTCCTCTTCATTTTTTTCTTCTAATGATAATGAAGAGAAAGAAACAAAAATCATGAACATACTCATACATATAAACATCACCCTACATGTAATATCTGTCAATTTTTTTTTAAGTTTTAATATATATATATATATATATATATATATATATATATATATATATATATATATATATATATGATCATGTCGTGAGAGGAGATGAGATGGTAAGTCAGAAGACATTTTAATTATGTATATAAATTCCTTAAAAAATAATTTATTTTGAATTTAAAACATGATATATATATATATATATATATATATTATATTATATTATAGATGTTTGAACCGATAAAAATTAATAAAAAGAATTGAAGAATGTTTGAAAAAAAATATGAGGTTATCAAAATATCTCCTTAATACACATAAAGTTATTAAGGTTAAAAAAGATCCATATATTTTTTATTTTCTACTTGTTAAAAATCATGCATTTATAAAAAAAAATTATTTAAATATATTTTTATATTTTTAAGCTTTTCACTCAATATAAAATCTGTTTTTATGTAACATTTTAATATATTTTAATTTTTAAACTTTAAGTTCTTTCAAGTTAAATAAGTTAACTTTTTTTTTAACATGACATATTAAAAGAAATTAAGTTATAAGTGATGCTCCCTGCACCTCACCTATTTCACCCTGCATCTTCCATTTTACACATTTGTCCTTCATTTATTAAAGTAAAAAAAAAAATTAATGATGAGTTAATGATTCCTTAACAACCAATAGTCCTCCTAACGACCAACAACCATAAATCTCTTCTGATTGTATAAACTCTAAATCTCCTCTGGTTGTACTATATGTACCCCCTTTCCCCTTCTCATTTTTTCACTTTCATCATAGTAGTATTTTCTTCACTTTTAGTGTTAAATTGTTTTCTGAGTTGAGAGTTGTGAGGTTATATAGTGGTGGTTGTGATCCGTGGTGGTGATGTTGTGGATATTGGAGGAGGAAGAAGGTGGTGACAGAGATTTCATCGAGGTTAGTTTAATATTTCAAGTAAACACCCTTAACCGACCTTGGAGTTGCGGTTAAGAGTGTCGTTGTTCGAACGCCGGTTGTATATAGCCGAACTTCGAATTTCGGCTACCCCCAACTGCACTTCGAACTTCGGTTTAGGGGGGTCACACTTCCAACTACGGTTGCACTGTGCAAACTTCATATTTAACCCAGGCCTACACATTTGACATGCTTGGTTATGATCATGTTATGTTCTCAAAAGCTCCAAAGATTATTTCAATCTCCCCCTTTATTTGCACATCACATTCTGAATCTTGACGTCTCATCTTTCTTGTTCGTTTATGCTGCCAGTGTTATTGTCATAGAATGAATGTACTCTTATGGCTTATAATGTGTTTGGCAACCAATTTGATTGGTGTTAAACAGAGGTTTTGAACATTCGAATGCCAAGATGTAAAAGCATGCGTATGTTAGATTAGCAATAAGTTGAGAGCAATAAGTTTCAAAACAGACACTTAAGCGTAACTATTCTTTTACCATTTTTTATCTTGGCTTCATATCCAAGACTCCTTTACCTAATGTCTATTGCATACCTCCTTTGTGAACCTTGAGTGTTGACATACCTATTCATATGGCTTTAATGTTTAGATGGCATGTTGTAGTCATGTTGGATTAGATATTACAAATACATTTCCACAGGGTTACTCATTTTGATTCTATTTCTTACTGGTAAATTTGAAGCAACTAAGCAAGACAATGTTCAACTACTTTTTTTTAAGTAGCGTTAGAAACAAAAATTCATTTACAAAAATTTGTTAGATTTTTAACTTACTAAAGTTATTTTAAGTGTTAATGTATATGTATGTTTTTTGGTTACTCATCTTCTTAACTGCATAAGTTTGTAACTTGATATAAGTAAGCTTGTGAGAGTTTAAACTACATGTTAATATAAACTATATGTTAACACGTATAACTTTGATTTTGTTATACGTGCTAATGAATTTTTATTTAGTTTAATTTTTTTATTTAGTATTTAGTTTATAATATTTAATGTTATATTGTATTTATTATGTACATTTTTATGTGTGTTAATTTTTAAACTTTTAATTTAATTTAAAATATTTTATTTTATTTTTGATGTTGTAGTTAATAATTTAAGTGTTTTTTTAAGTAATAGTTAATATTTTGTTATGAAATTTTTTTCTTTGTTTTAATTTTTCAATGTTTTATACAACTTAATGATTTGAAGTTATATTTAATTTAAAATAAGTTTAATTTTTTTATTTAGTATTTAGTTTAGAATATTTTTTGTTATTTTTTATTTATTGTTTACATTTTTTTTATGTATTAATTTTTTATAATTTTGATTTAATTTATAAGATGTTTATATTTGGTAATTTTTTTCATTTTAAAAGTTTTTATTAATTTTTTATTTTTTATTTGTTATTTGTTAAATTTTAATATTGTAATATTTATTGTAGGTCGTATTTAATTATATAAGATGGATAACTATTCATTTCTCGATTGTCAAATAAATTCTGATTTTATGTCGGAATTTTCTTCTTTTCTAAATGAAGTCGGTGAGGGTGATTACACAAATAAGTTTTTCACTAATCAAATCTTCACATCATGTGCCAATTTAATTGAATGGGTTCGAAAGATTGCATTTGACCTTGGATTTGTTATCGTCATTATAAGATCTGACACAACAACTGGTGAAACTAAAAGAAAAACATTTATTTAGGTTGTGAAAGGAGTGGGAAGTATAGGAAGTATAAGCCAGATGTTCAGCCTAGTGTATTTGGCACAAGAAAATGTGAGTGTCCGTTTAGGTTGAGGAGTAAACCTAAAGGACACGGTTGTGTGTTATGTGCGGCTATCACAAACATGAATTAGCAAAGACTTTGGTTGGTCATTCTTTCAAGGGAAGGTTAAATGTTGCTGAACTGTCAATTCTTGTGGACATGACTAATAGTCGAGTAAAGTCGTCAAATATTCTTTTAACTCTCAAAGAAAATAATGAAGATGACCTGACCACAATAAAGCAAATATATAATGCGAGGTACACTTACAAACGATCTTTGAGAGGGTCGAGAACTGAAATGTAGCAATTGATGATGTTGTTATATAGAGACAAATACATCCAGAGAAGTAGATGTTTGGACGATTCTGACGTGGTAAGTGACCTGTTTTGGACACATCCTAATTCAATGCACTTGGTGAATTCATTTAATATTGTCTTCTTAATGGATACGACGTACAAGACGAACAAATATCGTCTTTCGTTGCTTGAGATTGTTGGAGTCACATCAAATGGTTTAACATTCACAACCGCCTTTGCATTGCTTTTAAGTGAACGCCAAAATAATTTCACTTGGGCATTGGAAAGGTTCAAAGGATCATTATTGACATCAGAGGACGGTCCACGCATTGTTGTCACTAACAAAGACCTTGCTTTGATAAATGCCATTAGCAATGTCTTTCCTGAGACGTATTAGATGTTTTGTACATTCCATATTATGAAAAGTGTTAAAGCGAAATGCAAGATGTTAGTGAAGCTAGCATCTCCTAGATGCTCATAAGTATGTCCCAGTATTGCTGCTCCCCAAGCATATCTTCCAAAGGCATTCAAGTCTCGGAAGAAAAGGAGGTCCGAGACTCGAATCAGAGTGTCACTCTTATTCGTAAAAATTGTGCATCTAAGCATATGCAACAAGTAGGCCCGAGCATCGCACTCCCAAAGCTCTTGCTCAATGCACTCTTAGTAGACCTCCTAAAGCCAGCTTAGCCTAACTTTTGGACCGCGTGACTATTTCATCTCAGCTGAAGCTTTGGCGCGGTCCACGCCAGACAACTCCATAATATAAGATCGAGCTTCATCATACTGTAACTCCTCGACCTCACAAAATTGACCCATGATGGGTAGGTGGAGCAAATTTAGAATGTCATTTAATGTGACGCTCATCTCACCTACCGGGAGGTGGAAAGTATTCATCTCCAAGTGTCACATCTCCGAAAGGGCAACAATGAATCCATGATCGTCATACTCGTATGATAGGTTCACTAAGGAACCTAACCCCGACATGGAGATATAAGGCTCAATAGCCTCATGGTACATTCCAAAATGTTTCATTTTTTTCCCATTGGAGATCACCTTGATCTCCCTTCAATCCTACATAAAAACAAAAAGTTATATAACAAAAATAAATTAACAATTAATGAACAATTAACATTTAGGTTGATGACTAACCCGACCTTGCCATATGGCAAATGCAACGTGCTGGGTATAATGGGTAAGTAAGGAGGTGTCACGTGGACCTCCTTGGAATCCACCATCTTCATCTTCATGTTCTTCCTCACTAGAGTCATCTTGTTGCTGAACATCCTCTTGCTCAACATAATCATCCTCATCTTATCCCTGTTGTATAAACTCGTCCTGCTCCTCATGCTCATGCTCATGAATGGCGTTGACACGATATTTTTCTACACGTCTTCTACGAGTAGATGTCGTAGGTCATCTCCTTTCATCATGTACTGAAAATGAAGACTCACCACGAGAAGATGATGCCCCTCTAGTTCTATCCATTTCTATTAACAAATTATATGCAAAATAAATTATATTATATATATGGTTTATATAACAAACAAATACAAAAAGAAAAACATATAATTACATAATAATAAATATTGAAACAAATAATAATTAATAAAAAATTACATAGTAATAATATTTAGTTAATAAATAATACTTATAAATAACTACAAATTATAACAACAACATTAAAAATTAAAAAATAAATTAATAAACAAAATAATAAGTGAAAAAATAAATTTACGCATAATAAATATCATTTAAATAAATAAATAATATCAAAAACATTACATAATACCAAACAAATATAAATTTCAAATTAGTTACATTATAAATAATATTTAAATAAATATCAAATATAATAAAAATTAAAAATTAAAAATTAAAAAAATGTTAACCGTTCAATAAAAAAAGTTTAAAAAAATCACAAAAACACAACAAATTAAATTTAAATTAATAAACGAATAAAAAAAATATACAACAAATAATTAAATAATAATTCATATTTCAAAATTAAGAAAAATTAATTATAATAAAAATAAAATTTAAATAAATATGAAATACAAAAATAAAATACAAATTACAAAATATTAACCGCAAAATATTTAATATTTAAATAAACTAATAAAAATTATAAAAAGCAAAACAAATTCAAAACAATTAAATACAATAAACCTAGAAAGGAAAAACTTGACCGTACATCGAGCTGCAGCGCGGTATGAACCGCACTTCCAACTGCGATTAGATCGCATTTTAAATTGTAGTCGCACTTCCAAGTGCGGAGAACTATGCAACCTCTCCTCTAACTCCTGCGTGCTCTCAACTAGTGCAGTTAAGGCATCCACCTTCGTCCCATCAGTCCAGAAATGTAACCCATCCAGCCCGCAAATCCCAACACATACAAACTACACAAAAATTTCATACAAGCTTAATGAAAGAACAGGAGAGAGCAACTAACCTGGACGCCCAAGTTAAGAAGAACCACAACCGCAAGGCACTCACCACGATACTACCACGACAGCCACTAACGAGAGTTCTGTGCGCAACAACAAGTAAAGTGATGGAGGAGGGAAGGCAAAACTAAAGTCGAGGAGAGGATGGGAGGAGGACTGCGCGCTAGATCAGGGAAGAAAGAGAAGAAAAGGGTGTAGGGTTTCAGTGAAATGCGGTAGAGGGGGTGGGTAATTGCTTTTAAGTATTGAATGTTGAATGGGTCAATTAAAAACAAAAGCAGTCAAAATATTCTCTAGACACAGTTGGAATAATAAAAATATAAGAAGGTGTAGGATGAGACTGGGTGAGGTGCAGGAAGAAACACTCTTAAGTTATTTAACCTAAAAGTATTATATTTATTTACTTTTAAATTTTAAAAAATAAAGTGTAGAATTTCACATAGAAACATATTCTAATTTTGTGTTAAAATTTAAAAATTAAAATTTATTTAATTTTATAAAAATAATTTATACGTGAATTTAGACATGATAACTGATACTACACATGCAATTATAATTTTTAAAAAATTAATTGAACAAATGTGAAAAAATATATGCGAAAAATAGTTTTGAAATTAAACAATTTAACCAGGCAAACCTTAACTAATATTTATTTATTTCGTATACTATTAGGTGTAATTTTATAAGTGAACTCTTCCAATACCTGAATAATGAATGATGTATTGACTCTATTTTTTAAGCATTTTATTAATGTTTTTCTTTTTTTTTATCACATCATATTACTTTTACGGTTGAAATTATTATACTATTTTATTCATGCTCCCTTATAATTTTATCCTATTAAATAAGTTTTGTTTTTCAATTATTTATTTTTCATCTAGAAGGCATAGATTCGAAAATTGTTTAAGGAAATCAATTCCAGCACCGACCAATTTGTTAATGTATTTTAGTTTAACTTGTTATGTTCATGATGACGTTATTGTGAGTGATTGAAACATCATCTATCTTCACTATTTTTATTCTTTACCTTAAAAGTTGAAAATCTAATTAATTGAAAAACTACGAAAATAGAATAGAACTTCTTAGCAAGAGGAATTTTCCATCTATTATATTATTATTATTAAATAAATTTTAAACAAGCCATCATGCTTTTTAATGCACATTTTTCTAATATAATTTATAAAATTGATTAATTTTTTTAAAAAATTATAAAATTGGACCAGTTCTTTGTGTAACGAATATTACTTACGATATATTTTAATTCTTAATAAGCTTTGATCAGAGAATATGGTTATTTCTTGTAGTATGCTATTATCCTAAATACTCTTATTGTAATATATGAAAAAAAATAAAGTAATAAAGTAGTTTTGAGACTTTGGGTTTTTGTTTGAAAATTAATATTTTTTATTGTATATTTTGTTAGAACATTGTTATGTTATTTTTGTTTTATATTTTTGCCTAGGGATAAAAGGGTTTTTTATTTTTATTTAATTGGTGTAGAAATTAATTAAGGGATGATTTTGTGCTTAGAAACCTAAGAAACTCTAAATCAAAGAGAGAAAACAAAGGAAGATGGGAAATTGGGGTTTTGGGAGAAGAGAGAGAGTGACGGAAAATTCTTAGTATAAAGAAAGATTGGTGGTGTTTTAGGGTTGTAGATAAAGCCTTATAATTGGTCAAGGTATGGGGAAGCTTACCTTTGTTTGTTTATGGTTGTATGTTATATCCGTTCTTGATTGATAATTCTTGTTTTGATACATGTATATATAATTATGATTATTTGTGCTTATTCTTGGGTAAGAGTTTGTGTATGAATGGGCATAGATATAGAGTTTATGTAATATTGGTGATGATTTTTCCCTATGAATGTATTATATAAGTTTTGTTGGGTTATCCCGACAAAGTTTTTGATGCTAAAGGAGAACAAAGTTACAATGCTTGGGGGTTTCATGCAAATATATGTTGTAAGTGTTGGGTTATTGGGCTCCCTTCCTACGTGGCGAATAGGTCAAATAATGTGGACCATTATGTTTCACTTTGTTTTAGTGGAGATGAGTAAGATTAGTAGGGCACATTAGAGTCATTTGAAGAGAGGAAAAAGCCAAGTGAGAGAGAAAGGAAGAGAAAAAGTCATTCCTGCATAACATAAAACTTACACTGGTATTTTTGTCGTTGTGTAGTCGTTCACTATTGGATCGGGTTGATTTTTGGAAAGTGGGTTCTAGATGTATGGTTCTTCATTATGACCGTTCGAATCGTCAATCGTAGGTCTAGTTTGGGAGAAAACAGTCTCGCATCAGCAGCTCTGTTTTGAAGAATTTCATAAATCTGCACTGTTATGTTTTCGTTGTTGTAAAGTCGTTCACCGTTGGATCGAGCTAATTTTTGAACAGTGGGTTCCAAACATATGGTTATTCATTCTGACCGTTTGGATAGTCAATCGGAGGTCTGGTTTGAAAGTAAACAACCTCGCATCAACAACTTTGTTTTGGAAAATTTTCATCTTCTTGCTTCTCATTTGTAAATATTATGCTTAGTTAGTTTGGCTTATTGAAAACCCTATTTTGTGCTTTTATCGGAGACTCTTTTGCATCCTATTATTGGGGGTATAATATGTCAATGATTGGATCTGGATGATTCAAGTGATGTATTATATGTGTTTGAGTATGTTTACGTGGGTATGTGATGCTTGAATGCATGTATGATGTGTTAACTATGTTTCCACGTGATGTAGGGTTGATGTATGTATGTTTGAATGCTTGAATCATGTACATGATGTGTTTCTATTCGACAATAATCGATTATCATTAGTTATAATCAATTATTTGCGCGTTGGTTTTTAGTGTGGTTTCGAGAATAATCGATTATCTGGGATGATAATCTATTATCTCTTCCTGCGTAATGTTTCTGGGTAAATTTCACTAAGATAATATATTATCAAGATAATCGATTATCACAGTGCATTTTGATGAAAATTGGCGAATTTGAGGAATAATGGACGTGAATCAAGCTTGAGGAGCTATGGAGCATGATGATAATAAGAGATTGAGGTTAATGGTTATGTTTAAGGTCATTTTGACTTGTGGTTGAGAGTGAAGAACGAGTGAGTGATGGAAGACGCATGAAAGTGAGTGTTGGGATGTACCTGAGTATGTGACTGATGAGCATGAAAGTGGAGGATAAGTCTACTTGTAGTACCTCGTAAATCTTGGTTCTATCTGCGGATATGTGCTTCCTTTTGCCTTGTGTGCATTAAAAGGAGATGATCGGTAGAGAAGGCTACATATGTCTCGTAGGAGAGGCTACAGGTGGGTTGTAGGAGCGACTACAGTCGATGAGGTAGAGTATATGTGTGAGATGAACTCTTTCCACTATGGTATTATGGTATAATGATGCTCATGGTATTGTTCATGACTGTGATAGTCATAATGGTGGTGTATCTATGATGATGATCATGGTACTTGAGATGCTCCAGATTATGTTATGTTGATAGTGATGTTACTATAATGGTTGTAGTAAGTAGTTAGCATGAGTGCTAATGAGTAGATAAACCAAGTGTCTATAGTGATGACATCTAGGGTTAGAGATCAATGATCGATGATCGAAGTTCAAGGATCGGGGGTCGATGATCGAGTAATTTAGTATGATTGAATTGTTTATGTTAGAGGAGTAGGAATCCTATTGTTATTACTACTATGGGGTGTTTGATTATGGTTGATATTATCAAAAGATATGTATCTTGTTGTGTGTTTGATTATGATTGGTATAATAAGAAGATATGTATCTTGTTGTGTGTTTGATTATAATTGATATAATTAGTATATATGTACCTTATTGTTATGATTGTTTCATCATTAGCTTATCCTATACATATTTGTGTTTGTGAATGAAATTATTAGCTATGATTATATAATGTATTATACATGAACAAATAATGTTACATATTTTTTAGATGCGTGATTGATGTGGAATAACTTGAGATTCATTTAAAGTTATTTTTATTTAATTAAATAAGATTTTATTTAAATACGTTTTCTATGATAAATTTTGAATTTTTCAATTTTTAATAATTAGTTACATCTGAAAAATCAAGGTATTATATTTCACTTTATATTTATCTTAAAATCATAAAATCATGTAATGTTACTGTAACGAACATTGAGTCATAATTTGTTTTTTTTTTAATAAACGTTAACTAATAATAAAAGAATGTATTAGTGCTGAATTCATATTTTTTAACAATATTTTAAAATATTAAAAATGCTAGAACTACATCTTTTCAAATACATTTTTTATTATTCAACAAAATTTACTAAAAATCATATAAGAGGGTCAAAATGTAGACGCGATATCACTTGTATAACAATTAGTGTCGATTTTCAGTCAAATTTAAAGTTTTTTCTCGTAACTGCGTAATAAAAGATTATATTAAATGCTAACCTAATATCTTAGATGAAATTATACGATAATCAAATCTAGTATTATATTGCACATTCCCACATAGTTTTGCTTTTTAACAAAGGAATAATAATTTGACACACATCAAATTTCTACGTTTATTTAACATTCTTTCTTTTATTTTTAATTCCTTTTTCTAAATTTAAAATTATACAATTTTTTTTTATTATTTTATCTTTGTATTTAACGTCAAACAAATATAAAAAGTGTGTTATCTAATTATTATTTTTATTAAAAAGAATAATGGTATGATAATATATTTTTATATTTATTTGATATAAAATATAAAGATAAAATATTATGAAAAAAGTAAATTTTTATATTTTTCTTTTGAAAAAGAGAGTAAAAAAATCAGAAAAGATGATGTAAAATAAATGTAAAAAATTGATGTTTCTCAAAATTATCATTTTTCTTTTAATAAACTTGAGAAAACACGAGATGTAATCGTAAGCGCTGTGTTAATGAATGTAACAGAGTGTGCAAGAAAGAATGTGTAAAATCTTGTGAAAAAAATGAAGAATTTTTGGAGTGACTCTTCGCTTCACTTTCTCTGTTCCTTAAAAGCAACCCAATTAATTCAGTTTCTTCTGTTTCAACTCAAAACAAACAAACAAATCCAAAACATGTTTCTCATTTGACTTTGTCATTCTCACGCTCCCTTCAGTTCCACGGTTACATGGTTAGCAACATTTCTTTCTTTAGTTCGTTCTTCTTCGTTTTCTTCACTCCCTTCAGTTTTAACAAAGCCAATGGAACAGTGCAGTTTCCTTGACATTATACTTTCTAACGAATCTTTCTTCTTTTACTTTGGTTCTTTAGTTTTATACCAATGGAACAGTGTGGTTTTCGTAGCCTTATTGTTTTGTCTGGCTCAAAGTTTTACTTTTTTACTACTGATTTGAAGAAACACGAACATGGAGTTTTATTTACTTCTTCTCACTTTCTCTCTCTGATGTTGTGACAGTGTTATACAAAACTTGTTGGTGTAGAG
Source organism: Vigna angularis (assembly GCF_016808095.1). Lineage (NCBI taxonomy): Eukaryota > Viridiplantae > Streptophyta > Magnoliopsida > Fabales > Fabaceae > Vigna > Vigna angularis. The sequence goes on from NC_068979.1 coordinate 19,375,708, forward strand.
TTCTCACTCGTTACTTGGTTCTCAAGACATGGTATTTTCATGTACCCTCCTGAAGTTGACCATTCACTACTCATTCTATATCATACCCATGCAAGCTTTTCTTAACATCCGATGATTTAGTTGTTTTTCTGCCACTAACCTTGGATTTTTGAACGCTTGCTGGTTGGGTATTAATGACAAGTTTGGTAGTTAGAATATTGACTAATCTTTTAACACTCGTTCCTTTGTTATGGTTTTTTGTTTTTGGTTGAACAATTTTTTTAGGACTCAGAAGGCAGTAGCTCTTCCAATCACCATATTGATTGGAACACTGATGACGAGATTGAGGTGTGGCGGTAAATCCTGCATCCAATTACCTCAAAATGGCTTTCATCACACTAAAGTTCTTAACATATGCTTGTAAATGACACAGAAGGGCAAAAGGGCTTTTCTGGTTTAATCTTATGTATGATGGTTAACTCCACACAGCATGTGTATAACCCTTTTGTTTTTTTGATAGGGGCTACCCTTTGTTTGAAAAGAATGTCCCATGGGCAGTAAGAATGATTTGACACTTACCGAGAGAAAAAGGAAATTTTTTTAATATGATAGAAGTAGTGATAGAAAGAAACATAAGTGCTAATGAAATGTTTGGAGTATAAAAGTTTCCCACTAATCATTACTCAATTATCTGGGAGGAAACAGAGAGGCAAAAAGTTTTTTTTTTTAAAAAAAAAACTCATCTTTTTCTGTCCTTTTTATCTCTGTTTTCTTCTGAATCAAACAAAAGAAATGCATTGTTGTTTATGTTTGAGAAAGTTTGAATCTTGTATTCCTTTTTCTAACGTTGAAGTATTCTGTGTTCTGTTTAGGAGAGTTCTGCAAGTGACTCGAGTGCTAGACATGCCAAGATGATTCATCATTTTATGGGCATGGGATTTTCGAGAGGGACAGTAATCGATGCTATTAATGAAAATGGTTGTTTTTCTTGTTTAATGTATTCACTAAATATTCTACTTTACAACCACTAGTACAGTACTAATGTTCTTTAATGATAAGCTTTTGTTTTGTCCATGGCAGGAGGAGATAACGAGGAAGAAATTATGGAAACTCTTCTTGCACTTACTGCTGTGAGTATAGTGATAATCTGCGGACCATCAAATTGTTTTATCACACTACACATAAGAAGCGTATTAGAAAGTAAAATGATCAAAGAAAAGATGCTTTCAGGCGAGTGAGTTAGTGAAATAGTACTAGACTTGGGAAAGATTGGAGAATTAATGGTTTTTGATTCTCATTAACTTACAAGTTTACTCTGAAGTGCTTTTTACAGCAAAGTTTTTATCATTCTCATTACTTCTACTTTTAAGGCAGAGTTTTACTCTGTTCAAACCCCTTAATATCATTATATATTGAATACTTATTCATGCATACGTGTTAGTTATCTGACTTCTAGGAAGCATTTTACTCACATTGTGTATATAGATTCCATTTAACTGTTTCCATTTTCGCAGGAAAAACCCTCATCAGAAGAGAACGATGAGATATTGTCCATACTCGTCGATATGGGATTCACTTTTGAGGAAGCTTGCACAGCTATAGACAAATGTGGTGTGTTTATTGTGTAATTGTTACTCTTATATATGTCATCAACACTTTTTAAGTTTCTTTTTTGTTTTTCTTTCGTCTCTCCAGTATCAGCAGCATGAAATGGTTCTTAAATATTTTATTTCTGAGCAACATTTGTCAGGTCCTAAAGCTGAGATCGGTGATCTGGCAGATTTCATCAGTGCTTCTCAGTTAGAAGATGAAATTGACTCGCTTCAAGATCTGCCTAAAAATAAACATGTTGCATCTGTTGATACACAAACAGAGGTGGTGAGGTTTATAATCCTATGAAATTACTTCTGCTTGTAATTAAAATATCAGTAAAGCAAGTAGTTTTTTTATCAAATTATGTTATATCTTCTGCTCTTCCATTCAGCGAAGGGATTATCTTCATACATGTAAGAAAGTAAAACTCCAGGACAATAAAGGGAAATACAGAATGAGCTGGCCAAAAGAGAAGGCAGCATCAGCAGTTGATATGGGAATGATAGTTCATCACCCAGGCCCAATGACAGGATTTGGTGTACACAATGAAGCCAGTAAAGTAATTTCAAGAGAGCTACCAAGTGAAGTAGCAGGTAAACCATACTTCTATTTTGAAAACGTGGCAATTGCTCCTAAAGGAGTTTGGAATAATATATCACGTTTTCTCTATGAGATTGAGCCAGAATTTGTTGATTCCAAATACTTCTGTGCTGCAATGAGGAAAAGAGGATATATCCATAATCTTCCCATCCAAAACCGCTTCCCTCTGCTTCCTATCCCACCACTAACTATACGAGAGGCCTTCCCTTCTACTCAAAAGTGGTGGCCTTCCTGGGACAAAAGAACAAAGCTCAATTGTCTTCTAACTGGCATAGCTCCTGGCACAGTTACAGATAGAATAAGGAAAACCCTCGAACAATTTGATGATGAACCTCCACAAAATGTCCAAGAAAATGTACTTCTACAGATTAAAAAGTGGAACTTGGTGTGGGTTGGGAAAAACAAATTGGCACCTCTTGAACCTGATGAATATGAAATGTTGCTGGGATTCCCAAAGGATCACACCAGAGGTGGTGGAGTCACTCGGACAGAGAGATACCGGGCACTTGGCAATGCCTTTCAGGTTGTCATGCTATTGAGTTTTGAACTGCGTGTACTTTAAGTGTTTGTGTATCATTAGAAGAGTTTACAGTGATGATATTATAACTAAATGAAAAAGAAAAAAAAATCAAACTTCTTTCTGTTATAGGACAACTCGGTTAAATGATGATTTTAAAAGGTTGTGATCAAATTAGGTTGCATTATATATTTTCTGGTAGGTGTAATAGCTTGATTAGAGACTTGATTATATGCCATAAAAACGTGTTAGAATGTGCTAAAAAGAGCATATTTTGACAAAATATGCGAAGGGACTAATTGAAATAAGTTAAAAAGAAGTTACAAGAGTAATGGGTTATAAATAAGCTCAAACAAGCTTTCCATAAGCTCTTCAAAGACCCTCTTAGTTTCTTTGGAAAAGCTCTAACTGCAAGTGAATGGAATTGATTTCAGGTTGATACAGTTGCCTACCATCTTTCAGTGTTGAAGGATCGTTTTCCAAATGGCATTAATGTGCTGTCTCTCTTTTCTGGCATTGGAGGTGCTGAGGTTGCTCTGCATCGACTTGGAATAATGCTTAAAAATGTGGTATCTGTGGAAATAGCTGAAGTGAACAGAAACATCATTCGCTGTTGGTGGGAGCAGACCAATCAAAAGGGAAACCTAATTGAGGTCGAAGATGTACAGAATGTCTCTTCAAATCAGCTGAGCCAGTGGATAACCAAGTTTGGTGGATTTGACCTCATCATTGGTGGGAGCCCCTGCAACAACTTTTCGGGCAGTAACAGAGTTAGCAGACATGGGCTAGAGGGAGAGCACTCCTCACTCTTTTACGAATACTACAGGATTCTTGAGGCAGTAATGGAAATGCAGAAAAATAACCCTCAGTGAAACAACAAAGTGCAATGGGGGATTTTGTTATTTCTCACTATTGTACGTAAATCAAAATTTTAAGGTGTAACTGAAAATGAAGTACACAGTATGAGGAAAATCCAATATACTCCCCAAAAAAATGCAATTTTGTCGTTCTCTTTGCTCGTTATACTTATGTTCTTTAGGTCTTACCAGGTTTTACTTACAACTATGTCGCCACTGAGATTATTTTTAAGAAAGAAAAAGGAAAGGAAAGGCTTAAACCGAGTGTTTCATATGCGCGAACTGATGTGCACAGAAGTAGCGATTAATAACTGTTAGATGTTAAAATTTGTATGCAAAAGACACAAAGAGATATTTTCTCCTAGTCTTTTCTATTTCTCACATGGTATCTAGAGCATAGGATTAGTTCCAGCCAATTCCATGGTCTCCGGCACACATCATCGTCGTTGTCGCCGTCGTCGCTGTCACCGCCGCAATCGCCGCCGCAACCGCTGCCGCCGCCGTCGCCGGAGTTCCAGAATCGACCGACGACCACACCATCGGAATCGTCTCGGCCGGGCGACCACCGTGGTACAAAGATCGCGGCGAACAGACCACCCACGCGTCGTCGCAACAGTCGTTGGCGCTGCCGCTTCCCGCCGCGCGTGCCGGCGCGTCGCCAAAGAGTTCCGTCGCCGATCAGAACCGCCGTGATCGCCTCCTTGTCCTCTTTCTGGATCTGTGGTCGTTGCGTCAATCGGAGCACTTTGGATTTTTAAGGTTTCTCCTTCTCCATGGCATCTTCCTCGTCTACAAACACTTCTGTTGGTGGCTCATCTTCTGATCCCTCAATATACACCAATTATGTGAATGTACACTTGTCCATTGACAAGTTAGATGGCACAAATCATGCAATATAGGCGTCCGACATCAAACTTTGGTTGAAGAGTCAGGGGTACTTAGATCACCTTACTCAAAATGTGACTACTGCTACCACAGATGACACTTCCCGCTGGATGAAAATTGATGCTCAGTTATACATTGTTATAAAGTCCACCATTCACTCCTCACTGAAACAAATGTTTCGATCATATGAAACATGTTCAGAAGTATGGGCACAAGCGAAGTTGTTATACACAAATGACACTCAGCGCCTTTATGGTGTTTGTCAAGACCTATTAACTATTATTGGTCCGCGCAATCATGGTCCCATGGCAGAATATTTGGGTAAAATTCACGCCCTTCTTCATGATTTTAATGATATATTACCTCCTGCTTCCACTCCTGCTGAAGAACTGGAACAACGATCAAAGTTCTTCATGTTGTTGACATTATACGAACTCTCTGATGATGTCTCTCATGTCCGTGATCAGATTTTGGGTTCTCCTGTCATACCCAACTTTACTTCTACTTGTTCTGCTCTTTTGCGTATACCGAGCAAACCAGTCACTGAGACATCTCCTCATATTGATGATTCCTCAGTTATGGCTATCCAACGTAATGATCGAAGTCGATCTCGCAAGCCAAGTAAAGGACGTCCAAAATGTGACCACTGTGGCAAGTTAGGCCACAAAATTGATCGATGTTACGCTTCATGGGCGTCCTCCTCGACCTGTAGCAATGACTAATTCTGATCCATCTCCCCGATCATCGTCTGCAGACCATCCTACTTCATCTAATACCGTAGAAAAACCCGCAATCTTTAACGAATTTCTCAGATGGTATGAGGATCGTCAGCACTCTAGTTCCACTACATCTGCATCTGTTGCACGTACATGTACACCTTTTGTTGGTCTAACTCATTTTCACTCCCTCGGACCTTGGGTCCTTGACTCAGGTGCCACCGGTCATATCACTGGTAACAAGTCCTTGTTACTTCCTTGTCATGTCCGGATAATTTACCTTCGGTAACAATGGCTGATAGGTCTAGAGTCTCATCTCATGGTGTTGGTACTGTTGATATTTTTCCGTCCATATCCATTGATCATGTACTTTATGTTCCTGGGTCTCCCTTCAACTTATTGTCCATAAGTCGTCTAACTCGTATCCTTAATTGTGTTATTTCATTTATTAAAGATTCTGTTTGGTTGCAGGACCGGAGTTCGAAACACATGATTGGCACAGGATGTGAGTCTCATGGCCTATACCATCTCCGCCCTTCTCCACATGTTGGCGTAATCATGGAGTCACCATCCCTTCTTCATGCTCAGTTAGGTCATCCTAGTCTTGCCAAACTACAACAACTTGTCCCGAGGTTGTCAAAATTATCAAGTTTGTCGTGTGAGTCTTGTCAGTTAGGAAAGCATACTCGTAGTTTCTTTCCTCGTAGTGTCTCACAACGGGCGTCGTCCCCCTTTTCATTGGTTCATTCTGACATTTGGGGACCTAGTCGTGTTAAGTCCACTTTAGGTTTTCAGTATTTTGTTACTTATATTGATGACTATTCCAGATGTACTTGGTTGTTTTTAATGAAGAATCGTTCTGAGTTGTTTCCTATTTTCCAATCATTTTTCAATGAAATAAAAACACAGTTTGGGGTTTCTATTCGAAATTTACGCAGTGATAACGGCCGTGAATACCTTTATCAACCGTTTAAACATTTTATGGCTTCTCATGGCATTCTTCACCAAACCTCATGTGCTTATACCCCTCAACAAAATGGGGTGGCTAAGCGCAAGAATAGACACCTTATTGAAACAATCCGTACTCTTCTAATTCATGGTCAAGTACCCTTACGTTTTTGGGGTGATGCAGTTCTCACGGCATGTTATCTTATAAACCGCATGCCATCTTCCGTCCTAGATAACAAAATCTCTCATTCTATCTTATTTCCTCAAGACCCTCTACATTCATTACCTCTTAGAGTTTTTGGGTCTACATGTTTTGTTCATGATTTTAGTCTTGGTCTTGATAAGTTATCTCCTAGGTCTCACAAATGTGTCTTCTTAGGATTTCCACAGTCACAAAAGGGCTATAAGTGTTTTTTCCCTTCCCTCAATCGTCATTTTATCTTTGCTGATGGCACTTTTGATGAATCTTCTTTTTACTTTTCACATCTATCTTCTAGTTTTGTACCTCCACCTTCTACTGTTGATATTTCTATTTTCTGTGATCCTCCTGGTGATGCTCCACCCATTTTGTCTCCTCCTTCGTTAGACTCTCATTCACCACAGGATCGTCCTTCACCACCACCCCTTCAGGTTTATAGTCGTCGCAATTGTCTCCCTCATGACTCACTTCCAGTGCCGCCTCCTGTGTCTCCTCCGGCTCCAGCAAATGAGTCTGATCTGCCTATTGCCCTCCGTAAAGGTATACGCTCTACCCGTAACCCTTCTCCCCATTATATTGTTCTTAGTTACCACAGATTATCTCCATTTTTTTATACATGTCTCTCCTCCATTTCTTCTGTGTCAATTCCCAAGTCTGTAGGTGATGCCTTAACTCATCCTGGCTGGCGTCAAGCTATGTTGGATGAATTAAGTGCTTTACAGAAAAGTGGAACTTGGGAGCTTGTCCAATTACCATCTAGAAGGCCCTGATGGAACTATTGATCGTCTGAAAGCTTGACTGGTTGCCAAAGGCTACACACAGATTTTTGGTTTGGATTATGGTGATACTTTTTCTCCAGTGGCAAAAATGACCTTTGTTCGCCTATTCATTGCCATGGCTGCTCTTCACTAATGGCCTCTTCACCAACTTGATGTCAAAAATGCTTTCCTTAATGGTGATTTGCATGAAGAAATTTATATGGAGCAACCGCCTGGCTTTGTTGCTCAGGAGGAGTCATCTGAATTGGTATGTCGTCTTCGCAAATCCTTATATGGCCTAAAACAGTCTCCTCGGGCCTGGTTTGGTAAATTCAGCTGTGCTGTTCAACAATTTGGTATGTCTCGCAGTGAAGCGGATCATTCAGTGTTCTATCGCCACTCAAGTGCTAGATGTATCTACTTAATAGTGTATGTCGATGATATTGTTCTCACAGGAAGCGACTATCTTGGCATCTATCAGATGAAACAACACCTTTGTCATCATTTTCAAACCAAAGATCTTGGCAAACTCCGGTATTTTTTGGGTATTGAAGTAGCACAATCCAACACCGGTATTGTCATATCTCAGAGGAAGTATGCGTTAGACATCTTGGAGGAAACAGGGTTAATGAACTCTAAATCTGTTGAGACACCTACGGATCCTAACATCAAACTCCTACCAAATCAGGGGGAGCCTTTCTCAGATCCTGAACGGTACAGAAGATTAGTTGGTAAATTAAACTATCTTACTGTTACACGTCCTGACATTTCCTTCGCAGTTAGCGTGGTGAGTCAATTCCTAAACTCCCCATGTGAAGACCATTGGGATGCAGTTGTTCACATACTGAAGTATATTAAAGGATCACCTGGAAAAGGTTTGCTATATAGTCCTAACAATGATACAAAAATCGTTTGCTATTCAGATGCTGATTGGGCTGGTTCCCCTTCTGATAGGAGGTCTACTTCTGGATATTGTGTCTCTATTGGTGGCAACCTGATATCTTGGAAAAGTAAGAAGCAAAGTGTTATGGCAAGGTCCAGCGCAGAAGCAGAATATAGAGCTATGGCATCAGCTACTTGCAAGCTTGTGTGGCTTAAACAATTACTTAGTGAATTGAAATTTGGAGATGTCACTCACATGACACTTATACTTGATAATCAAGCTGCTCTCCATATTAGCTCTAACCCTGTCTTCCATGAGAGAACCAAACACATTGAAGTTGATTGTCATTTTATTCGAGAAAAAATCATATCCGGAGATATCAAGACTGAGTTCGTTAACTCAAGCAACCAGTTGGCAGACATATTCACTAAGTCCTTACGAGGACCTAGAATTGATTACCTTTGTAACAAGCTTGGAACATATGATTTATATGCTCCAGCTTGAGGGGAAGTGTTAGATGTTAAAATGTGTGTTTCTGTTAATTGGGCTCAGCCCATTCTGTATTAAGAGCATTGACCCATATCTTACATTATAAATAAACTACCCTATGTGTATGCAAAAGACACAAGGGATATTTTCTCCCAATCTTCTCTATTTCTCACAATAACTAACATGCTAACAATGTTCATAATATTCCTAATTCCCTTTTAAGGATATTATTCTACTAAAAAATTGTAATTTGACCCATGAAGGATTTTTGTAAGGTTTATGTTAAAAAATAAACTTTAAATCTAACATAATTTTATTTGAAATTGATTTGTAAAATAAAATGTACACTCACCTATATATTACGAAAACGCTCTATCTCTTGTCGACCTTTCAATCACAAGTAGACAGAAGAACAATATAAGTTGGTGGTAATACGGTCAACAGTCAGAAATAGGTTGGAGACAGTTTATCCAAATAACTTAGAAACAAAGCTAAACCTATTTTGTGAGTATATGGAATAGAAATAGGTACTTAAGATACAAATTCCATTTCATAATTTTATAGGCATCATTAAATTCCCAAAACTATCCGTTATTAACCATAGTAATGTAAGCATGCCATATCAATAATCATTAATCAAGTCAAGTTCCCTGAGAAAGATAACATACAATCCTTAGGCATAGTCAATTTTTATTATAGAGATAAATTACTTGGAGTTGAACATTAAGAACTTTAGGTAGATAAATCACACAAAGAAAACAGTGACTTATATCCCGTTCTTGTTTAAATACTTACACTTTGTAAGTTAAGACAGATACACCTCAACACTTGCAGTTTTTATCAATTGGCAAACGGGACAAACATTGATAAATTGCTCACAATCCTTACACAAGCACAGGTGCCTACAAGGCATCAACAACATAGAAACTGCCTTTGCCTTGCAAGCTCTGCAAGTCAGATTCTCTGCATCTTGGTACCTCTTGTGAGTAGAGTTTATAGGCGCACCCTGTATGTTTAGGAAGTTATTAGGATCTATATACGAGGCATCATCATCAACTTCACTATCTCCAAACCCTTCCTTCCCTTGTTCAGCACCTTGTGAAATTGCCTGCTGTAGGTTGTTCCTTAATGCATTCACAACTGACTCATTGTACTTTGCTCTGTAATGCCAGCTCTGTGCTTCAATAGCCACCTGCTTTATTCTTTCTGCCAGCTCCCTGTTTTTCCGGTTCATGTTTTCTATCTCCACATCTTTTTCCTTTAGCTTTGCACTAATACCTTTCTCAATGGAGGAGATGAAAGCAGTCATGTGTTTTTGCTTCATGTCTCTCACCCCCTTTGACAACTGTTCCTTCTGTGGAAAAGTAATTGGAATAGCATTTCAGAAGACTGCGAACCAAGAATTAAAAAACTGATAATTCCATCATTAAAGTATAGCGTCTAGTTCATATATCTTTGTGCAATAGAAAAAACAATCATTCAAAACATTTTCATTACAATATCTTCATCACCCTTACTCAACTATTTAAGCATTTCGGATGAAGTGTTCAAAAAGTAATGGTTCTTCAAAAGAGCAACTCCTAATCAACTACATAATGACTGGACAAACATGGCTGCAAATTCTACCCAAAAAGATTTAGTGGTGTACTTGTAGAAAAAACAACACACTCGGAGCAAATTGATAAAGGAAAACGTAAAAGCATCTACTCATAAGATGAAATAATGTACATATTTCCCTCTTTTCCTATTGAATTAAGCCACAGGCCAGTCCTTCATACCCTTCTGATCAACAGAAACATTTATAACGTAAATCATTTGTACTGCCCACAAACATCACATAAAATGAAAAAGCAAATAGGTATCTTCATGTATTACCTGAAGTTTGATATAATGATCCAACTCTTCTTGCTGCCTATCAAGCTCAGTTCTGATATTATCACCAAGAGACAGTATGATAGACGGTGTGGCAGCCATGCTGCCACTAGCAGAAGTAACAGATGAGTTATGTTCATCATGGTCATATGAAAGCCTCAATCCTGTTGACACAGGGTTCGGATTTTGAATACTTGCTAATCGATCAGCATCCTTTTGATTGACATTGTAATTTAAGGAAATCTGAAGTCTTTGTTTTGACATATCTTCCATTTCCTTGCAGCGTTTATTAGGCTGAATCATGGAGCTGACATGCTCATTTCCGAAATAATTAACTGGGTCAACACTACATCCAGCTTGTACTGCAAGAGATATTGCATGACTATCATTCAGTGATAAGGTAAAAACTATGGACAAAATACTAAAGATATGAAAGGACATACAAATAATTTACATGGTAGTTTAAGGAACTGCATTAAATGATAAATTGAAACAAATATGTAATAATTTCTAAATTTACAACACAGAAAGGGAATTTCAGTGCTAGCAATGACAAGTATACTCAATCAGTAGCTTGCAGGTCAAACACAGTACAAGATAAGGAACTGTATTAAATGATATGAAAGGACATACAAATAATTTACACGGTAGTTTAAGGAACTGCATTAAATGATAAATTGAAACAAACATGTAATAATTTCTAAATTTACAACACAGAAAGAGAATTGCAGTGCTAGCAATGACAAGTATACTCAATCAGTAGCTTGCTGGTCAAACACAGTACAAGATAAGGAACTGCATTAAATGATATGAAAGGACATACAGATAATTTACATGGTAGTTTAAGGAACTGCATTAAATGATAAATTGAAACAAATATGTAATAATTTCTAAATTTACAACACAAAGAAAGGGAGTTTCAGTCCTAGCAATGACAAGTATACTCAATCAGTAGCTTGCTGGTCAAACACAGTACAAGATACAAGTAAAGAAAAGGTACCCCTAGTTCCCAGAAAAATAAGTTTCACGCCAACACCATTACCATTTGTGCTTCAAAACCAAAACGTAAGAGAAAGAATGCAGGATAAGTAGGTATTCAAATTGTCAGCATTGATTATGTCAGACAAAATTAGGTGTGACATGCAAGCAATCGAAACACACAAAACGTACATACAAGCAAAAACCAATACAAGTTCATAACCCAATCTATCACAGTAAAACAAAGGAAAGGATATGATATAAACATGCCCATTAATAACAGCAACAAGAGGATTGAATTATTGAAGTACAAGAAGAAAGAAAGCAGCAATTGAGTAAAACTATTAAACCAGAAAAATATACTCATAAAAAACATTAAGGTCATTAAAACGGAGCTACCCTGTTTAACAACCACATTCAAAAGATTCAGTGAAAAAGTTTAGTTACATGAGAAAAGGAAAGAGAACTTACAGTTTCCAAACAACTGTAACTGATTTGATGCATTAGTTTGATGCCGAAATTGAGTCTCATCCAAGAAAACGGGAAGCAAGCGATTTCCATTTTTGCCTCCAAACATTATCGCCGGATATGTGTTTGCCTACCTCAAGTATGTATCCTTGAAAGAATATTAATGAAGCTACCGATGATTATCTAGAAGAAAAGGGTAAAGGAAAAACTCATCATCAACTTTGAACAAAAGTTAACATCAAATATAAACAGCACCGAAAACCACATCAGTGAAATACTTTGTGCTATTTGGCTTGGGAGGTTAGGAGAGTTGATGGTCTAATGAAGCATAGTTATAAGTCAGTTTTGATATGATGATACTTGGTAAATATTTTCTCTCTCCTACTTGTCAAGTAATTTAGTGAAAAAGAACAAAATCAATAAACAAATGTATCTACATGTTCAAACAAAAAGATTAAAATGGACAAATTTCATCTCAAGTTTTAGTTGCAAACATTTATAAACTAATTTTGGGTAGAAACAAAAAGTTAATTGTTCAGCATTTAGTGCAAATGTGGCAAAATAAAATATTTGAAGATGATAAAATAAATATTGACTTTCAATTATATCTAGGTGAAATCTTTTTGCAAATACAAAGGGAAAAATTAGTTAGAAAACAAGCAATTCATAAAATTAATCATATACTTCTTAAGATTAAAATCTAAAGTTCCAAAGCAGTTGTTTGCAAGTTCAGTAATACCAAGTAAATTGATTTGTAGTGAAGATAAGTACAATTAATCATACACTACTCAAGCTTCTTTTTTGTTTTTGGTGTTTCTTCTGCTTAGAAGCAGAAACTTTGCCAAACACAGTTTCAAAGTAGCTCAACAAATTTTGCTTGTTTAGTGAAGTAAAGACCAAACCATCAACTAAAAGAGTTCTGAGTTTAACAAGTTAAAAAAAGGAAAGGCTAAACACTGCCCTAGTGAAATATTGAGGAGCAATATGAAGGTCATATATATCTTCACTTTCATACATTCAGTATACACACTCTCGTAAGAATGCAAACATTTCATGCAAACAAATGTTGAATTTCAAACAATAACAAGTTTTAGAGTTCAACAAAATCGTAAATTGAGTTTCAATAGCAATATCCTTGTTCCACTAATCGAGGCTGGATACATGGATCAAAAAATATCATGGGGGCTTAGTTAAAAACTAACTACCAAGTATGTTGTTCACCATGAAATCCCTTTTAATTTGTCCAATGTCCTTTTTGATCTCTCTTTACTGCTCATGGGGCTAGAAATCATGTCATCTCTCCTCACCAATGCCTCGAATGGACTTCTTTGCATACCGAATTTCTATCTTCTTTTCCTCAATAAGTTATGCTAATATCTCTTCGTATACAATCATTCCTTATCTTGTCCTTTCTTCAGTGGCCACAGATCCATCTTCACTCCACCTATGGTCTCATAAGCTAGACCCAAGCTCGAATAAAGGAGAACAGTTATGTTAAGCTCTCAACAGGAAGCTTAAAACTTGTTGAAACCCCAATCATGGATCACTCAAGGAAGATATATTCACTATCAATCATAAATAAAAACAGTTCAACAGTAGGTGTCTGACCTCCAACAACAATATCCTTGAACTGTGGCTAATATTCACTTAAATAATCACATAAAGCACTTAGGGAAGCCAATCTTATGTAGAATCATATTTGAGAAAATGATTAAATGCCCAGCAATTGTTATATAACTAAATTATAATATGAAGAAAAAAAGGATAGAAGTACTACAATGTTACAATGAATTGCCCAGAAAAAAACAATAATAATGAATGGATTTTTCCTACATCAGTTGAGTAGTTTGGAAACCGGCAAAGAAAATATATATGATCCCCTAGGCATATATGTTTTCTTCCCATTTTTTTCTGTACAATGGAGAAAAAATGCCCTTGGTTCCGTTTCAACAAAGGAAACCATGGACTTGTCAAATAAATCTGAAGGTATTCATTAGAATTTGATTGTATCAAACGAATTGGCAAGACAAAAGAGTAATCAAAACTGAATATCCAGTCAGCAGATAAGCCAAACAAACTAGACGAACATCATATTTATTAAACATGAAAGCACAACAACATTTCACTCAGATCAATAACAACTTAAAAAAATCAAATGGAAAACTATTAAACGATGACATACATAACAGAACAGACAACAAAAAATTATTATCTTAGAACATCAGAAGAGGAGAAATGGAAAGCTGCAACACAATTCAGCATCAACTTAGCAGGCACTATAATCTAGAAAGTCAAAAGCTTTGAGACATCAAAAGATTGGAACATCAATTCAAACAAAAACCCAGTACATACCTTGAGATGGGAACCTTTTACAAGAAAGAAAAAAAAACAAAGATGAGGCTGATACAGATACAAAATAACGATGGAACAAAAGGCTAACAGAGAGGAAGAAGAAGAAGGTAAGAGATCTAAAATGAAAGATTAAGGAAAGTGGATGAATGAATGATGAGAGTTATGAATAGAATATAGGAAGGAGTGGGTGTTGCATAAGAAATGGAGACAACTATTATTAATTTGTGGGATTTTTTATGGTCTGAAAAAATATTAAAATTTTTATATTCAATAAAGTATTTTTATGATGTATTTAGGAACATTCATGGATAAATCTTTACTTTACTACTTCTTACGTGTTTTTTCTATTTATTTGGAATTAAATAATTTATTATTAGACATGAAAAGCATTTTTATGTTGGTACTTTAAACTAATTTACAATATTCATATTCAATAAATTGTATTTAACAATTTTATGATGTGTTCAAAAAATATTTAATCTATCTCTTCTTATGTTTTTTACTGTTTTATTTTGAAGTAACATTTTAATTTATTACTTAATTTTTTTATTTGTTTAGTTAAAAGAAACATCTTATGGATTGATGTTTTATAATGAAATTTTTGTTTTGAAACAGTTTATTTCTGTTTTTTATATATATATAATTTCCTACCTTAACTTTTCACTTTTCACTTATAAGTGTATGACCTTTTCTGTGTTTGTTCTTGTAAAATTAAAAGTAAGATAAGGACTTTGAAATTAATACGAAAAAGGTTAAAAATAAATAAATATTTTTCAAGTTTGGTTTTGGTGTTTAACCTTGATATAACAAGACATTTCAATTATACACATTTTTATTATCCTAGTTTTCAGAAAATCAATTTTACTTTTATTAAATATTACATTATTAATAATTTTTCTATAGAAAAATAAATTTTATTAATTTACTTGAGATTGAAACTGTAAAATAATTCTTGAATACTTGATTGATCCTCTCATAATCTTCTATTTATAAAAATAAATCAATACAACAGTACATGATAATTAGAGTAACCTTAGACCTAACATAATCATGATAGAGTAACCTAGATACAATATAATCATGATAAATAGGGTAACTTAGACACAATATAATCATGATAAATAGAATAATCCTAGACACAATATAATCATGATAAATATGGTAAACCTAGATATAATATAATCATGATAAATAGGGTAAATATTCTAACACTCTCCCTCAAGTTGGAGCATACAAATTGTATGTGTCAAGCTTGGAATAAATAAACCCAGTCCAACAAAATCAACTTGTCTAAAATGTCGAGGCAATAGATGTGGTAACTTTGGCTTCGAATAAGATGTACATATGCTTCAGCCCATCAAGAGAGAAACAAACCAGCGTAACCAAAGAGACTCCTCATAAGCTTGTGGAGAATAATATTGGACAACCACGTGGAGAATAATATTGGACAACCACGAAACTTCATCTAGCACCATGAACCTTCAAGTAGGATGACTTTGACAAAGTTGATTTCCATCAAAAGTGAATGATGAGTGGTAGACAACGACAAACTATAGAGACGGGATTGTCATCAAGTAAAGATGGAGCCTGCATGACTAAAAGCGACAAAAATGCAGGGACTACTATCTCTGACTAGTTGGGGCCTGTAGTGGTTGAAAGCGACAAAAGTGCAGGGACTGCAATCTCTGACTAATTGGGGTCTGTAGTGGCTGAAAGCAGGGACGGTCATCTCTGACTAGTTGGGGCCTCTGACTAGTGTCTGACAAGTGTATGGAAACATACTCCCCTCATTATAGGGACTAAATTGTCATTACTGACTAATGGGGGCTACAGGGACTAAATTGTCATCACTGATTGATGGAGCCGGTAGGGACTAAATTGCCATCAAGTAAGGATGGAGCCTGTAGTGGACAAAAACATACTACAGGGACTAAACTGCCATCAAGTAAGGATGGGGCCTGTAGTGGCTAAAATCGACAAACTACAGGGATTAAATTGTCATCAGTGACTGATGGAACTTGTAGTGGTTGAAAGATACTCCCCTCACGGCGAACGAGGAAAATTGTGAAGGTGGAAGGTCATAATGATCTCCTTTATTCATCAAAGCACCACTAGAAACTATGGTTGGATTGTTGAGAACCGTAAGGATGACAGATTCAAGGAACAAAGATTGAGACTTATGATGACATTAAAGGCCAAAGACAGGTTGGAGGTCCAAAGGTTCTGTGCTAAACTACTCCCAAATGGTGATACTTAACACTATATCACAAGAAGTACGAGCTAAACAAACTAGCCTCAAGCCCAAGGAGAAAGTGACCAACAATGATTGAAGAAAAAAGTGACAAAGTGGCGTTAAGAGCGGTTTGCTGACTTTGAAATCAGGAACCAAGGACGTATATGGACTCAACATGATTCGACGAGTCAAACAATGATGAAACAGAGATCTAAAGGACTTAAGGTTCCAAAAATATCAAAGAATAAAACCCTAGGTCTGAGTCACAAACATCGAAACTAAGAAACAAGTACCAAAACGCACTCAGGAGCTCCGAAGAGACGAATGGCAATGTCGTAGTGTAATTTTGACACGCGTGATAAACACATGCTAGAAGCTGATTGAAGAGAAGCTGTGCGTGACGGTGCATGTGGAGGAGAATGAGGCAACGACCACTAGGGATGGGTCACGCTCCTCGATGCACACAAAACCCCTAACTTTCCTAGAGAAAACGAGACGACAACAGCAACGAAGGTCGGACAGATGTGGCGTGCGTAACGGCGCTTGGATGAGAACTAGCCCTCGACACAGGTGGGGTTGACTGTCGCTCAAGGAGGCGATCCAGATTCATTGGTCGCCAGACTAAACTGTGGCGGTAGCCGTCGATGGATAGTAGCAGACGGCATCGGAATGGCAGGGAACAGAGGTTGATGGTGACAAACTTATGTGGAAAGCTCCTCACAGTGGCAAAACAGTGCCAATTGGGCAACGACAAATGGATCTAGACAGCGACAAACGACAGCGGACAAAGAGCACCGAATAGCGGCAAACAACACCAGACAGCGACAAACAACACCAGACAGTGGCAAGTTGCGGACAACAACTAGGGTTTGGAGACTAGACAGAAACCAGAGCAAGACTGCTCATTGAAGTATTTCATAAAAGATGAAAATTTTAAGGCCGTCGGTGGCGGCAGCTACAGGCCACCAGTAGCAACAAAGAAAAAGTAGGAAGAGACTCAAACAACCTGCTCTATACCAACTTGAGATTGAAACTGTAAAATAATTCTTGAGGGCTTGATTGATCCTCTCATAATCTTCTATTTATAAAAATAAAATTATACAAGAGTACATGATAATTAGGGTAACCTTAGGCACAATATAATCATGATAGGGTAACTTAGACACAATATAATCATGATAAATAAGATAACCTATACACAATATAATCATGATAAATAGGATAATCCTAAACACAATATAATCATAATAAATGGGATAACCCTAGATATAATATAATCTTGATAAATAGGATAAATATTTTAATAAATTTAATTGCTGAATAATAATTTAATGTCCTTATAATTGTTTATATAGTAATCTTTGCTAAAATTAAATAATCATAATATAATTAAATTATTGATATTTTAATATATTTTAAAATATATATTTTACATTAATTTTAATTTAAATAAATAAGATACAAAATAATTTTGCAGTAATTTAAGATCACATATTTTATATATAATATATAATTTTAAATTAATGTAAAATTATATAATTTTATGTACATATGTACAAGTACACGGGTCATGAAATGTTTTTTTTTAAAATAATAAAATATAGTTAAATTATTATTACTATAATTATAAATTTAAATATAAATAATTCTATTGTAGAAAGTTATTTTAATTTAAAAAATAGTTAAATTTAAAAGGGTTTAAATGTAAGAACCTAAAAAATAGATTATTAGAGTTGGTAGGTGTATTAAAATAATAAGACTGAGTATTTTATTTTAAAATAATTCAATAATATAAATAGAATTTTCTAAACTCGTCTTATTACTTAAATTACCGTTTATCTCTCTAAAACTCTTTCTCTTTACTTTCTCTCACATCTCTCTAAGATTTCTCATCCTCTGATCATTTGTTTGATGATCAAGAAGTTTCTAGGAGATCACATTTGAGTTATCTCCACATCTAGCCGATAATTTCAAGAATAAAGCAAATAAATTTCGACTCTTTTTTCTTCTCTCATTCCTAATCTGTTTTTAGAAGAATATTGTACTGTTGCATTGTAGTGTTATTGTGGTTTGAATATGATTTTAAAGCATTTGGAGTAAGTAAGAGTCAATTACTTATGTTTTAAGCTTAAAAAGTGAGCTTTGATGAGTGAGTTTGAGAAATAGGTATTGGAGTGAGAAGGAAACTTGTTTAGCACTAATGTGAGGTTATTTGGGACTTGTGACAGGTGTGTTTTGATTAACAACTTATATGTAGCACTTAAGTGGTTCCTTGTTGAGGTTTTGAAGTGTGTTTAGTGTGAAAAATGAGGTTTGAAGTAATGGTATTTAGGAGTAAGAGGTGTGTACTATTTTGGACAATTGGGAATTGATTAAGAGAACTATTATGACTTGTCTAAACTCTTGGTTAAGAGAAATATAAGTTAAAATGAATTAGTACTGGAAATGTTGAGTTTTGTATGGTTTTAGATTCAATTTTAGGAGTTTTAACTAGTGAAATTTAATATTAGAAGTTATGGGCTATATGTAATGATTTGTAATCTGTTATTGGGTATATTAGGACTTGCTCAAGTGGTTAGGTTGCAGAAATTTGGTGTATAAGGTGTAAATATGAGTTTAGGTGCTTCGGAGTGTCAAAAACGGTTTGATGCAACTAATATTGAGTCTAATGATCAAATGAATACTTATTTTCACTTATAAATGTGTTTTCCTATCAATTCTAATGTTTAAGGAACCAACTTGATCAATAGAACAAGTTATGGGAGCATAAAAATTCATTTTTGAAGTGTTTTGGGTGTTGACATGGGGCTTGGGCATCCCTGTTCAAGGGGTCTGGCGCCCGAGCGCCCTTTTTGGGGGACTGAGTGCCACTCTACAACTTTTGTTTTTTTGTTTTTTAGTTTTCAAGATCTCAAATTTGGAATTCTGGATACCAATTATGGACGTTCTTTAGGTTTTTTTAGGGGTTTTAGACCCTTTCGGAACTGTTGGTGAGAGTTTCAAAGCTATTTTCCTTACCTAATTATGAGTATCAAGATGCCATGAAGAAATTGTGTTATTTTGTGATTTATGCTGACTTGTGAGTGTGTTTCTAATCCTTTAATGTATGATCAACAGTCTCATGTATTGGTATACTATGTGAATGTGAAGTGATTTCAATGGTTTCAAATGATTTCAATGTTTGGAAAGTTGATTCTAAGGTGGAACTTCTTAGTTTGGTTCAATTGTGTTAGAATGAATGCAGGTAGCTCCGTCTTAGAGGTTTTCCTAACACTCTAATGGTTATACTTCTCAAATAGAGAGGTTTGACACATGTGGTGAGAATATCAAAAGATTTTAGTCTTGAGTGCTTCTAGTATGATCCAAAGCGTGACTAAACATGTGAGTGTGATAGGGTGAAACAATAAGTATTTCAAAGTTAAGTTTGGTACAAACAGATAACATTGAGTTTAGGCTAAGATTTCTCGATAATGTCATACTACAATGTTCTTTTTTCCTTGGGCAAGTCTTAATTATTTTGCTTGAAAATATTGTGTAATACAAAGAATAAAATATTAATCATTTTAGAACATATGTTCGTCTCCTTAAATCCACTAGAAAAATATACAAAAGATTCATGAAAACTTTCGGATGAAACTTTACACAGTCTATCTTATAGACGCAACATCGTTTATATATCAACAAATTCGTATTTAAATTTGGTTAATTAGACTCTCTTTTTTTTTTCTTTTTTTCACATTTTAGTATTGTTTTGATTAGAAAGCACGACAATTATGAGGTGGAAATGGTAGTACTTTTGGAAATCGAGTATCAATAATAAGTATTTGGAAATTGAATATTAATAATAAGTTCTTGATGAAAAATGAAGAAAAATCCACAATAAGATTTTCCTATATTATAGATATATGAGTATAGTATAGAAATAATTAAATAATTATTATTTGTATAATTAATATATATTTATAGGCTTTTGAATTTAAGCTGAAATATCCAAAAGATATTTAAAATAAATAAAATATACAACTTTTTATTATTGAATATTTCCCTTTTAATTAATTACAATCATATACGTACACGTATATCTAAGTTACATGCCTTCAAATTGATTGAGTTTTATATTACTACATTCTGACGTCAGAGGGAGGAGTGTTGAATGCACTCTAAATTTGATGCAAAACTGTAACGTATGAAATGTATATAATATAAAGATATTATATTATTATTTAAATACTTTTTAAAATATATAAATAAGATAGTTAGGTATTTTATTTTTACACAACTTTTATCTCTTTATTATTATTTTTTATGATACAAATATATTTTAATTGTGTTGGTTTTTAGATCCGGAAGAAGTAGCAATAAGATGATAAAGGAAGGAGGAATTCTAACTAATTATATATGTGAAGTAGTATATCTAAGTCTATTTCTACCTTTTTCTGAAGATTTTTCTAATAGAATTTTGTTCATGAAGTAATATATTTTGTTCATGAAGTAATATTTTGTTGCATATGAGAACAAAGTGAGAAAAACATTTATCAATTCCAAAGATAGACAGAAAGATGAACTACTGTTATATTGCATATACATTATATCTCATAATAGAATATCGTATTATTATAAGGATTTTTGTTGTACTTGATATAATTTACACATATTATGTATATTCTTATCACTCGATGTGAATTACTACTGTGCACTATATATAATAATAATAATAATAACAATTTCTACTTCCATTATAAAAATTAAAATCATGTTATAATATCAATCTGTTATTTACACGAGTTTTTACATCTTATTTAATTCTTATCTAACATTAGTGACAGAGCTTTTTCTTATAAGTTGTTTTGGTCTTCCAATTTTTTTAAAATATATGAATTAATATATAAATAATAATATTTTATTTTAATTTTAATATAGTTCATAGTGGTATCCTAAAAAATTTATATATTAATTTTGACACATTAAAAAAGATCGGTTATTATTTAACATAAATTTCTACATAAACTTTCTAAAAAAATAAAAACAAAAGAGTGAAATATTTTATTTTAAAATAAAATTAGTTTAATCATAGACTAAAATGATAAAATAATTAAAATAAACCTTTTTCTGTAAAGAAATTTATGTTTAACTAATTTTAGCATTTCAAAAATTATTTTATTCTCATTTTCTTTTTCAAAAACTTCATCTCTATCCAATTTAGCATCTCTTTAATTTTCTTGGGTTTGTATATAAGAAAATAAATTTTTATCAAGTAAATTATCAAATTATAATAATTATTCATATTATTATTTGATTCAAATTGAACAATAATAACAAAATTATAAAAATATTAATTTTAGTATACTTTGAAAAATATACATATAATTTTGATTTGGGTAAACAACATATGAAATTATTTTAAATTAATGTTTTTTAATCATAATCAATGAAAAATTAATCTCCCACTAAATTATAAAAATGATCCACCATATATAACAGATAAATATATATTGTTTATAGTTCCTTGAATGTGTTGATTCATTAACCGTGCATAGGTAATTTCTGTTGACCGCTCTATTAAATAATCATCATGCTAAAATTACTATCCAATCAAAACCGCTCTATTAAATCGAGTTATATATTACTTGGAGTTTTGGAACTAGGTCAATTATATTATTTGTTGCTTTAAAAATTTATTGAGTGATTATTTTTCAGTGGAAAACATATCACGCCTTATTTAAAATTAAGTTTAAATATATTTGTAATATTTAAATTTATACCTGAAATTGAAATTTATTTTTATTTAAAATTTTTATATATTTTGATTTTTAAATTTTAAAAATTAATTGCTTTTAATCCAAAAATGTTGTTTCTTTTACGTGTAACAAGATGTTTTAGACTAATTGTAACATCCCAAAAATACAGGATCAAAACCATATAATGGGAACATCACAATTTAATAATATTACAAATCAGTCTTACAAAAGAGTAGAACGTACGGTTGTGGTCGAACGGCCTTACAACATAACTAAGTTAAAACAGCACCCTAGATACAACTAGGCCGAACGGTTTACAACAGACCTATACCGAACGGTCCTACAAAAGAAAAGGACAAAAGATGACCGAACGGTCATTCCAAGAAAATCAATAACTGATCGAACACTTCTACTGTTCGGCCTTAACTTCCACTTCTATCAAATTTTCTTCTTCTTCCAGCGCTTCTTCCAGCAACGCTTCTCCTTCTGCTCACATCCACACGGATGATCATTGCCACATAAGGACACATACCGAACGTACAAAACAGACAAGACAGGAAAATAGGGTAAGCTTATGTAATTCAATTTAATCATCAACATGTATTTCACACAATTCACATAAACAAGATTATTTCATTCACTCTTACATGCAAAGCCTAATATTAGACTCTGATTGTCCGGACTGTATGAATTCTGTGTAGCTACGACGTACGTGAACCCGGGTGATGTAGTAAATGGGATACCCTCAACAGTTGCCACCCGAAGTTAGTCCTATCTGTCCAAATTAACCATAAGGACTAGGACCTCCTGTCATTCCCACGCATGACTTACCCTTCTCTACGTGAGAAACGAGTAATCATGGAATATCAGGATGAACCGCCAGCTTAGCATGCCCACATTCATACTTTACCACTTTCCAATATACATTCATGAGTTATTCCTCCCCGGAACGCTCGTTCATAATCCAAAACATTTCATCCATATCATATTCTATTCATCTTTCATTATTAATAATCTCAATTGAACCCTTCGTACAAAGATCCCTAAGGATACCAAATACCGAACGTTAAACATCAACCCTGAACCAGACCGAACGCTTGGAGTGAGACCAAAGGTCTCCAGTTCCAAACGGATCAAAACCGAGAGATGGAATAATTGGTTTTAAGAAAGGGAGTGATTAACATAATAGTTCTCAAGAACGATTAGGAATCAAACGTTTATTTACTAGGTGAGCCAATTGAATGAACTAACTCCCAAGTTAGACCGAACGCTAATAGGCCTAAGCCGAATACCAAGACTCTATGCTGAAACCAATTTAAGACAGACACTGTGAAAACCTCAAATAAGGGTAAATAATTCAATCAGGTGAATAAACCGAACGTCAATAAATATATTTAGCTTTTGAATGAGTTAAACATCAAGAACAATCAGAATGTCAGTCGAAGACCGAGCACCGAAAAGGGCAAACCCTATTGAGTTTGAACGAACGTTCTTATATATATATATATATATATATATATATATATATATATATATATATATATATATATATATATATATATATATATATATATATATATATATATATATATATATTTCAGAAAGGAGAATGAGTACCTGGTGTAAGACCGAGCACTACTAAACTTATAGGAGAAAGGCTTGATAAATATAATAAGATACCATTTTTGAGTAGTGTTTAAGAACAAATGAAAATATACAAATACATATAGATATACTTAAGTTTATAACCGAATACCAAGGAACAACTACGCTTGGCCGAACGCTCATGCACAGTATTACGAAACGAAGACGCTTGTCCTCAACTAGGATTCTTCCCAAATGAAAGAATCCAATTCCAACCAAGTTCACTAGAAAAACCAAACGGTCAAGGACTGTTCAGTGACGAACGTACACTTTCATAGGGAAATTTCATACTAGAATTCTTTATATTAATTCATCTCTCAACATCTATTTTCATAAAATCAAACATCCATATCATAGTAAATAATCATACTTCATATAGTCAAAACATATCAACAATCATACTTCATATACATTTAGCCACTCAACAAACATGCATTCATTAGCAACGAACGTAAAAACGAACATACAATTAAATTATATAAGCTTTCCTTACCTCGACACGTAGACGAACGCTCAAACGAATCAGAATAAAACTTCCCTCTACCACAGAACTAACGTTCGACGATCACGTTGTTAGGGATACTGAACGACAGAGAAAAACTACAAACACTCAAACTACTACCACCCACTCAGACGACCAGAACCAAATAGTTGCATGCAAGACGTAACCGAACGTACTAGAGAAAAAGAGACTCACCGGCTCAGAATCATAAACCAATCGGTTTACACGGAAGCTCTTGACGTCGGGAGTGCTTCAGCGGTGCCTGAGTGGTGATCGGAGAAGAGAAAGGGTGAGATTTTGTAGAGAGAAGGAAGAGTTTTTAGAGGGAAGGAGGATATTTCAAAAGGTTGAAGATGGCTGGTGCATGCAGAGAAGTGGCACGAAACTTAGAAAATTTCAGTTTTACTCTACCGTCAAAACGTTCGTCCAATTTGCGACACACACCTGTCTTCCACTTTCTGAATCTTAGACTTTCTTTGCTTGACACCTGACGTCCGCTCAGAGTGATTTTGAATGCGTTTTTAATGAGATCTGACACTAATATTTAGATTTGAAAGTGATCAAATATCAACCTAAAATGTCTTTTTATACATAAAAATATTTAACATGACTAATAGAATTATCTCTGTTCGTTTTTAAAGTCGGGAGGCTATATTGTATTAACGTTTGAGACAAAGTAAATTTTAATTTTATGTGAAAGTTTAGAAATTAAAGATATATTTAATCTTTAAAATTATATAAAAATTAATGTTCAAATTTAATATTATTAGAAAACTTATTTCATGACTTTCAAATTTAGAGATTAAGAAAAAATTAAGTTCAAAATTCAAACCTTAATTATTTAATATTTCAAGATAGAATCACTATAGTCCACTTGAGGCATAAGCATGTAAATATCTTGCTTTATGCCTCCAAAAAAATTCCAAAATTTGTTTAGTACTAATATATCTTCATTAAATTAATTGTAAAATTATGTTTGAGAATAAAATTTAAATAAAATATTTTGAGTGATGGTTAACTTCTATTGATACTAAAAATGATGTTTAATGACCTAACAACTTTTTTCAATAAACTTAATTTTGATTAATTAAAATTATTTATCGTTTCTATATTATTATTTTCTCTTTCTTTGTGTGACTTCTCATCTATATGAATCCTATACTATATGAATCCTACTAATTGACTTCTTACTTTCTTCTTGAACATTGCTTAAGCAACTTAACACATTAGTTAATATCCATTAGTTTATTCTCATGTTATGTTGTGCATGAATCTATTTGTATCTATTTCAAGTGATAGAAATAACTAATTGACATTTATTCTTTTAAAATGCGGCAATGCATCATATCAAGTAAAAGGCTAAAAACCAAAATTTAAAAATAGTTTTATTGTTATTCACTTAATTTGTTTGTTGCAATTTCCTTTATTAACTTATAATTGTATTTTTTATATTAAAAAGTGTTAATTTAGTAAACTTAAATCTAATACCATGATGAATTTTCATTGTATATATAATTTTTACATATATTATTAACTTCTACCCCAAATTCTTATCATGATTGATCTTCAAGATAACTCTTTTAATTGCTTTATTAATGATTAATCTTAAAATAAATCATGTTATTTTATGAAAAAGTTGAAATTTAGAAAATTAAATTTAAATACTTTTTAAAGATACGAAAGAGGCTACTTGAGACTTCAAGATACTACAGGTCTACTGTCAAATTTATTTTGTTAACAACCAAAATCTAATTTTATTCTTTTAACCAATTTGATGAAGAAATTGATAATAAGAATGAAAAAAATCCACAGATAATATCCACGGTAGTAGATATTTTAATACCCGCTTATAAACGGATCGGATACGAGTATTATATTATTCGTACGATATCCGCTATTCGCAAAAAAAAAATTTAATTTATATTTTATTATGTTAAATTTAATTAATGTAAGACCCATGAAAAATATTTAGATTTAATAAAATTATGGCAAGAAAAATTAAAATTTATGATAGATAATTATAATAATTTCAGAGGAAGGAGTTTAAAATTTTGAGAATTTATTTTAGAAGATTTTGAAAAAAAAAAAAACTAAATAGTGCCAAAATTTTTGGCCTATAAATAGAAGTAAGAGGAATAGAGTTTTTGCACCAAGAAGTAGAGAGAATTATGAGAAAAGAAGGAATTGGGAAGTTTTTGGAGTAGGAAGAAATTTTAGAGTAGAGGTTCTGAAGAGTTTTCGGGGAAAACAAATTCGGAGTAAGAGAAGTCTGGAATAGAGGTAAGGGGAGCTAACCTTTCTATGCTTTTATATTATGATTTAGTATTGTTTTATTACTATCAATATCTTGAAATTATGTGTGAATACTGTTAATGCTTACTGTATATCTATCTATGTTGAAATTCGGTGTAAATATTATATGTTGTTGTTTTGAATCTGTAAATAAGAAATTTGTTAAAAACTAGTTGAAAAACACTTTGGCTAAGGAAAGACTTGGTACTTAAGTTGTCCATTGTGACGCACCTCTCTTTCCTAGAAGTCTACTCGACAAGTTTTTAACTTAAATCTTATTGAACAGATTATGTATTGTTAATTTATTTTGTGATATTCATATTGTATGATTTCTGTAAGGATTGTATTTTATTGTATTGGATTTGAATTTATGCGTCTGAACATGATGTGATTATTGTGGGAAGTAGGTGAATGTATGAGGAATGTTGGATTCACTGTGATAATATGATGGTATCTAGTTATTCATGACTTGGGTTAAGTTTCAAAATAACATTATAATTCATGGACGTAATTCCATGATCCTCAAGGAGAGGATACATGGTGGTGTTTTGGGGTTGTATAGAATGATTACATGGTAGCTTAGTTTTGGGGGTCATCCTGAAACTCCAATGGTCTTTCTTCTCATGTAGAGAGGATTGAACCATGTGGTGAGGAGTAGCAGGAGGTCCTAGTCTTGGGTGCTTCCATATGATCCAAGGTGAGTGATAACAAATTAACCTCGTGATTGTGGCCGGGCGGTAGTGCCCAAAGTTCCACCGGGCGGTAGTGCCCAAAGTTCCACCGGGCGGTAGTGCCCAAGTTTCATAAAGCCACCACGAGTGCAAGACCCGCCATAGCTCGGTAATCATTCTGGTCCGGATGAGTCGGTCTATAAAGCAACAAGTCGGTATAAAGTAACAGGTCTTGTGATATCAGTTTACCATGCTTGGATGACTTTTGCATGTCGTGTGAGTGGGTGAATTGTGGTTTAATGAGTATGCTCTAATTGTTCTTTTATACGAATCTAAGTATGATAACATGAATTAACAGTGCTATATGTATAACATGCTCACCCTTGCATTGTTTGTGTTGTGTGCTGTTTGGGTATGTTTCTTTGGCGATAATCATCCACTTGGATGGGAGCAGATGTTGTCGAGGAGTTTCCCTTGGAGCAAGAGCTAGAGGATCCCAAGGTTGCAGTTTAGTCTGTTAGGATTTTTTTCCTATTCGAACACTTGTGGTGTTCAATAATTTAAACTGTTAAGTTTAAATTTTCAGTTTCTTTTATTTCTGAATGACTGTAATTTCATATTTAATTACACGTCATACTCCGACTGTTCTCTATATTTGGATGTTAACGTCTTTATTATATAATATTGATTATTATATAATTGGGATGTTACAATTAAAATTAACATTAATTTATATTTTATAAAGTTAAATTTAATTAAAATTAAAATTAAATTTTAATTTATATTTAATTTAATTTATATTATATTTTATATATTTTTTATAATTTTATTTAAATTTTATTTTAATAATTTAAAATATATGTATATTTTTAAATATTTACGGTATCTGCAAGTTTTAAAATATCTGCACGTATTTTTTAAGCGGGAATCCGTGCGAGTAGCATATCGGGGTGAATTTTTTTTTGTCGGATTGAATTGCGGTAAGCACTATCCGTGCTTGACCCGACCAGTTGTGATCCTTGATTGAGAATAAAATTCCAAAATATCTTCAATAATAATTTAGAATTAATTACTTTCTATACATTATAGATAAATCATGCTTCAAATTATATTTGAATAATTTAAAATATATGAAGATATTTTTTTTATTTTTTTTATTTAGCATTAAAAAATTAAAGTCACTAAATAATGTATTTTTGAAAGAAAAATGCTAAAACCTTGAAAAATCTTAAGAACATGATAATTTCTTAGATTTTGATGAATTTAATTTATTTTAAAAATTAAATATCTTTAAAAAATTATATGATTGAAAAGTGATAAACTAATTAATATTTTTATTTATATAAAATAATAGACAATTTTCTAAATATATATCATTTATAAAATAATTCTAACAGTATCAGTTTTCTTTTTCAACCTAAAAGAATATTTCAAAGCTAAAAATAATAAAATATTATTTATAGTCAACAACATAAATTATTTTATTAGTAAATAAAAGGTTTTTATTTTAATTTTTTTTAGTCATGTAATCAAATTTAACATTTTGAGAATAAATCAACTTGAGCCGTTTTAGTTTTAAAAGTCAAACTACCTTATATATTAAATTAATGTTATTATGACTTGCCAAACATTGATCATGTATTACTAATAATAATAATAATAATAATAATAATAATAATAATAATATTATTATTATTATTATTATTATTATTATTATTATTATTATTATTATTATTATTATGTATTGATGATTACTTAATCGAATATAATGTGTATAGTATACCTTTGTTGATTACGAGTGATACCTTTCGATCGTAAACATCTTCAATTGCGAAAGTGGTCCACTAACATTTGACTTCTTGTGGCATGTGGCAACAGACAGGTGGAATTTTTATAATCTTAATTTCATATTTTTCTCGTTTGTATTGAAATTAAGGTCAGAAAAAGTAATAATCATGCATTCTATGGTAATGATTTCCGTAGAAGAATTATTTTCTTAAAAAACAATAAATTCTTTGTTGCTATATATGATCATACCATTTCAAAATGCATAAATTTATTTTGTCTTTATTAATATAAACTTTTGATTCTTATGCAAATTATTTTAATATTTTATTTAAAATAGATATAATAGAAAAAGTAAGTTCGATGTCGTGAAATAGTTTCAAGATGAATGCCAATATATATTTTAAGAGCATTTATAGGGATGTTTAAGAAATATTTTGAATTGTTTAAATAACTAATTTATTAGAGTAATTTCACGTGACACTCTAAAGTTATTTCTTAAAAAAAAATATTTACTTTTTAAGAGTATAATTAAATTTAAGTTTTTTTTAAGATTTGATTGTTTTTAATAATTTTGTTGTTTTATTAAATATTCAAAACTTTTATGTTTTCAATTGAGATTTTGATGTTTGTTTCTGTTATAAAATGAAGTGACGTTATTGTAATTTTACATGGTCAATGTATTTTTTTAAATTGAAAATAAAAAATTGTAATTAAATTTTAAGTCAATTATAAATATAAGTATATTTAATTTCAATTGTGTTTTTATTAAAAAAATATTTATTAAGTGTTCAAGATCTTTATACTTTCAATTAAGTTATTATCGTCAATTGAAATCACAACGTGTAATTGTAACATTCCAAAATTATACAGTCATCAACTATATACTTAGAATAATCACATATATTAATAATTCAAAACAGTTTTAAAGCGAAGGGAACGACAATAACGAAAGTGGCCGAACGGCCTTTCATGTACATAATTCAACGAGCGTTCACAAAATAAAAGAGGACGAACGGTTTACAAAAACATCTACCGAACGTCCTAATATTTACACAATCAAAAGAAGCGCTCGCTCACAGCCGCTCGCTATTCTAACTACTATAACTAAAAACCGAACGCCCTTACTGTTCGGCCTTCACTTCTACTTCTACGAGATTGGCGTCCTCCAAATTTTCTTCTTCCAGTGTTTCTTCAAGTAACGCCTCTCCGTCTGCTCACATCCGCACGGATGATCATTGCATAAACAAGACGGAAGTTCATTGACGAACGACAACACAAGGAAATAACACAGGGTAAGCTTATTGAATTTAATTCAAGCCAGAACATACATTTCATACATATCAAATATATCAAATGCATCATAACACGTACATTCAATTCAACCATAACTTAATCCAAATTCTGATACTAGACCGACCGTCCGGACTGTATGAATCCTGTGTAGCTAAGGCGTCCGTGCACTCAGGTGGGGTAACTGGAATGCTCATCAGTAGCCACCTAAGGTTAGTCTGTTCTGTCCAAGTTACAGTTATGGACTAGACCTCCTGCCATTCCCACGCATGACATGCTCCTCTCTACTTGAGAACGAGCATTCACGGAATATCAGGATGAATCACCATCTAAGCTTACCACGTTCATACTTACAATTCACAACTTTCATTCTAGAGTCGTTCCTCCCTCGAACGCTCGTTCCAATTCCACAACCGTTTATTCATCACATATACTGTTCATCATTTATAATCTCTCACTTTATTTTTGTTTTTGTCTTCCAGTACATGTACATAAAACCACAACAGTTCAGCCCTCTTTATAACGAGGACAAACGTGAGGAACGAGACCTAAGAATTTCCCCCGTTCCAAAACAGAATAGGACCGACTACGAGATAGATGAACGACCAATATTATCATGGGTGATCGATATGGTCGGTCGACACAGATGAACGACCTGTATTAACAAGGGTGATCGACATGGTCAGTCGACACAGATGGATGATTTGTATTATCATGGGTGCTTGACACTGTCGGTCGACACAGATGGATGATCTGTATTATCAAGGTTGATCGACACAGATGGACGACCTGTCTTAAGAAGGGTGCTCGACATGGTCAGTCGACACAGATGGATGATCTGTATTATCAAAGGTGCTCGACACTGTCGGTCGACACAGATGGATGATCTGTATTATCAAGGTTGATCGACACAGATGGACGACCTGTCTTAAGAAGGGTGCTCGACATGGTCAGTCGACACAGATGGATGATCTGTATTATCAAGGGTGCTCGACACTGCTCATTATGAGCTCTAAGTAAAAGACCGACACAGCTCAACCTCGACCAGAAATCTTCCCAAATGAAAGTATTCCAATTCAAAGAATTTTACTAGAACACCAAACGGTCAAGAACCGTTTAATGTCGGACGTACGTTATCATAGAGAAGTTCATATTCAAGTTTCACTTACATTCACTCATTTCTCAGCATATATATATATATTTCATATTTTCAAATACTCATATCAACTCATACTTATGATCATATACCAACAATCAAATAACACAGTTCATACTTCATGCGACACACATAATGTTCATACAGTACAAGACAAACATACGAATTAAATTTAATAAGCTTCCCTTACCTGGATAGCAGTGTACGCCCTAATGCAAAAGTTGGGTTTGTCTCTTACAGCGTTCTACCCTCAGTTTCACTAGACACTTTCACTTGATCTAGATACCAAAATCAGAGATTACTCAGATACAGTCCATGCATGAACCGAGAGCATGGTTTCGTATGAAACCCTAATTGGACAACTACTAGAGAAGGGAACTTACCAGCTTAGATTCCAATTCTGTTCGGTCCAAAAGGAAGATCACAGCTGGACGAACGTTCCTACGGTTCTGAAATGGAATTCGGAGAAGAGCTTGGTGAGTTACAGTAGAGAGAAGTTTGGGAGGTTCTAGAGAGATGGAGGAGAAGAGGAAAAGTCTGAGTTTGGAAGAGAAGAAGGTGCGCGTAGAGAGTGGGAGATTTTCCAGAAAATTTGTTTTTGTTCAAAACCCACTGTCAGACGGACGAGCGTCCCTCTACACGACACCTGCGCTCCACCACTGATTTCAGAAGTTTCCACTTTGACAAGTGGCGCACATGCATGGCTCGTTGGTGGATTTTCAATGTGCTGGACGCGTGGCTCGAAGCATTAATGGAAGCAAAGAGGTGAATCATCACTGAATTAAATGGGACGTGACAGTAATACTTGATGTAGAGCTTTGCCAAGTTGGTCAATGACATCTTCAGGTTGATGGCTAGGAAGTGAGCACTCTTTGTTAGACGATCCACTATCACCCAAATGGAATCGTGATTCTTGACTGTGCGAGGCAAGTGAGTCACGAAGTCCATTGAAATGCTGTCCCACTTCCACTCGGGAATCTCCAAAGGTTGTAGTAGGCCGCCCGGTCTTTGGTAATCAGCTTTCGCTCGTTGACAAGTTAGGCAGGACGCCACAAAGCGAGCGACGTCACTCTTCATCCCAGGCCACCAAAACGACTTCCTGAGGTCTTGATACATCTTAGTCATGCCAGGGTGCATGCTAAGACGGCTGTGATGTCCTTCCTCCAGGATAATCCTCTTTAGCTCGCCATCATTCGGGACGCACGTCCTATCCATATAACGTAGAAGACCATCCGTCTCGGTGTTGAAATGCTTAGCCTTATCTGTACCGAGCGCGTTTAAGATCAGCACCAAATCTTCATCCTCCCTTTGCTTCAACCTAATTCGGTCGAATACGTTACTTGCTATTCTGAGGTTGCAACATCTAATGCTGTTCGGCTCCAACTCGAACTGCAACCTTAGGTCTCTAAAATTCTCCACCAATCTCAATTCTCTAACCATCATGGACGAGACATGCACCACCTTCCTGCTCAACGCATCTGCCACAACGTTCGCTTTTCCAGGGTGATACAGCAACTCGAAGTCATAATCCTTTAGGAATTCCAGCCACCTCCGCTGCCTCATATTCAACTCCTTTTGATCGAAGAGATACTTGAGACTCTTATGATCACTAAAGACTTGGAAAACGGATCCATACAAGTAGTGCCTCCAAATCTTCAGAGCAAAGACGACCGCTGCCAGCTCTAGGTCGTGCGTTGGATAATTCTTCTCATGTATCTTCAATTGCCGAGAGGCGTACGCCACTGCTCGTTTCTCTTGCATAAGAACACACCCCAAACCTTGGTGAGATGCGTCACAGTAAACTTCGAAAGGTTTGGCAGTGTCCGGAATTACCAAAACTGGAGCGCTTGTCAACTTCCGCTTCAGCTCTTGAAAACTAGATTCACACCGATCGGTCCAGGCGAACGGGTGATCCTTCCTGGTCAGTTGTGTTAACGGTGCTACTATCTTAGAGAATCCCTCTATGAAACGCCTATAGTAGCCCGCCAGTCCCACAAAGCTTCTAACTTCTGTTACCGAACGTGGGCTTTCCCATTCCAAGACCGCTCGTACTTTGGCTGGGTCGACTGAAATTCCACCAGCAGATACGACGTGACCCAAGAATTGCACTTCCTTCATCCAGAATTCGCACTTGGTAAACTTAGCGTACAACTCCTTTTCCCTCAACACTCCAAGTACTAATCTCAAGTGCTCTTCATGCTCTTCACAACTCTTGGAGTAGATGAGAATATCGTCAATGAACACCACCACAAATCTGTCCAAGTACGGCCTGAAGATCCTATTCATGTAGTCCATGAAGACTGCTGGAGCGTTCGTCACACCGAACGGCATGACTACGTACTCATAATGTCCATACCGAGATCTAAAGGCCGTCTTCTGAATATCTCCTTCCTTAACCCGAATCTGGTGGTAGCCCGATCTCAAATCTATCTTGGAGAAGACGCTCGCTCCATGCAATTGATCCAGCAGATCGTCAATGCGAGGCAGTGGGTATTTGTTCTTGATGGTCAGTTTATTCAATTGACGATAGTCAATGCACAGTCGAGAGCTGCCATCCTTCTTCTTCACCAATAACACAGGCGCTCCCCAAGGTGACACGCTTGGACGGATGAACCTCTTGTCCATCAGTTCTTCAATCTGCTTTTTAAGCTCAACCAATTCAGCGGGTGCCATTCTATATGGTTGAACGAATATGGGAGCCGCGGTAGTTACCAAATCAATGGTAAACTCAACTTCACGAACGGGAGGCAATCCAGGCACCTCATCCGGGAAGACGTCCGAGAATTCGCCCACAACCGTTCGTCCTTCAGTGTACTTATTGGACAAACGTTCAAAGCTCTTATCCGCAACCTCTCTGTCTTCATGCATCATAATCAAGAAGCAACTGGCGCCTTCCATTATATCTTCCTTAATTTGACTGAGCGTCACACCTAACTCTTCTTCATATTCCTCAGGAAAAATTAATTCCTTAGCCCCACAATCTATGAGAATGCGGTTGGTATTCAGCCAATCCATTCCCAAAATTACTTCTAAGTCTTTGAGAGGCAAACATATCAAATTCACCTTGTATCTACGCCCTTCTACCTCAATAGGACATCTAACGCACACGGTAGATGTCCTAACCTCTCCAGCCGCTGGGGTTGACACCACCAAGTCGAACTGCATCTCACTCTCAGCTAATCCGAGCTTATCAACGCACGCCTTCGAGATGAAGGAGTGTGTCGCCCCCGAGTCAAACAGTACACAACATTTCATTCCATATAGCAAGCACGTGCTGGTAATAAGTGTACCTGAACTCGCTGCTTCCGCACCCGTAATTGCATATACACGCCCAACAGCTTGGGCTCGACCACCTCTTCCTTGCTGAGTCCTTCCAGCGTTCGGCGGTCTCATCACTACACGTCCGCCCATATTACACTCGTTCTCCAGATGACCGTTTCTTTTACATCGAGTGCAATATTTCCCTCCAACCAACTGAGGGCATGATGATCTAAAGTGGGGTCCTCCGCACTGAAAACATCTGACCGGCCCCGGTTGATTTGCTTGTCCAGCAACTACCATAGCTTGTGAACCACTCGACTGAGCTGGACGAGCGTATGGGGTCCTGTTCCGATTCACATTAGGTCTCGACAGAATTTGTCCTCTTGACGCCTGTTGTTTCTTCTGTTGTTCCGCCTCAGCCATATTTTTCTCTAATACTTTAGCCCTCCCAACCATGGCTGGGAACGTCCGGATACACAGGCTGGAGATTAATACTTTGAGATCGCTCCTCAATCCGTTCTCAAACTTTCTACACTGCCACACTTCACTTGTGGCCATAGTATTGAATCTAACGAGGTGTTTGAACTTATTGGTGTATTCTGAGACGGACATACTCCCCTGAACCAGTTGTAGAAATTCCACCTCCTTTACAAACCGCACGCTGTCAGGGAAGTATTCTTCATAAAACTTGTTTCTAAACACTTCCCAGGTGATCGGTTGTTGTGCGTCTATGAGAATAGCTCTCGCGCTCGACCACCAATGGCTCGCTTCTCCAGTCAATAAATATTCAGCGTACGCTAATCTATTTTCATCAGGGCATCGTTTGGCATTGAATATCTTCTCCATGTCCCTTAACCACTGGTCCGTTTCGTCTGGGAGACCTTTCCCACTGAACTTAGCCGGATGGTGTTGGAGGAAACTCTCCAAGCTCCATTCAGCAGTAGGCGGGGCAGCGTTGGAAGAAGACGCCCCTGAATTATGCCTGGTCGCTGCTAAAATCTCCATCAGTTGTCTTTGTGTAGTTTCAGAGTTGGCACGTGAAGCTTCCAAACTTTGCATGGCACTCTGATTTTGTTGCATCAGGGTGGCATTTTGTTCCATCAGCGTCGTGTTTTGTTGCTGTAAGCGGTCTATCACCGTCTCCAACAACCTAGCGTTGTTGGACGCATCAGGTTCCGTAGGTTGGGGTGGAGGAGGGAGTCTAGGTGCCATTCGTTCTCTGGACACAGAGGAAAACGAACGTTAGTAACGTGCAAAGAGTTGAGAGAAATAACTCATTTAAACACATATTAAGCACACAGCAAAAACACAGTGTACTCATAACCTACAGTGTCCTTTAAGAGAACAAAACTGCTCTGATACCAATAATGTAACATCCCAAAATTATACAGTCATCAACTATATACTTAGAATAATCACATATATTAATAATTCAAAACAGTTTTAAAGCGAAGGGAACGACAATAACGAAAGTGGCCGAACGGCCTTTCATGTACATAATTCAACGAGCGTTCACAAAATAAAAGAGGACGAACGGTTTACAAAAACATCTACCGAACGTCCTAATATTTACACAATCAAAAGAAGCGCTCGCTCACAGCCGCTCGCTATTCTAACTACTATAACTAAAAACCGAACGCCCTTACTGTTCGGCCTTCACTTCTACTTCTACGAGATTGGCGTCCTCCAAATTTTCTTCTTCCAGTGTTTCTTCAAGTAACGCCTCTCCGTCTGCTCACATCCACACGGATGATCATTGCATAGACAAGACGAAAGTTCATTGACGAACGACAACACAAGGAAATAACACAAGGTAAGCTTATTGAATTTAATTCAAGCCAGAACATACATTTCATACATATCAAATATATCAAATGCATCATAACACGTACATTCAATTCAACCATAACTCAATCCAAATCCTGATACTAGACCGACCGTCCGGACTGTATGAATCCTGTGTAGCTAAGGCGTCCGTGCACTCAGGTGGGGTAACTGGAATGCTCATCAGTAGCCACCTAAGGTTAGTCTGTTCTGTCCAAGTTACAGTTATGGACTAGACCTCCTGCCATTCCCACGCATGACATGCTCCTCTCTACTTGAGAACGAGCATTCACAGAATATCAGGATGGATCACCATCTAAGCTTACCACGTTCATACTTACAATTCACAACTTTCATTCTAGAGTCGTTCCTCCCTCGAACGCTCGTTCCAATTCCACAACCGTTTATTCATCACATATACTGTTCATCATTTATAATCTCTCACTTTATTTTTGTTTTTGTCTTCCAGTACACGTACATAAAACCACAACAGTTCAGCCCTCTTTATAACGAGGACAAACGTGAGGAACGAGACCTAAGAATTTCCCCCGTTCCAAAACAGAATAGGACCGACTACGAGATAGATGGACGACCAATATTATCATGGGTGATCGATATGGTCGGTCGACACAGATGAACGACCTGTATTAACAAGGGTGATCGACATGGTCAGTCGACACAGATGGATGATCTGTATTATCATGGGTGCTTGACACTGTCGGTCGACACAGATGGATGATCTGTATTATCAAGGTTGATCGACACAGATGGACGACCTGTCTTAAGAAGGGTGCTCGACATGGTCAGTCGACACAGATGGATGATCTGTATTATCAAAGGTGCTCGACACTGTCGGTCGACACAGATGGATGATCTGTATTATCAAGGTTGATCGACACAGATGGACGACCTGTCTTAAGAAGGGTGCTCGACATGGTCAGTCGACACAGATGGATGATCTGTATTATCAAGGGTGCTCGACACTGCTCATTATGAGCTCTAAGTAAAAGACCGACACAGCTCAACCTCGACCAGAAATCTTCCCAAATGAAAGTATTCCAATTCAAAGAATTTTACTAGAACACCAAATGGTCAAGAACCGTTTAATGTCGGACGTACGTTATCATAGAGAAGTTCATATTCAAGTTTCACTTACATTCACTCATTTCTCAGCATATATATATATATATATATATATTTCATATTTTCAAATACTCATATCAACTCATACTTATGATCATATACCAACAATCAAATAACACAGTTCATACTTCATGCGACACACATAATGTTCATACAGTACAAGACAAACATACGAATTAAATTTAATAAGCTTCCCTTACCTGGATAGCAGTGTACGCCCTAATGCAAAAGTTGGGTTTGTCTCTTACAGCGTTCTACCCTCAGTTTCACTAGACACTTTCACTTGATCTAGATACCAAAATCAGAGATTACTCAGATACAGTCCATTCATGAACCGAGAGCATGGTTTCGTATGAAACCCTAACTGGACAACTACTAGAGAAGGGAACTTACCAGCTTAGATTCCAATTCTGTTCGGTCCAAAAGGAAGATCACAGCTGGACGAACGTTCCTACGGTTCTGAAATGGAATTCGGAGAAGAGCTTGGTGAGTTACAATAGAGAGAAGTTTGGGAGGTTCTAGAGAGATGGAGGAGAAGAGGAAAAGTCTGAGTTTGGAAGAGAAGAAGGTGCGCGTAGAGAGTGGGAGATTTTCCAGAAAATTTGTTTTTGTTCAAAACCCACTGTCAGACGGACGAGCGTCCCTCTACACGACACCTGCGCTCCACCACTGATTTCAGAAGTTTCCACTTTGACAAGTGGCGCGCATGCATGGCTCGTTGGTGGATTTTCAATGTGCTGGACGCGTGGCTCGAAGCATTAATGGAAGCAAAGAGGTGAATCATCACTGAATTAAATGGGACGTGACAGTAATACTCTTTTATCTATAGAGACTTTCCCATTCCATAAACTCTACAAGTCTAAAAGATAAAACTTAATAAATAAATATATAAATAATCATAGAGAGAGAGAAAGAAACAACACTGCTTATATTTTTCCTTCAACTTTGAGCCCTCCATCCTTTTCATTATACTTCAATTTCATTCTCCATTTTCATTTTCAAATTCGAATTGTAGCAGAGTGAAATTGAAGAGTTAATAAGTATTTTGAATCAATTGGATTATGAAATAGCATAAATTTAATTTTTACCATTTTTTTTTGAATAAATTCGTTCTCCACATTGTATTTAGTTCTTTTTTTAGTTACATATTATTTTTCTACCTTCTAGATGTTATTCAATTCTTTTGCAATCTTAAAATCACGCTTTGATCTTTGTTTGAATATTTTATATGTATAAAAAGAGCAAATCAAAGAGGAGAAATTGTGTAAAAGATTATCCATTTTAGGAACCTGCATTTAAAACTTTTAGTTGAACGTTCCAATAGATATAAAAATCTTACTATATGTGTGAGTTTGATGTATTACGTTGGTAGTTGTAGTATTTTCAATACAAAGTAAGTTAAGAACTTTATTGAGAAAGTAAATTATGATATGGATTCTGACATGTTGAATTGGGGTTGAAATTAATAAGTTAATTTATGATTGTTGCTGATAATTTTATAAAGTTTGTATGAAAGTGTTACAGGAGTTTTGACTTACAATAACATTTACTAAATGAGAGTGAATTCTGGTGATTTTATGGTGAAGTGATTACATTGTTGTTTGGTTGAATTAGTGTGTTTGTAATTGTTATTATAATTATTTTATTTCTTAAAGGTTATAGCTTAAAGAGATTATGAATATGGAAGAAAATCTCAATAAAGGTTGACTAGAGTATAGAATAAATTTAATTCTACATATAATTGCTTGATTGAAAAGAAGAATCTATAGAAGAAACTTTATATGGTGAATTGTTCATTATGTTAATAAGGAAGAGTATTGATGTCTTGAAGTGATTTTGACGATGATACACTTGAAGAGTCTATATTGTAATTGTTAAAAGTAAGTTTAATAGCCAATTTTGTTCCTAGTTTGGTTGACAAATATCAATTTAGTCCCTCTTTATAAAAGTGTTTGAAATTGGACCTTACTTTTAAATTTTTGAGTCAAAATAGTTCCTTCCGTTAAGTATAACCAAACGGAGTTAATGGGTTAATGATGTGGCACTACTTATTGATTATGTGTCAAAAAAATGTGCTTACGTGTTGGTTAATTAGAGAAAAAATGATTTTATTTAGAAATTGGGTTTTTTAATTGAGCAGCCATCTTCTCTCCCACTCGCGGCGTCGCACCTTTTTTCTGCCGGCCAAGAGCATCACCGACGATGCCACCTACGCTGAATGCAGCAGCTCGAAACCTTCGTCCCCATTTTTTGCACGTGAGAGGAGTCTCGTCTATTCCTGCGACGCCAACGGCATGAACCAGGATTGCCACCGCCGCGATTCTCCGCTTTGATCCGCTGCATCTCCTCCGGTTGGTTGAGACCTGCACCGGTTGCAGCAGCCAACCACTCACGCTGACGCCGCCACCAAGAGCACCACTATACTACCCGTCGAACTGTCGCCGACGCCGCCGCGATTGATAACGGAGAAGGAACCAATCTTCTAGGCGAGGGAACTCGGTGCAACAACCTCGACACCGATGACGCGAATGAACACACTAATCATCTAATAAGGATCGGTCTCTGATATCGTTGGACAGCGGATTTCTTCACTAAAGGGTGTGGATTAGGGTTTTGCTTACCAAAAAGAAATTGGGGAAATGAGGAATGAATTCCTGGGTTAAAATTTGATGAAGATGATGGGAGTAGATTCTGCCTCATTTTTTATTGGATTAAGAAAATGAAGCAGATTGAATTTGATTTTTGGGGAGTGTGATGTTTATTGGCTAGTCTTCTCCACTTAATGTTTTTCTTCTCTGGATATTGCTTTGCTTTCTGGGTGTAAGTTAAAGAGATGTTGGTGAATGAAGGTACGTAAAGATGAAGAGTGTGATGGTTGGTGGCAGCGTAAGAAGAGGTATGAAAATGATGATGGTTCTGTGTTGACATGGGTGGCGTAGAGGGGAGAAGAGGATGAAGATAGATTGGGGTTTTCACGGGCAATTGATTAAGTCATTTGGCGCTTTAGCACCCTACTATCTTATCGTGTGATTAGTTCTTCTCATTGCATTCTTTTTCCTTTTACGCCTTCAATTTTCGTGCCTATATCCTGTTGGCGCTTCTTCAAGGTCCTGCAACTTTCACAAATTGAATTGTGCAGAAGTTTGGTGCCAAAGTCTCGTGGCCGTATCTCTAATTGGCGCCAAGCTCACAATGTAATATTTTCTGTCTTTGAATCAGCTTCTCAATGGGGGCGGATTTCGTGACCAATGATATGCTCGCACTCACACACGATGCTTTTGATGCCAACGATAATGTAAGCTTGTCGATTTTCGCTTGCACCAGTAGTTACTGTATTGTTGTAGGTTTTCGCTTTTTATATGAAGTATTGCTTAAACCCTTGCGTACGCTTGTTTTGTGGTTTTGATAATCTCAAGTTATCTTAAAATTTAATTTCATTTATGTTGTTTGGTGATTCACATGTTTGCCTAAGATAGAGTCGTGTATAACAACTGGTTGGTTTCTTATGGTATTTCTTTCACTGGAACACTCGGTATTTCTTAATGAACAGGATGATGTAGCTATTGAAGGGGAAAGATGTGGAGTATGTATGGATGTAGTTATTGACAGGGGAGTTCTGGATTGCTGTCAGCACTGGTATGTGAAGGTACGTAAAGATGAAGAGTGTGATGGTTGGTGGCAGCGTTAGAAGTGGTATGAAAATGATGATGGTTCTGTGTTGACATGGGTGGTGTAGAGGGGAAAAGAGGATGAAGATAGATTGGGGTTATGGACCGAGTATGAAAACCCAATTTCTGAATAAAATTCTTTCTTCTCTAATTAACTAACACGTAAGCACACACAAAAATATATTTTCACACGTAATCAATAAGTAGTGCCACATCATTAACCCATTAACTCCGTTTGGTTATACTTAACGGAAGGGACTATTTTGACTCAAAAATTTAAAAGTAAGGACCAATTTCAAACGCTTTTCTGAAGAGAGACTAAATTGAGATTTGCCAACAAAACTAGGGACAAAGTTGACTATTAAACCTTAAAAGTATTCAATGTAGAAATCATTGTATAGAAATCATTTTGCAATCGTAAAAACACTTAGAAGTTTCATAAACTAATGAGTCTTTACAACAATAATCGATTATCAAAAGGATAATCGATTATCACAAGCTAAAACAGAAAATGGTTGCTCACGACAATAATCGATTATCACATGGGATAATCGATTATCACTGCTAGTTTTGATATTGTCCAGGGTGTGACAATAATCAATTATATCAATTATCACGTTTTCTAAAATCCTATAACGGCCTGAAATAATTGATTATCACTTATGGTGATCGATTATCACATTTGGGAGTAGAATTTTCATTTTCTGACCCCTGACCTATATATACAACCCTTCTAAACCTTTAAGAGGTTACCTAAACTACTTGAGAGCACATATCAGTTTTAAGGAAGTTCTTTGAGTTTAAGTGTAAGTTCAATGAAGTCTTATGAAGAGGAGAAACTTTTGTTTAGTGCGTCTAAGGTCCAAGCAGTTCTCTTCAAGTTGATTGACCTGGTTTCTTTCCATCGTGTGTCGAAGGAAGGTGTTTTCTTTTCCTAATCTCTGTATTACTTTGATTGTAATATGAAACTGAGTTATAGTGAAAAGGTTAATTACTTTATATAGTGATTAACAACTCGACGTAGAATTTGTTCTAAAGTGAACCAGGGACATACTAATGGACAATACGGTTATGGTGCTCCTACTCCACCCCAGCAACCTCAACAGCCTAATTTGTTTGTTCCACCGTAGACCACCCAAGTTGCACAGCGTCAATGACCTTTTTCGAGAGGGTGGGGAGGTTGGGTAGAAGATGGAAGGAAGAGACGAGGGAGAGAGAGGGAGAAAAGGTGAGAAACACTAACTCAGCGCAAGAAAAGAAAATCATGTCAGTCTACCGTTAGCCACGTCAACTGGTTTTTAACGGTGTTAATTTTGGAGGACTAAAATCAAAGTTTCCTTAAGGAGGAGGACTAAAATGTACCTTAGTTTGAAAGAGGGACTAAAACCAAAATCGCGTGATAGTATAGGGACTAAAAACATATTTAACCCTTAACTATTATTTGAATATTTAAATTTGACATATTTTTTTTATAAATTTTAATTAAAAAAAATATATTTTTGAAATTAAATTTTATCTTAAAAAAGAAATTCAACTGCTTTATCAAATAAGAAAATTGAAATGTAATAATCCATCTAAACAAAATATTAACAGAGAATCTAAATACAACTAATTCAAATATAATACATTTCCATTTTATTAAAATTATTGAAACCTATCATTTAAATACACGGTAAGGATTTAAAAAACGAGGGGTGCGAAACGCAAAATAATAAAATAATGGGCCGAAAGGAGAACATATAAATAATGCAAAAGAAGGTGATTCTCTCTTTGTTTCTGGCATGAAGGTGAAGAATAGAAATTCCGATCCGATTGGACTCTGTTTCTGTTATCGTGGAAGTGATTCATCGAACACTGGTTCAGCACAAACAAGTAGTTCCAATGACCGGTAACGAGTTTCGCTTCTTCTTGTCATGCGACATCAATCTTCCCGTCACTTTCCGCATTGAGCGTCTCGAAGGCAGTTTCCCCATTTCCAAATTCCCCAATTCAGGTTCTTTTCCACTCTTTTTCTAATTCCTCATGTCATGATTCAATTCACCAATTATCTGGTCTCAGTTTAAGCCCTTGTGCAATCTCAAATGTTCATCAATTAAGTTTTATTTGCTTACTGCAGAAAACAATGCTCCCGCGGAGAATAGAATCTCGGAGATATATGTGGAGTGTGCGTTGTTCATTGATGGTGCGCCGTTTGGCCTTCCAACCAGAACGAGGTTTTTTTTTTTTAATTGAGCTATTTTGGTTCCTGTATATATTTCACACGTGATGCAACTTTGGTATCAAAGTTTAAAGAATGCTAGGATGATACTTCCAATAAACTTTAATCAAAGGGAGAGAGTGTGTTAGAGAGCTAGTGTTAT
The DNA here is from genome assembly GCF_016808095.1 of Vigna angularis. Classification (NCBI taxonomy): domain Eukaryota; kingdom Viridiplantae; phylum Streptophyta; class Magnoliopsida; order Fabales; family Fabaceae; genus Vigna; species Vigna angularis. The sequence continues at coordinate 19,419,372 of NC_068979.1, forward strand.
AGAGTGTGTTCCCAGCACTCTCCTAAAAGTGTTGATCGCATAACCTTGCTACTATGTACTTGAGGAATTAATTTTATCCGATGAGATTTGTTTTTTTGCTGATTTATCTCTTCTATAACTCTTTTTGTTTTCATATGCATGTTCCTCTATTTTGGTAGGTGAGGTGTTGTGTTAGGAACTTTTTGATTTCGACTGGGTGGGATCTTTTAACCAATTTTTGGAATGTTTTACCCAATCAGCAATGTGTTAACAGTGATGATATTACTGAAATTTCAAGGTATTTGAGAATTTTAATATTTTTAAATCATCTGGTGAAGGTTGGAATCCGCAGGACCACCATTTTGTTGGAATGAGCTCATCACGTTAACAACTAAATATCGAGACTTAACTGCTCAGTCACAACTCACCTTCACTGTAAGTTGCACATTTAGCTTAAAAGCTTATTTATGCTTCTTTCAAGTAGCACAAAACTTGTTTTATTCCCAACTGTGAATTGTTGCTGTTAGGATATTTATCCTATTTATCATGATTATATTGTGTCTAGGGCTACCACTCTTTATCAATTTATTTTTATAAATAGAAGATTATGAGAGGGATCAATCAAGCTCTCTAGAATTATTTTACCGAAGTTGGTATCATAGCAGGTTCTCTGAGTCTCTTCCTACTCTATCTTTGTTGCCGTTGGTGGCCAATGGCCGCTGCCACCGGCGGCCTTAAAAATTTCATCTTTTCTGAAATACCTCAATGAGCAGTTCCGTTCTGATTTTTGTCTAGTCTCCAAACCTTAGTTGTTGTCCGCAACTGTCAAGCATTGTTTGCTGCTGTTCGGCGTCGTTTGGTGCCATTTGTCGTTGTCCATCTAGCACTGTTTTGTCACCGTGAGGAGCTGTCCACAAAATTTTGTCACCATCAACCTCTGTTCCCAACGCCGTTTGCCATTGTCCGCCCACCGTCTGCCTCTGTCCGCTACCGACCACCGTTCGCTGTTGTTCCTTGCCATTTCGATGTCGTCCGCCACTGTCCATCGTCGATCACTGCACAATTTAGTCCGACAACCAATGGATCTGGATTGCCTCCTTAAGCGACAGTCAACCCCGCCTGTGTCAAGGGCTAGTTCTCATCCAGGCGCCGCCACGCGCGCCACATCTGTCCGACGTCTGTCTCCGATGTTGTTACATTTTCTCTGGCGAAGTTAGGGGTTTTGTGTGCCTCGAGGAGCACGACCCATCCCTAGTCGTTGCCTCATTCTCATCCACACGCGCTGTCACGCATGACTTCTCTCCGATAAGCTTCCGGCGCGTGTTTGTCACACGCCACCTTTCCGGTGTCGAAATCACACCGCGTCACTGTCACTCGTCTCGCTCGACCAAATAAAAAAAACTCTCTATTTCAGCATTATACCTCTGTTTCAGCATTGTTCCTTAGCCTCTTTCATAATGTGTGTTTAGCTTTGCATATTGTAGCAGCTGTGATGTTCGTGATGGCTTGTGTCATTTATTTACAAGTCTCCAAGGAGACTTAGTGCTATTAGCTGGTTAACACCAAGGGATTTCAACACCAAAGTCATAGGTTGAAGGTTCCTCATGGCATGAGGGAGACTCTATTTCTGGCAAGATTCAGAATCTTAGTCAAACAATTTCACCAGTCCCTTGTCAGATCTGTTTTTGGATCCTTTGATGAATAAAGGAGACCATTATGATCTTCCACCTTCACGATTTGTCATCGGCGCATCATCATTTCCATCGTTTTCCGTGAGGGGAGTACGTTTCCAGCCACTGCAATATGTTTCCAGTCATTGCATGCCCCATCAGTCAGTGATGGCAGTCCCTGTAGTTTTGTCCTTTCACACACTGCAGGCTCCCATCACCTTGTTAGTCAGTGATGACAATTCCTGTAGTTTTGTTGCTTCCAGCCACTTCAGGCCCCATCAGTTAGTGATGACAATTTAGTCCCTACAGTTTGTCGTTGTCTACCATTGTTGGTTGTCATCCACTTTTAATGGAAATCTCATTTATCAAAGTCATCCTTGTTGAAGTTTCATGGTGTTAGTTGAAGTTTTGTGGTTGTCCACTAATGCCCAATATTATTCTCCATAAGCTGTTGTGAGTTGTTTGTCAATTGTGTTTTTGCATTTTTGCTATCCGTTGACCATTGTCATCGGTTTACTGCACACTCTTGAAGACGAGTCCTATATTTCAAGAAGAGTCTCTTTGGCTATGCTGGATTGTGAGTGCAATTTGGTTTATACTCTTTGGATGATTTGAAGCATACGTGCATCTTGTTCTAAGTCGAAGTTCCTAAGTTCCTAAAAAGATATTAGATTAAGTTTATTTATTCCAAGCTTGATTCATACAATTTGTATGCTCCAGCTTGAGGGGGGAGTATCAGGATATTTATCCTATTTATCATGATTATATTGTGTCTAGGGTTACCCTATTTATCATGATTATATTGTGTCTAGGGTTACCCTATTTATCATGATTATATTGTGTGTAGAGTTACTCTAATTATCATGATTATATTGTGTCTAGGGTTACCCTAATTATCATGTATTCTTGTATTAATTTATTTTTATAAATAGAAGATTATGAGAGAGATCAATCAAGCCCTCTAGAATTATTTTACAGTTTCAACTCAAGTGTTGCAAGAACTAAATTCTTGTTATGTCTGAATTTATCAGCTTCCGATATACCAAAATTTTTCTTTGTAATTTGTGAAGTGTGAGCTTCATTATTTTGCTAACGTTGTTGTATGAATAATAGGTTTGGGATCTTTCACATGGTGAAGGATTGATTGGTGGAGCTACAATTCTTCTCTTCAATAACAAAAAGCAGCTCAAAACTGGGAAGCAAAAACTTAGGCTTTGGGCGGGAAAAGAGGCAGATGGGACATCTCCTACTACTACACCTGGAAAGGTAGTGAATGTTTTAAACAAGCATAAGTTTCATTTTCTTTTTTTGTTTAATTTGTTGAAATCTTTCAGTCTTACAAAACATACTTTCGTTTGTTCTCATTAGGTCCCTAAGCTTGAACGTGGAGAATTGGAACGATTGGAAAAGCTTGTGAACAAGTATGAACGAGGTCAAATTCAACGAGTAGACTGGTTGGACCGCCTCACATTTAAAGCTATGGAGAAAATCAAGGAACGTGAAAGCTTGAAAAATGGAAGTTCTCATTACCTTGTTGTTGACTTCTGTAGTTTTGAGCATCGAGTTGTTTTTCAGGTATTCTTGGGCAAAGAACAAACATATATATATATATATATATTCTCTTTTTTTTTTCTTTTGGGTAAAATATCAACATGGTGTACTGGTCCTCCCTCCCTTATTTGAAATACTCCTGTACAAAAATGGTTCTGTATTTATGATCCCCTTGTCTTGTGTAGCTAAGTGCATACATGGTATCCTACCATGCATACTGTTGTAAAGTTATCAGTTTACCAAGGAACCCCTGAAGTTATTGATGCAGTTGTTTTTTTTCTTCAAGAATTATAAATGCTGATACTTATCTTACACATGCATTAACTCTTATTTGTTTCAAAATGTAGGAATCTGGTTCAAATTTTCTGTTGCCATCTCCTATAGCTTCAACTAATGATATTGTTATTGTTTGGGATCAAGAAGTTGGAAAGATAAATCCATCCGAGCACAAACAGTTAAAGCTAGCTAGGAGTTTGACCCGTGGTGTCATAGACAGGGATCTGAAGCCAAGCTCAAATGAGAGGAAGTAAGCTTAAAATTTTATAGAAATATAATTTCCCTGTTATATCAATCAGATTAATGTTGGAAATGATTCACCTCCTCAGTATTTGTAATGGTTAATTTGTTCAGTGAGACACACACATATGGTAGACTCATTATTTCTTCACACCCCCCTCTCTCTCTGAGCTTGTACAATAACTAACTTTTCTCTTACAAGACATCCTATTAACATAATAATAAACAACAGATAAAAGTTAAGTTATAGCCCTTTGGCGCAAGTCAAACCATAGTAACTGCTAATTTGCAATCTTGATGATCCATCTAACACAATCAAACATGCACAAAATTAAAATAGAATGAAACTTATATAGAGTTCACATTAGTACATTATTGCAACATCTATCAGTTTACAAAGAACATTATGCAAACATTAAATTATTAATCAATCAATCATGAATAAAACAGATAATACAAAGGCAAAAGGAATGAGTGAGTAGTCCTAATATTTGCCATGAAAAGTATCGAAGGCCAAAGGAGAAATTCAAACCATTACAAGGGACTGCAGGTTTAAAATAGATGCCAATATTGGAGGAAAGCCAAAATTAGATTAGAATGGATTTTGCTCCTTCCATTTCCCTTCCCTTTCTCTTAAATAATGAACTAAACAAAAAAGGTTTAAAGCATCCTGACTTCCCCTCCATTTCCTTCCACCCAAACACTATGATAAAGAAAGAGGATATGTTCATAGCAGATTTGACGCAACGGTTCAAATACACATGGACATTTTGCTGTGTAATAATGTTAGTGTCAATGACCATAATACTTATATTACCACATTTTAGTGGTGGGTGGTTCTAAACTAAATGATTTCAGATTTAACTGGGATTTATTTAATAATTTAATTTCAGTAATACAATTATAGTCAGATTTGTCTTACAGAATTTGCAATTAAAAACTAAAATGTATTTATGTGAAAGAATTGAAATAATACATTTCTATCCAGGACTATGTGGCTGTTCCATTTTGAAGGGATCTAGATCATATTTATGTGCAATAACTGAAAATTTAATTATTAGGATTCCCTTCTTATTTGTCTAATTGTCTTAGCTGTAAATTCTGGGAATTTTTTTTGTCAAGTATTAGTAGTTCTGACAAACCTTTTTCATTTCTCTAATGGTTTCTGTTATGAACAGCGTTTTTTTCCCTCTATAATATTGTACTTTATCATCTTTATTATATAGATCATTGTTTAACCTTTTTATTTGATCATTTATGTCAAGGTCAATTCAGAGAATACTAAAATATCCACCAACAAGGACTTTGAGTGGAGATGAGAGACAGCTCTTGTGGAAATTCCGCTTCTCTTTGATGTCTGAAAAGAGGGCTCTTACAAAGTTCTTGCGTTGTGTTGAATGGAGTGATGTTCAGGTCAGCCTTTACTATCATGGGAATTAGTAACAGATATCATGGTAAATGATTGCTGATCAGAAAGAGAAAAAAATCATTATAAATGGTCTTTGTTATTTTGTAGGAGCGGTATATATTAGGTTTTCTCAAGTAGTTAATAGTACATTCTGCACTCATTCTCCACATGTAGCAGCTCTGATCATACCTCACTATTGGCTATGTTTTTTTAATGAATTAGAAAGATCAGTGCATCTTTCCTTTAGAAAACTCTTCCGCAAGGGTATTAGTGTGACGACCATTTGCTCTAATTACCAAACGTGGGGTAAAATACCACTTAAATCAAGAAAAATTCTAAGTCAAACTCTAATAAGAATCTAGATCCAAATGGCCTTGCTGTAGTGGCTCTTGATGTACACAACGACGTCGTTGCTTTTTTTTTTTCTTGAATTTGTCTGTATCTTACCTTCCTATCTCTATTCTTTTTTTCTTTTTTTCCCTTGAATTCTTATTGCTAAATAAGTTGTGTAATTTTTCATTTGATGATGCTGTTTGTTAGGATATTTATCCTATTTTATCATCATTATAGTGTGTCAAGGGTTACCCTATTTATCATGATTATATTATGTCTAGGATTACCCTATTTATCATGTATTTGTGTATCAATTTATTCTTATAAATAGAAGATTGTGAGAGGGATCAATCAAGCCCTCTAGAATTATTTTACAGTTTCAATCTTAAGTTGGTATCAGAGCGGGTCGATCCCGCTCTGGTTTCTGTCTCGTAATATATATTTGTCCGGCGCCACAGTTCTTTGTCGCCCGCCGCTGCCCGCCGCCGGCCACCGTCAACCGTCGGCCACCGTCGGCCGTCGCCGGCCACCGTCCGGCCACCGTCTCCAGCCACCGTCCGGCCACCGTCACCGCCGGCCACCGCCCGCCATTGCCGGCCACCGTCGTCCATCACTGTCAAAGTTTCCTTCGTCTAAACCCTTAGGGTTTTCTTGTTCTTCGTTAGTACTATTCGTCTTCTTCAGAAATGGCGTCTGGCAGTACTCTTTCCTTCTCTGGAAGTCCATCAATTACCTCCGAGAAGCTAAATGGAAAAAATTATCTATCATGGTCTGCTGCCGTTGAAATGTGGTTCCTTGGCCAAGGGCATTATGACCACCTTGAGCGAGATGGAAGCCATGTGCCTACTGAAAAAGCTGATCAGTGGAAACAAGCAGATTTCCAGTTGTGTTCCCTGTTATGGCAATCAGTGGAACCCAAACTTTTTGTATCTTTGAGGGCTTTCAAAACTTGTCACTCCTTTTGGAAGAAAGCCCAAAGCATTTATGCCAACGATATTCAACGTCTCTATGACACTACGAATAAACTTGCATCTCTTAAAATGGCAGACCATGATATGGTGTCCTTCATGACTGAAGCCCAATCTGCTGTCGAAGAACTTAGGATGTTTTTGGAAGTAGATCCATTAGAGGATATAAAAAAGAAACTAGACAAATTCTACATGGTGTTGATCCTTCGTGCCCTACATCCCGATTTTGATCATCTCAGAGATCAACTTCTAACTAGTCATGAGGTCCCCTCTATGGAAACATTGACCACTCGCCTTCTGCGTGTCCCGGTATCTCAAACTCAAGAAGCGCATGAACTAGTGGAACCATCTGTCATGGTTGCCACACGAGGAAGAGGAGGACGTGGCACTAGAGGAGGAGGACGAGGAGGTCGGGGACGTACTCAATGCACATATTGTAAAAGGATGGGTCATACTCAAGAGAATTGCTACTCCTTACATGGTTTCCCTTCCAAAACCGCCAATATTTCGAAGACTGAAACTTCCACTTTGAAAACTGAAACCTCTACTTCTATGTTTTCTGAGGATGAATATCAAGAGTATTTAAGGTTAAAGTCTACCAGCTTGGCACAACCATCTCAATCTCCCAATACATCAACAGCCTGCGTTTCTCAATCTATGGAATGTCAAAATTCATGGGTAATTGACTCAGGTGCTTCTGATCACATTTCTGGTAATACCTCTTTGTTCTCATCTATTTCCTTTCGAGAAAAACCTCATTTCATAACCCTTGCAAATGGATCTAAAACTTCTTCCAAAGGAGTCGGTCATGTTTCTTTGTCTCCCTCCCTCAATCTCAACTCAGTCCTTTTTGTCCCTAATTGTCCTTTTAATTTAATTTCCTTAAGCCAGTTGACTAAAATGTTAAATTGTTCAATAACCTTTGATCATAAATCTTTTGTTATACAGGAGCGTGGTTCGGGGAGACAGATTGGAGAAGGATATGAAGCTGGCGGATTATACCATTTTGGATCTCGTCCAAGGGTGTCTTGTGTTGCTGCTCTTAATCCTAAAGTGCTACATGATCGACTTGGCCATCCTCATTTGTCCAAATTAAAAAAGATGTGTCCTGAACTTAGTGGTCTCCAAACCTTAGAATGTGAGTCATGTCAATTAGGAAAACATGTTAGATCTTCCTTTCCTAAAAGGTCTCAATCAATATGTAATTCTAGTTTTTCCATCATCCATTCTGATATATGGGGACCTAGTCGTATCTCCTCCTTTGGTTATAGATATTTTGTTACCTTTATTGATGAATATTCAAGATGTACTTGGGTTTATCTTATGAAAAATCGTTCTGAATTGTTAGCTATCTTTACATCCTTTTTGAATGAAATCAAGAATCAATTTGGTCAAGTAATCAAAATATTAAGAAGTGATAATGCCAAAGAGTATTTTTCATCCTCCTTTTCTGCCATCTTGAGTTCCCATGGTATCTTACATCAGTCTACTTGTCCTCATACACCACAGCAAAATGGTATAGCAGAACGAAAAAATAGACACTTGGTTGAAACTGCTCGTACCCTTTTGCTTGGTGCCCATATTCCTGTCCATCACTGGGGGGATGCCATCTTAACTGCATGTTATCTTATTAATAGGATGCCCTCCTCCTCTCTTGATAATAAAGTCCCTTTCTCCATTTTGTTTCCTAATGATCCTCTCTTTCATACATCTCCCCGAGTGTTTGGCTGTGTATGTTTTGTTCATGACATGTCTCCAGGTCTAGACAAACTCTCCGCTCGCGCTCTCAAATGTGTCTTCTTAGGCTATTCTCGACTTCAAAAAGGATATCGGTGTTACTCTCCTGAAACTAAGAAGTATTACATGTCTGCCAATGTCACATTCTTTGAACAGACTCCTTACTTCTCTCCATCTGTTCAGGATGTTTCTATCCTCCAGCAGGTCCTTCCTATTCCAATGGTTGAGTCAAATAGCTCCACTGTCTCTGTCATTCCCAGTCATGATCACAATCCTTCTACACCTGTTTCTCCACATACTGAGATCATCCCACACAGGGCCCCAATGGATAGTCCACCTCCCCAAGACAATGGTGAATCTCCTACTTCAGATTCTTCTCCCTCGTCACCTCCTCCCACGCCTCCTGGTGCAAATGATTCAGCATGGCCTATTGCCCTCAGAAAAGGTACTCGTTCCACTCGGAACCCTCATCCCATTTATAATTTTCTAAGCTATCATCGATTGTCGCCCTCCTATTTTTCTCTTTTATCCTCAGTGTCCTCTGTTGTTATACCCAAGAATGTGAAAGAAGCACTTGATCATCCTGGATGGCGACAAGCTATGATTGCAGAAATGCAGGCTCTTGACCACAGTAATACTTGGGAGCTGGTGCCCCTTCCCCCAGGAAAAAAGGCGGTTGGTTGTCGATGGGTGTATGCAGTTAAAGTTGGCCCTGATGGTGAAATTGATCGGCTCAAAGCTCGGCTTGTTGCAAAAGGTTACACTCAGGTTTATGGTCTTGATTATTGTGACACTTTCTCTCCTGTAGCCAAGATGACTACTATTCGTCTCTTCTTTGCCATGGCAGCCATTCGTCACTGGCCACTTCATCAATTGGATATCAAGAATGCCTTCCTACATGGTGATCTTGAGGAAGAAGTTTATATGGAGCAACCTCCAGGGTTTGTTGCTCAGGGGGAGTCTGGTATGGTATGCAAATTGCATCGATCTCTATATGGCCTCAAGCAATCCCCACGTGCTTGGTTTGGAAAGTTTAGCTCCATTGTTCAAAAATTTGGGCTAAAACGCAGTGAAGCAGACCATTCAGTTTTTTATTGTCATTCTTCTCTCGGGAAATGTGTTTACTTAATAGTATATGTTGATGATATTGTCATTACAGGAAATGATGCTGTTGGAATATCTCAACTAAAAGAGTACTTGTGTAGACATTTTCAAACCAAGGATCTTGGAAGTCTCAAATATTTCTTAGGCATTGAAGTAGCGCAATCAAAAGATGGAGTTGTAATCTCCCAAAGGAAGTATGCTCTTGATATATTACAAGAAACAGGCATGATTGATTGTAGACCGGTAGACAGTCCCATGGACCCAAACCAGAAATTAAGGACAGAAGAAGGTGAATTATTCTCCGATCCAGAGAGGTATAGGAGGCTGGTTGGCAAACTGATTTATCTCACTATTACAAGGCCAGATCTATCCTTTGCAGTTGGAGTGGTTAGTCAGTTCATGCAGGCTCCATGTATTGACCATTGGAATGCTCTCATTCGCATTCTAAGGTATGTAAAGAAGGCTCCCGGGCAAGGATTGTTATATGAAGATAAAGGAAGCATTCATGTCTCTGGGTATTGTGATGCAGATTGGGCAGGTTCACCTATTGATAGACGGTCTACAACAGGATATTGTGTTTTTCTGGGAGGAAACATTATTTCATGGAAAAGTAAGAAACAAAATGTAGTAGCTCGATCAACCGCGGAAGCCGAGTATAGGGCAATGGCATCACTAACATGTGAACTTATATGGGTGAAACAATTCCTTCAAGAGGTTAAATTTTGTGACATCCATACTATGAAGATGTATTGCGACAATCAAGCTGCTCTCCACATTGCATCAAATCCAGTGTTTCACGAGAGGACTAAACATATAGAAATTGATTGTCATTTTGTTCGTGAAAAGTTGTTGACCAAAGAAATATGTACTGAGTTTATTGGGTCAAACGATCAATTCGCAGATGTATTGACCAAGTCATTAAGGGGTCCTCGGATTGAGTTTATTTGTTCCAAGCTTGGTACATACAATTTGTATGCTCCAGCTTGAGGGGGAGTGTTAGGATATTTATCCTATTTTATCATCATTATAGTGTGTCAAGGGTTACCCTATTTATCATGATTATATTATGTCTAGGATTACCCTATTTATCATGTATTTGTGTATCAATTTATTCTTATAAATAGAAGATTGTGAGAGGGATCAATCAAGCCCTCTAGAATTATTTTACAGTTTCAATCTTAAGTTTGAATTTGTCTGTATCTTACCTTCCTATCTCTATTCTTTTTTTCTTTTTTTCCCTTGAATTCTTATTGCTAAATAAGTTGTGTAATTTTTCATTTGATGATGCTGTTTTTATCCAGGAAGCAAAACAAGCTTTAGAATTGATGGGCAAGTGGGAAATGATTGATGTTTCTGATGCACTGGAACTTTTGTCTCCTGTTTTTGAAAGTGAAGAGGTACTTTTTAAGAGTGACCATAGGGAAAATTGTAGCCAATATGGTTGTATATCTTGTGTTCATATTAATTAGGTTTGCAGTTTGATGTTGTACTAGTACAGAGAAAAAATCGAAGCATTAATAATGAATGTAATGCCCTCAACCCATTAATAGCGGGATACACTTAACTATCAATATGTCGGTATCAACAGACATAGTGGCAAGAACCAAGAAAGTTTCCTTTAGTTTTCTCACATGTTATTATTAGTTTGAAAAAGAAATTTTACCAGATAGCAGAGAAGACTGTTACAACTAGGGATGATGGGGGAGAATAATGTATCTTCCATAACTGAAAACTGGAATCACAAAAAGTAAAGGAATGTATTAAATCAGCCCAATCTCTCTGTACCTTAGTGTAATTTGCCATAAACATATCATTCCAAACCAAGTGTAGGAGCAAACATGACATTCCACTCCCTGCCTTACTGTTGTTATAGATGCATGACTTAATAGTGCAACTTCGTTTTCATTCAAAGAGCAGAAATTTGTACAACCAAATGTGGCCATTTCTCAACTGCTTCATTTCAGGTCCGTGCTTATGCAGTTAGTGTTCTTGAAAGAGCTGATGATGAAGAGCTTCAGTGTTACTTGCTTCAATTGGTTCAGGCTCTTCGGTTTGAGCGTTCTGACAAATCTCGTCTTTCTCATTTCCTTGTTCAACGTGGTAGGTGCTTGAGAATTTAAATGCTATTTGAGGTGCTGATTCTAGTTATATTCAATTATTTTCTGAAAGAAACCTGAATTTTGTCAGCATTGTGCAATATTGAATTGGCAAGCTTTCTTCGCTGGTATGTGGCTGTTGAACTATATGATCCTGCATATGCTAAACGATTTTACTGCACTTATGAGATTCTGGAGGAGAATATGATGAAGGTTTGAACTCAATTTTCTTAATATGTACCATTTACTTTTACAAAGTTTTGTTTCTGATGCACTTGTTATAATGATGAATCATTTTTCCTCTTGTCTACATTAGGAATATATTACTTTTAAAGATTACATGTTGCACATTGCTTTACCATTGCAAATTTAGAATATCTAATCCATTATTTCTTCATCTGAACTCATTATTGGAGTTTCACATTGACTAGAGATATGGTCAAATTACAGTATATAAGTAGGTAAAATCTCACCTTATAAATCGGTATGTAGGATTGAATTAAGCCTAAACTTTCTTTCTGTTATGATATTATAGTATGCTTATCTAAATGAAGTTTGTTGGACGCTCGAGATGTTAAGTCCTTGGTATGAAGGGGTGTGTCTTACAAGTTGGTTTTGTTGGGTTGTGCTATAAGCCCATTTTCTAATACCTACATCAGAAAATATTTTCATATTTGACCACATTTGAAATTTGTATCACTCTATGAATAAATAGATTTCTTAAATATGTCATCATAATTTCATTTGTGTGGCTTAATTTTGGAGTAATTCATTCTCAAACATGACAATTATTCTCATTTGTCTTAGAAGGCAGCTGGTGTGAATGGGGAGGAAGATGGGTTTAAACAGTGGCAGAGTTTGGTACGCCAGACTGAGTTGACTGCTCAGTTGTGTACGGTCACTAGAGATCTAAGGAATGTTCGTGGTAATACACAAAAGAAGATTGAAAAGCTTAGACAACTACTTACAGGTCTTCTCAGTGAACTTACCTATTTTGATGAGGTAGGTATAAATAATCTAACATGAAGCTATATGATCGTTTATTGTTTTCATCTTTTTTACTTTCTTACATTAATTAATCATGAATGTTGAACAAACTATTAATTTCCACTATTTATTTTATTTCCAATAGTTGTATATAGTGAATTTGTTAAAGTCGTTAAAATGTATGTTTATTGTTGCTATGTTTCACTTGTAGCCAATACGATCACCTTTGGCACCTGGTGTCCTCATCATTGGCATTGTACCTTCAGAGTCATCAATATTTAAAAGTGCACTGCATCCTCTGCGCCTTACTTTTAGAACAACAAATGGTGGAACTAGTAAAATTATATTCAAAAAGGGAGATGATATTCGGCAGGACCAGTTGGTATTCCTACTTATCCTTTTTCTGTCTCCCTGTTATGTATGCAAATGCAATCATGTGTGTGTTGACTCACCAAATATACATGTTTTTCCCTATGCTCACATGATAGATATTTAGAAAACACGAGTTCAATTGTATAAATGTTGGTTTTATGTAGGTTGTTCAAATGGTATCACTAATGGACCGATTGCTTAAGCTAGAAAATCTTGACTTGCATCTAACACCATACAAGGTGCTAGCAACTGGACAAGATGAAGGCATGTTGGAATTTATTCCTTCTCGTTCATTGGCCCTGGTATGGCGATTTATACATTTTAAAAGTTGTTTCTTATATTAGCAATGTAGTCACTGCTTCTTTTTGTAACTGAAGATTTCTTGCATTGAAATATATAGGGTTTAAGTTTGATAGTTAAGTGTTAATTTCCTAACACTTAGTAGTAATTTGTAGCATATTTACCTTTTTTTGACTAACAGAGATGTTGGAGATTTTACACTGACTAGTGACTTGCCTAAAATAAAATGTATAAGTGGAATGTCAATTTCCTTTTAAGTCACTTTTATAGTGTTGAGGTATGTTCAAATTCAAGTTATAAGAAAAAGGCTTGTTAATTTAATGCTTTTGGTCTAAGTTTTATGAATCTTGTCTTTATTTTCATATCTGCCTCTACACTGAATTATTTGATATTATCAATTCAAGGAGTTGAAAATGATTCATTGACTTAGACATTATGACATTGCAGAAAATATTAAAAATATCTGGAATTTTTGTAGCTGTGTTTTAGCCTGGTCACTTGATCTATGTATAAGTTTATATGTTTACTTGGTAATATTTCCGTGAAAGATTTTATTTTATAGTGTTCTAAAAAAGATCACTTTGGGAATAGGAATTCAAGTACCTGTCAGGTTGTTAATTACTAATTGATATTGGATATTGAAATGTATTAATTACATATATACGCTTAGCTCTTTAGTTTTTGATATTTAATAAATGATCATGGTTGTTTTAGGTTGCACAATCTTGCAATTGCTATACTAATATATAATCTTTTTGTGACTAGATTTTATCGGAGCATCGTAGCATCATAAGCTATTTGCAGAAATTTCATCCTGATGACCATGGACCTTTTGGAATCACAGCCACCTGCCTTGAAACTTTTATAAAAAGCTGTGCTGGCTACTCTGTTATCACATATATACTTGGTATCGGAGATAGGTGATCCCTAATTTTATTCATCACACACCATTTTCCATCCAACTATTTAAGCATTGATATGTTGTTTCGATACTTCTAATTTTGTTACTGTGATGTGCCGATGAGATCACGTATGCAACCTCCCCACGGCCCTCACCTCCAATAAAATGGGGTAATTGGTTGATAGAGTTGGGTGGGTGTGAATGTGAACAAGGATAGTTGTTCTTTTGGGTGTTTCATGTTCTGTTAGCTATCAGAAAGTTCACAACTAGGATTTGGAAAGGCTGAACGTGTTATTATGAAATTATCTGCTTCTCTTGGTTCTATGACTTTAACATATACAAGAGGTCCTTGTCTTTTGCCCTTACACCAGATAGGTTGCTTTGGCTTTGTTAGAAACATAATAAATATCTAGAGGTGTATATAAGAATAAAATATCCTATAATTATTTTTATTTATTGTAATCAACTTTATAAGATGAACTCACTTCATACAATCGTTTTCAGAATCTTTTCTATTTATTTTTCTTTCAATTGGCTTTTTGACAATCTAAACAACGGCCACACTCATTCTATCAATTAAAGAAGATGGAGTCTAAAATGGAGAAAAGAGGTTGAAAATAAATGAACCAGGCTCTCAAGTGCTGCTGCCATTTGTCTATCTTTATACATAACTCACAAATGATTCCAAGATTGTTTCCCCATTTTCAAGTGAAGAAGGATAAGATACATTAACATCACATTATTCTAAATTTTAAGTTTGTTGCATTGTTCACTGAATTTATATTTTGTCCCTATTTTGACTGAACTTTAATTTTTTGGGCAGGCATTTGGACAATCTCCTCCTTAGAAATGATGGAGGTCTTTTCCATGTTGATTTTGGTTTTATTCTTGGGCGAGATCCTAAGCCATTTCCACCACCAATGAAGCTTTGCAAGGAAATGGTTGAGGCTATGGGTGGAGCTGAAAGGTACAGTTCCATTGATGATTCACTTTAGATTCAAGGTAGTTGTGATTTGTAGCTTAAATTTTGAGATAGTGATTCATTTCTTTGTCTCCCATGCAGCCAATATTATACAAGGTTCAAGTCCTATTGTTGTGAAGCATACAACATTCTTCGCAAATCCAGTAACCTAATTTTAAATCTATTTTACTTAATGGCGGGTTCCAATATTCCTGACATAGCCTCTGATCCTGAAAAGGGGATTCTTAAGGTGAGACCCCTTATGTTTTAATAATCATGTAAATAATCTGTTAACTTGCTCTTATTCGATGACATTATGGATGTACAGCTTCAGGAGAAGTTTCGGTTGGACTTGGACGACGAAGCTAGTATACATTTCTTCCAGGACCTTATCAATGAGAGTGTGAGTGCATTATTCCCTCAGATGGTTGAGACTATCCATCGTTGGGCTCAATATTGGCGGTAACCCCAGTATTTATTGGGTGTTATTTCACTGTGTAATTAATCAGGTAATTTTTATTGCTATTCTCAGTAAGACAGGTAGAACCCAAATTTTTTCTTTAACTGACCTAGGTATTAGTATACAACTGCTTGTTTTGATGTATGTCTTTAAGCTCTCAATTTAAATCATAATCATGCCAAAGCAGCTTCCCTTAGCTCTGAAATTGCAACTCTGACATATGATTATCAGTACATGATTGGAACATCATAGTAGCTGCAATGCAATTTTCATTCGCATTTGGTGAATCCGAAGAATTTTCAATTCTTCAAGGTTCTTTCTGTCAAACAAAAAGATCTCAACTACTGAAAACATGTGCATGCTAGACAAATTCAATTACAGTTACTTTAGGTTTTTTTTTTTCACATTGTATCTCCTGTTTCCAGAACCTGATGCTACCTTTAAGGCTTCTAAGCAGCTGAAATAATGTATGGTTTGGAATTCCACAATGCCCTGACTGCAGATGTATATACGCACTTGTAATTTCTAAACCAATTATTCTGAAGGTAGTGATATTGTTGGCAACAATGTAAATAAAAGTAGTTCTCTTTCATTCTTCTGGTCATGGTTGTATCAAGGCGGCAGCGTTAAGTTATAAAATGCTTATCGTACCAAACTAATGTTCATTTAGGTCAAATTAATTGTCATTTGTAAAGAAGCCCTCTTACCCAGTCTTAGTCTACAGTTCGATGTATATGTAATGTAAATAACTCTAACTGTGATGTTTGCCGGTTAGGGTGTTCAGTAGTTTAGATCGATCTAACCAATCCTATACTCAACCAAACCAATTAAATCCAATGATCTTTGGTTCGAATATCTATTTATCATGTAAAAATTCAGTTAACCCTAATAAACCAACGATATATTTTACTTGTTATTAATTATTATATGTGAAGTTGTGTAGTACAGTTATAAAAAAAATTATAAGATTTAGTTTATTTATGTCAATTAAATAAAAAAAAAGGCCTGATTAATCTTTCTGTTTCGAATTTTTTTATTAAATTTATAGTTTTTTTTTTCTTTTTTATTAAACAAATTTTGTGAGTGTGTATATATATTGTGCTATGTTAAACAAATTGTGTGTATAAAACAAATTTTGTGTGTGTATATGTATTGAAAAAAAAGTTAAAATTTAATTTTCTAGGAATCAAATTCTAACTTATAAAACCATAAATATTATTATACTGTGCTATGCTCGTAAAAAAAAGAAAAGAAAACTATGTTATGTGAGAAAAAAAAATCATTAAAATGTATTTCAAATGTGTCTATTCGGATAAGGATAGAAAAACCTGAAAGTTTTGGATATTTGCAAAACCTTATTACAAATTAGATAATTTGGAAAGCTACTCTAGATTGTTACTTTATATATATATATATATATATATATATATATATATATATATATATATATATATATATATATATATATATATATATATATATATATATATATATATATATATATATATATATAATATTCTAAAAATTTATTATCTAGTAATAGGGAATTACGGTTGAATATGTTACATTTTGGTACTCTCTTATACATACATTGCATTATACATTTATTTTATGATTGTCACATTTTATTATATTTTTCAATGTTAATAAAACGTTTTAAATTTTACCAAATTTTTTATCATATCAATAATTTTGAACTTTTCATTAATTGTTAATATATATATATATATATATATATATATATATATATATATATATATATATATATATATATGAATTTTTTAATTTAGTAACTTCTTAAAATATACTAAAATTTAATTAACAAAAATATCTTCGTATATTAAAAAAGATATACTTCAAACACAAATATATATATATATATATATATATATATATATATATATATATATATATATATATTATTCTATACTATCATATAAAGAAAGTTTACCGTTTTTTTTGTCTTCATATGTTGGTTTTCCAATTTGATCTTTTAATAAATAATTAGTTTAAAATAAAATAATTAACTTTTCTTTCAAGTGATTTTTTTTAAATTTATCTGTTGTCTTTTTTTAACTTAATTATTTTCTTAAAAGTAAATAATCATTTATAATAAAAAAAATTACTTACGAAATAAATTAAAAATGTTTTATTATTATAAAAAGAAGTGAAACATGTGTTTTCTTATTGAATTCAATTAATCTAAACTGAATCAAAATCAATTTGTTCCTAATCGGTTAGGTTTGAATTTTGATTTATTTATTTTGTTTTAAATTGGAATCATGAAAGTTGATTGGTTGAAAATTTTGTACAAATCTGGTCAAAATTTACATGTGAATATAGTTATTGTCAATTTAAAAGGGATAAATTATCAAAATTGAAACTACATGTTAAAAAGCGAATTTTATCTAGTAAATGACTATTTTGTATTCTTTGATGAATCATAAACTTTAACTTAATCAAATTTAAGAGTATATATGTATGTGGTTAAGGACACATTTATCAACGTAATTAATGCAAAAGGGTCCTTGTCAATCTTTTCTGAAGTTGTAAAATTAGAGTTTGTAAAAGCTTTTCTTCATGCATATATCCGAGAGAAGAGAAGCGGTCGCCATGCAAGTTGAAGATCAAAAAAGGGTAGTGGGTATAACAAAGGTAAAACTTCTACAATTCTTCAAAGGTTAGCAGTAAATTTAGTTTGGCAAAAGACTTGCAATGTTCGGAAAAATTGTGTCCACGAAAAGTTAGCACTAAATTGGAAAGGTCCGTTCAGAATTGTTGAAGACTTTAAGAACCGCGCATACGACTTGAGTATCCAGATAGAAAAGTCATCCTGAACACGTAGAATGCATCACATCTCAATGTTTAATTTCAGTTGAATATCTTATGTAATACCTTTTGATAATTAATAAAATCAGGAGTTTTCAGACACAAGAATTTGTACAAATCAATTGCTTGAAACAACATAGCAATTTTAGAGAAACTCTTTAGCCAAGAGAACGTTTTAAGTGAACTCCTAATGTTGACCGATTGGATAAGATTATTCTACATGAACTCTCATTGTATCACAACTTCTTCAGCCTAGAAAATGTTCTAAGTGAACTCCTAGTACTGACTGAACGGGAAGGAATATTCTACATGAACTCTCATCGTATCACAAATTCTTCAGCCTAGGAAACGTTCTAAGTGAACTCCTAGCGTTGACCATTTGGTGAGGAAGGTTCTATGTGAACTCTCATCGTATCGCAACTTCTTCAACTCAGGGAACTGTCGTGCAAAAGATATTTGATTGTCCCCAAAAATGACACTCTAAAGAAGCAAAAGATATTTTTAAGTTTTTTGGATCCGACAAGGATTGACCTTGCTCCTACATGTTCTGATTCAAAATGAGAAATCAATCTTACGTAGTTCTTTTTGAAAATCTGTTTGGAAAGTTTGTTTGAGAAATTGCTTGGAAAATTTGTTTGGAAATGGTTATGAATAATTTTGGATTCTTTAGGAAGTGAACCTAACAAGGACTAGCCTTACTCCTACGTATCTCCACTCTTGATGGAGAATCAAGGATCACGTAGTTTTGGCTGAAAGATTGTTTGTTTGTTTGAAAATGTGGATGTTTTTGTTGTAAATGATAAATTGTTGCAGGACAAATGATGGTTGGTGTTGAAGGTGAGGGGAAGTCAAGAGTGGTGTGGTTAAGCCATGGTTATGGGGTCTAGTAGATGGAAGAAAAAGACCGGATGGTGATGAAGGGATTTGATGCAAAGAAAAGGCCCTTCTCTAAAGCTATGCTTGGGGAAGATCAAGGAAAAGAAGCAATACCTTTGACTTAAGATCTTCCCCCTCTTTTTTATCTGTCTTTTTCCTTTTGTGCATTATCTCGTGACTTTGCCCTGCCAGGATCAGCTTAGATCAATTTGGTCAAATCCTATTCATTGTCAAAACCATTTTTCCTTTGATGTATGAGCACCTATATGCATAGGAGGAGGAACAAAGGCAATACGAACAAAGATGATTGCGTATAGGCATTATCGTTGTAAGCATGACTGGTACAAGTTGTAGGGTGAATGATAAGATAGTGCTTACCTAGACTGAATCGAGAGAAAGCACCTAGCTGCTATATTGAGAAAAGACTCTAAAAAGCATAGTTGACCTATATTTCCCATTTTTCCTTTTTTCCTTTTTTTTTCTTTTTAACGCAAAAACAATTAAGAAAAGAAGTTAATAAAATGAAATCCAATAAAAGGTAACTGAAAATAAAAATAACAATAAAAATAAATAAATAAAAATAAAAATAAATATAAAAATAGAAAATGCAACAAAAGAAAAGTTAAAACAAATAGACTTCTTTTCTTAAAATCAAAAGGTCTATCCATTTCGTATATGTTTATTTTGTGTTTCTACTACTTTATCTTTGTTATATATTTTCTTTATTAGTCTGAAACCTTTTATTTATCTACCCGAATGAAATTTGGTATTGACAAGAACGTTCTATGTGAACCTCTAGCTCTGATCGATTGGTGAGGAACGTTTTACGTGAACTCTCATTGTATCACAACCTCTTCAGCCTAGGAACCGTTCTAAGTGAACTCCTAGCGTTGGCCAATTGGTGAGGAACGTTCCCCATGAATTCTCATCGTATCGCAACTTCTTCGAGCCTAAGAAATTTTCTTAGTGAGCTTCTAGAAACGATTGAACGATGATGAACAAACTCTTGTTTCATTGAAGTACCATGCTTAAAGGCATAAAAAGACAAAATGTAAAGCGTGCATGGAGGAACATAGAGGTAACTATTTCATTAAAGTTGTGACATATATAAAAGAGGCTGCATAAAGAACAAGATAAGCCTAACATCAAAAGACATATTTTCTGAACGACCCATCACATTGTCTAAAGAAGAAAAATACAAATAGCACAATAAAACCCTTCATTCATCCCCCATCTATGCTTCCTCTTCAATATCTTCCACAACTACCTCAATGCATTGAGGCTCTTTAGCAAGGACGGGCGAGACTTCTTCTACTGGGGCAAGCGACAAGGGAACATCAAGAAGCTGACCATCGACCACCATCTTCATCACATCATAACCCGAATGGCTGATCGAAACTTCTTGGGCCTCCTCTAGATGACGATTAAGCTCCTCATTTTCCTTTAAGGCCACCTCTAGGTCCGGATGAGCAGTTTGTAGCTCTTCAATTGAGGCTGCACCTTTGGGCGTACCTACTACATATGTCATGCACACATTCGGTCGAATGCTCAGTTCATAGGCTATATCTGTAGCCTCTTCAAAAGTCATCACGTTGAAGTATTTTTTCTCCTCGGGGGAAAGGTTGAATTGAGTGTAGTGAGCGATCCGAACGTTCAAATCGAGCGGTCCAGTACGTAGGGGTCCCTCCGGAGCACTCCTGCTACTCCTCTTGTGAGAAGACACTGACTTTTCCTTCGAAGATTTTCTTTTTCACTTATCCTTTGGTGGTTTAGGAACCACTGAAAGGGGAATTGGCTCGGAATCACAGGGAGAAGGTTAAATGGGTCAAGACTCTTAGACTGTTCGGGGAGTAGGGACCATTCGAGAAGGAGTGGTGGATTTGGGAAGAGGAGGACGGGTCGAGCTGCCTTCGCCAGATTTCTTCAATTCTTCCTTGCGTCGAGCAATCATCATGGAAAAGACGCTTGACTTCCTCTTGTCCATTTTAGCTAAGAGATCTGCAATGCAAAATGAAATTTAGATAAGTTACAAAGGGCATTTCTACATAGAATGTAACAAAAAGCTTACCGAACACCCTAGTACATAGAGCGTCAAAGCTCAGGTAACCGATGAGTGAGCAAGAGGAAGCCTTTCGGGGTAGCTGATTGATTTGGCTGATCGTCTCTATTTACAACGGAGTCATCGTAGATTTTTCCTAGGAGATTACTCTCTTAGGATGTTCAGTCCAATAAAATGGAAATTTGGGTTGAGCGTCATTCGTATAAAACCGTGACCGACTAGCCTAAGTCATTGTTACTTTAAAGAAGTTCTTTTTGAAGTCTTTGTATGACGTGTTAAATAAAGTAGGTTTAATTGCTTGCATTGTCCACAGTTTGGCTGCAACGTGTCAAGTTAGTCCATCTTTTTAAAAAAGTTTCAATTACGTCCAAACTTGGTTTAAAAGTGTCAATTTTGTCCAAACGTATGTAAAATTTGCTTCAATCAAGTCCCTTCCGTTAAATCCACATAAACGGACGTTAATTTTTTAGTTCTCTCTCCTCTGCTCCTCTGCTCCTCTGCTTCACTCATTGTGGAAGATCAATTTGAGTTCCAATGCTTTATCTGGTTCTATCCCCGAGTTCATTGGTGATTTGCCTAGCATTCGGTTTCTAGATTTATCCAAGAATGGCTTCACTGGGAGATACCTTCGGTTTTGTTTCGGTACTGCTACAAAACAAGGTTCGTTTCTCTTTCTCATAACAACCTCGCCGGTTCAATACCTGCCTCCTTGGTGAACTGCTTTAACCTTGAAGGGTTTGATTTCTCCTTCAACAACCTTAGTGGGGTTGTCCCTTCCGAGCTTTGTGGCATTCCAAGGTTGTCTTATGTGTCGCTGAGAAACAATGCCTTGTCAGGGAGCGTGCAGGAGCTCATTTCCTCATGCCAAAGTCTGGAACATTTGGATTTTGGAAGTAATAGGTTCACTGATTTGGCACCGTTCAGTGTCCTTGAAATGCAAAATCTTACCTATCTCAATTTATCGTATAATGGGTTTGGAGGACATATTCCTGAGATCAGTTCCTGTAGTGGGAAGCAGAGAAGCAGAGGAGAGAGAAAAAAAATTAACGTCCGTTTATGTGGATTTAACGGAAGGGACTTGATTGAAGCAAATTTTACATACGTTTGGACAAAATTGACACTTTTAAACCAAGTCTGGACGTAATTGAAACTTTTTTAAAAAGATGGACTAACTTGACACGTTGCAGCCAAACTGTGGACAATGCAAGCAATTAAACCAATAAAGTAAGTAATTGTCAGTCTTTCATCGAAACTACCAATACCCATGACTTGTTCAGGTGCAGCTTTGCGCGAAAAAAATACAAGAAAAAGGCGGGTGTCAAGGTAAGAGCAAGGACCGTGCAGACAACAGTAAATACTCGTATAAATGTCCAACCGTTCGGATGAAGTTGGGTGGGAGCTATGTTCAGTTCCCGTAGAACGCCCATTTGAAAGTTTGAAAAGGGTAACCTAACGCCCAAGTCACGCGAAAGGGTAGAGTACGCGTTGAAAAAGTGAGTGGCATAGCCCTCCCTTCCATGGCAAGCACGCTCATTCCTTTTGCAAATGGCCAAGTTAAAGCACACAATATCGTCAACCCTCGCCACTAAATGCACTCGATCCTTGAACCCCCTCCAAATACAAACTGGTGCAAAAGTAGGGAAGATAAAGTCCTGCTTCATGAAGAGCCCAATTATAACCTAGCACGGGCAAGGGTGGAGTCAGTACACAAATTTTCAAAGATACATTTCAACATAATTATATGATTTTTTTAAGTATGAAAACAATGAAAAACAAATATATTTTATCACATCATAAGAAAGATATTACTATAATCTCCTTTTTATTTTTCAATCCTAGACTGAATCATAATTTACATAACGTTCACCTCCATCAACATTATCATACAAAAAAATATACTCATTTTTTGTGATAAATTTCTCCCAGATCCCTTACTCATTATAGTTCTATAAAACAAGATATTACATATTACAATAAAAACAATCATAGTACTCTTCTAAAATAGATAATCCATAACTTAGTGTTTTAAAAGGGTCTTTTTATAATGAAAACATAAATATGACAAATTTTAGAATTTGTAATTCAAAATTAATCACCAATTACATAACACATGTTCTATAAGAGTTTTATTCATAGTTATCAAATTGTTATTTGTATAGTATGAGTTCGACTGGTTCAATGTAGATCGGTTAGGTTAATGTCAACATAGAGTTATCAATTCGATTTAACAAAATGATTAGTGAAACAAATAAAGTCATATTGTCTTATAACAAATAATCTAATTGATCATTTGAGTTACTGTAGAATGTACGTCTAACGTAATTAAGAACATTTGCAAAGATTAACATAAATCAGTATGATAATTGCGATTACGAGGTGATTGGGTCTAATTAGGTGGATGGTAAATAAAAGCCAATTATAATTTATATAAATAGAGAATCCATGTGAGGTAATTATGATCATTCATTGTTGCATTTAATACTAGAGTGACCAAACCCTTTATGACATAAGCATCATAGTATCTTTTGTAGGTATCATCCAAACTGTTGTGAACTAATCAAAGACTGCATTAAACCGAATGGAGAAGAGGATTTAGAGGTGACACATGTAAAGTAGTTATGATGATTGATTGTTGCATTTAATACTGGAATAATCAAACCATTTTTTACTTAAGTATTAGAATAGCTTTTGCAAGTACCTTCCAAACAGTTGTGAAACGAGTTAATATTACATTAAATCAAATTGAGAGGATTTACAAGCGAAGCATGAGGTAGTTGTGATAATTGACTGTTGCATTTAATACTTGAGTGACCAAACCCTTTTTGACTTAAGTGTTATAGTACTTTTTGTAGGTACCACATCTCAAGAGTTATGTAGTGAATGAAGACTACATTAAACCGAAAAGAACAAATGATTTACAGATGAAGAGAGAAAAAAATTAGAAATCAAACTACTTTAAAATTATTAATACTCAACCGGTCTAACATAAACCCTAACCATAACTTTTGGATTGGGGTTCTAGATTTATAATAATAGTATATGTTTGTTAGAATAAGTATTTTAAAGAACATGATCCAGTGTAACACGGATAATTTTTTTTTGCTTAAGTACTAATTATTTAACAAATTATTAAATCACTTTTGCTTTATTTTTATTTTATTTAAATTTTTCTTATCACTTCTAGTTTCTTTTTAATTTATCTTAATAAGTTTTAATTGTGAGTGAAATTTCATAAAAAAAAATAAGTATAAACTCATATGTAATGAGTTTTAGTTAAATAAGTACTTAATTATAACTTATAAAATCCTTTTAATTTTTTTAGGATATACCATTTCACATTATATATAGTGAAATATTGTTCCTTAGACTATTGAAAGAAAAAAAAAATTTCGTGCAAAAATAAATTGAATTTTATGTAAAGTGAAAATTTCCCCTAAACCATTTTTTTTTCTTTATTGTTTTATCTTTTTTTTCATACCTTAAAAATCAGTATAAACATGGATAAAAGGGTTTAAGCCTGGTTTTGGTTTGAGCACACATAGTAGAGAAGAGCACTCACAGAAGAAGGAAGATGATTATCCCCGTTCGTTGTTTCACCTGCGGAAAGGTCTCTTCTCACCCCAAAAGCTCGACTTTTTATAATCAAAATGTCTTGACATTGACTTTAGGTTTTAGGGTTTTTGTTTATTAATGCTCAATTTGTACCGTTTTCTCCTATTTAGGTCATTGGAAACAAATGGGACACCTATTTGGACCTTTTGCAGGCAGATTACAGTGAAGGGTCAGTACCCTAATTGCTCTCATTTTTTTATCAAATTTTTATGTGTTTACTTATCTGATTATATGGTTTTATCTAATTTGTAAGGATTATACTTCTTTGAAATTTGTTCTGTATCTGGTATCTGTTGGATGGATAGAGGTGTGCTAAGACCTTGTGCTACTTGTGAAGTTGTTGTTCAACTTGTTAGTTTCTCAGAATCTGTGTTTGTGAATATTTATGTTTTCTATCTTGTATTTTGAATTTCATTGTGGCTGGAATATTTGGGTAAGAATTTTTATATAGAAGCATGATTCGTCTCTGGGTCGAGGTCGTAGGTAAGAAGTATGAACATAAATAATCTGTATTGTTGGTATTGTACCTTAAATTTTCACTTTGTGCCGTAAAAATTGTGGATGAGCTTGGTGCTGTGTAAAAACATGTCTTTTTCACCTTGTGTTTATGCAAATAAAGTGTAGGCTTGGAGGGTAAATACATGTTTTGTATATGTAGGTTCTGATTCTGTTGCCGTAGCTTTAATTGCTGGGTATTTAAAGGACATAATTGATACTCATTTCATTTTCTTTTCTATCTTTTTTCCAGTTCAACATGCATTTATATTCATGTAACATGTCTGGCTTAGCTGCAAATAAACTTGTTGAGACTTCTTAATGAGCTGATAGCTCATGTTCCATATTCTCGTACCCCTTCCCCCCAAAAAATTTAGAGAAATGTTATTTGTATGTCCAACAATATTTTAGTGTATCTATCTCTCTCCCGTGCTTCATTTATTAGATGTCACAATGATGAGAGAGATACACAAAAAATAACGTCGTATGTGGTACACATCTCAAAAATAAAAGAAACTGTTAAGAAATTTAAGTGATAAGCACAGATGTAGACCCAGCTCTCATTGCCCTATTTTCAAGATAAGAAAAGGTCATACATTAAGAATGTATTTGCATTTGGCATAACTTATAAAAAAGTATTACTGTATTGTATAATATTTATCTTACTGAAGTTTTGGGATACTTGATTCCTTAATGGAGTTTTAGTGTCTCCACAAAGATTGCTTTTGATGTTTCAATAGTGATGTATTGCAGAGATGCACTGGATGCATTGGGACTGGTTCGATATTGTTGTAGGCGCATGCTTATGACCCATGTTGATCTCATTGAGAAGTTGCTAAATTACAACTGTAATTCCTGTTCCCTCGATTAATCTTTTTGGTGTTTTAATTTTCTTATATCATTCAGTTTGTATTGATCATACATTTGTTTGTAGCTCTGGACAAGTCTGATCCCAGTTAAGAAGACTTGAGGAATAACGGATGAACAAGATGTTTCAGTTGCACTCCATTTTCTCTGGCCATGTATCAGTTTTTTTTAATTGTTTTGCTACAAACCAGTCATGGTTGTGTTCTTGTTCAGGGTTATCTGTTCTATTATAGGCCGCTACTTATGTTAAGCACTTGCTTTTAGTCACTGTAAGGAAAAACTGTATTTTGATGTTAATAGTTCATACAATGACATGACTGACCAAACTTTAGAAGATTCACTTTATTTTTAAAAAATCTGATTATTGAAGAATGTCGCAATGGATTCCAATGCATGTCCTAAATTTATGTTTATGAATATTGCTACACATGACTTGCTCTGCATATATATAATGCGTTTATGTAAAAACTAACCTTGAAACAACCCAAATGATAACAGAATATGAGAATGACTCTTGTTAACACAAGCACTAACACCAATTATGTTTAAATTGATAGTTTCTAATTTGTTAGACCGTCTATATTGTAGATTTTCAACAAAGATTTTAAGCACAAAATCTATTATGTTCAAGATTTTTCACTAGAGATATGATTTTCATTATAGAGAATGAGATTTTCTACAAGAATTTTCAATATCTCAATAATGATAAAAAAAAGTATTATATTTTAAATTCTCTTTATTATAAAAAATCATCTTGGATCTAAAAAAATTTACTTGAAATTTTAAACTGTTGTTTATTATTAAAACAAAAATTGAATGAGATTTTATAGCTAACTATATTAATTATAAAGTTCCGTGTTTTCCTTATTCTTGTTAGTTTGTTATAATTAATATTTTTTTTATCAACAATTAAATGACATAAAGTAGTTGTCGATTTCTTCATATATTAGTGAATTTTAATTTTTTGTTTTTATTATTTTCTTAATAGATATTTATGTATTTTTTTATTGTGTTGCTGTCATGTAATAAGCACTTTAGATAACATTTAAGCAGTGAAGTAATTTAGATAATTTTTCTAGACTAAAAATAAAATGAGAAACAAGATATTAAAATAATTATTGTGGAGAAAATGATTTTCTTAAGTTGTTGGAATCAAAATTAGATTTAAAACTAATTAAATCTAGAAATTTACAACAGGTATAATGTGCGGATTTTTATATGGTTAAGCATTTGTATATAGTCAGAATAATGATTTTTAAAAATCCAATTGTCATTGCTGTAGCACAAGGGAGGCTTTTTCATCTGAATGGTGTGATTTTTCTAAACATACTAAAACTGGTAAATATTAAAAAAAAGTTATGTTTAACACGAGTTTGGAATTAAAAAAGTCTTGAATACAATTTCTAATTTTTAGTTTTATTGTAACTGTCAAGTTCATAATTTATTTTTTGCATAATTTGATTTGAATATGAATTTTATAAGAAGAAATTGTATTTTTTTAAGAAGGAGAGCGTTATGTATAGGAATAATAAAACTTTTAAATATACAACCTTTATAAAAAAAAATTATAAACAGCTATGCATTTAAAAAAAAGTCTTTTTAATAAAATTAATAATTTAAAAAAGAGTGTTAATGGTCTTTTCAAACAACACTTGAACAAATGAACATTTACCTGAGCAAAAAACAACAACACATTTGTGGT
The DNA here is from genome assembly GCF_016808095.1 of Vigna angularis. Taxonomy (NCBI): domain Eukaryota; kingdom Viridiplantae; phylum Streptophyta; class Magnoliopsida; order Fabales; family Fabaceae; genus Vigna; species Vigna angularis. The sequence continues at coordinate 19,447,155 of NC_068979.1, forward strand.
CAAGAAGACTAATTAATGGAACCAGTATGCTGCTGTCAGATAAAACTATCAATTTAAGCACTTCTCAAAGTTTCAAATTGTGAGCTCTTAATCCTACTTAATTCATTCTCATTACCAAGAAAGAGCATCTTTTCTTCATTTGGAAAATGATTTAGAGGCAACCTTAATGTTAAGACACAAAACAACTCTCTTGTCATGTCATAAAAACTGAACTTTCTTCACTCAAATGGTGTCCTTTCAAAGATGGAGTTCCTTTGGACCTTTCTTCCACGGAAACCTTGACCATCTTCTTCGTTCACCTGAAAGTTTCATAGAATGTTGAAGTATTAAGTAGGCTTAAAGGTGCATGTGGAGTGAACTGCATCTGCATTACTCTAGAAAAGTTAACACATATCAAGGACAGTGTCAGCAATTGACTGGCTACAGACATCACATTAGAATAATAACTCCATTGTTAAAGTTACTGTGTTGTCTTATTTACTTCAGTGTTATTGCCATCTAGAATAACTCCATTTAGCTAAAGTTTTAATGCATTCTGCATACTTTTAGAATACCATGTTAATCAACATCTTATACTGATCATAATTTATAGAGAATCTACAAAAAGTTCTAGTAAACGGTTCAATGTATCAGTGTCAAAGAAATTGGCAACCACCATGAGGATAAGTCTTTGGTATTGAATGAATGGAGCCTACTTCTACTGTTCCTGTGATATGAAAGAAAGGGACATGCAATTTCTAAAGATAGATGCAGTGTCCTACCAAAGAATCTCCTCCTAATAACTCCTTTTAATCAGCTAAAGCAATCTGTTTCAGATATGAGAGAAGCATTTGTTTTCAATGAAGAAATTGGTGAGTTTTTCAAAACGGTTATGCTTTTACCTCAGCATCAGGAGGGTCCACTTGGGAGTCAAGATCCACAAGTTGATCTGTCTGGCTACAGCTCTCTTGATCATCTCCTTTGCACTGAGTTGGGGGGAAATTGGCCCACTGAAAATGACGAACATTTTCAAGATAAAGCTTAACAAAAGCACCAACTTTATAAGACTTCCAAATTTGCAAACGAGTTTAACTAAAAAGCAGCTTAAGAAATTAGACCTTACATTTTTTGCAGCAGTACTAAATGCTTCTTTGTGAGCCATGTCAGGGTTCTCAGCCTTTAGCCTTTTAATCTCTTCTCTGCATTAAACTAGTACTCTCATTAGAATTCAAAGTTTGAACTATGACTGCTATACAACTTTGTTCATTGAATCATTACTTGATGAAGCAGTTATAAGCTGATGGCGTTCGCTGTCTCTTCTCCGGAGCTGCATACAATCCATGGATAAGAAGAAAAAAAACAATTTTCAGTGAAGTATGAGTGCAAAAAACCTTGCTTTAAACTCAATAACTCATCTTACTATTGAAGTAACTATCTTACGTACGTTTATTCACAATATTACTCATTGGAATGAGATCCTCTTCCTCACAATCAGAATAGGTCATCAGGGATGCACTGTGGCTGTTCAAAGTCTTGTTAGCATCTTGTTCTGGACTACTTTCTTTTGGCTGGAGAAGAGTGAAGACAGTCACAAATGTTTTTTCAGAAAAGAAAATCCAATAAATGATGCAAATAATTAAAGATGAGTATGTGGGTCATTGGATTCACTACAGCAACACACAAAGGAAACAAACATAGAATTGGAAAGGTAAGCTATCACCTCAAGATGACTAAGAGATGCTAAAAGGTGGAAAGGGACAAAAGAAGCTTTCATCATGTTAACAGAAAGGAGGCTTGTGCAGTGCCCACATCTTACTGTCACCACCATTGACAAACTGCTGCATGGGACACTTACCTGCATCTCAGTTGAATTGAAAACATAAAGAAAATGAACTCAACAAGTGAAGTTAGAAAATACAGCCACATGAACTTGAGAGGTGCAGTTGAAGTGACAAAAGAGTCCATTACCATTAATATAGTGGTGCAGAATCCACATTGTACGTAACATATCTGTTCAGGAAGATCAAAAAGATGGTTCAGTGTTGACATTAGTGTGTATGTGTCTGAATTTGTGAGTGTATATCAGAGAGGAAGAGAAAGAAGAGATAGAGAGATGAAGGTGTGGCTCTTTTGGGACAAGGAAGCATTTATAGTTGAAGATGGACACTCATAAATCAATCATCATCTTACTTTAATGATTTGTGGAATGGGGTACTTAAGGTGGTTTTCATTGCCGGAAAGCACTCCAACATTGACGTTAAGGATGTGGAGAGTTTAATATTTTGAAGCCTTGTGTAGGGTGTCAAATTACAGCCACACCCTTCAGAAGAGGGTTTATGATAATTTTTTCCTGTTTGCATGAACATTATTTCTCACTGACAAACTTCTCCATAGGGTTGCAGTGGCCCAAAGTTCTATGGAACTTTGCAGAATGACTAATGTAACTTGTTTGTTTCATGTGTTGTTTTCTCTTTTATTGACACTCCTACCTCTCCAAGCCCTCTCTCTGTCCTAGATGAAAATGAAAGTGCAGAAAAAACTTCCATTGTGGAAGGGAGAGGAAGTTTCCACAAAGACACGTAGAGAAGGTAATGAGTCATCTTAGGATTTGTCTTTTCCTGAATGACAGCAAAAGAAATAGACCAATGAAAAAGGATCCTCCCCTCTTTCTGTGCTCTCTTGACATGTGTCTTTCCCATCTATTTTTGTTTCACTTTGAGCCAAGATTCTGCATTAACCACATTGATTTCATTCAAACTTTTCCTGCTCTTTCTTTAACTCTCTTCCATGTGACTGCACATGAGTTGGTCTTAGTTTCCCAGAACCAAGAGTCAATACTCATTCAATAAAAATGAAAAACTAGTACACACAAGGTTGTAGTTTGTGATGGCCGATGCAATTCCACTATGTTCTTCATGTGGTAATAAATTACAGACCAATTTCATAATATATAAGTGGATGTAAATCTTAATTTACAAATTAGTTTTGTAAGATTGAGTTAGACTTAAAGTCCACTTCGTAACATAGTATCAGAGTTATGAGTTAGAATTTATTCTAGCGAAATTTGTTGTTTGTAGGGCCTATCATTTGTTATCGGACCACCTATTAATGTCTAGTCTCACATTCAATATGTATATGCTTTGGCTTGAAGGAGTATGTTGGAGATCCCACATCAATCAGATATAAGACAATTTCATAATACATAAATGAGTGCAAATTTTACATGGTCGCAATTGTCATAAAAGACAATGTTGGTAGAAATCTCCATGAAACTATTTTTAATAACCTTTACACATATACTATGCTTCTCAAAATATCAATGCGCTTTGAAAGTGCAAGTTGGAAAACTAGTATCAAGATATTGACAAAGAGATTTTGGTAAATATGAGATTGACAAAGAATTGGTTCAACATGTCTCAAAGTGGATTAGATTTTGTTCCATGAACGTAAATGAAATAACGTGTGGAAGTTTTAAATTTTAATATGAAAATTGGCCTTACAATGTTATTGCAGACAACTAACTTTGGTAATCCTATTCCTATAGGCCTAGTCTTAGAATATGGGGGTGATAATGACTATTTCTTTCCACTAACAACCAATTGTTTGAAAATCTTTTACATGTTGTGATCAATAGCCATGTCCTACATACAAAATGAACGGAAGCTGTTTGGTAGGTAGGAATCAAGTACCGAAGAATGAAGATATACTTCTCCAATATCTGCATTATTTTTAAGTCATTTTTATAACCTGTGAAGATGTTTTTGTCTCCTTGCAATTATACTCTCATTTTTTAGGCACTGTCTATAGTTTATATTTTGCCCTTTTCTTCTTTGAAGATTGTCTCAACCCTGAAAGATGGCCCTGTTTGTTTCATCTTACTCTACTCTAAAGCTCATTAGTAACACCAAAATGAGTTTGGTAAACCTCTTTCATGTAAACAGAAAGAATCCAAAGAATGAAATGATCTGAGTATAAATCTCATGAAAAAGCAATATTAATATTATTTTGCCAGCAAGAATGGCCTGTTTACTTGCATTTCATTTCATAAGCAAGTGATTCTGTAACAAGAACAAGAAGCTTCTTAGTCTATGACATCATCTATCTGAAGATGGCAACTTCTGCTGGCACTTTGAATGAGAAAAAAAATGAAAATTTTTTAATATGTAAAGCTGTCATTGCATCTTGATGCACATAAGGAAAGGCTTGGAGGCCTTGACACACGGAAACTTTTGCTTTCTAAATGAACCTGAGAAGACTACTTAAGCATAAAGCTATGCACCATTTTCATGGCAAAAATTACCACAAAGCAAGAGAGTAAATTGAGCTTTTCAGCACACACATGATCAGAAGCCGAAAAGGGTATCTCATAATTGTGAGATGTAGTTGTTCAACATCAAGAAAGGGACTAAGTGTATTTGAAGCCTTGAAATTTGAACTAAAACGGGTGAGTCAAATATCAGATCATTAAGCCATATATGAGGTGTCACTGTTGTCAATTGAAGTTGGATCAAATCTTCCACCTACCCTTTTTATTCACAAAGATAACATTTATTTAGTTCAATGTTTCTTTGTTTACAAGAATGAAATTAATGTTCCCTTTTGTCTAGTTTATGTTCATCACTTTGCCTTTTAGTTTGGGTGTGCTTTAGATGATGAATCAGATTATACATAGGAAATGCTGTAAGTGTAAACTAATACTAACCTATTCATGGCAAAAGATTCTCCCAATTATGATACAGTTATTTTAGAGAGTGAAGACAAAGGTAGAAACATTGCAGGCTGCCATTGGCCTCTGGGTGGGAATGGTGCTTTCAATCCCTCAGTGTGCTCTCTCCCTCCTCAAGTAGCCCCCTTAGTAAGTTTTTTTTTTTTTAAATTCAAAATTAGTTTAAATAATTAATTCTTTTTAGTATATTATTAGTGAAAATTCATAAAAACCATTTTTACAAATTATTTGTATATAAAATTTATTTATTTTGTAGGTAATTTTTTCATTATAAAAAATTATTTTAATTTAGAAAATGGTCAAATTGATAATATTTAACAAACAGTTATATTTCAAAAATAAAATTAATAACATAATTATTTTAATTTAAAGATTAATTATTTACTTAAGGATAAAATTGAAAAAAAAGGTATACATAATAAGTGTGAATTATTATAATAATATTTAATTTATCTATATATTTAATTTAAGACTTGGTCGTCTATTGCGTATCAATTTTTTTAAGAGATCATGTAGTATTGGCTAATAAAAATCCAAGTTTTTTAACTAATTGTAGTTATTTATAATTTTAATTTGAAACTCTTAAATTTTTAAAAGTAAAAAAAATTACTTTTGTTAACAAAAAAAAATCAAATCAAATATATGAATAGTGTAATAATTAAAGCAAAAATATTGAAATAATAAACTATACATTTTATTAAAATAAATAGTACAGATATGGAAATTAGCGTAAAATAGAAGAGACTAATAGTAGGCGACAGCATCTGCAGTGAAAATGTTTCCGTAAATAGTAGTTTTAAACTTTTATTTACATGAGTTAATATGTGTCTGTGTGTTTATTAAAATATATGTAGAGATTGAGAAAAAATATATTTTTAAGTTTATAATTAAGTTTTGAATAGAATTAATGTAAAAAAATGATGTATAAATTTAGAAAGTTAATATGTTTATCAAAATATCAGTAGACTTTGTAAAAAGATAAAAACACACAAAAATATAGAGTAAGGTATCTAAAAATAAAATGATATATAAAATTATGTAAAGTACTCACTAAAAATACAAATGAGTGTATAAACATATTGATATAATGTGTATTGTTATACTCATTTAATCAATGCATTGACAAATACGTCTAATATGTGTTGTCAAACTCGTGTAATCAGTATATGGATACATTCGTCTAATGTGTATTGTTAGACTCCTCTATTCTGTATATGGACAAATTCGTCTAATATATAGTACAAGATTCATCTAATAATAGAATGAATAAATTCGTCTAATGTGTATTAATAGACTAATTTAATATGTATATGAACATATTCATCTAATGTATATTACAAGAATCATCTAATCAGTGTATGAAAAAACTCATCTAATGTGTGTTGCAAGACTTTTCTTATCAGTTTATGGACATTCTTGTCCAATGTGTATTATTATACTCATTTAATCAATGTATAGAATGAATCATCTAATGTTTTTCAATTATACTCATTTAATCAGTGTATGAATAGACTCATATAGTGTGTATTGTTAGACTCATCTACTGTTTTTCATTATACTCATTTAATCAGTGTACGACCAAACTCGTCTAATGTGTATTGTAAGATTCATTTAATTGGTGAATGAATAAACTTGTCTAATGTGTACTAATAGACTCATTTAATTTGTGTATGAAAAAACTTGTCTAATGTATATTGCTAGAAATGTCTAATCAATATATGAATGACCCATCTAATATGTATTGTGAGACCTATCTAATTAATATGAGAGACTTGTTTGATGATTTTTCTTTACTCATCTAATCAATGTATTCCTTGACTTGTCTAATAGTTTGTGTTATACTCGTCTAATCAACGTATGAAATTAGTTGTCGAATATGATTTTGTTATACTTGTCTAATTAGTATATAGACAGTCTTGTGAAATGTGTATTGTTAGACTCATGTACTTTTTTTACTATATTTGTCTAATTAGTGTGTAAAAAAACTTGTTTAATGTGTAATGCTAAATTCGTTTAATCAATACATCGATAGACTTGTCTAATATGTATTGTTAGACTTGTCTAATCGGACATACTCGTATATCATGTATTGCTAGACTCGTGTAATGTGTATTGCAAGACTCGTCTAGTCGGTGAGTGGACAAACTTGTATAATGTGTTTTAATAGACTCGTCTAATTTTTATATGGATAAACTTGTTTAATGTATATTATAAACTTGTTTAATCAATTTATAGGCATACTCATGTAATGTTTGTTGCTAGATTCTTTTAACTAGTGTATGGAGAGAGTCGTCTAGTCAATGTATGTGCAGACTCATTTAATGTATATTGCAAAACTCGTTTAATCAATGAATGGACAAACTCGTCTAATGTGTATTAATAAATTTGTATAATTTATGTATGGATAGGCTTGTGCAATGTATATTGTCATATTCATGTAATCAATGTATGGACAAACTCATCTAGTATTTGTTGCTAGACTCATCTAATTAGTGTATAAACAAACACATCTAATGGGTTTTCTTGTGCTCGTCCAATCAATGTGTGAAATGATTCGTCTAATGTTGTTTACTATACTCGTCTAGTGATTGTATGGACAGATTCGTCTAATGTATATTGTTAAACTTATCTAATAAAAAATCGATAAACTCGTTTAATTTCTTTTTCAACAATAAAAATATTTAATTATAATTTAATATTAAAAAGATAAGTGTAATTTTTTGTTAATAATATTTTGTAAGACAAATGTAAAGACGTGGAAAATGGTATTTTAGAAGTGATAATGGTTTACAAATAGTGAGACTCAATTATTTTAATATTAAATAATTTTAATATAAATACTTTCACTATAAATGAGTTTAATTATTTCAAAACACATTATCTCTCTAGAAATCACTTTTCTAGAGTTCTTTGAGTTCTCACTAGGAGTTCTCATCCTCTATTCGTCTAATTGAAAAACCGAAATTGTAGGATTGATTCTAACGATGAGCTCTTCAATTTGAACCGATCTGTTTCTTAGATAGAGTAAATTAGTTTTCTGCTCCTGTCTTTGGTCAGTTCCGTTTTCCTTGCTTGCTAGCCCTTTGTTCTTTTCATGTGAATTTGAGTATTTTATAAGACTCTCTACTGATCAGTGGTCCTAAAATTGTACCCTGATCACATTTGTGTTGTTCGTAGGAGCATATATGACTTCCTGTGTGTTTGGAGCTATTTTAGGTCTCCTAGAGTAGTTTGGTCATATATTAGGTAAGGGAAGCTAATTACCATGTTTCAAAGTTTTTGATGCATTGATAATTTGTGTTGCGTGTTTGAATAGGTCTAAAATTGGTAGTTTAGTATGTAGAAATCATGTTGTGATCGCTTGTTGAATTTTACTAGTTTTTTATGATCTGTGATTGATGGAATTTCTATTTTGGTTGGTCAAATTAGTGTTGAAATTTGTTTGGATAATATGTTTATGTGATGGTTGAAATTTATGTTGAGTTGATGGACTGAATATCTAGCTAGTTGAGAAAATTAGTGTTCATTATAACATTGAAACATGTTTTTGAATAAAACACTGAGTCAAGAATATCAATTTGGTCATCTGATTAGGTTTTTAATCTATTGTATCAAAGTTTATGCAGTTGCAGGTTTCTAGTATGGCACTCAACACCAATTTCCACCATTGGACGACCAATGTGTGAATGGTCTGGCACTAAGTGGTGATCGGGTACCGCTGAGTGCCAATTACCACTACAGATTTGGAATTTTTTAATTGGTTTAATGTCTCGGTAGGTCCCTATTTTTGACGTGAATTTCAAATAGGTCCTTTTTCTTTTCGGCGTCTCAATTGGGTCCTTTTTTGTGTAAAATTGCAGCAATTAGGGGTCTGCCGTCAAATTAAACAAACGGCCGTTAAGTTTGGCCTACGTGGTATGGTGAGTGTATTCATTATATGACGTGGCATTTAAAACGAATTTTGTATTAAAAATTTGGACTGCACTGCTGTGAATTCAGACGGGCAAAGTGGGCAAAATCTAAAACTTTAATTGTAGAGTGCTCCTCAATGCCCAACGGCAAGGTCAAGATGTGGGAGGAAGATCGCCATCAGCAGGGAGAGGTAATGGGGAGACGTCGCACAGAAGCTTGAGCAGTTGGAGATGGTAATGGGGAGTGCCCAGGAAGAGGAAATTTCCCACCTTGCTTCCGACACCGTCGTATCCATCTGGAGCTGTTCATCGGTTCCATGGAAGAAGGTTTTGATGCGCTTCGACAACTCGAGGTTGTCGGGGTTCTTCTGGATTATCACTTCACCGAGGTTGCAAATCCGCTCCTTAGCCAGCTTCGGATCGCAGTAGACCAAATCGGATTTCAGGTACGAACCTCCGATCCGCTTCCGATCCCGAACCTCTAGCAATATGGCCTCACTTAGCCAGCTTATTCAGAAAACAGTTTCCCCTCTTCTCCTTCTATTTCTCATTCTCCACAGTTTCGCCATCTCCGCCTCCGATCCGAGTCGCGCTCACCGAGTCCGTCGGCCGCGCCGTCTTCGCCACGCGCCCCATCGCGGCCGCCGACCTCATCCACACCGCCAGCCCCGCCATTTGCCATCCCTACTCCGGCCGCAGAGAACGAAGCCACTCAACCGGTTCGGCCCTGAATCCGAAGCAAACAGAGGTTCCAAGGGAAACTCACAAGCAGAAACTGCAGAAACAATCCTCCGTTTCAAGCAGAAGGTCATCGTCTTCCTCTTCGAGTTCAAGTACATATTACTTTTATAGTTCGTCTCAAAAAGCTTCGTTAAAGAAAAACGGTGGATATTCGGGTAATGGTGTTAGAATAAGTCCTGTTTTGAATCTACCACAAGCATATATTCCGAAAGCCACAGCCAGATTTTTTGGATTTGGTTCCCTGTTCTGTAATGGAAAGATTAAAAGAAAGAAGAAGTAGGGCATTCACAGGTTTTATCTTTTTGTTCATTTTAAACGAGTAAATAGTGTGATGCGATGCTACATAAGCAATTGAAATTGCCTTTTTTGCCCTTAGATATCTGTTTGCTCAATCCATTTTAAATGCCACGTCAAATAATGATGAATACACTCACCATACCACGTAGGCCAAACTTAACGGCCGTTTGTTCAATTTGACGGCAGACCCCTAATTGCTGCAATTTTACACAAAAAAGGACCCAATTGAGACGCCGAAAAGAAAAAGGACCTATTTGAAATTCACGTCAAAAATAGGGACCTACCGAGACATTAAACCTTTTTAATTCCAAGTTGTTGAGAGTCATAATTATGTTGTTAGGCGAGACATTTTGTGAGAAGAATAGTGGAGCGCCAGAACTGTAACTGAGCGTCACCTTTTGCGAGAGATTTGGCACTAGGCATTAGGTTTATACCATTAAGTGTCGCCTTCTGCAAGAAGTCTTGCATTGAGCATCACTCTGAACGTCAATATATGTTTTTGGTGAATTTCTGATCCTTTAATTGTTTGAAGTAATTTATCATGAGTTATATGTATGTTATCATGGAAATTCTAATGCTTCATGGGTTGGTAACATGATTGTGAGTGTGTATGGTATTCATCCATGTATGATTAGTATGGTTATTTAGCGTATGCTTGACAGTGGGGGGTCAACAAGGAGGTATCATAAACTCTAATAATTATTCACACACAAACATAGTAGAATGAGTTATGTGGTAAGACTCGCAGGAGATCCTAGTCTTTATGGACACTGGTTAGGTTCTAGGCGCGAATAGGACTAACTTCGTAAGTAGTAGGGTGATAACCCCTTTGTTTATGACTTTGCAGAGTATAAATATTACTATAAAAGTGCATGCCTACAGTGAAACCTAATATCAAAGGCATGTATCGAGATAATTGAGTTTAGAATGAGTTATTACATGTGACAAGGTTGTTGTATGATGTTTAAATTTTATGTTTAATTATGAAAACTCTTTTGGTACATTAGCTTACCATTTCTGATATGTGTTTGTCGTTTGTTTTTTTCTTCTTATTTGCAAATCATCATAATGGTGTGTGTCGCAACCGGAATCGCGACGGGACGACGATCCGAAAAATATAAAGAATTTTGAAAAAGAGATTGGAGTCGCCACCATAGTTTATTCTGGAAAACTACGGAAAAACCATAAAATGATAAGGCATGGTCTATTAGAACCAGATTCTTGGTTCGGGAGTCGGTTACGCGTAGGGAAGGTATTAGCACCCTACAACGCCTGCCTGAAGGCAGTACCTTTAATTAAATATGCAAAGTCGATGTGGTTTTCAAAATGATTATTATTCCCCGAAAATAAGATTACATGACAATGCAAAGAAAAATATATTTTTTATTTTTTAGGAAACCCGACAAGGATTGACCTTGCTCCTACGTATTCTCATGTGAGAAATCAGGGGTACGTAGTTCTTTTAGAAAACTGCTTGAAAATTTGTTTGAAAATTGTTTGAGAATTTTGCTTGGAAAATGATTATGGATAAATTTGGATTTTTGGGAAAGTGAACCTGACAAGGACTAGCCTTGCTCCTACGTATCTCCACTTTTGATGGAGAATCAAGGATCACGTAGTTCTGGCAGAGCGATATTGTTTGTAGTTTGAAAGGTAGATGCTTTTTGGGTTTTGGAAGATTTTGTATTTTTTTTGGTATTTTTATAAAATATTTAGATTTTTGCGTAATGAGTACAAGGCTGATGCGTACGATCGCATGAGCACTCACACGGCTTTTTCCTCTTATTGTTTTGCGTAATGAGTACTAGGCTGATACGTACGATCGCACGAGCACTCACACGACTTTTTCCTCTTATTGTTTTGCGTAATGAGTACTAGGCTGATGCGTACGATCGCACGAGCACTCACACGACTTTTTATTTATTTTATATTTGGGCAATAAGTACTAGGCTGATGCGTACGATCGCACGAGTACTCATACCGATATTTATTACATTAAATGTTTTTTTAAATTTTTATATATTTATTATTATTATTATTATTATTTATTTTTTTTTTGTCCTTTTTTTTTTTGAAATAAAACGAAACGAACAAATTCACTAAAACAAAGGGGTGGGGGTTATCTTACAAGGGGTTACATGCAATAAAAAACAATAAAAGAAAGGAAAAACATAAAAATAAAGCATGAGAGAAAGCCTAAGAGGTATAGGGGTACAAAGATAAAAACCAGAGGTGCGTGCAGAATAAAATTGGAGCTCCTTTTCTTCAACTTTGTATCTGGCCGAGTGGTGTAGAAATAAAATTTGGGAGTACATCCTGAAACGTGTTCTGAGGCCCACGCTTTTCTCTCTTTTTTTTTATTTTATTGGCAAAAACAGGCTGGGTTTTAAAGCCCACACGAAATGGAGGTGTGAATGGAAAGCAAAGGGGTGCGTGAAAAAGTTCCTTCTTTTTTGTTTTGTTTCTATTTCATTTTATATTTTTTTGTTATTATTTTTTTTATTTTTTCTGAGAGTTGGACAAAGAGCAGGCCCTAAGGCCTTTTTCGTTCTTGCTCAGGAGAACTTGGAGTTCAGCATTTCTCCAATCCAACTATCTGACACGGTTTCCTTCCCTCTCTGATCCAGAGTACTCCTCCGTCAATCCCAGACCACGATTCCGGCCACCGCAAGCCACGGCGTTGCCAGGGACAACTGTCGCCGTCCGCCGGCTCCCGCACATAGGCCGCCGCGCCACCGCCTTCCATCAACTCTTCTCTGGTCACGGATTCAAGCCTCCTCCTTCTAACCGCCCGCCGTGGATCGTAGTACACCGCTGGGATCGTTGTCAGCCGTCGCTCCAGCTCGTCCTCTCCTTTAGTTCTCCACGCACGCCCAAACTTCCAACCGTCCGATAACCGCGCATCATAGCCAGAGCTGGTCACCACGCCACTGCCGAGCCCCGATCCAGCCACCACTGCTTCCTCCCATCTTCTCTTCTCTGCTCTGACTTGGTGTTAGCAATGGAGACGATGAAGTTGATTGTGTTTACTTTTATTTTTGATTGATGTATGTATTTTATGGTATGTGTGATAAGCTGTAAGAGAGGGTTCGGTGCTGCAAGAGTTTGGATGGATGAAGCCAAAGGATAACTGTTTGCGGAGGTAAACAAAAAGAAGAGGTTCTTGTTTCAATTTGAGAACTTGGCTTGGTAATGGAAAAAAATGAGACGGTGATGAGAAACGTGGTTGAAGGATGTCGGTAGTGACCGTGAGGTAAAGTGAAGATGATGGTGTTGGAGACGAATATGGATGATGGGTTGGAGATAATGGAGATGAAGGTCTGGGAAATGGCCGTGAGGTAAGGGTGAAGATTGATGATTGGGTGTGTGTGAATGATAATGGTCGTAGTATCTGGGTAGGTGCAGTAGAGGATGGATAATGATGGGTGTTCCCGATGGTTGTGGGATAAGGGGTTAGGATGAAGATGATGGGTATTGGTTGTCCGTGAGGTGTTGGTAGTGATGAGCCGAGGAAGGTGAATGTTGTTGAAGGGGAAGGGCAATGAGGTAAGGTGAAGGTGATGATGTTAGGTTGATGGAGGGGAATAGAAGTTGGAAAATGATGAGAGTCAGATGATGATGGCCTCAAGTAGCCGTGGGTATCCCCCCTTGCAGTGAAGTTGATGGGCTCCTTAAATTGGCAGAAGGAGCAAACTTTGTCGGCAGCTTTCATTGGCTCATAGGTGTCGGCAGACTGTTGATAATGGAATCATTAGTTGGAGGGTTGGTGAAGTGGGAAACAAAGATAATGGGAATAATTAAGGGTAGGGTCCCTTTAAAACAAAGCCAGCACCGAACGCCCAAAACTCAAATTGGACGAACACGTTTTTAAAACAAAATACCATCCGGATGAGCGAGCGGTTGAGAAGGGGAGCGACCTGGACGAACGGTAAATAAAGAGGAGTGATCTGCACGAGCGAGCTGTAGATGAGCGAGCGTTTTAAAAAAAAACATTACTGTTTGGACGAGCGCCGGAATAAGCTATTTGCCGAACGTTGTTTTCTGCTGGGCCGAACGCACACACCGAACGTTGAGGCTAGGAAACACTGAACGCCCTAAATGAACGAATTGCCGAACGGGCGAATAGTGAACGCTTAAGCATGACCGAACGGTTAAGGTCGAGGACGAACGTACAATGAACTGAGACGAACGTCCGTGTTATTATTCAATAAAGAACGAACGTTCGCATGCAGGGGAAGGAATCGAACGGTAGCTCAGTGTAGAGAAACCGAACGGTTGTGGTTGAGAATTGCCGAACGATTGTGGTCAAGGATGAACGTCCTAAAGGACTGAGACGAACGTCTGTGATATTGGTCATGAAGAACGATCGGTAAAGGACGAATGGTCTGCTTAGGATAGAGGACGAACGATCAGCGAAAGGGTGAGGACGAACGGTCGCGCAAAGTAGTGGACGAACGGTAAGGCAAGGGCGAGGACGAACGGTCTGAACGGCAGAGGACGAATGGTCGCGCAAGGGCGAGGACGAACGCTCTTCTCTTTTGTTTTTATATTTATTTTTTTTAATTTTTGTTTTTATTTTACACTTGATAAAAATAAATTTATTGGTCAATCCGGACGAAATTGGGTGTTGACAGTGTGAGCAGATGAAGATATTCTAGTTGGTTCAGTGCAGGGTGAGGGAGGTGCAACAACATAATTAGGTTGTTCTACTGCATATAAACCTTTTTCTTTTGAAAATTTTGTTTTCTTGGTAATATGTGTATATAATTGGATATATGTAGTACATGATTTATGAATGACTGTAATATAGTAGTTATATTTCTATCTAATCTCTTTATTTATTATTACTTATATAACTTTTATTTAATAGTTTTATAGTATTAAAGGGATGTTACAACAAAATTATTATATGACAATTTTTTTATATGAATGTAAACAATTTGTATTATCAATAAGTTTATATTATTTTCTAAATAATATTATTTTAAGACAGTTAAATATATTTTTCTATGTTTTATTTTATTAAATGAAAAGGCAATTAAAAAGCAAACAAGAATAGAATTTAAAAATGAAAAAAATGATATAAAAAATATAATACTTTATATATATTTTTTCTATTCATGGTTTTTTGTTATACTCGTTTTGTTGTTATTTTTGTTAATCAATATAGACATAATATACATTCGTAGGCTCATCTAATAATAAAAAATACATTAAAAATATATTTTAAAATAATATATTTTTTATTTTTTATTTTACTCTAATTAAAGTCATAAGCTCTGTCAATTTGAACTAGAAAGTAATGAAAAATAAATTCAATGAACTTAAAACAAAATTTATAATATTAAAAAGTGTAATTTTTTTATTATAAATATATATTTTAAACTTTTAAAATGAATTATTAAAGATAATATTTTATTTTTTATAAATATAATTATTTAAAATTTAAATGAAGTTTTTTGTATATATGTAACATCCCAAATTAGTAATATGAAACTACTAAAATGAACATTACATAGATAATGATACAATAAACTATAGATTTGCAAAGAATAAAATTCTTCACTTGAAGGACCAAAAGCACAACCTACACTTCAAACTTCTCATCTAACTTCCCGTTTAGCCGACTGAAAAGATTGCATCCCTAAGTTCACACCATTAAGGTGATCATCGCAAAAGAGAAAACAGTACACAGACAGACAAACACAGAAGCAAGGGTGAGCTAGATATACAAGAAATCATACTATTACAATAACACACAACATACATGCTTATATCAAGTAAACTAGATCACACATCATAACTTGTTATACTTTAAACTTGACTCGTTCGGACTTAGAATGATTGCCGAGCTATGGCGGGTCATGCACTCGTGGTGGCTTCTACTGCTTTGCAAAGCCATTGCCAATGGGTTTCACCCTACCACACTCACGAGGTTAGTCTGTACCGTGCCTTGGAGCATACTGGAAGCCTCCAAGACTAAGACCTCCTGCTACTCCTCACGACATGGATCAATCCTCTCTACATGAGAAGAAAGACCATTGGAGTTTCAGGATAACCCCTAAGACTGAGCTCTTGCATTCATTCTAAACATACTTGAATCTCAACAAGAGAATTCACTGTGGCACCACCATGTAACCTCCCTGTGAGGTTCATGGAATTACGTCCATAGCATAGGGCACCACCATGTAACCTCCCTTTGAGATCCATGGAATTACGTCCATAACATAGGGCACCACCATGTAACCTCCCGTTGAGATCCATGGAATTATGTCCATCTACCATACTGTCACTTTGAAACTTAACTCAAGACATGAATAACCAAGTACCATAATACTATCACATTGAATCCAAACATATAACCTCACTGATCATACACTATCATAGATACTTCTACACCATTCTAATAATCAAAACATAGTTCAAGGTTATCAGAAAACAAGAATAAAAAGAATAAAAAAAGGTTATGGGCAAGTCGCTCAGCGCACCAAACTCGCTGTGCGAATAACAGAAACAATGGATTTTACTCACTCACATTCGCTCAGCGCACCAAGCTTGTGCGCTCAGCTAAAGTCCATTCGCTCAGCATACCAAGTCTGTGCGCTATGCTAAACTGAAAATTTTGCTACACATTATCAGACCCTAAACCCTCGCTTAGCGCCCCAAATTCGCTATTCGAATTAAACTAGCATTTTCCCAAGCAACCACCAGTCGCACAACGCTCAGATTCGCTATGTGAATCACCAAATAGAGAGCAACCCTCTCTAGTCATTCGCATACCACAACAAGTTGTTGTGCAAATGCCCTGACAGAGAGCATCTCGCCAGGGTGACTCGCTGTGCGAAACAATTCGCTTAGCGAGTCTGCATAATCTGCAGAACGCAAATTCTGCAGAATTATGCAACTCACACACTCTTTACCATTTCTAGTCATTTTTTCCAACTTCTAACACCCCTAGTTCGTGTTTTATACTTAATTAAACTTATCTAGATGATCTCAACCCTCCTTACTACAAATCTAGAGTGATTAAGACTCAAATTCAACTCTAAAACACCAATTTCCACAACTTAGGGACCCAAATCCAATTCTACTACTTTGCACCTATTTTTGACCAGTTTGATGACTCTAACAAGTCACATATAACCTCCCTATACTGTCCCAACAGACTACAAGAGCCCTAGACTCCTAACTCTCAAATTCACTATCTCACTTCCTCCAAAATAACTTAAAACACTACCAATTCACCCTGCTTTCTATCTAAACAATGTTGTAACAGATTTCACACCCCAAATCACTCCCAACTTAATCAATTACAGTAAATTAAACTCATCCACTCAGTTCATAACATCACAGCACAATTCACAGATTTCACATTTCAACACATACCACACAATATACTCAAAAATGTAAAATACAACTCCAAATAGTACACCAATTCAGTATACATACACCTCATGCAACCAATTTAAAGAAATATTCTAGCTCCCCTTACCTAGGAGGTCACACAACCCAACTCACAGGAATGCCCCAACAATACCTCACACAGAAATGAACTCAACCAAATCCTATAAACCACCAAATTGGTGATAGAA
The DNA here is from genome assembly GCF_016808095.1 of Vigna angularis. Classification (NCBI taxonomy): domain Eukaryota; kingdom Viridiplantae; phylum Streptophyta; class Magnoliopsida; order Fabales; family Fabaceae; genus Vigna; species Vigna angularis. Next base: position 19,464,401 of record NC_068979.1, read on the forward strand.
AAAGCTTAGAGCTAGAGTTTGACAGAAAGTATAGGAATAACGCTACTAGTTACATGCAACCAGTACAAATCACATGATCCAGCTCAAGAACATGCGAAGAAAAGGGAAAACAGCTTACCCGACTATAACGAAGAAACTGATCAGTCAGTTATGGAGCCCTCTACGCCGTGGACGTCTGGACACCTCCTGATTGAAAATCCAACAACTCAGTAAGGATGAATGGAAGAGAGAAGGCATAGAAGAGAGGACATGGAAGATAGTGGCTTTGAAGAACAATGCAAGTTTCTGAGATAATGAAGGAACTTTAAATCCACCACATATATATATATATATATATATATATATATATATTAGCTTATTTTATTATTATACTTTCAGTCTCATTATGTGCTGTTACTTGTGCACTCTCAAGACTAACTCTTCTCAGTCCTTACAATATATGATTTCAGTTAACTTTTATTAAATAATATCAATTTAATTATTATATAATAAAATACGAAGATTATTCAACTATAAGAATATTTATAAAATAATTTAATAAAAAAATGATAAATATAATTTTTTATTGACAATTTTTTGTGAGATAAAATTATTACATGACATTTTTTTTATACAATATTGTAATAGTTTGTTTTATTAATATATATATATATATATATATATATATATATATATATATATTAATTTTTTAAATAATATTATTTTAAAAAATAAAAGTGAAAGATGTTTTTCTAAATTTAAATTTATTAAATGAATAAGTAGTTAAAAATCATAAAGTGATAAAAAATTTAAAAAAAAATATAGTATAGGAAAAAATTAATATTTTAAATTAAATTTATTTTTTAATAATTTATTAAAGGACCAAGTAATTATAAATTATAGAAAAATGAAATTAAGAATGAAAAAAATAATATAGAAAAATTAATTAATATTTTAAATATAATAAAATGAATTTTTCAGCATTTTTTATACTTAAATTATAATAGATTTGAAGATTTCAAAAATTTTCTTTTCATTGTAGCAAGATTATGTAGCATTAAAAGTTTTTTTAGCAATAAACTTAGTATTTTTCATACATACAATTGCTTGCAAATTAAAAATTATTTTTGTTATTATTTATTCACAAAAATAAATTCTGAAAAAAATGAAAATGAAAAATATAAAAACACGAGTTGATTAGATTTTTTCATACCGAGGACAAATACTTAGATATATTATTTAAACACTAAATTTAAGTAGTAACAAAAACAAGTACGCGATAAATGTGTTCGATTTTTTTACTATGATATTATTAAATTTAATATTTATATTAATTTATAAATTTAATAAAGCTACTATCGTTTTCTATATAGTTTGAATAGAAAAGTGGGAAAAACCATAACTTGATTGTATGGAAGTATATTAAAGTGAATAATTATTTTCAGTAAATTAATAACTTATATTCACTGCTTTCTTTTTTAATGTTGTATATAAAGTAAGTATAGTAACAATTCTCATTATATATTTTTATATATAACATTATTATAGTAGATGTTATAATTTAGTATGTTTTTAGTCCCTATATTATCACGCGATTTTGGTTTTAGTTCCTCTTTCAAACTAAGGTACATTTAAGGTACATTTTAGTCCTTCTTCTTAAGGAAACTTTAATTTTAGTCCTTCAAAATTAATACCGTTAAAAACCAGCTGACATGACTAACGATAGACTAATATGATTTTCTTTTCTTACGCCGAGTCAGTGTTTTTCACCTTTTCTCCCTCTGTCTCCCTCGTCTCTTCCTTCTATCTTCTACCCAACCTCCCCACCCTCTGCAAAAGGGTCATTGACGCTGGTGGACAAGGCCATGGAGCTGGACCATCTCGGCGGAACTTACGGGGAAAACCGTAAACCTACGCCTTTCATGTGCCTCGTCATGAAGATGCTCCAGATTCAGCCAGAGAAAGAAATCGTCATCAAGTTCATCAAGAACGAGGATTACAAATACGTTAGGATACTCGACACGTTTTACTTGCGTCTCACTGACTCAGACATTGCCGTCTACCGCTATCACTTGTGGAAAATTTGAACGGAAAAGTAAAAAGTATTGTAAAACTGACTTATTCAAAGTTCAGTTTTTTTTAATTTAATTAAAATATAGTTAATTATAGTTTAATGTAATTTAATTACTTATGTCCAGTCCTATAGTAAATAGTATAGATTAAATGAAACTGGTAAAAGTTGATTAAATAGAATTTTATTATTATCTAAAGATTGACTAAATGTTCAGGTATAAGTAATACGTGTTAGATAGACAGGAAGCTACGTTGAGACAAAAGTTTAGAGGCAAATTGGATTGAGTAGGGCGATTCTAACTCTAGGTACTTTCACTCCATAATTAAATGGGTGGATGTTCAAGGTTTCTGGTATGAGTAATCAATCATGTTTAAAGGCAACGTCAAAGTATTTTCTTTTAAAAAAGAAAAAATATTGAGTGAAACAAATAATTTGGATATAAAGTTGGGAAAACCATAGACTTTTTTGTCAATCACATTTGAAGATAATATGGAATTGATGACGGGTTTTGTAGAAATAGAAATAAAGAGCTAATTTGGTAGTTGAAGCACAGGTTACTAGACATTTTGGTTTATTCACGGTCTTAGGTTTTTAATGCCAATTTTACACAGATCATTAAAGTGCATTATGTTGATATCTGAAATTATTCCATGTGTTTCATCATCTAGGAGTCATTACCCATTCAAGTGCAGCATGGTGTTTCTGGAATTCAATATCCTGATAGCTATCAACAACCGTTTGATCCTAGATACGGAAGAGGTTATGGTACTCCTACTCCACTCCAGCAACCTCAACAGCCTAATTTGTTTGTTCCACCGCAGACCACCCAAGTTGCACAACGTCAATGACCTTTTTGCAGAGGGTGGGGAGGTTGGGTAGAAGATGGAAGGAAGAGACGAGGGAGAGAGAGGGAGAAAAGGTGAGAAACACTGACTCAGCGCAAGAAAAGAAAATCATGTCAGTCTACCGTTAGTCACGTCAGCTGGTTTTTAACGGTGTTAATTTTGGAGGACTAAAATCAAAGTTTCCTTAAGAAGGAAGACTAAAATGTACCTTAGTTTGAAAGAGAGACTAAAACCAAAATCGCGTGATAGTATAGGGACTAAAAACATATTTAACCCTATAATTTATAAAGAGTAAAGGTACATAATGTTCCATCAAGACAAAATATTGCTTTCAACAAAATATAATGTTTTAAAATAGGTAGAGAAACTTGTGTACTAATTACTCCTATTTTAGTTAAACAAAGTATAAAATCAATTACTATAATTGTAATTAGCCGTCCAAAATATATTATTATTGTGAGATTCAAAATGATCCAATCAACATGATATTTAAGTGTGAAATCTATATGAAATATTAATACTTCTAAAATTGGAAAAAATAATATTTGCGATAATATAAACAGACTAATAAATTGAATCTAATTATTATATTTGTTAATTTGTTGGTATATATTGAGCTTATCTTATTTGCTAATAATCCAATGTTTTTATTATTTTATCATTAAAGAATAGATGTTTGACACTCTCGTCACTTTTTTGCACACGACTCATATATTATCTACATATATGCCTTTTCATTCATATATATCCATCTCAACTTTTCATTTCCACAATTATAAATACCAATTAAAAATAATAATTAGATTCCTTTACTTAAGAAAAATTTCTAGTATTGGTTTTCCACTATTCAGTTTCAAAACGTGTATTGTTTTATCTAAACAAACGAAAGTCTGATAAATTATCCGAGTATGATTTTTAATTATCATGGAATCCACAATTTCCAAAAAAGATGACTTTGATAAAAAAAAAAAGAAATACAATAAAAAAAAATGTCAAATTGAATTAAAATGTAATCATGAAAGAAAAAGAAAAGCAAAAATTAAAGCAAAAGATGAAAAAGGTCAGGCACAAATAAAAGAAGAATTAAATTTGAATACTTGAAATTCAAATAAACATATATTAAGTAAGAAGGAATGTTAAAAATATTTATTTAATATTTTTTTCTTATTTAAATTAATTTTTAGAAAATATTTTTCAATTTTAGAAATTCCTTACATATAAAGATAAAAATATATTTATTATTATTTAGATTTAGAAAATCAAGATTGAAATATGGGAAACATTATATATATATATATGGAGGACATGAATAAATAGCTTTTATTAATAATTTCAATGAAAATTATATTTAAAAGTGTTCTTATTTAAGTCGTGAGTTTTTAAAAGTTTATTCATTTCAATAAGATGAGATAAAGAAAAAACTTGTATTATTTTGAAGAAGAAAAAAGAATCTAACACCTTACTTGAATCAAAGATCGCTTCCTATTTTGGCCCATAAGATCTCTTTTCACCATTACTTTTTTTTTTCAATTTTGGGGAAATATTCTTTTTACATTCTTGGAACAAGATATTTTTTTAATCGGTCTAATTATTTGGTATTCATTTCTCTTCACAAATACTTCGGTGTTCCGTTTGTCGTTGTTTTGAAATAAGAGATTTTGAACATTTAATTATGTTTGTCTTTAGGTTTTGTAATGGAAATTTAGTTTTTTTGATGGGAGAATGATAATAAATGGGTGTAAAGAAAGGTTGTCTTTAATTAAGGCTGTCTTTGTTTTCTCTCCAGTGATTGAACTTTTATATTGTGTAATAATACAATGTGAATACTATCATAAAACAGGATTTCTAAACGTCCCTGTTTTTGGATGTGTTTACGATGATAATATTGAATGTTAACTACATTATTTTACACAACATGTCTTTAGGTTACTAGACACAATCAACCCTTATATTATGATTTAGAAATATATATGCACACCACAAAAAACCACGGAATAACCAATAATTATATCAATCAAATCTCAATTAATTTAGAATATAAAACTTCAAAACAAGTTGTAAACCTAATAATCACGTTTGCGCTTCTCACACAAAAAAAACCGCTTTATCTAGTGTTACATAGAGTTACATTGTTAATAATCACGTTTGCGCTTCCCACACAAAAAAACCGCTTTATCTAAGTGTTACATAGAATTACATTGTTTAATAAATGTTTTTATTGTAAAAAAATATTTATTAATCAAACATGATTATTTTACAATAAAAACATCTATTAAAGAATGTAACTCTCTAGCAAAAAAACATTTAGATAAAACGGTGTTTTTTGTGTTGAGAAGCGGGTAAACAAGCGTCTAAAGTATAACACCTAAATCACAACTCAAAAAGAGCAATAAACAGGATCTCCCAATCTCAATATTCAACCATAGCAATTCGATCAAACACCCTAATCTAAATCGATGAAGTATTAATAAAAGTTTAATTACACGAACAAAACATGAAACAAAACTTTAAAAACTAAAAAAATAATAAGAAAAGCAAATACAAATACATTAATGATTAGGCACCGGCCTTCTGGTAGACATAAGTTAGACCGCACTTTCCGCAGTAGTGACGATCAAAATGATTGGCCATGAAGGTTCCTGCGCCGCACTCGGCGTTGGGGCACTCCTTGCGGAGCCTCTGCACCTTGCCGGAGTCGTCCACCTTATAGAATTGCAAGACAGAGAGCTTCACCTTTTTATGCTTGTGTTTGATTTTCTTAGGTTTGGTATAAGTCTTCTTTTTGCGCTTCTTGGCGCCACCGCGGAGACGGAGGACGAGGTGGAGAGTGGACTCTTTCTGGATGTTGTAGTCCGCGAGAGTGCGGCCGTCCTCGAGTTGCTTTCCTGCGAAGATGAGACGCTGCTGATCCGGTGGGATGCCCTCCTTGTCCTGGATCTTAGCCTTGACATTGTCAATGGTGTCAGAAGACTCCACCTCAAGGGTGATGGTCTTCCCCGTAAGGGTTTTCACGAATATCTGCATCCCTGCAGCTAGGGTTTCGACTTAGGGTTTGTGCTGAGGAAGGGGAAATTGTTATGGAGGGTTTATATCGTCCAATGGATACGGCTTTTTTGTTTGGTTATTCGTCGGCCCAAAGCTAGCTGAACCCAGTTATTTACATTTTCACTTCTCTTTGTACTTTTACTTTAAAGTGTTTTTTTTTAGAAAAATCACAACTTATCACATTAGCATGGTTCAGTCTTCAGACCTTCTTATTGGGTAGATTAAAGTGACATAATGCCAATTATGAGCATACTGGAAAAAATTAACTGTTATTTAAGTAATTATCTACATCAATTTAAGTTTGATTTTTTTACTCGTACTTCTTTTTTTTGCAAAAATAATTTTGTAATTATGTGTTATAGTTATCTAGACAATAAGTTTATATTTATTTTATGATTAAATTGAACTTATTTACAATGTTAAAGAAATAATACTTATTTTGTGACACCCGGGCACTGACGAGGGTGGGGAGTGATCGTCGGTGCAAGAGGCACGAAGTGCAAGAGGCACAAACAAAGAGCGGTTCCGGACAGGCTTTCAGTGGGAGGGACACATGGAAGAATCGAACATACATCGGAATGAGAGAGATCTAGAGACTGTATAGGTATGGGCCTATACAGTTGAAGGCTAGCTTAAAGGGATTAATTTGGCTACTCATATCACCAAAATGCATTTGTTTTTCGGTAGCCTAATCCATAAGAACTCTATGGTTAAGCGTGCCCGAAAAGTGTGCGAGTGAGGACAACTCATTGCATGATTTATTACTTTTTAATATAATTAATTTGGGTTAATATTTTTTTAATTTCATGGTCTTTTTTTATAATAAAAATGATTAAGATAATAAATCAAGTTATTTTAAAATATATATATATATATATATATATATATATATATATATATATATATATATATAAATATATATATTCCGTTTTTAAATGTTTTACTTTTTATACCTTTTTTTTCATTGTGGTTTTCCAAAGTCAATAAATAAAGTAAAATTTTTTGGGTTCATTTTCAATTACGAATATGAGGAAGAGTCATTAGATATATTTGAAAGATTAAAAAATAAAGTGTGTGCTGTTTTTCTTAAATGATTTAAAAGTAAAAAGAGATAATTTAAAAAAAAATTGTATATATGTAATGTATGTGTGTATGTATTTATGTGTGTATGTACATATGTTGTATGTATGTGTGTATGTATGTATGTATGTATGTATGTATGTATGTATGTGTTTATGTATGTATATATGTACGTATGTGTGTATGTATGTATATATGTACGTATGTGTGTATGTATGTATGTACGTATGTGTTTATACGTATGCATGTATGTACATATGTATGTATGTGTGTGTATTTATGTATATATGTATGTGAGTATGTGTGTATGTACGTATGTGTGTGTGTATGTATGTATGTATGTACATATGTGTGTATATATGTATGTGTGTATGTATGTATGTACGTATGTGTGTGTATGTATGTGTGTATGTACATATGTGTATATGTATGTATGTTTGTATGTATGTTTGTACGTATGTATGTATGTATGTATGGATATATGTATGTATGTGTGTGTATGTACGTATGTGTGTATGTATGTATGTATATATGTATGTGGGTGTATGTATGCATAAACAAAAACGAAAAATAAGTGTACAAGAAATTCATTTTAGAATATTTTATAATATATAATAATTGTTCTCACAAAATGGAAATGTATTTATCTAAGACTCTAGAAAAGGTATGTTGCTCCTTTTCACACTCTCTACTGGGGATGGCAAAAAACTCGTGTCCGCGGGTATCTGTGGATTAAACCTGTTGTGGATAGTTGGTACCCGCGGGTAGCGAGTAGCGGATTTTTTAATACCCGCTTGTTATCGGGTCGGGTTCGGGTATTACATTATTCGTAACCGCGAGTACCCACTACCTGCAACCCGCTAAAAAGTTGAAATTTCCTTTTTATCCTTAGTTTAAATTAGGTTTTATGATTTTAGCTTTGCTTCTTTTCCTCATACTACATCCCCTGTGTCGTGCCTCTTTGCAGCCCCATGCGTGGACCATGCCTCTTTGCAGCTCCAACGAAGATATTCAAAATCTTTCTCTCGACCAGGACGCACATTGTACTATTGATGGAAACCCATTTAGGACATTCCATTCAAAGGAGTATCAACTTAAGCTAAGGTTAAGAAAGGGAAGTGAAGAAGGACTATTAAAGACTCTTTCTTAATTTTCTTTCTCTAAGTCTTAGAAGGATTATCTTTAATATGTTTGTTTGTTGTTTTGTAGGAATTAATAAGGTTAGGAAATCATGGATCAACTAATCAAGAAGCAAGGAAACATCAAGAATGAAGAAGCAAGCCAAATCTTCACTTTGAGGAATGTTGGAATCTTCACTTGGATGCATAACAAGCTGCTTTGGAAGCCCACATGAGTCACATTCCAACCAGCAGCTTGGTTGAAGTTGAAGAAATCCTAATGCTCAACGGATGAGGGCTTGAGCCCAGCGTCAACAAATGCACCAGCTGCCACTCACGTTTCTTCACCAGCTTCTTGCTTGATTGGCCACATAGCCACTCACGTTTCTTCACCCTTCACAACTAGGACTTGCTTCATTGCATCATAGTTAACGTTTGCTAAATAGGCGTGAACCAGGAGCTTTGTTTCTCCTTTAAATAGCTTGCTCCATTGCTTGTAAACTTGACCTTTGAATTAAATGAAGAATTAGAATATGTTGATTTCATTCCGGATTATTCTTCCATTTGAAGGTCACCGAGAGAGAGCTTGAGAGTTTCCTTTAGCCTCTCTCCCTAGCTAGGTGATAATAGTTGAAAAACTGTTATTTTTATGCTTAAAATTGATACTAAAAGCAACCTTTAACACTTAGAAACTAGCTTAGAATCATGCTTTTGTTCATATTTTTAGAAATAAGAGAGTTAGACAGGTTTATGCTTGATTTCAGTGTTTTATGTAGGTTTTAAGGTGAATTTGATGAAAGAAGTGGAGAAGGATAGAGATGGAATCAGAAAAGAACTCAAAAAGGGCAAAAGAAGAGAAGCCGTAAGTACCGCTCAGCGCTAGTTTACCGCTGAGCGGCACTCAAGAACACACGTTGGCTCCGCTGAGGGGTGAAAGTGCAACTGAGGGGAAATTTGACTTTGCGCTGGTACCGCTGAGCGGTGGTATTTTGGGCTTAGGCCCACTTTTCTGTAATATTGCGAATAGTATATAAGCTTTAGGACTTCCTAGGGTTTGTATCTTTGGCTGGAGAAGACGCAAAACACACTTTTCACCCCTTGGGGGTAGAATTGGAGATGGTGACGGCTCTCCTCTTCTCTTTCTAGGGTTTTTCTATCTTTCACTATTTCATTGTATTTCATCTAGTTTCACCATGAATATGGTGAACTAAACTCTTCTTGTTGTTGGGGAATCAATGTAATCTTGTGAAACTCTCATATATGGAATTTGTGTTTAAACATCTTATTTGAGATACATGCTTTCTTTCATCATTAGTTAGGGTTTTTCCTCTTTGCTCAAAGCATGCATTGTTTAACTCATTCAATGTCATGATTATTGATTTTAGTGATATGGACACATACGGTAAAATCTAGATCCGGGGAATTTCTCCCAAAAGTAATATCGCCTAGACATAGGGATATGAGGTTGGTTGTCTTTAAGCTTCTGTGCTTCAGAATTAATTATTAGGGATGCTAGGAATTGTATGAACTCGTAATTAAGGATAGGCTTTCTTGCAAGGTGATTTAGAGAGTGGCATTAACATTGATGAAAAGAATGATGAATTCCTAAAAGTATATGAGAGTGGATAAGATGAAATTGATTACCCCAACAACATACTCGTCCATCTAATTCATTCAAGTGTTTGTGTTCCTCTTTTCCATTGATCAAAATTCATGCATACATGTTTACTTTTTTGTCTTTTGCATTTGAAACTTATAACAATTTGTTCTCAAGTCTTAAATAATCAAGAAATCATATAACTAACTAGGCCGTGAGTCCTTTGGGAGAACGATACTTGGTCTTACCAAGTTTATTACTTGATACGATTCGGTCACACTTGCCGAGGGTTAAACAAGTTTTTGGCGTCGTTTTTCGGTGTTCATAAATTTGTCATCAAGTTTTTGGCGCTGTTACCGGAGACTCGTGGTTTAACTAGTTCATTTGTGTGATTATTGATTATCTTTGACTTGAATTTTGAATTTTGAAATTTGAATTTCTGTTTTTATTTTTCTGTTTTTATTTTCTGTTTATATTTTTCAGTTATTATTTTATTTTATTTTCTTTTTTATTTTTATTTTATTTTATTTTATTTTATTTTTCTGTTTTTATTTTTATTTTGTTTTATTTTATTTTCTGTTTTTATTTTATTTTCTGTTTGTATTTTTCTGTTTTTTGTTTTTATCTTCTTATCTCTTATATTATTTCTTCTATATCTTTTTGTGCTAACAAATTTTTCTAGGGATTTGTTTTCTTGTGTATGCAGGAGGCAATTCGAACTAGAAGCAAGAAAACTTCGGAACCTCTTCTTGAAAGCTTAGACGAGAGTAGACGGAGGAGAAGAATCTGTACATCTAGAGAACTTTTCCCTCCTCCGGAAATCCTTTTACAACCTTCACCACAAGGTTCTTACCATAGCACTGAGGAGATGGAGAATAATAATGTCAGAAGGACTCTTGCTGATTATACTAATGTGGTTGGACCTCAGCATTTCAATAGCATAGCAAGACCAAGGGTCAATGCAGCTAATATGGAGGTGAAACCAGCATTAATCCAACTGGTTAAGAGTAATCAATTTAATGGGTTGTCGCATGAAAGCTCATATGAGCACCTCACAACATTTAATGAAATTTGCAATATAGTGAAGATAAATGGGGTGCTTGACGAGGCAATCAAACTTAGCCTGTTTCCATTCTCATTGGGAAGCAACGCTAAGCTTTGGTTGAATTCTTTTCCAGAAGGGAGCTTTACAGAGTGGGAAGATGTAGTCACAAAGTTCTTGAACAAATATTTTCCATAGTCCAAGGTAAATAAAGGAAAGCAAGAGATATCATCTTTTAAGTAAGGCATGGAGGAATTACTAGGTCATGCATGGGATAGATACAAAAGCCTACTAAGAAAGACTCCCACGCATGGATTTGACGAAGTAGAAGTAGTCTTAATCTTCCTTGGAGGTCTTGGTTCACAAACGAAGCTGATGCTAGACGCCTCAGCTGGAGGCAATATTAAATGGAAGACTCCAGAGGAAGCAACTGAAATAATTGAAAACATGACTACTAATGACAATGAGCTGAACAGTGAAAGAGGAGCTCCTATTCAACAAAAAGGAGTTCTACAGTTGCAATCCAATGATGCCTTGGTAGCTCAGAACAAAATAATAATTCAACAACTGGAGAATCTCACAAAGGCACGCACAACTGCCAAAAGAGTTAAAGACTGTTGCACAGGTTCAACAACATATGTGTGAACTATGTGGTGGTGACCATATCAATGGTCAATGCATTCCACTGTTACAATTTGTTTTTTAAGCTTTTCACCATGCTTAAAAATCCTTGGATGTATAATCTGAATTTAATTCATTCTAGCTGATAATTTCCAGCTTGATCTAGACTATTAAGACTTCCTTAAGTCATTTTCATTGTTGTTATAGGTTTTGAATCTATCAAACTTGATTTTGGTGGATTGATGGGTATTTTTCTACATAAATTGGCCATAACAAGGTCTGATTTTGATTTATGCTAATTCTGAGCTATTTGATATCTTGAACAAGTTTAAAATGGTGTTTAAAAGTTGCTAGCAGATTTCAATTAGTAATATCTTGGCCTAAGTGCAGAGTTTTTTCTTAAACCATCATATTTTGTGTTAAATTAGGAAGTGGCAAGGTCAATTTGAGTAGAAATCTGTTTTTAACTCATTTCAGAGTTTGAACACGTTTCAAATCACTAATTAAAGTTGCTGAAGTGATTCATTTCGAGTTTAAGCTACTTCTGTGCAAAGTTGAGTTTCAAACCACCAAAATCAAGCCAATTTTTCTGGTGCAAAGTTGAAAACTGATTCTGTTTTGATGAATTGACTTTCAAAATTTAATTTGGATTGTAGCAAGAGTTGGTTTAGTGTTTTAGATTGAAAATAAATTATCAAAATAAGCCATATCAAGTGTTAAAAAGCTTGCAGAACCGTGCAATCCAGTTTCAAGCAATTAAAACCCCAAAACACAAAATTTGATTCTCTTTGGGGCATTTCATCAAACAATTTTGGGAAAATATCAAACAGTTTGGTTTCACCTTGATTTCAACCTGCATTCTTGTTTTTCTTGCTTTATTAATCTACTCTAGAGCTTTGTTAGGATCTATTTGCAGTGACTCCTTTATTAATAGCCTTAATTGCTTTTTTGTCTTTAAATTGAAAATTTGGTTTTGTCCATAATAAGTCAGTTTTGTTCCAGCCTTACTTTCTGATTTCCAGTGTTGTTTACATGCTTATTGGTGCAGATTTTATGCTAGGGTGATTACTCATTCTAGTGGTAGCATCTTGAGGGGTGGAACTTTCATAGCTCTTGATCTAAGTGACTCTACAGTAAGGGAAAATAGCTTCCAAAAACACCATTCTACAATGAGAAAAAGAGTGAAAAATTGGCAACTCCTATAGCCAAATTTTGAGAGGCCAGCTCCATATCAAAGTGAATGAGAGATTGAGTGTTTGAACTTGAAAGAAACTTGCTAGAGGAAACCCAACACTCTAAAACAGTTCAGAAATAGAGTTTGTGAGGCTGCACCTAAAGCTAAATAGTCTTGGCCGAGAGGAAAATTTTGGCACTGAAAAATCCATTTTCTCAAATTAAATTGTGCTATCAATTTGGCTTATACATTTTCTGATTTGAGAAACATTTTAAATGATCAAAATGATTTTGAAACTTGTTGATTGAACTGGTTTTTGACAATTAAAGGTGCAAATTTCAGTTTATCAAGGTGTTCAAAACAAATCTCTTCACACTTTGTTTAAACCAAATTGTTCCTTTTCTTGTGCTAGCTAGTTTATTTTTGTCTGGAATATATGGTGGCTATGATTTAACATAATAGTGCAGGTTTGTGAATCCATAAGGGAAAACATTGAGTTGATTATAAAAGCCTAATAAGTAGAACAGATTGAACCTTCAGCACCTGGAACAGTTAAACAACATCTGCTTAAAGTGCAGTTTCATATGACCATTGAACTAGGCAATGTACAGGTCATCAAGCCTCCATCTGGGTGCTTTCCAGTAGCAAAATACAGTTGTCCAGAAGCCTCAATGTGATCATGTTAATCATTTTCTATAGAAGTGGACCAAATTAGCATAGTGGCAGCAACACTTTTATTTCTTTTGTAGTTACTTTGAGTAATTTGATTTGTAATGTTCCTGTTTTAGATCTCTTTCAACTTTCATTATAAAAGGCCAATTAAGACCAAGTGCTTGGAAGGGTCCTTGGTGCTCTCTCCAATCTTGGCAATTTTATTTGCTTGCATTGATAGTAGACGGTGATTGTGTCTTGTTAGACCTAGGATTTCTTTTGTTTTATTTTCATGCTCTAGGCTTTTGTTCCATTAGAAGTCTAGGTGTTTTATCTTTCATTTGGATTGTTTGAGTCCATTTTTAAATTCAATAGTGAATCTTACTTTGAAAATGGTCAAGTAAGTAACCTTAGACATTCTGGCTAGGTAAGACTTGGTATTTAAGCGGCCTTTGGCTCACCTCTCTTGGGAATTGTCTCTTGGTAAAATCTTAAACCTTTTCAAACTAAGAATCCACTTTTGAAATTAAAATAAGATGTATGAGGAAATCATGATCACCAAGAGAGGAATAGAAATGAGTGAGCTTAGGAACTTATTTGCCCAATACATGAAAAATCAAAATGAGGGTGAACAAAAAGAAAGAAGGAAGGATGAAAGGTACAACCAAGCTAGGAAAGATATTCCATTTTTTGGTAAAGACATTAGTGCTTTAACATACTTAGCTTGGGAAAGAAAATTTGATAAAATACATTCTTTTCTTGCTAGAGATAGTGAATCCTTTGCTCTTAACATATATCTTTTTAGATTAGAAGAACATGCAAGTGAGTGGTGGAATCATAGGCAATATAGTGTCAAGAAAGGTAGAAAATCCTCCATTCATGATTGGTATGAACTAAGAGCTTGCATGAAAAGAAATTTTGTTCCTCCTTCAGCTAAAAGAGACCTAGAATTAATGGGACACCTCAGGAAAAACATTTATGAAAGATCTAGATGGTTTCTCTAGTAGGGAAATTGAATTTAAAGAAAAACTTGAGAAACTCTTGGATAAGAGAAGAAAGAGAGAGACTAGAAGGAGAGAAGAGGAATTGAGAGAAAAGATACAAGAAGAAAAGAGAAAGAGAGAAGAAGAGAAGAGAGAAGAAGACGAGAGAAGAAAAGAAGAGAGAAAAGAAGAAGAAGAGAGAAGAGAAAAAGAAAAGAGAGAAAAGGAGAAATTGCTACTTATGGCAAATTCTACTCCTACAATTCAAAGGGAACCAAAAATGGAAGGTTTCCAATCCTTTAATTCTTCTTCAATTATCTTTAAGTCTTTGCATGATAACTTCTCTTTTAAACTAATTGCCACACCAATTTTCATTATACTACCCTCTTCAAAATTTGGCAATTTAAATCTTGAGTTATTGTTACCCTTAGGGATACAAGAAACTCAAGATAAAAGAAAAGTGACTTGTGAATTAGAACTTTCAGATTTCCTTAAAACTATAAAACAAAGTTCTTATTCTAAAGTTACTTCCATAACAAAATTCTTTCTTGGATTGATACTAATTGGAGATATATTTGATGCTTACTGTAGATATATTTTTGATCCAGGAGGAAAGTAACAAACCAAAGTTGTGCTTCTTTATATCTTCCTGATTTGAGGATAAATCGTTTTTCAAGAGGGAGGGTATGATGGAAACCCATTTAGGGCATTCCATTCAAAGGAGTATCAACTTAAGCTAAGGTTAAGAAAGGGAAGTGAAGAAGGACTGTTAAAGACTCTTTCTTAATTTTCTTTCTCTAAGTCTTAGAAGGATTATCTTTAATATGTTTGTATGTTGTTTTGTAGGAATTAATAAGGTTAGGAAATCATGGATCAACTAATCAAGAAGCAAGGAAACATCAAGAATGAAGAAGCAAGCCAAATCTTCACTTGGAGGAATGTTGGAATCTTCACTTGGATGCATAGCAAGCTGCTTTGGAAGCCCACATGTGTCACATTCCAACCAGCATCTTGGTTGAAGTTGAAGAAAGCCTAATGCTCAACGGATGAGGGCTTGAGCCCAGCGTCAACAAATGCACCAGCTGCCACTCACGTTTCTTCACCAGCTTCTTGCTTGATTGGCCATGTAGCCACTCACGTTTCTTCACCCTTCATAACTAGCACTTGCTCCATTGCATCATAGTTAACGTTAGCTAAATAGGCATGAACCAGGAGCTTTGTTTCTCCTTTAAATAGCTTGCTCCATTGCTTGTAAACTTGACCTTTGAATTAAATGAAGAAATAGAATCTGTTGATTTCATTCTGGATCATTCTTCTGTTTGAAGGTCACCGAGAGAGAGCTTGAGAGTTTCCTCTAGCCTCTCTCCCTAGCTAGGCTCCATTCCTAGCATTCCTCTACACCATCTGCATCACAGTACAACACTTAAACCACTTCCCTGTTTCCATTTTCTCCATCACTGCTTCATCAATTTTCATCACCGAACCACTGTTCGACTCAACCTTCATCTATTTCAATCTTAGCTTCATCACCGAGTCATCTAATCTACTTCAATCCAGCCACCAAACACCATTTGAAGAGTGGCTTCTAGAGTCTCAACTTCCTCCGGTCATCATCATCATTTTTCAACCCATTCCGCTATGTTGTCCAAGCACATCTTCCATTGCTGCGTGCTTCTACGGTCCAAATCCGAGGAGAGTTTGGTTGATTTGTTCCTCCACCCGAATCAGCCAAATCGTTCTTCCATCAACTATACTTCTAAATCTCTTCGAGTTACCTCTTTTCGGTAGGGTTTTAGGTTTGGGGATGAGATCGATTTCTATGTTTGGTTTGTTTAGGGGTTTAGATTACTTTGTGTTTGGGGGTTTCGTAATGCCTAGTAAATATTGCTTAACTTTGTTTTGAAAGTATGAGTGTCTAAGTTGGAATAAGTTGGCACACTCACGCTTTGGGCCACTAATAGCACCGACACCTAGAAAGAAAGAGGTGAGTGTCTATATAATTTACAAAATTTCCATCCATTTATTAGAAGTTTTGTATCATCGTATTGAGGTTTCATTTGGATTATTGAAATTTTTCAGAATAGTCTTTTTGATGATGAAATTCTTTGTGGGTGATTATCTCCCATCTAATTCATGTTGTATGCAAATTTTGATATGCATCTACTTGTTGAAATTTTGAACTTGTTTCTAACCTTTAGTTGTTAGAATATAGTGTACCACAAAATTAGGTCTGTGGTGCAGTAACATAGTCTCAAACGTAATTGTCCTCAACCCAGCAAATGTGAGATGGAATGCCATAGTGGTCTGAAAATTTAACGAAGCCTAAAATGTGTCAGATTGCACTTGTAGTTCACCTGGGCAAATCTATTCAACTAAATTAAATAGCAGCAGGTACCTTTACTGACTGGTTTGGAAATGTAGCATGGTAATTCCTGTTTCTAACTAGTTAAATCCATGTTGCTTTACTGAACTTATTGAGGCAATCTACATTTTCTTTCAAGATAAAAGCTAATTTATGGAATGTAAAGGAGTGGTAATGAGATTCTTAGAGTAATGCCATATAAGTTGGGTGCAAGGCCTTTGTCGTGCATGCATTTACTGACTGTAAGTGTTATTGCAGATACGAATTGGGTGTTATAGCACTATGTGGTCATTTAAAACTTCAATGTCACATAGCTTGAATTAAAATGGAAAACATTGATGGCAATTTTAATTCCTTAATGAGCAATTTTTTTTTTCATTTGAAAAATTAGTTATTAATTAAAATAGAAATTAGTTCTAACTAGTTAAAAAGTTAATCTACTCGCAAAATAATAGATTTACCATTTTGCTTATATACTCTTTAACAAGTTGTTAAATCACGTACATGTCTTTGGATTTGATTGTCAAAAATGCAGGTTGGAAATTGCTGATAGATACATTGAAATGTACTTGTCATTTTCTCATTTATAAACACTAAATCAACTAAATAGTACTGCTACAAGTAAATCAAATTAATTTTGAGTCGCTCTGATATCTCAACCACCAATATTATTTCATATTTCTTGCTGAAAATGAAAGAGTCGTGTTTATTTATGGGTTAGTAGAATTAACTGTGAAACACCTACTTAAATAATGTCTTATATGTTTTGATTTGTCCTACAAATGAATTGATTTGTATGCTAAATATGTTATTGTGCATATATGTACATAGTTATAAAAGTTTAATAAAAATATTTGAACCTTAACCTTAAAAGTATTATATGTTGTAATTGATATGTTTTCATATACTATTTATAAAATTTGTGTTTTTTGTTTCAACTAACAACAATCAAAAGAAATTAGTCAATTTTGTGCATTTGATATAGTTCAAGCTTCAACATAATCTTTGAAATAAAAGAGCATATAACTTAACTTATGGTTTGAAAAAAAATATTGAGATCATTATCTTTCATTTGAAACAAGCAACAAGAGATCACTCAAACAATAAAATGTGAAAAAGATGTTAGACTAAATCTATATATCTTCACTCAAGTGATAATACAATTGTTAAAGGAATAAATCGATAACGGGTGGTCCTACCGTACATTAATCTTTATTACAAGATTATAATGCAAAGTCACTGACTTGAGCGTCGGAGTGTCTTTTGCAAGCACCCTCCCCCACGAATAGGACAAGGAGAAGAGAGAGAACAACGCAACTGGATGATGGAGCGGTCAGGGATTTCAATCCTACGAAACATTTAGTATTTTTTTTTGTTACTTATAGAAGGGTACTACTAATCTTCTTACTCATAGATGTTACACTTAAGATATGGGAAAATTAATTATTATTTAAATGATGAGTGGATGCACGAGTAAAGGAAGTCAATAAATAATATTATCAAATCATTTATATAGAAAATCATTTTAAATAATTCAATAAATATTTTTGATAAATATAATATAATAATGAAGAATGATTGATAATAATATTTTGTATTTCTATTTACTCTTAATAGTATTTGAAAAATTAAAAAAATATATAACAATATATAAAAAAAATGTATTAAACATCTTTATAGAGAGTAGAGGGTAGGGATGACAATGGGTCGGGTCGGGCACGGATAGAGCCTACTCGCAACCCGATCCGCTGGATAAAATTGTACCCGCTACCCACCTTGCTACCCGCCTTAAAAAAACCCTCGGATACCCGTTGGATATCCGTTTTCAACCGCGAATATTTAAAAAAAAAATATTTTATAAGTTTATAAATGAAATCCAAATTAAATTGCAAAAAAAAAATACAAAAAATATTTAAAACATATATCCAAGTAAAGTCAATGGATAAGTAAATAAAAGTTAAAACTTAAATTCAAATTAATACAAATTAATAGTAAAACATATATCCAACCTGACATAATAGAAGCTCGGTGGGCAGTATAACAACCCGACACTCTAAAACATATTGTAAAACCCGTGGAAAATATAGTGATTAGAAATAAAATAGTTTTGAGACTTTGGAGTTTTTGGGTTTGGTAATTGGTGTTCTTGTGTGTACATTTTGGTTAGAACATAATTGTTATGTTATTCTTTGATTTTAATTTAATAAAGTGCAACACATGTTTTGGTATGTTTGTTGGATTGTGATATATGTGTGTTCTTACCAATGTGATTGTTGACTTGTAGGTAGAGAGGTTGTGTATGATTAAAAGGTTGTCGGTTCAATTTCTAGGAAGAAAGCTTAAGGGAAACCTTAGTTTTATTTGTATTTTTGCCTAGGGGCAAAAAGGTCTTTATAACTTTATTAGTAAGGGTAGAAATTAAAATAGGGAGGGTGTAGAAGATAAAGCATGCAAAGATAAGTAAACAAAGTGAAAGATAGTTGTTATTTTAAAAATCAGTTGAGAGAAGGAAGGACGTATATAATCTTGGTGGGTTTTAGAGATTAAAAGAGATTTTATTAAAACACAAAGATGGAGATAGATTGAAAAAAATAAAAGTGAGAATAGGAGAGAGGGTTTGCACTTTTGCACCCTAAACCTAATGTGAAAAGGAGAGAAGAGAGAGAGAAAAAGAGAGAGAGAGAAAAGGAGAGAGAGAGAGATTTAAGTTGTGTGATGGGGGAGAAATCTCCGTGGATTGGAAGGATAAAAAAAGGGATTAAAGTTGTGTGATCTTTGTTGTTAGAGAAAGCCTTAATATTTGCCAAGAAGGTACGAGGAAGCTTACCTTTGCTTTATTGTATGATGAATGTGGATATATTCTTGATTTTCTTGAGGGGTATAGGGAAACTTACATTTGTTTCATTGTATGATGAATGTGGGTATATTCTTGATTTTCTTGAGAGGTATAAGGAAGCTTACCTTGTTTGTGGTATGTTGTATGTTCTTGATTATCATGAAAGGTAATGCTTGTTTTGATACTTATGTATGTGTGAGAATATGTTTTGGATGATCATAGCTAAAAACTTGATATCTTTTTGGCAAGTATACCAAATCGTTCAAGTAATACAGTAAGATAAGTTAAGAGTATTGTTTTCCCAAGGGAATTTGAGTCACGTTATTCAATTAAGACAATTTATCAAAATCAATTACTGAAGATAACATTTGATTTTAACTTTGGAAAATAGCATGAAAGTAACAACGTAAAAAATTAAGATTGAAAAATTGGAATAAAGATCACTTGAATTGGTCTTAGACTAACATTACAGTAACATCCTGGACAAAATACTTTCTCTGTTCAAGCATTCACATAAAAGTATCTTGATTTAATTCCTTAAAACAAGTTCTAAAATTATCCATTAAATTATTAATTCCTTAATTAATGTAACAGATAATTTTGCATTAAATTCAGATGTTGAGAATGACCAAAAGCACACAAGCTATTCCTAGCGTGGTTACTTTTAGTTTCTTTTCTTACGTTTCTGTTCTAAAAATACTTCCCAGTACAAAAGAAGGTTTAAAAAGAATTATACTTCCATATAATCACAAGCAAGTCAAGAAGAGAACAAGAACAGAGACATATATTGCACATGAAATTTACATCAATGTATTGTCATACAACAATTTCCAATGAACGGAAAAATTAGCCTATCCTAGACATATCAAATGTACTCTTTACAGCAATTCCTTGCAGAAAGTGAAGTCTTGATGTCTTGAAAGGTCTCCTGAGTGTCTCCTGAAGTTCTCTAGTATTTTTCTCGCTTTGGTTGTGTATCAAAAGATAGTTTCTGTCTTTCTGTCACGTCTTTTTAAGCCACTTAACTTCATTAATTCGCTCAGCGCACATAATTGTATGCGTTGTGCGAATTTTTTTAACTGCTGCACTTCAACTGATGTTATTCGCACAGCGCACAGGTACTAGTGCGCTATGCGAATTTCTTCCTTTTGGCAGTGCGAATTTTGACTTTCGCTTTGCGAGAATTTGCTAACAACAGTCCAAATAATACAACCTTTGTTGTACAATGTTTAACATAACGTTCTACCTCCTCTTATAACTTTCATTGAGTAATAACATGAATAATTACCAGATTGAGTTCATTTATAAGTTTAAAAACAACTTTTTTTCACACTTATCAACTACCCCAAACTTGAACTATTTCATGCCCTCATGAAATCACAAAAGAAAATGAACAACACAACAAACATTTGACATTTTGATAAAAATGACTTTGCACATCAGAATAATCACATGCATTCCCAAAGATTTCAAACAAGTATGACATGGTGCATCACTCACAAAATCACGTGTGCATAAAATATGAACAACCAGATCGACATTTATCATTACTCACCACTCAAGTGTTTGTCCTCACATGACAGTAGAATTGTCATAGAACTTCATCAGCTTTTGCATTTCATTTGATCCACACACTTCACACACTATTGGTTATGTCAAAAGGTCTTTTCAGGTTATGGTTTGGTCTGGCTAGAAAAAGAATCATGGTTTTTCTTGGATTCAAAGACACCTATTAAGAAGAGAACACTAATATAAGCTTCAATTCCCAATCCAGTACTTAAATCCCAAAATATATCATCGGCATTTATCATTACTCACCACTCAAGTGTTTGTCCTCACATGACAGTAGAATTGTCATAGAACTTCATCAACTTTTGCATTTCATTTGATCCACACACTTCACACACTATTGGTTATGTCAAAAGGTCTTTTCAGGTTATGGTTTGGTCTGGCTAGAAAAAGAATCATGGTTTTTCTTGGATTCAAAGACACCTATTAAGAAGAGAACACTAATATAAGCTTCAATTCCCAATCCAGTACTTAAATCCCAAAATATATCATTCATCACATACCATTTTCTTTCACAGCTCAACCTTCTTTTTCATTTTGAGCACCAGTTTTTATCATTTTTTTTATTGATCTTTTCTTCCCCCAAACTTGAATTCAACCTTAACCTCATTTAAAGCATTATACATGTTCTCTTCTAAGGTGTAAGGTAGGATAACATAATAGGCTCAAGGTGGAAGAAAGAAATCAAGGCTCAAAGAGGGTTCACAAATGTAGCACAATGTATCAAGGTTAGCTATCTGACCAAGTAGTTGTATAATCAATAACAAACAAGGCATTTTTCATCCTTAACCAAAAAGTGTGTGTAAGTACGTAGAATCAAAATCTTGCAAAAGTCAATTCCATATATAGACAACTCAATATCTCTCAATCAACATGTGGTCTCAACACTCACAGATCTGGTCATATTCATACACACAGATAAAAATTCTGAAGCACAACAACCACAAACATACATGTCATCATCTTCAAGAATCATATCACTCAATCCAGATAATGCATAATCATTTAAATCAAAACACAATTTTCTTTACAACCAGAAACATAAATCAACTAGACAAAGTTCCACATAATAACAACTGAACTCAAATAACAAAATGACAATAAACATAAAATAACAGGAGTCTCTGTCCATCTGCTCTACCAAGACCCATCTCGTCTTGATCTTCACTGGCTCTCCTGTGTTTGGTAACTTTGTTGTGTCCATCTGGGATCGGGCTCCTCTTCCTCTCCATCACCATCGCCGACCATCATACCCTCCTCTTGCTCTGGCTCTGATGCTGCTGGGTAAGCACTCCCCCACCTAGACTCTGGCCTGCCCTCAGACCATGGAATATGTGTTGCAAACTAGGCCCCAGTCATCAAGGTATCTGCAGGGAAGTCGAGGATGCCAAGTGAGAGGTTATACATGCTCTCCTGTAAGGACACCTGACCCTGCCGCATACTAGTGCATCAGTCACGGATGTCATCCTGTCTAGCCAGACTCTGCTGCATGTAGCTAGTGAACATGTCTGGTGAAGGAACTGAGGGGGTTGTGGGAGGTCGGGCGGCTCTAACATTTCTATGTGGAGGGGGAACTAGAGGAGGGGTTGATGAGTCGTTATTTCTTGAATTATATTTAGTTTATTGCACTTAAATAAACCAGGGAATTGTGTTTAATTGTCTGTTATTTCCCCGTTTTCCGAATTCTGCTAAATTTGGTCGAAAATTCGTAATTGTGTTAATTTGGGTTTTCTTAGCTGATTAAGTGCATTTCTGGTTGCAGGGAAGTAGTGGAAACATCATCTGGAGCATTGGGATACGGCGTGACATACTCAAAGACTTAACATTTAGTCGTTTAGATTCTAATTAAAGTTGTAATTTCGTTTTCTAGAAGCCCTTAATTAGAATTAGGTGTTTTGGACCCTTTTAGGGGCAATTTTGTAAAAAAAAACCCATGTGTAGGACATGTGTCTTTTAGGTTAGGGTTTTTATTTTATTGTGTGGACCCACCCTTATTAAAGGGGAGACACACGGCCTTTAGGTTAGCCGACACTTGCCACTCTCTCTCGTTTTTTTTTTTGGTTTGGAACACGTTTTCAATGGCATGAATGAAGAGAATGTTTATTCCTTTTCGCTGATTTCTCATTGCCTTTTCATTTCGTTTTGTGCACCTTTTGATTGAAGCTTGGATTCGCTGCTGTCACGTTAATTTATTGATTCCATCAATTAGAATTTGTGCTCTATTTTGTGCACGTTTTTACGCTGATTCAAGAAGTGGAGGCGCTGATTTACTTTTCATTTTAGAAGAGCATGCACGTTGATTTATTGGAAGCAGCTCTCGGTTTATTATGCCAGCAGCACGCGGAAGTAGTCTTTCTTTCTTTAAGAGGCAGAAGCGGTGATTGACTTTAGGAGTTTATTTCGTTTTAGCTTAGCTGGAATAGAGAATGAAAGATGGTTAGGTGGGAGTTAGTGGGAAGCACGGTCATGTCCAAGAGTCATGGAATAAGGGGATTTGAGAATGAAGAGGTGATTAGACGGGGCTTTGTACGTGGAGCACAGGGTGACGTGGAGCTAATGAGGCAAAGTGTGGTGATTGATGATTAAGAAAAGAGAAGGGTTGAGATGTGTTGATTCAGAGTTGAAGATGTGCAGTACGGTGGTAGGGAGCAGTCACGTCCAAGCGTATAAAAGAGGAACCCCATGGTGATTAATTTCCTTTTTCTTTGTATTCTTTTGGCTTTGGAGAAAAAAAATCGCTGATTCCAGGAGTTGTGAGGTACACTCGGCGCATCTTTTACGTTTCGGTTGGTGATGGGGATTTATTTTTTTATATATTGGAATGTGCACATGGTTTCGTCCAGAAGAGATAAAATCCAATAGGTTTTATTTTCATTGCTATTTTTATATTATATGTCGTGGATGTGTCTTTCAGATTTTCATTTTTTTTAACGTTGCATTTTAATTCGATTAAAGCACTTTTCATTTTAGTGTTGTTTATTTTGCTTGGTTGTGATATTTTAGTTATAATGTTTGTGCTGACCAATCAATTTAATTTTGTATTTGAAACCGTTTTTATATTTCTATTTTCATTCAAAACTATCAAAAAAAAAAACCCCTACATGTTTGACCTAAGACTCGAACCACATTTGGTCCTTGAGAGACGACCTAGGAGTCACTTCCTAGTATTATACTGCATTCTTTTATGCAATCAATTTTTGTGTGAGGTGCGACCCTCTCATCAGGGGCGTTCATAGCAGACAACTCCCCCTGGTTGGTGCAATTGCGATCAAAAAATTTCTTGTTGAGGGGGGTTGTAGTTTCAGAGTGATACCTAACACTAGCTATTCCATTTGCCTTACACAAGGTTGTCACCAGAGTTGGAAACCCAAGCTTGCAAGAATCATTATCAGCTATCAGTGTCATCTCCTGGGAAATATAAGCTCCCACATCCATATAAATACCTGTCATAATACAAAAAACCATGTACGAATGTTCCAGGTTGATGTCGAAAGTGTGAGAGTTGGGACTGATGTTTGTGAAGGTGAAGGTGCTCCAGATGGTTGCTAGTGAATTCAGATGTTTTCTTAAAATTCTCGCTAACGTCCCACTAGTCCCTAGCTGATAACCATATCCAGGGAGGTACAAGGTGGATGTAATCAGGTCATGATCAGGATAGCCAGACATGAAAGTGCCTAGGCGGCACTGCTGAAAAGTGAGTGTATATAGCATCATGTTCAGTGTCCGTCTAACAAAGTGTATCAGCTTGCCCCTAACCTTGGAGACTCTAGAGCGAGTTTGGGAGTGATCGGGTTCCCAGATATTTGCATAAAATTCCTTGACCAAAACCTCATCAATTTCATCTAGGAGGTTGGCTACGACGAAATGTCATTTCCTCCTCTCCAGTTCTTCCTGGATATGATCATATTCCTCTGGTTTCAGCTCAATCCTCCTCCCAGGTAAAAGTCCCATACCCATAATTTTCTAATGGAACCTATCTGATGCTGCCTCTGAAACAAAACGGTCATGATCATAGTTTAGGACCGCGTTCTCCTCTTGGGCTTCTGTAGGTTGGGATCTAGAAGAAGACCCTCTGGTGGTCTTCCTCTTCTTCTCTCGAGTGTTCTTTGGAGGAGTCATATCTGCAAAAAGATTAGCTACACAAGAAGTATGGAACACAGTGTAAGCAGTCAATCAATGAACAATGCAAAGATGTTGCTAATTGAATTCGCTATGCGCAAGCCTACGCTATGCGAAAAAGCAAATTCAGTGGCTGTTGTCAAGAACAATTCGCGATTCGACCAGGGTCGTTGTGTGAATATACTGATATCTGAAATGCAATATTCATGATTCGCTATGCGAAACTTTTCGCTGTGCGAATATATGAAAACAAGATTTATTGGAATGAGGAATTCGTTGTGCGAAAGGCTCGTTATGCGAAAGGGCAGAGCAAAGGATTCGCTGTGCGAAACTGTCGCATAACGACTGTGACATAACAGTGAATGACGCCATTCAAGCAGCTCACTGTGCGAAATTATCAGATGCCAAATCTCATAAGCAACAGTGCGTTCGCTATGCGAATCAATTCTAGAACAGCAAAATGACTACACCTTTGAGATTTACAAACCACAAATGCTTTTTCAGATGGATAGAAGAATACACACACTATCTCCTAAACCATTGAATTCCTATTAACTCTAGTAAGAAACATGAAACAGAAGAAGAACTTACCTGGAAGGAAGCTTTTTGAAGCAATGAAGCAATGAAGCAAACAATGGAGTTTGGCTATGCTAGCAATAGAGAGCAAAGGGAGAATTTGGGAGCAATGAAAGAAGAAGAAGAAGTAGGGGAGGCATTGTGTGAAAATAATGGGAGAGTGCGGTTGGGGTTAAAATGAATAAGGAATGGTAAAATGAAAAGGGAAAAAGTAAATTATAAAGAACTGGACGAGTAGATTCACAGAGCGCACCATAGATGTGCGATGTGCGAATCAGCTCGTAATTAATGCCTCCCCTATTTTTTTGAACATTTTGAATAGTTTATTATTTTTTTGATTTTTGAAAGTTAGTCACTATCCGCACCTCAGTTGTGCGTTGTGCGACTGAATTAAATTTTTTTTAAAGTCATTCGCAGAGCGCACAACGAATATTTTGACAGCGAGCTCCTTCAAACTTTGGCTAGCATAGCGCAATATGTGCGCTATGCGAATTAATGGCTCAATTTCTCCCAATTTTCTCTAGTGATTTTTCTCGCTTTGCCTTTCTAATGCGCTATGCGAATTGCTTTATAGAGAGAAAAATAAATTTTGACTGCAAAGCGCATGTGGTGCGCTGTGCGGACCTGAATATAGTGAGCATTCTCATTTTCTCTCACGCATAGCACATGGAATGCGTTGTGCGACCAAACCACTGCTTCCTAAAAACATCTAGTCGCTTAGCGCACCTCAACTGTGCGTTGTGCGACTAGAGCGTCAGAAATCAATTATCAAGCTTCATCTACACTTCCTCTCCACACTCAAACTTACCAATTACAGAAACAAAATTAACAAACACATATATAAACAAACATGTGCTAGGGTGCCTCCTAGTAAGCGCTTCTTTAACGTCACTATCTTGACCCAGAAAATTCATGATTCAGATAAATGAATAATTGTGGTCAGGCGTTCAACCTCACCACCTAAGTAATGTTTCAGTCTTTGACCATTTACAGTCCAACTTCTATTTTGATCCTCAGAATTTGGATCCATCAATTGCACAACACCATAAGGCTTGACTGCCTTAATAACAAAAGGACCAAACCATTTAGATTTCAACTTACCTAGAAACAATTTGAATCTAGAATTGAACAACAGTACTTGTTGGCCAGGTTGAAAGTCTTTTTTGATCAGCTTCTTGTCATGATACATCTTGACCTTTTCTTTATATTTTCTTGAAGAATCATAAGCAGTCATCCTCATTTTCTCCAACTCTTGCAACTGAAGCTTTCTTTTACCTGCACAAAGAGAAGAATCAAAGTTAAGGATTTTCAAGGCCCAATATGCCTTATGTTTCATCTCAACCGGGAGATGACATGACTTGCCATAGACTAACTAGAAGGGTGTTATCCCCACAGGAGGCTTTGAGGTAGTCATATATGCCCACAGGACATCATCTAACTTTGCAGATCAATCCTTTCTTGATGATGAAACAGTCTTTTCAATGATTCTTTTGATTTCCCTATTGGAAACTTCAGCTTGTCCATTGGTCTGAGGATGAAATGGAGAGGCAATCTTGTGCCTCACATCATAATGTGTCAAGACCTTAGCAAATTGAGCATTACAGAAATTTGATCCTTCATCACTTATGAGGATCCTAGGCACACCAAATCTTGAGAAGATTTGTCATTTGAGAAATTTGACAATTGTCTTGGCATCATTCTTTTGGCATGCTGCAACTTCCACCCACTTACTGAATAATTCCACTGCCACTAAAATGTATTCATTATTGTAGGAAGAAGGTAATGGTCCCATAAAATCCATTCCCCAACAATCAAACACTTCAACCTCTAAAATAGCCTGTAGTGGCAACTCATGTCTTTTTGAAATGCTTCTAGTTCTTTGGCATTTGTCACAACCTTTTGCATGAGCATGTGCATCTTTAAATAAGGTTGACCAAAAGAAACCAGATTGAAGTACTTTGGCGGCTGTCCTATCTCCATTATAGTGTCCTCCATATGGCGAATTATGACAATGTCATAGAATACAAACAACTTCCTCTATTGTGACACATCACCTTAGTAAGTGGTCAAGACCCAACTTGAACAGATAAGGTTCACCCCAAAGATATTCTTTGGAATCATGTAGAAACTTCTTCTTTTGCTGCCAAGTCAAGTCATCAGGGAGAATTCCTGCAGATTTAAAATTTGTCATATCTGCAAACCATGGCCTCTATTGTATGAGCATCAAACGCTTATCAATAAATTCTCCCTTAATTTCTCCTTCTTTATCCGTCACCTCAATGTTAAGGAGGCGAGATAAATGATCAGCAATGACATTCTCACTCCCCTTTTTGTCTTTAATTTCAAGATCAAACTCTTGTAACATTAATACTCATCTTATGAGACATGGCTTTGAATCAGACTTTGCCAGTAAGTATTTTATGGTTGAATGGTCAGTGTAAATGATGACTTTAGAGCCTATTAGATAAGGTCTAAACTTTTCAAGACCATACACAATTGACAAAAATTCTTTTTTAGTTGTGGCATAATTCAGTTGTGCATCATTCAGAACTTTACTGACATAGTGAATAACGTGAAAAACTTTGCCACGTCTTTGTCCCAACACAGCCCCAATGGCATAGTCACTAGCATCGCACATTAACTCAAAATTTTGAGTCTAATTTGGTGCGACTACAACAGGGGCTGAGACTAGCTTCTCTTTCAATATTTCAAAAGCTTTCAGACACTCCTCATCAAACTCAAACTGAGTGTCTTTCATAAGCAAATTGCAAAGGGTTTTAGCAATCTTGGAAAAGTCTTTTATAAATCTTCTGTAGAATCCAACATGTCCAAGAAAGTTTCTTATCCCTTTGACATTTGTAGGAGGTGGTAGCTTTTCAATCACATCAACCTTTGCTTGATCTACACCTATCCCCCTGGATGAGATCTTATGTCCTAAGACAATCCCCTTACGAACCATAAAATGTCATTTCTTCCAATTCAACACAAGGTTCATGGCAATGCATCTTTTCAATACTACATCCAGGTTCTGCAAGCATAAATCATAAGATTTGCCAAAGACTGAGAAATCGTCCATGAAAACTTCTATGCAATTCTCAACAAGATCAGCAAAAATGGCTAGCATGCAACAAAATTATAAGTACTTCCTTTCTCACCACCTCTTTCAAAGTTGGATTCAATCTTCTTTGTGGTTGTGCTATGGGTTTATAGTCCTCTTCCATCATAATCTTATGCATGCAATAAATTGGCCTTATACCTTTTAGATCATAAATATGCCAACCTATTGCCTTTTTGTTCTCTTTTAAGATTTCAACCAATTTTGCTTCATCATTCTTTGACAGAGAATTGCTAATGATAACTGGCTTCTTGGAATTTTCCTCTAAAAACACACACTTAAGATGATTAGGCAATATTTTCAATTCCATCTTTTCCTGATCATCTAAGTTAACCTTTTCTAATTTTTCCACTCTCACATTAGTGGATTTCTCTTCTTTCAATCTTTCCAAATGTTGTGAAATCTCCTCTACTTCAGATTCCTCTTCTAAAGTAAGTTCCTCACATGAATTTATCAAAACACGCTCTAAAGGATATTTCACATACATCTGACTCTTTACCTTCGCAACCACATCATCCAAAACTTCTACTCTGAAACAATTTCCTCTATCTCTCGGGTGTTGCATGGCTTCCACAACATTGAAAGTTATTGTCTCATCATGCAACCTCACCTTAAGATGGCCATCATCAACATCAATTATCACCCGAGCAGTTTTCATAAAAAGTCTACCAAGTATAAGGCGGACTTCAGTATCCTCCTCCATATCTAAAATAACAAAATCCACTGGAAAAGTGAATTTTTTCAAGTTTCACTAAAACATCTTCAATAACCTTATATGGGTACTTGACAGACCTGTCTGCTAGTTGAAGTGCCATCCTTGTTGGTTTTACTTCCATGTCCCTTATTTTCTTTAACATAGACAAAGGCATCAAATTGATACTTGCACCTAAGTCTATCAATGCTTTTCCAATGGGGAGTTTTCCAATTGTGCATGGAATAGTAAAACTACCAGGATCTTTGAATTTTGGTGGTAAAAGTTTTTGGATGATTGCACTACAATTCCCTTGCACCTCAATTGTTTCTTCTTCAATGTACTTTCTCTTCTTGGTCAACAAATCCTTCATAAATCTGGCATAAGAAGGCATTTGTTGGAGTGCTTCTGAAAAGGGAATTGTGATTTTAAAGAGAGCCATGAACCTGGAAAATTGACTATCCTTTTCCTTTCTTGAATAAGTCTTTGGATAAGGTAAAGTATTCAAAACTTGTTTTCCTTTATGACTCTCTTTCTCTTCCTTCTTTTTATCTTCTTCTTCCTCAACTTTCTCTTTTGTCTCTTCTTTCTCTTCATTTAATTTTTCCTTCTCTTCCTCCTTCCTCACAACTACTCCTTCTAACACTTTACCACTCCTTGTAGTTATATCTTTACAATGCTCTTTTAGATTTGGTTCAGTGTTAGCTCCAAATGTATTTGCAGGCTTCTCTTTTATTTTCTTGCCCAATTGATCAATTTGAACTTCTAAATTCCTTATAGAAGATTATGTGCTCTTTTGGTTTGATATGGACATTTGCATGAATTTTTGAAGAGTTTCTTCAAGTTTGGATGTCCTATCAGATAAAGTAGGTTGTTGTTGAAACTGTTGTTATGGTGGTCTACTAGAACTAGCCTGACCCATGTTAGGATGAGGTCTCCATCCTTGATTATAACTTCCATAGTTGCCTTGACGGCCTTTATTACCCATGTAATTTACCTCTTCCTTAGCATTGAACTGAATAACACACTCTCCATTTTGGTGATCACCACCACATAGTTCACAACTTTGCACAATTTGAATATGTTGTGCCTGAGATATAGTTTGGAGTTCTTTAGGTAATTGTGACAACTTTTTCATTAATGATTCAAGCTGTTGAGTCATGATTTTATTTTGGGCCAATAAGGCATCTTGGGATTGCAATTCAAACACGTCTTTCTTTTGCGTTTGCACTCTCTCACTTTGGACATCGTTATCACTAGATGCCATATTCTCTATTAATTCATGTGCCTCATTAGGTGTCTTCCACCTAATGTTACCTCCAGCTAAGGCATCTAGCATTAACTTAGTGTGATATTTTAAACCTCCTAAGAAAAGATTTAATTGAGTAGGCACGTCAAATTCATGAATTGGAGTTTTTCTTAATAATCTCTTGAACTTATCCCATGTTTGACTCAACGACTCTTCAGGTTCTTGTTGAAAGGAGGATATTTCTTGTTTACCCTTATTGATCTTGGATTGGGGAAAATATTTATGCAAAAATGTTGCCACAACATCCTTCCACACAGTCAGACTTCCCTCAGGAAAAGAATTTAGCCAAAGCTTTGCATTTCCAGCCAATGAAAAGGAAAAAAGACTCAGTTTGATTGCTTCATCTGGTACATGAAGAATTTTCACAGTGTTACAGATTTGATTAAAATTTGCCAGATGGTTGTAGGGATTTTCATGTGACAATACAGTAAACTGATTGCTCTAGACAAGGTGAATCAGTGCTGGCTTCATTTCCATAAGAGCAGCATTCACCACAGGTCGAGCTATATTGTTGAAGGTTGAAGGTATTGACACAGCAGCATAATCCTCCAAAGTACGCCTAACTCTATCTGGTCCATCCTTTCTATTTTCTGCCATATCCTTATCTTCTAATTCAGATGAAGAAAAAGTATTGGAAGTAGAACTCAAGCTAACTTCTCTAGCCTCTCTTTTTTTCTTTTCTTTCCTACACCTACTGTTATTCCTACGGGTTGTTCTCTCTGTCTCAGAATCAAATAACAAATTTTCAGATTTTGTTTTGCTTCTCATGCAGAGCAAGCAAGCTCACAGAATCAACCCAAGGAAATAACACAAAAACAAAATGCAACCTATCTACAAAAATTAAAAATAACAATGGATATATAAAGATAATGGAACACTATTGAAATTGATATCTTTTTGGCAAGTATATCAAATCGTTCAAGTAATACAGTGAGATAAGTTAAGAGTATCGTTCTCCCAAGGGAATTTGAGTCACGTTATTCAATTAAGACATTTATCAAAATCAATTACTGAAGATAACATTTGATTTTAACTTTGGAAAATAGCATGAAATTAACAACGTAAAAAATTAAGATTGAAAATTTGGAATAAAGATCACTAGAATTGGTCTTAGACTAAAATTACAATAACATCCTGGACAAAATACTTTCTCTGTTCAAGCATTCACATAAGCGTATCTTGATTTAATTCCATAAAACAAGTTCTAAAATTATCCATTAAATTATTAATTCCTTAATTAATTCAACAAATAATTTTGCATTA
This sequence comes from Vigna angularis, assembly GCF_016808095.1. Lineage (NCBI taxonomy): Eukaryota > Viridiplantae > Streptophyta > Magnoliopsida > Fabales > Fabaceae > Vigna > Vigna angularis. Next base: position 19,496,450 of record NC_068979.1, read on the forward strand.
AATTCAGATGTTGAGAATGATCAAAAGCACAGAAGTTATTCCTAGCGTGGTTACTTTTAGTTTCTTTTCTTATGTTTATGTTCTAAAAATACTTCCCAGTATAAAAGAACGTTTAAAAAGAATTATACTTTCATATAATCACAAGCAAGTCAAGAAAAGAACAAGAACAAAGACATATATTGCACAGGAAATTTACATCAATGTATTGTCATACAACAATTTCCAATGAACGGAAAAATTAGCCTATCCTAGACATATCAAATGTACTCTTTACAGCAATTCCTTGCAGAAAGTGAAGTCTTGATGTCTTGAAAGGTCTCCTGAAGTTCTCCAGTATTTTTCTCGCTTTGTTTTGTGTTTCAGAAGATAGTTTTTGTCTTTTTGTCACATCTTTTTAAGCCACTTAACTTCATTAATTCGCTCAGCGCACATGTCTGTATGCGCTGTGAAAATTTTCTTAACTGATGCACTTCAACTAATGTTATTCGCACAGCGCACAAGTACTAGTGCGTTATGCAAATTTTCTCCTTCTCGCAGTGCGAATTTTGGCTTTCGCTTTGCGAGAATTTGCTGACAACAGTCCAAATAATACAACCTTTCCTGTATAATGTTTAACATAACGTTCTACTACCTCTTATAACTTTCACTGAGTAACAACATGAATAATTACCAGATTGAGTTCATTTATAAGTGTAAAAACAACTCTTTTTCACACTTATGAGGTTTATATGATGTTTGTGATGGGTTTTGCCTATGAAAGTATGTATGCCTTTGTGGAGTTTTCCCATGATAATATGTATTGATGTCGAGAGGGGATAACTATATGTTATTTGGGGGTTTTACCATGCAAATATATGTTGTAAAGAGTGGTATGATGATTATATGTAGTATGTTGGATTTGATTTTGGTTTTGGAGGATTCAAGTGGTGTAATGTATGTATTTGGGTCTATTTATAAGAGTATGTGAGGCTTGAATGGATGTATGATGTGTTAAATATGTTTCCTCGTGGTTTGGGATGATGTATTTTTATTTTGAACACTTGATATTTGTCTAGAATGAGTTTAGATTCGACAATAATCGATTATCATAAATGATAATCGATTATTTGCACGTTGTTTTCTTTTTAAGTCTCGTCACTGGAATGATAGATTATCTAGGATGATAATCGATTACCCTTTCATACGTTGTATATATGGAAAACTGTTGTGTGAACCTTTCTGGAATAATCGGTTATCATTAGGTGATAATCGATTATCCTAGAGTATTTTTGCTGGAAAAGTGTGCTTAGAGAAGAATGGAGGAGGGACATGCTTCAAGGGTTGTAGAACGTGATATTGAGTAGGGAATGGAACTGTTTGGTAAGTTTGGGTCAGATTGGACTCTTGTTTGACATTAGGGCATGAATATGTGATGTGAGGCATTAAGGTGTATGGTTGTTCAATGAGCATGAAAGGTGGAGGACGTGTGTCTGTTGGATGTACCTAGTAAATCCTAAGATTATCTGCGTGTGACACGGGATAATGACTCTCTTTTGCTATGATTGTAGCAAAGGGAGTGGTGTTCAAGTGTTGAACCTTCTTTGTGTGGAGAGAATGATGTTTCGCCTAGTCCGTGTGTGATAGGAAAACAGGTCCTTTAGCCGAAAGACAGGATGACTCGAGCGGACCTGTATGGAAAAGCTACATGTGACCTGTATGGGGAAGCTACAAGTGTGGTGAGGTAGGATACATGAGTGTGACTGGTTCTTTCATGATGGAGATCATGGTGTGGCGATGCTCTTGGTGATGACCATGATAGGGATATTCATGATGGTGTGTTCATGACGAGGATATTCATGATGATGATACTTATAATGGTGATGATGCTTTTGATGAGGTTACGTGATCGTGATGGTTACGATGATTGTGTAATAACTCAATTTTTGAGATGTCACGGGTTATTAAAAAAATCAATAAAATTCAAAATTTATCATAGTGCAGAAACATACTTTAAAAAACAACCTTATCCAATTACATTATTTCGAGTAATAAAATAACGAATGAAACACTCCAATTATATTGTCTTAACTTGTAAAACAAAATAGCTTTAAATAAATCCCAAGTTTATTCCCCATCATCTCTCGAGTCAATTACGCCTCTAGAACATCTGTAACATTATTTACTCACGTATAACACATTATACGATCATCACCGATAATTTCATTCATAAACACACAAACACAAACATGTATGGGGTAAGTTACCAATAAAACAATCATAACAACAAGATACATACATACTAATTATATTAATCATAATCAAACACACAACAAGATACATATCTTCTGATTATACCAACCATAATCAAACACACAACAAGATACATACCTTCTGATTATATACACCATAATCCAACACCCCATACATAGTAGTAATAACAATAGGATTCCTAATCCTCTAACATAAACAATTTAATCATACTACTCGATCCTCAATCCCTGATCCTTGAAATTCGATCATCGATCTTTAATCTCTAACATTTGATATCATCACTAACATCTCACACATAGACCCTTGGTCTATCCACTTATTAGCATACATGCTAACTACTTATTATAATCATTATAATAACACCACTATCAACATAACATCACCTGAAGCATCTCAAGGACCATGATCATCATCATAGATACGTCACCATCATGACTATCCCAATCATGAACAATAGCATGAGCATCACCGTACCATAATACCATAGTGGAAAGAGTTCATCTCACTCTTGTACTCTATTGCACTGACTGTAGCTGCTCCTACAACCCACCTATAGCATCCCCTACAGATCATCTCCTTCCAATGCACACAAAACAAAAGGAAGTACCTATCCGTAAATAGAACCAGGATTCACGAGGTACAAGAAGTAGATTTATCCTCCACTCTCATGCTCATCAATCACATACTGAGGTACATCACAACACTCACTCATGCTTCACTCTCAACCACAAGTCAAATTGACCCTAAACATAACCACTAACATCAATCTCTTATTATCATCATGTTCCACCACTCCTCAGGTTTGGTTCACGTCTATTTTTCATCAACTTTTCCATTTTTCACCAAAATTCACTATGATAATTTATTATCACTTAAGATAATCGATTATCTCAGTGAAATTTAGCCAGAAACATCACGCAAGAAGGGATATAATCGGTTATCATCACAAATAACTAATGCGAATCGATAATAACTCAAAACCAACGCGCAGATAATCGATTATACCTTATGATAATTGATTATTGTCGAATCGAAACACATCCTGGACATGATTCAAACATTCAAACATACGTATATCAACCCTAGATCCCGTGGAAACATAGTTAACACATCATACATGCATTCAAGCATCTCATACCCATGTAAACATATTCAAACACATATAATACATCACTTGAATCATCTCGATCCAATCATTGACATGTTATACCCGTTCAAAAGAGTTTCCGATAAAAACACCAAATAGAGTTTTCAATCAGCCAAACTAACTAAGCATAATGCTTACAAATAAGAACCAAGAAGATGAAAAATCTCCAAGATAAAGCTGTTGATGAGAGGCTATTTTCTCCCAAAATAGACCTCTGATTAACGATCTGAACGGTCAGAATAAAGAACCCTACGTCTAGAACTTACTGTTCAAATATCAGTCTGATCCAACGGTGAACTACTTTACAACGACGAAAACACTAGTGTAGGTTTTATGAAATGCTCCAAAATAAAACTTTTGATGCAAGATTATTTTCTCCCAAACTAGACCTCCTATTGACAATCCCAAGGGTCAGAATAAAGAACCATATGTGTAGAACCCACTGTCTAAAAATCAACCTGATCCAACGGTGAAGAACTTCACAACGATGAAAACACCAGTGCAGGTTTCATGTTATGCAGGAATGACTTCTTCTCTTCCTTTCTCTCTCACTTGCCTTTTCCCTCTTTTCAAATGACTCTAATGTGTCCTACTAATTTGACCCATCTCCACTAAAACAAAGTGAAACCTAATGGTCCACATTATTTGGCCTATTCTCCACATAGGAAGAGAACCCAATAACCCAACTCTTACAACATATATTTGTTCTCTCTTAGCATCAAACCCTTATGTTGGGATAACCCAACAAAACATACATAATACATTCATAGGAAAAATCTATCACAAATATTACATAAACCATATGTCCATGCATACACAAACTCTTACCCAATAATAACCACACATAATCATAATCATAATTATGCACACATGCAACAAAACTACAATTAACCAATCAAGATAATCAATAATTCATGGCATACAACAAAAAACAAACAAAGGTAAGTTTTTCCATACCTTGGCCAATCATAAGGTTTTGTCTACAACCCTAAAACACCACTAACATTCCTTTACACTAAAAAATTCTCGTTACTCTCTCTCTTCTTCTCCCAAAATGCCAATCTCATTTCTTCCTCTGTTTTCTCTCTTTGATCTAGAGTTTCTAGGGTTTCTAAACACAAAATCACCCTTTTCTCTATATTTTAATATTTATGAATCCACCCAACTCTATCTCTAATATTTTTTCACTTATAATAATACTTTTTATTCTAATTTATTATAATGAGCCTATCAATAATATATATTATTATTATTATCTAGCCATAATATCTAATTATATATAATAATATCTTAATATATCATTTAAAATATCTACAATATCTAATAATAATAATATCTCTTAAATATCTAAATCCACCAAAATTGTATCTCCTATTTTCCCGGATCTTACAAATTGTAGTGTAGTTAGCATAAGTGTTGATGAATGGATAGACTATTGGTCTATGTGTGATGGTCGTGATGAAATCAAGGATCAGAGATCATTGTTGAATTTCATTAACGATGGAATCACTGATTCATTGTGTTGTTAGTGAATAAGATGAGGTTGCTTCTTAATGTTATGTACTGTTATTTGTTAACCATATCTTATATTGTTATAATTTGTTTTATCGGTAACTTACCACATACTTGTTTGTGTTTGTGAATGAAATTATCAACGATAATCATATAATGTATTATATGTGAACATATGATGTTACAGATGTTCCAGAAGCATGATAGATTCGAAAGATGACTGGGAAATATTTGGGATTTCTTTTAAAGTTCTTGTGTTTATACTTTTGAGACAATTTAATTGGCGTTATTTTGCTTCCTTAGTTATTTTAATTATTTTTTAATAATGTAATTAGACATGGATTTTGAAACTATTACGTTTTGAATTAATTATGCGTGTTAAAATATTGAGATTTTTGAGAAATATGTTTCCGCATTATAAGAAAATTTTGAAATATACAGTTTTTGTAATAACTCGTGACATCCTGATTTTTGGGGTGTTACCACACATCTCTTTTGATCATAATAGCCTAATTGGATTCACATCATAGTTCATGGACGTAGGTCGAATGGCATGCATATACATGCTTGGCACCGAATCTATGAAGACTTAGAACCAGATTTGTGAAAACTTAGAATCGATTCCAAGAAGAATGGAATTTGTTCTCTTTTGTTTCAAACTAATTTCATGGTCTTGGAATCTATTATTTTTTGTTTGGAACCAATTCTAGGGTGTTGGAATATGTTCTCTCATGCTTGGAACCGATTCCAAAGCTTTCATTTGTTCTAAAAAATGTGTTGCATTGTAGGAAGCATTAGACATGTTGTACGAGGTGGTTTGAGAGCTGAACCGAAGGCTTGTGGTCGTGATTGTTCGTGGTGGAGGTGACTTCATCGTTGGAGGTGGTTGAGTGGTTTGATTTATGTGGAATTTGGTGGTTTGTGGTTAGGGAAGTTCTTGTAAGTGTGCTCATGGTGGAGGTGATAATGTTTCCATGTGTTATGTTTCATGAAAAATTATGATATTGCTTTGATTTGCATTTCATTCTTTGTTGTAGATGATAAATTGTGAAAGAAGGTGTAATATGCCTTTTGTTTGGTGATGGAAAGTGAGTTCATACAAGCTTGTGTACACAGTGTTATAGAGAGGTAAGTTATGCAAGTTTTCTGTATGTAATATATTACTCTGAATGGATATTTTCATTTTTCAATGAAAAAGTATGTACATTGAGTGAAAAATTGCATATAATATGTACATTGAGTTGTATGAATGGATTTTTTTTAAATACTATAAATATGTATTATATGTATCTTAGTTTATACAAATTTTGAATGAGTTGGATAATAAATTTACCTGGTTTTGATATGGTATAGAAGATTATTTTATGGCTTCATCTTTATTATTTAATATCCTTATATTTTTTATGCGGTAATATAGATGGAAGAGGAATTAGATGTGTCATATTTTGATGTTGAAGATGTTGTAAATGAGGTTGTTGATGTCTACTTTAATACAGTTGCACACTTACACTGACAATTACAATTGTGCAATTAGTAGTTGCACTGATAATGTTATGCAGTGTTGTGCATGCGTTGAATATATTGAATATATATTTCAGTTCTAGAAATAGAGTTAAGGATTTTGTCCCAGACAAATAATGTAGAAGAGAGAAATTGATGTCTTACATAGTACATATAAATCGATGCAATGACATTATTCAAATGGAATTAGAGACATTTATTAACATATGTCAGTAGTTAAGGGCAATTGGGTTAGTGAAGGACGATATATGGTGCACATTGAAGGAGTAAGTTGCTAAATTTTTACATGTTATTAATATAATGTGAAGAATCATAGTGTGTCATTTTTCTACTATAATTAAAGATCGACTGCTAGTAGACATTTTCATTATGTGTTAGATACAATTCAGAATTTTTATTTCAACTTATCGAAACAAAGGTACATCATCATATCTTCAACATTAGTCGATTTTACTCGTACTTTAAGGTAACAATCGCCATAAATTTATAATTTTACAAATTACAATAATAAAACAATCTTCATTTACATTTTTAATTTGTCTAAAATAGGACTGTAAATTAAACTCATATGTTCAAGTTGAGTTCTAAGATTTGAGGCTCCCAGGAGGGAACTGGTGAACTCAAAATGTCGCGTATGATTTTGATACAAAATTCACGTTACTTAATTTGTTTAGTTTACAATGCTTTCATTAAAAAGAAAATTATGAACATCATCCATAAAATTATTATCACTGTCATGTCATGAGTTTTGTTCGTTGTAGTTTTTTTCAAATGAATATGAAAAATAAATCTTCGCTTCTTTTGTGATTCTTTGAGAGTTCACGAAATGATGGATTGAGTACATGAATGTTAAATCAAAATATTGTATTCTTTAATATAATATTGGAAATTAAAATGTTAATTTTTTTAATACCAAATCTATTAAATAATAATGAGATATTTATATTGTTTTTATCACATATTAGTGGAAAAGAGATATTTTGTGTCTGTATTTTTAAGGAAATAATAGTTATTTAAATAAAATAAGGAGTGACTTGAAATGTGTCGTTATGCAATTACTTCTAATACTTATATTGTTTATTTTTATTTTCTAAAATATAATTAAAAAAAGAAAAAATTTAATATGTATTGGGGAATCCTGATAGTGTTTGAAATAACATATAATATATAATAACGAATTTTTAATTGATGTTCATTATCTATAATATTAATAAAAGGGATTTCTTCTTTTTACTGGACATAAATATATATCTTTTAAGTGATTTTTTTTTTAAAATTAAAATAATTATGTTATCGTTTTATCTTTCAATAATTATTTATTTGAATTTATTATTTCTAAAATTAAATTAATTACGTACAATAAAAAATATAGAAGATGTGTTTGTATTTTATGCTACTTTTTTATTTTTTTATTATAAATTGTGTTTTATAATTTAAAATAAATCAAGTAAATGATTGTGAGCGACAAATCAAGTGTATAAAAAAAGTTGATATTCTATCTTTTTAAACAATAACAAAATCTTGTTTTTAAGCAAGTTATTATGAAATTATCGAAAATAGATTTTGTAGTTATTATTTAGTTCAAGAACTCCCACCACCACATCTTTTCCGTCTGCTTTTGATAAGATGGTTTCTACGTCAATTGTTTACATTCATAGATTATATTTTAGCTTAATATATATATATATATATATATATATATATATATATATTATATTTTTTATCTAATTGTAAAAATACTTTTTATTTTAAATTTTAAATTTAAACAAGGTTTATATTTTCAAAATAATTGGTATTTTCAATTTTAGATACATATTTAACATTTTTTATTAGTTCAAAACGTAAATTTTTTCTAATTCTGTTTATTTACGTGAAAAGAGAATGTCTTTATCTAAAAAGAATCGTAAACATCTTAAACATAGAAATATTTTGTTTTTCAATTAACAAATGAACATTTTTTCAACAGAACGAACATGCAACACGAAAAGTCAACAAAAAGTAACCAACCTTAAATAAATAAATATATGCAACACAGAAATATGGAAATTTATCCATAAATATTTAATACTTTCGTTGCATTGTAAAGAGCAGAGCAAAAGCTTCTCCGGTGAATTTTGGTTGATCTCAAACCTGCAAATTGGGATCAACCATATCAATTGATTGAATATCTTTCTCACTGTTAATTATTTGATAACATCAATTCAATTTGTTGGTTCATTAATCACTCTTAACATATCTTCTTCTTCACTTTTTGATACCTACCCATATACAAGGAAGAAGCAAAGCATCTTCTTTCAGAAATCACGCCTCTACCGTATTTAATTTTACTTCTCAATTTTCTCTGTGAGTATTTCTACTCTTCTTTGCTTATTTACTTATCCATTTTTCTGTTTTTTTTTTCGGTTGGGAATCTGTAATCTGTTTTTCTATCTTCAGTTTGATAAAGTATCAAACTTTTTGATTTTTCGTGAAAATTTTCAAGTAAGGAATCTAGGTTCTCAATTTAATCTCTGTATCGTGCACTTGGCTTAACTCTTCTAATCTTGGCAGAATATTGTTTTGCTCATCACTCGTGTATCGAATCTTAACTGGGTGCATAAAAAATCAGGAAATTGGAGGAACTCGTTTAGCAAAGCAAATATAAGTGACTGACCAATTTCTTAATATTAACAGATCCATCCAGCATAGTGGACGATCCACTATGGCACTGCCGCCAGATACTACTCTCCTAAGTTATTGGTTGAATTGGAGGTTCTTCTTATGTGCCCTCTTTATGTTAATGACTATGGGTTTAGCATCATTTTTGATATGGAAGTACGAAGAATGCAGTAAGCCAAGGAATGAGAGAAGAGAAAGACAGAGGGAAACAGCTGGGACTCTTTACGAGGATGAAACATGGAATACATGCCTTAAAGGAATTCATCCTGCTTGGCTGCTTGCTTACAGGATATTTTCTTTTGTTGTGCTTTTGTCTTTGCTCACTACCAATCTGGTTGCTGAGGGAGGTGGCATATTTTTCTTCTACACTCAGTAAGCTTACATTCACATATCCTATCTATTCTAGTCTTGATGCAACATAAGTGATCATATATATTCATTTATTTAACAGTTATTTTTAGAACAACTGTCTTTAGATGAACCTAACTTAGAAGATGACTTTTTCAATAATGGTAGTCAATAAGGGAGTGACATGTCTTAAATGAATTAAATTATTTTTTTTTTCACTTTTTGGATTTTAGATGGATGGATTAGATCATGTCTTAAATGTTCTTAGATTGTTATATTTAACTAACTTTTTGCAGATAATTTTTAATCTTTATTGCCTATTAAAATAATTCATAATGTTCAATGTATATATACACACACACAAAATACTGACGTATCCTATATTTTGGAAATTATAACTGTTGCCATGTCTGTGTTTTTTCCTAAGCTTTGGATATAGTTATTCTATGTATAATTTGTTACAATCGTGGGACAACTTCTGCTGTAATTTTTTGTTCAACTAGTGTGCATAAATCTCAAAATTCAGTTTTCTATGAACTAAACCGGGCTGGCTGGATTCAATTCTTCTGTTCCTTCTCTCTACCTCAATCATATGTCCTCTTTAAAATGCTACCAACAAAGTGAAAAATGACACATCTCTCTCCAGACTCCTGTGATGAAAGAGTGCATGTTTGAAGAAAATGATCAAACATATGCTGATTAATCTTCCATCTTGATTAGTTGGTTAGAAATATGCTGATTACTTCTTTTTGTTGAACAGGTGGACGTTTACCCTGGTCACCATTTACTTTGGGGTAACACTTATCATCTCTAACTCATCTTCTGATATTATAATAAAATTGCATTTTTTTTTTAATTTTAGGGTGGAACTTGTTCTAGTTGGGTTATGATACATTTTATAAGTTACAGGATTATATGCTCCTTAGGAGAAAATTTTGAATCTGCCAGTCAACTTTCTTTTCTCTTATTTTCATTTTATTCCTTCTCCAAGTGACTTCTGCTCTCAATTTCACTTTCAGTTTGGATCTTGTGTCTCCATATATGGATGTTTCTATAAACACAAAACAATTGATGGCAACACAGTCAATCAGGAACAGTTGGATGCTGAACAAGGCACTTATGTGGCTCCTACACTCGATGGTACTCCTGAATTACCTAACCTGTATAAGAATTCCAATACCAATCAGGAGCCTCGCACTCGGCATATTGCTGGTGTATGGGGTTATATTTTTCAAATAATTTTTCAGGTAATTTTCTTTCTGGATTTTATTGGAGTATTTTTTTGTGTGCCTTACTGTTAGGATATCTTTTGTCTCTTTTCAATTTTGGGTTCCTAATACTTACATTATTCTAAATTATATAGTGATGTATTTTAACAATTGCAAATTGACATTTAATCAGATTTTTTGTTAGTTAGGACATGCAATGCAACTGAGAATTTTCAAAGGGAATTAGTTTTGTGAAAAAGAAAGTATGATTGGAGATGGCAGCCTTAAACTAGACATAAGATATGTGAATTTGAAAAGTTATCAGGCTTATCTAGGAAAATTTTATCTGTTTGAGATGGACAAAGCATGGGTTGCTGGCTGAACAACATTTTTAAACTGGATTTTCCGAGGAGCCAAATAGAATTTTTCCAAAATTAATCATGACACTGTCAAATATTTGATCATAGTCTGGAGAGTCTTTTGAGAAACTTATTTCATTGGCATTTTAGGTAGTAACCATCCTCTATCTGCATGTATTGTCTCTACCAAACATTTTTAGGGTGTTTCACCTACTAAAACTTATTATGGGACAGAGTTGTTTAACTAAATTTGTTTTACAGATTGAGCATCTTTAGAGAATTGTTTTTCTTGTCCTCTTAGTTGCCCTTTCCCTCCTTTTCTTTTTTTTTCTTTTTTTTTTTCTCATGAACAACATTGGGTAAGAAAATTCCTGATGTAATAATATTTGATCCATCATGGCTGAAAAGGACTTCTGCTCTATGTCCATGGTAGTAGTAAGCTATCCTTACCCAGATAGCTAATTAATCGTTTGAAAGTCCCGGTTACCTGTTTGATTTTTAGAGAACAGTGTTAAAAGATGTATTATTAAATATAAATTTGCAGATGAAGGTTTCCACAACAACGATCATAAGTTTGTAAAAATCTGTGATGCAATCTCTCTGTCAAAGTTGTGTTTTTTATATTGCTCTTCTTGCTCTTTTTTCTGCTACTTGATTAAACACTATTGCATGCTGTAAAAAAAACTAAGTACTTGCATGTTGATTATCATTGTGTTATTAACTGGTTGAACTCAGGAGGCAATCTACTGATTTATTTTCATTTTCCTTAAAATATATAGACTTGTGGAGGTGCTGTGGTGCTCACGGACATTGTATTCTGGCTCGTCCTTTATCCATCTATGACAAAATCAGATTTCCGTCTGGAATTTGTGAGTATTATTGATCTTTGTCCCTGATCTGCCATTTATCTTTTGGTGAAGAAAGTTATACTTAACATACTAATAAAAGTTTTGGAGAATTTTTGGCCTTTTCTTTCTAGTTTCATTTTTGTTAAAACGCTTATGGAAATTATTGATTTAGTAATGAGTCGGTTCTCCTGCTGCAAGAATGCAACTCATCATACCCTTTAACACAACTGTATCGTATTTTCCTTAAATGTGAGGGAACAGTTTTGTTAAAAAAATAATCATTAAAATTTTGCTTGTAGTTGTTTTGTCTTTTATTTATATGATATTCAACTCGAACATGCTACATGTACTTAACATCAAAGGATTTGGGCTTTTCTGCATGTGCTAAGCGTTGATTACCTCAAGAAAGATGTAATAAATAGGTGTGTTTGAAATACCTTAATTATGATAAAGCTAAAGAAGCCAAAGAATGATGAGTGGGATTTATGAATGTATAAATTGTTCACTTTTGGTTCTAATAGAATAGGCTGGTCCTCTGCTACTCAGAAGATATTTTCATAATGAATCCTAATGGTTGCACTTCCCAATTTGCAGATGGATGTTTGTCTACACTCCCTAAACGCTGTATTCCTCCTCGTTGAAGCATTATTGAATTGCATGGTGATTTTTTATTGCGGTTTATTTGTTTGCTTAGTCATTTCTCATTAAATACCTACTTCAAATTTACGTCTACTTCTTAACACATGCAGAGATTTCCAGTATTTCGATTTGCATATTTTATTTTGTGGACGGCTATGTTTGTGCTTTTTCAGTGGATCATCCATGCTTGTGTTTCCTTATGGTAAAAACAAGTATCCCATTTTCTGATTTTTGCTTTTCACTTCACCAAATTCTGTTCATAATTTTCTATCCGTTGTTCCAGGTGGCCTTATCCTTTCCTTGACTTGTCATCCCCATATGCAGCCTTATGGTATGTTCTTAAATTCAGTGCATCATCACAACTCAAATAGAATCTGTAAAATTAAAATTTAACTTTAACACTATTTGACATTAGATCACCCCTTCAAATATGACAATCGTAAACTTCAAGCAAGGAGCAATTTATCATGTAACATTGCATGTTTATCTTACATGTTACCAGATGCAGCACTAGGAAATGAAATTAATTTAAGCATTCAGATGATGATATGATATTTATCTGGCTCTCTTGTGGTACTTTTAGGTACATAGGTGTGGGTGTAACGCACATTCCATGCTTTGCAGTCTTTGCTTTGATAGTTAAGTTGAAACACTTGTGGTTGTCAAAATTGTTTCCTAGTTCCTGTCAGTTTGTACGGTGATGATACATTCATGAACAGTCATCGGAGTAGAGCTGATTTTAACTTAGAAGATCAGATAAACACCACCTCCCTGCAAAAGTGTTTAGGATTTGTGTGGCATGTGGTTTTTATTTGCTACTTCAGATTGAATACATGGAACTTCTCTGCTCTGCTCTGCTCTAACCATGTTTATGATATCTTCCATCCAAGATAAACATTCCACAGTATCCTCCTACATTGATGAAATCAACCCTAGTAAAGTCTTACAAAAAGTGCTGTTCTTTTAGTATTCAGTATGTATATGAATAGTTTCTGCGTAGCTATGTCAATATGATTCTTCAGAGAAAGTACACGAGTTAAATTTTCAATGGATCGTAATATAAAAATTTGTACTTTGATAATTAATAAGAAACTGTAATAAAGTTGGTTTTTTTTGAAGCAGTTATTATAAAAGTTAATAAATTTATATGATATTTTGTGATTAGATGACAATGTAAAATTACAAGTATTTTTCTAATTACGTCTTCCTTGAACATCAACTATACCTTCACTTTTGATTATCACCCTAATTGTTTGGAAGAACAAAGAGAACTTATTTCTTTTTTTTGGTTATTTTTGAAAGTGCTTTGTATTAAGTCTACATATTAAACCTTCGAATTGTAATAATAAGCAAGTCTAATATACATTCTCTGTTTAATCTAATACATATGCGAACTACGCATGTAATTTATTCCGTCTGAGTGCTGTTTTCTTTGTTTTTAAATTGAAAATTGATTGTTTTGGTTTGTCTGCTTTTGTAATGTTCTCCCAAGAAAATGTCTCCGTAAAAATTTGCGGTAACTCGACAGCTAACTAGCCAATTCTTTTTCATATTGTGATGAGAATAAAAAAGAAAGAGAAAACGACAAACAGGAGTGCCAATATATTAGCACGTTCCATAGGAAATCGTGAATTGAATATAAATAATTGATTTTCGCATCAACAATTAAAATTACTCACTCTTCATTGTCATAAACAGACACAGCAGGGAGAGAAATCATTTACTCGATGAATGTCATTACTCGATGAGAGAATAAAAAAATAGATATAAAAAAGATACTCAAATTCCAACTTCAAGCATTCTCCAGAAACCTCCAAGAAGCTTGTATAGGATGAGAAAACAAAAAATATTTATAAACACCAACTATTGTGGTTAGTAGATAGAAGGAAGAACCAGTTCCATATTGCCTCGGTTTGAGATTTTGGGGCCTACCACATTCTTATGCACGTGTTTTCATCAACAGAAATTCATCACTTAAATCATTTAAATACTTAGCCATAATTAAATGAGCAGCAGTTAGATGATTGCATCATTGGGACAATGATATGTTTGGAGTTCCATTTTGCCAGTATGACACCCTAGTAACTTTTCTTGGTTATGTCACCTAACGTTAAGTAAAAGTGACCAAAGGAGAAAAATAGCCCAAAGAAACCAGGGATAAATTTATGGATATCGATGGGTTAAATAAATTTAATAGATAATTATAAATTTATCAAGGAGTCAATCCAAATTTATATTTTAATATTTATAAATTTTTAAATATATTTTAAACTTTATGTTCAATATGATATTATTTTGTCAAAATTTAATAATAGTTTATATAAAATCATAAACCATTATATTAATCATTATTAAAATTATATGCGCCATTTTTTTCTTTATATTAAAAAATCACTAATTTATGTAAAATTCTAAAAAATGGTGTTTTAAAAGTGGTAGTAGTTTAAAAATAGTGAGATTCGATTATTTTAATATTAAATGGGTTATTTATAAATAGTTTTGTTATAAATGAATTTCATTATTTTAAAACCTATCATCTCTCTAGAAATCACTTGTCTAGAGTTTTCCACTTTTTTTCTAAGTGTTTTTGCTCCTAAGTCATCTGTTTTACGATCAAGAGGTGCCTAGACGATCACGACGTCAAGGTCTACAAATCTAACCGATCAATTTATGTTTTAGAACAAGTAAATTTCTACTCATTTTTACCTTTTTGCTTTAGTCCATGATCATGCATGGAATCTGTTTTGCATGTATCATTTAGCATTCTTTTCTTGTTTTTGGTGGATTTAGAGTTTTAAGGACTCTGTTTGTTTCCAATTTGGTGATTCGTAGGTGTTCCTTGTGCGAGAAGTAATCGGGATGTTCTTAAAGCTTTGTATCGTCGATGTAAGGTACGGGAAGTTAGTTTTACATGATTTTATTTGATAGACGAATTCTAAGTTAGGTTTCTATGGTGAATTATTGATTGAATTGTGAAAATGCATTTGATTGAGAAATTTAGTATGTTGAGTGGATTGTATATAATATGTGTTGATGTGAAAACTGATTTTTATGGTGAGAGGTGATGTAATCTTGATGTTAAGATTGTATGTGATAAATTTAAAGATGTTAAACCGGGTGTAGTAAGAACTGACAAATTATATAAAGCTCTATTTACATTTCAGCAGAAGAAATGAGTGGTTTTTAGGCTAAAAAGAGGGTTTTGATATGTGAAAAGTTAGGAGAAGGGTTATTTTTGGTTAAAGTGTGTTTTGAGAGGGGCTAAGTGTTGATTAAGACTTGTATGAGTGTCATGAAAGCAAAATTCTTATATGAAATTGGTTGGTCATCTTTTGGATGTGTTTTGTATTATTTTAATTCATTTTAAGGGGTTTTCATTAGTGGTATTTTGATTTAGGAGGTCTGTACAAAATGTGATGTTTTGGAGTTTGTTATTGAGTCATTTAAGACTTGTTCATACCTTTAGTTTTGCAGAGTTTTGAGTTAGAAAGTATGGATTTGAGTTTGGGTACTTTTGAAGTTGTCATATGGCTTTAATGCACCTAGTTTGGGTATAATAATCAAAGAGGTGCCTTGTTTTAGTTATAAATTTGTTTTCATATCAATTTTATTGTGTAAGAAACCCTTTTTATCATTAGAACAAGTCTCAAGTACATCAAAGTCCATGAAAGCAGTGTGTTGTCAACTGATATGGTGTTGAGGGGCAGTTTCTGGCATTGTGCGCCACCATTCCAGGGGTGCTAGCATTGAGCGCCAGCTTTCTGACGCTGAGCGCCACCATTCCGGTGGCTCTGGCGTTGAGTGGTAGCTTTTGGGCGCTGAGAGGTAGCTTTTGGGCGCTGAGAGGTAGCTTCTGGGCGCTGAGCGCTATCACACCAGTTTTAGTTTCTTTTTCAAGTTTTGAAAATACCAAATTCGGGGTTCCGAGTATCAGTTTTGGACATTCTTTAGGTTATTTTGGGGGTTTTTGGAACCTTCCGGAGCTGTTGGTGAGGGTTTCAAAGCTACTTTCCTTGCCTAAGTATGAGTTTAAAGGGGTTTTGTGTTGTTTGGGGGTTCTTCTTGTTCTGTTCTTGTGTATTATTAACGTATATGGAATGGTTTCCAGTGTGTTCTAATGATTTTTTTGGTTTTTTAATCTCTTTTAAGGTATGATTAAAGATTATATATTTTGGTATTCAATGTGAAAGTAAAGTGACATATGTATAGGGTTTCAAAGGTGTTCAAAGTTGTGAAAGTGAGTTCCAAGATGGAATTCTTGGTGTAGTTTCAAGCATCTTTAGTCTGAATGCAGAGAGCTCAGTCTTGAGGGTTATCCTGACACTCTAATGGTCATTCATTCTCACATAGAGAGGATTGACACATGTGGTGAAGTAGCAGTAGGTCTTGTTGGAACAACCGGTATCGTAGAGTCACACAACGAACATATAAAATCAGAGTTCGATACGGTTTGTTTAAAAGCGAAGAGCTTGTTTGGTCACTTTAAAAAATGGTTCCTTTAATTTTCTCTTAAACGTTTTATCGAACAGTTGATGAGCAGAAAATATAAAGAGTGTAGGGAGTAGAAAAATCACACAAATGATTTTTATCCTGGTTCGAATCAAAAGATTCTACGTCCAGTCGTTAATCACTATGAATAGTGATTAACTTTTTCACTAAAACAATTTAACAATTACAATGAAAATGAATAGAAAATAACAATAACAAAAACACATTCCTTCGACAAACGAACCGAAAGAGCTTCCTTCAACAAACGAACCGGAAGCAACAACTTTGCCAACTTGAAGAGAACTGCTCCGACCTTTGACACACAAAGCGCGAGCTTCTCCTATTCACAAGACTTGACAAGAGCAGGAACTAGCACTTGAGAACTTCCTCAGATTTCACTGTATTCTCAAATTCGCAAAGTTGTCTTCTACAGTGTTTGGCAAAGAGATATATAGCCTACTGGTCAGAAACTGAAAAGACGCATTACAACTGCGAGTGATAATCGATCATTGTAAGTGATAATCGATTATCTGCAAGACTTGGAACAGTTAGGATATTCAACTCTTCGACCGTTCGGCACCAATTCATCTCCCTCTACCGCTCGGTTTAATTCGACACATCCTCATGTCGTTCGGTTCAACCCCTCATCACCCTCTGTCGTTCGGCACGGTTCCTCACAGCTTTCCAGCAATCGATTTGAGCCCTCATGGCCTTCTGTCGTTCAGTCTGTGTTTCAACTTGTGTTCGGGCTTCAAATGCGTCCGGCTCAAGTCATTATCACCTTTTGTCGTTCATCTAGGTTCCTTACAGCTTTTCACCATTCGTCTTGATTCTTCACTGCCTTTCATTGCTCAGTCTTGGTCATAACTTTACCGCTTGGTCCTATGTTGGTCAATAACGCTGCTTGGGAATGCTCGTGTCCTGACTGCTTGGGAACGCTCGTATCCTTACCGCTCGGTCTTGTTAGTTGCGTTCGGCCATGAACAGTGTTCTGCCTTTAGTTGTGTTTGGCCTTCATCTGATTTTAACCGTTCAGTCTTCATCTGTGTTTCGGTCGTTGACTGATAGTGACCGCTCGGTCTTCGTCTACTTATCTGTCGTTTGGTCTGAGTCTTGCTCTTGTTCTTTTTCTTTGTTGATCATTATGTAGGTATGCTTTTAAACTTGATGCAGCAATAGTCTTCATATTTTTCACTTTGTAGCATCATCAAAATTATTAACTTCAAAACACCAATGCTCCTCATTGGTAACAAGTCTTAGTCTTGGGTGCTTCCAGTATGATCCAAGGCGTGGAATAGACTAACCTTATGAGTGTGATAAGGTGAAATCCATTAACAATGACTTTGCAAAGCAGTAGAAGCCACCACAACTGCATCATAGTTCGACATTCATTCTAAGTCTAAACAATCTAGTCAAAGTATGATCATGTATAAATTGTTTAGTTGGTTGGTGTGATATGTGTATCATGTGTATAATATTTAAATGTTTATATATATCATTAATGGTTTGTATTCTAACTTACTCTTACTTTTCTTTTATGTTGTTTGTCTTTGTGTATGACATATCTCGAGTAATCTCAATGTGAAAGTGTTGGAGAAGCAGCATTATAGATAGCTTTTGAAATTCTTCATGTATAGATATTTCTTCTATAAGAAATCTCAAGTTTATAATTATCATATATGTAGCTTTTATATTAGTGCTTTTATACTACTAAATTTGAAATGTTACAATTTATATCATTTTTTAAAATAAAAATGTTTTTTTCATTAAAAAATTTAATCTAGTACAAATTTGCAATTAAAAAATTCGAAAAATCCAACCGAATTGATCTCTAACCTAAATCTGACTAACCCGATAGATTAAATAATTATATGAATTTTAAAATATTAAATTCGGATTATACTAAATTGGTGAAATTGGTTCCCGACCAATGTGACAAAGAACAGTAAATAAGGTAAATACAAGTAGCGATACAATTAAACGAAAAATTATAATCCGATCAATGTACCAGAACCTACAATGAAATAAATCCTCATTGATTCCTACTCCCCAAAATCCCTTTTCTTTTAAGCCTCTACTCGTCCAGACAGCACTTGGAATAAGTACAACCAAGATAAACAGCACTACCCCATTCACTAACTCAACAAAAATCCGTGAGCTTTAAACGCAATATCTAGCTTATTGCTTTACATGTTCTCTGATAAACTCTTCCAGCTGAGATATTTCCCCAGTTAAACCAGAAGCATCTGCCGCTGTTACTTTGTTAGAGCACTGGGTAAAAGAAAATGGCTCACCAGGTACCCCCAGGGTGAACTCATTTGCAATGTCAGCATCTGATATCGCACTTCTTGATGCCCGAAATTTGTCTCTGGAAAATAATTATATAAAGAGTCAACAATAGAATTGACAGCGAAATCATGAAAACAATCAGGTTATCATATATTAGAAGCAAATAACAATGCACATTTTCAAAATAAGAAAAAAAAACAGATCAGTTGATTGAGAGCGTAAACATAAGTAGGTGAATGAAATTTCAATATTATAGTAATTAAAAGGAAATAGAAAATACTTCTTCAATATGAACCAATCAATAACAATAACAGCATTGACATATGAATGTGTATACGTTCCATCCCACAGAGAGAGCGCATAAATACTATCGACTGGACAATAAAACGAAATCATAAAGTAGTTGCTGATTGATAAAGTGAACAGAGATAAAAAGATTTGGAACTTGGAGGCATACATTTCCTTCTCCATCTGTCTTCGGATAAACTCTTTTGTATGAGCAGTGACTTTGTCTGTTTTGTTGCAGAGAATAAGCACTGGAATCTTCTTCCTCACAACACTTCCTTTAGTCAATAGATCATACAGATACCTATAAATAAAAATACAATGTTAGTACCCTTGTATCTGCCTTGCTGACATCTTCCTCAGGAGTGGTAGAAAATGATAAATTATTTTATATCATAATGCTAAAATATCTTGAGTACATTGATATGTCCCATCGTGGCTTACTAGTGGTTCTTGCTAATATTGACAAAATGTGCTAGATAATATAAAGATGATAATCTCGCAACTAGATGGAGGAAGGAATTACTCTGAAGCAGCTCGACAGTTCGGTAAAAAATCCAAAGCGTCAACCACAAAAACTATCCCAGCTGCTTGAGGCAAGTACTCATCCAGTTTGGGTCGGAGCCGAGAATGGCCAGGAACATCAACAATATGAACAGGTTTTATCTTGCCCTTCTGTCATAATAAAAATGAAAATATGACACTATTTGTTCTATTCTATTGTCCGATTCCACAATCAACAAACAAACATTAGATATAACAAATAAATTTAAGCTACAACTACATCTCGAACATCGATGAGAAGCAAAATTTATTGCATCTTCAAAAAATGGCTTAACTTTGTAATTTAAGCAAGTATTCAAAGTGTAGTAAGCTAAAATGTTACCCTTGTTTTCTCATTGTGAAGAATAAAAGTATCTTCATTAGGCTCCATTGATGTAACGGTACCCTCATGAGTAGAGCCATCCCTAAGCTGCAGTAGGCATGAAATGTGAGTCAAGAACATGATGTTAATATGGAAATGTCAATAAAAAAAAAGTAATGCCTAATAACACTTTCCAAGGAGTCTGATTATATCCCAATATGTAATCTACTGCTAATGTTACAAAAACAATTCGATTTTGAACAGTTCTTGCATGAATACATCATTAGTCGGCACAAAAGAAAAACTCAAGGCACATTGAAATAACAATAGAAAAACACAAAATGTGGTCAAAACTGTGCTGAACTTTTAAATGTTATCATGAACTTTTTTATTTTGACCCTAGACAATGTCCTCATATAAGCTCCATCGGTCATAATTAATTACAACTTTTCCTTTAATGCATTTTCATTCTCATTGTTATATATAATTCACAACAAACAATCCAGGCACCAGGCTATACATTTCAAAAACTTGTGAACAATGACATAACCTGACTCTGAGTCCCTCCTAACCAAGGGTAAAACCTAAGGAAACAAAATTATTTCAGTTTTCATTTTAAAAGAAAGAAACCAACCCACACAGGATTAATCCCTTAAGGTACTGAGATACATTTAAGGATCTGACCTCTTCCAATTGTCCCAACAAATATTTTTCATGCACACAAACTTGAAAGATCCTAACCACATACTTAAATGACAACGCTATCTATCAACCATCTCACACCGTGTTGGTATCGTTACTAAAATTTCAAACTGTGATGAAGGCACTGGGCTATGCATTTGAAAACCATGTCAACAATGACCTAATCTGGCCCTAAGTTCCTCTTCACCACGAGCAAAAGCCAATTTTATTTTCTAATTTTCAGAATAATGAAACCAAACCTAGCCACAAACTAAACTAGACTGATTCGAGGATTAAAATCAGAAGCAATGAACTCAATAATTGTGATTTGGAGCAAATACCTGATAGAAAATAACAGTTTTTCCACTCCCACTGAGCCCCGTCAACACAATGGTGTTTGACTTTGACCGCTTGAACAAACGTACTACAAACACAAATCAATAATGAACACCAATAAACGATTAGAAGAGTAAGAATTAAAAAACAACGCGAATTTACCAGAGAGAAGAAGCAGCGTTGTGAAAATCGCGATGGCAGCAGCAGCGTAGAGCTGATTCGGGGGAACCTCGCGAAGACGATCCATGGCCAGATGCGACAAGTGAGAAAGTTGTTCCTTCCACTGCTCCAACTCTTCCATTGGGAACTCGAGTTTTTGGCCTTTCCTTTCAGTGTTGCCCTAGATATTCTCAATACAGAGAATTAAGCCCGATAAAACTCTTGATTATCAAAAATGAAGATGCAGAGACAAGTTTTACCGCCGCAAACGGCGGTTTTCGACAGCGCTAATCCGATTTGCAGATCTGGCGTGTCGAGTGTCGAACAGAATTCTTATCAGTATGATTCCAAACGACAGCGCATAAGTTTACAGTATTTTTTTGTGAGACTATAGGTTTAATTATCAATATCTATAGGATTTTTGTGTTGTATAAAACATTTCCTATTTTATTTTATTATTGTAATACATTAAATTATAACTAGTCAAAATATTTTGCATGCCTATATTTATATAAAGACTGAACTTTTAAGAAACATAATTATTATTTACTGATCCTTTTAAAAATAACTATTAATTTTAAATAATAGTATTAAATTATTATAATTTTGTTTTCTCTTCTTTATTTCTGGGTCATATTTGTAGTTTTTCCTTTAACATTAAATTATTTTTTATTATTTATATATTTTTCCTCTTATAATATATGTTTACATATAAAATACAAAAAACAATTTTTTTTTTCACAACTTTTAGTTCTCTTTAATTCTTTATAATATAATTCTTAACTGAATTTTTTAGAAATATAATTATTAACCGAATTTTTGAATTTTTTTAAAGTAATCACTATTTTAAAATGTTTTGTATACACTTTTTTCTTTTTTCTTTTCTTATGATATTTATAGTTTGTATTGTTAGCATTAAATTATTTCTTAATACTGTTATTATTTTTCTTTAATATATTAACTTAAAATCAACTATTGCTTATCGGCAATTTAGACTAAATCTCTCGTGAATAGATTTGATTATAGTATAATACAGTTTAAATATTCGCAGGTGTTTATCTCTATAATATTACAATAGTAAGAGATTTGACGCTTAAATTCGAAAGTATTTTTTTTTTCAACTCAAATATATTGTTTTCTTTGAACTTTTTTCTCTCCTTTTTTTCTTTAGGAGGAATATGTGGTTGTAAGTTTTACGCACTTTGGCTATCCTCTATTTTATCTTCTTGATTTTCTTCTTGAGAGATCTTTTATTTATAGGCGGTATGAATGTTTGTCCGTTAGACTACGTTTGTAGTTCGTAGCCTTGATGCTTGTGTTTTCTCTTTTTTTTTTTCACAACAGTCGTTGTGTAAGTCAACTTTGTCAGAGCATGCATGTTTTTTCAGTCTTTGCTTGAAATAGGTTGTACGATCTTTTTAGACTTTGCTTCAAGAGAAGAGCATTTCATGATTATCTCTTTTGTGTCTAATGTCCACATTTGATATTTGATCTGTAGCATTGCGGATGCGTGTAGAATAACTTATTTGAAAAATTAGAGTAAACTATGCATGCATCATATATTACTTTTCTTATCACTTTTGTTGTTTTTGAACGTTGAGCATTTTATGTCATTTAATGCTTGCTCAAAACAACTTTGCTTCAAGAGAGGAACATTCCACGTCCACATTTGATATTTTATCTGTAGCATTGCGGATGCGTGTAAAATAGCTTATTTGCAAAATTAAAGTAAATTAATGTTTTTCTTATCATTTTTATTGTTTTTGAATACTGAGCATTTAATGTCATTTAATGTTTACTGAGAACAACAAATGTGTTTTTTATTTCCTACCGTTAGGTAGCATTTTACAATTAAGCTCTTTTAATTTGAATATACCAAACACATAGATACTTCATCACAAGATGACATGTCTGTATCGCTCATGGTATCGTCTTGATTCAAGTAAAAACTTCTTTTTGCTTTTGTCTCTTTGTAGACAGATAATGTTTAGCTTACTCAAACTTTCTTATATGTTTTAACAATTATGTCTTTTAATTGTTTTAGTTGAAGAAATTTTCTCGACCTGTTTCTCTTTTCGAGAGAAGCCAAATACCTACTTCAGGTATTTTAAGCATTGAACGTTTAACTCAGTTCTCTCTCAAACGTCTTTAAACAAGACATTGTCTAGTCATGCGTCTGGTTGTTCTAGCTTAAGTGTTTTTCTATTTCCTAGGACCTAAATGTTTTTCTATGATTTCTTGGTTTGGGATTCAAGTTCTAGTTTTTGTTTGTTTGGGGTTTTGGCTATATGTTTTTATCCTAGGTTGCTTTCTAATATTTTCGTTTTAATGTTATTTGGTTAAAATACAAAACATGAGATTGTTTGTTCATATAGACGATTTTGTTTTTAAATAATCTCCCCATTTTTATGTTTAATAAATACACATTTAAACGATGGATTCATTCTTTTAGTTCAACTTTTATTTTTAAGTCTTGTGTGTTTTATAGTTTTCTTTTTTTTTATCTTTTGCATGCTATCAGTGAAGGCAGTCGAAAGAATATTGCATAAATGCAGATAAATACGAATAAAAACAAATAAAATTTTAAATAAGCAATGAATAAATAAACACCAAAAATAAACAACACTCAACCATTTTTATTAAAACAAACAGATTACAAGAATGTAAACATGAACTCCTAAGATGAACCCTAAGAATCCAGAGAAACTCCCTATAATTCTATATTATCTTGTGTACTCCCCTGAATACATACTCTTAGATACGGACGCTTCTACTCTTTTTTATTCTCTCCTTATTTGATAAATATCAAAAGAAATCAGAATAGATAAATTCATAGAATACACATATAACATATAATTGATCTTTATCGTTAAATTAAGTGTGTTTATATTTAAAGACAGTAATAAATAATTTTGGTTAGGAATATATTTTTTTAATATTGTTAACTTTTTTATCTCCGTTTATGTGATAGTTTGTGATTAGTCTGTTTTAAATATACAAACTAATAAAATAGTGACACATAATGAATTGTGAAAAAGTTGTTAAAAAAATAGTTGATTTTAACTTTTATTTACATCACGTGTTGGAGGAATTTAGTGACACATTTTCCAAACTCAAAATTTGTTCAAATTACAGGTATCATTGAGTTCAAAAGAGGAGGCCAGTTCAATTCTATTAACATCATAAATATTATTTTGAAATTTTCTCACATCCAAGGCTGTACTGTACACGTGTAAAGTAGGCTGGTTTATCGTTTACGTATCGCATTCAAATTGGTTGTGATAATGTTTGTTAAACGACAAAACTAAATTTGTTTAACTTTTATGTTTAATACCATTTATATTCATTTAAAACTAGTTTTTAATTTATTTGGATAAATTTATATTGGATGGTTTTTCTATTTTACTGTTTACTTTTTATTCATTTATGGTTAATAATTTATTTGACATGTGTCCCCAACCCCACAAAACTAAACTAATAGTCTAAAAATAAATAAAGAATACATAGTTGAACGAGATCAAGTTTGATTGTGAACTTATAGACGACAAAGATTTTATCGAAATAAATAAATTTCACTTTAATAATCAATAATAGAAAGATTTGTTTTTCTTGTGAAAATAAATGTTTTATTAACTAATTAGAAATACCATAAGTAAGAAAACACCTTTCTAAAAAACTATAAAAGTATCATTCTTAAAAATATTTTTTTTTTATTTATACATATATTTTCTTTCTTCCATTTTTATTTTCAATCATATTCTTATCTTTATATTCTTACATGCCATTTTTGTTAAAAATTGTGGCTAACAAAAGTTCCATATACATACATTGGATTTGAGAAAATTTATGTAACCAAGTGGTTGAATGAAAGCTGAAGCTAAGACTTTGGTCCAAAGGAAGGAGTAGTAGGTGGGTAACCCTTCATGTGTGTGCCTTGTTCTTGCCTAATTCATCTTCATTCTCACACTTCACCAACCCAACCACCCTATCATTCTCTTTTCACCCTTTTCTTCTTTTTAGATTAATCAAATCTTGCACTATATATATATATATATATATATATATATACACACACACACACCCATCAGAAGCTCTCTCCATTCGTTCACTCCTTTGTTAGATCTAACCAACCATCACACCCTTTTCCTCATCTAACGGTAATTCCCACCATTTCTTCTCCCTCATCACTTCTTTCATGTTTCTGCATGTTCAAGTTCCCGTACAATGTTCCGAGCCTTCAAGCTTCGATTTTGATATGAATTTTGTGCCCCCTGAAGCGAATTTGAGATGGGTTCTTTCTTATTTTTTTCTGATGGGATTTGGTGTTTGAATTTGTGGTTGTGGTTCTTCAGATCTGTTTTCACTTATGATCAATCATTGACGATTGGGTTGTTTTGTTGATGAAATAGAGTAAGAAAAATGGCGCGCAAGAAGATCAGAGAGTACGACTCCAAGAGGTTGTTGAAGGAGCACTTTAAGAGACTCTCTGGCAAGGAGTTGCCAATCAAGTCTGCACAAGTGAGTAATCTTATCATGAGTAAATTACAATGAATTATAAACATTCATCTATGATCTATCAACTATAATAAATTCAATTCTAATTGAATAATATCATTTAAGTTATGTTGCTCTAGTTTATTCAAACAATCAACATGCAAAAAACCTTCACTGTATTAGTGATTATTAAGCGCTTATATACTTTATAATGAGGATGCATATGAAAAAAATTTCCAGTTTTTATAAATCAATAATTCCTGACTTTAATTTCCATGTACTGTCCATGTAAAATAACTTCATTTATATTGTCAAACAATTAAAATCATCTCAAGTGTGACTTTAGTAGTTATTATAAATGTCAATAGATTTGTCACTTGGAGAACAGGGAAAAAATCATTTTAATGTTAGTACATTCGGGTTAAATTCATAATCTTTTACCATTGTGCATGTGGCTCATGTAGATGGTGCATATCAAACTTGAGTAATGATTGATGAATTGGTTTCTTTTTGTCTCAAGATAAATGCATCAACTGATTTCACTGAGTTACAAGAGAAGGAACCTTGGCTTTCATCTTCTAAATTGGTTGTGAAACCTGACATGTTATTTGGAAAGCGTGGCAAAAGCGGTTTGGTTGCTTTGAATTTGGATTTTGCACAAGTCGTCTCATTTGTGAAAGAGCGTCTTGGAAAGGAGGTGCTTTACTACTCTTGGGATTTTCCCACTTTATTTTTCCATTGTTCTGAGAGTTTCCCTTTCAACCCTTGATTTATTTATTCATGTTTTCTCTATATATAGGTTGAGATGGGTGGATGCATAGGACCCATAACAACTTTCATTGTTGAACCTTTTGTCCCACATGACGAAGAGTTTTACCTTAACATAGTCTCTGAGAGACTCGGCAACAGCATAAGCTTTTCTGAATGTGGAGGAATTGAAATTGAAGATAACTGGGATAAGGTACTGCAATGCTACCATGCATATTTTTCATATTTCATGTTAAATATTCTATATTTTGTGCTGTAAATTTTTCCCTTAATTAAGTTACTGAGTGGCTTATTCATATTTCAGGTTAAGACTGTATTCATTCCAACTGGAGTGTCTATTACATCTGAAATTGTTGCCCCACTTGTTGCAACCCTTCCCTTGGAGGTAAATTCAATTAAATTGCTAATTTGTTTTATGAACAGATTAACTTTGGAGTCTTTAACATGCTTGTTTTATGCATCTTAGTTTGATTTTTGATGTAAACCAATCTGACGATGTAATTAAATCCTGTACTTTTTGTACAGATCAAGGGAGAAATTGAGGAATTTCTTAGAGTGGTTTTCATTCTGTTTCAAGGTATACAAAAATATATCTACCAAGTTATCAAAACACTATTGGTTTGGGATTCTGTAATCTTTATTAAAAATTTCATTGAAATTGTACCATTTCCCTTTATTTCATGTATTTATTTATTTATTTGCTTATCATTTGTGTTAGATCTGGATTTCACTTTCTTAGAGATGAATCCTTTCACATTGGTTAATGGAAAGCCTTATCCTTTGGATATGAGGGGCGAGCTAGATGACACTGCTGCTTTCAAGAACTTCAAGAAGTGGGTTCTTTTCTTACCCTCTAATAATTGCCAAGTGTTATTTTCCAGCATAGAATACTATATTCCTATTTCCTAATGAAAAATTGATGTATGTTTTGCTGTTAATATTCTTAAGTTAACATACGTGATTGAATATGTAGATGGGGAGACATTGAATTTCCACTGCCATTTGGAAGGGTTATGACTGCCACCGAGTCTTTCATTCATGGATTAGATGAAAAGGTACACAAATGTTAGCCCACATGTACAATCTTTAAATCAAGTTAAAACCATGTACATAAGATGTGTGTCTGCATTTTTGCGCGGCTCTCTGTGTACATTGTACATGCGTTTTTCTTTTCCTTCTTACTAATTCTGTAGCTGGGTAATGAACATGTAAGATGAAAAGGCCTGTTTATGATTGAATCTTTATTCATGGATTCAATGAATAGATGCACAAATGTTTGAACTGATTTTACAAAATTGTTCCATTCAGTTAAAACTCTGTCCGTAAGATTTGTTGTTTGTGTGTACACACAATACATACTAATTTTTCCTTTGTTAAAACTATTACAATTTCAACATTCTGAAATCTGGCCAGAGGATACAGGGAAGTAAAAATGACTAAGGTCTTGGGGTGATTGAAAGAACTCGTAGGTGCAGCATATTTGCACTTATGAAAATAACTTATGACTCATATAAGCTCATTTTGGCTTATTTAAATAAGTCTCTTGGTGTAGTATATCAAAATAAGCTCTTCACAACTTCATCAAGTTTTGCGGTCAAGTTAATAAAAAGTAATCAAATAGAGCTTAATTAAGCTATTTACCCAAACCAAAACATTTATAGTTCTCAGTATCACCTGGTCTTAATACTCATACTTCTCTAACAGCAGTCATCAATAATGTATTGATAAATGCAATAATACTATTGGTTATAGTTTTTATTATGATTGTTAATTTGCTTGCTCATTTACTATTGCAGACAAGTGCATCTTTAAAATTCACTGTGTTGAACCCAAAGGGCCGAATTTGGACAATGGTAGCTGGGGGAGGTGCCAGTGTCATCTACGCTGATACAGTGTGTTTCTCTATATTAAAACTAAATTCATGGAAAATATCCATATTTTGTAGCATTAAGTGGCATCTTATTTCATACAATATTAACACAGGTTGGAGATCTTGGTTTTGCATCTGAGCTTGGAAACTATGCTGAATACAGTGGTGCACCCAAAGAAGATGAAGTCTTACAGTATGCCAGAGTTGTAATTGATGTAATCAACTTATATCCCTGCTTTATCATTGGCCTAAATATTGATTTAACGATTCAATATTCGTTCTTATAAGATAAGACAATTCTTGTTTGAAGTGTCTAATTATATATTAGCCTATGATTTTCATAGTAACATTGAACCTGATACCACAGGTATCTTGTATGTATTATAATCTACTTTCTTTCTTTCCAGTGTGCAACTGCAAACCCTGATGGCCAAAAGAGAGCTCTTGTGATAGGAGGAGGCATAGCCAACTTTACTGATGTTGCTGCTACATTTAGCGGTATAATTCGGGCTCTGAGAGAGAAGGTAAGCCTTTGATCATGGAGCTTGGTTCAGAAATATGATGAGAATCTTCTTGTAGCAGGGTTATTCAATGTGAGTTATTTTGCTATTCAGGAGTCAAAATTGAAAGCAGCAAGGATGAACATCTATGTGAGGAGAGGAGGGCCCAACTACCAGAAGGGTCTAACTTTAATGCGTGCACTTGGAGAGGAGATTGGCATCCCCATTGAGGTAACATAATCCATGCCTTTATTATTGACATAGTATTGAACAACCAATTTATGCTGTTAGGAAAACTTGCCTTGAGGAAACAGTCTTAAGGTTTTTGGTTATCTATCTTCCCCACAGGTTTATGGACCAGAAGCCACAATGACTGGTATATGCAAAGAGGCAATACAATTCATTACTGCTTCTGCTTAAGGTCTACAGCACCTTCATCTATGGTGTTTTTCATGGCAAGTCTGAAGTGAACTTGATTTTTAATTTCCATTTCTATTCCTGAAATTCGGAAATTTAATTAGAGCCTGTGTTTATGAACTTAAACCCGCCATCAAAAGTGGCCATGAATGTTGTCATTATTTTTGTAGAATTGATGGCACGACATCTAATAAATAGTGTTTTTTGTTTAACATATATAGTCTATATATACTTTATTACACACTCTCCATTGTTTGATTACAATTGGTCTTATTAAACTATTTTGCATATTCTACAACCTAACCTATATCTTTAACGTCAGAAGGTGAGGGGTAAGAGATATAAGTTATATATTACCTTTTGTATATTGTGAGATTTCAATTGAACAAATTAAGTTTCAGGTAACTTGAAAGGAGAGATTCATTAATATGTCCAACATAAACATATTTCAACCCCCAACAAACATTCCATAAATCTTTCTAAGAAAGAAAAAATAGAACATTGTGCAGAGTTAAAAAGCATAAATTTTGAAAAATCATGAAATGGTTACTAAAATTTCTTATGGAGGTATCCAAAGAGATCTTAAATTAAAAAAAAAAATCAGGGTTTGAGATGATGTCATAATAGTTCCATCATACCAGGAACATGATTCATCTACTCCAGTGAGTACCCAACCACAACCTGTTCTTGTTCCAACTTCCAACCAATCTTGGTCTTCTCATAATCCAATATTCCAAATAACATGGAAATATGGAGACTTAAATCGTGGAAGACAATTAATGGTTAGAGTATGGTCAAATTTAATGAAGTAGTTAGATATTAGTTGGATTTCGGTCTTAATGTATATTCCTGATTCTAACCATATTCTATGCTAATAAACACTACTGATTCTTTTTAGGTAGTGAATGTCTTCTTTAACATATATTTCTTTTTTCTTTTTACTTCTATTTTTATTTTTGAAGATATTTAGTGTATAAATTTCTTATCCGATTTCAGTAATGTCATCATAAAGCCTATATCTTACTAGTATCTTATTCTCTGTGTCTCTGGTTAACTTTCTGCATGTTTATGAACACTGCATGATTACGAACAAATTTATTACCACCAAACTTACATTTTAGTATTGATGGATAAGCATATCAAACATTATAGTTCAAGAATGAAATTTCCAACTGTCTAATTTCTTGCTTCAGATATGCTTTAGATTATACAATAAACTAATAATAATACTGATTCAATTGGTGACGGATCAATGAGTTTAGAACTAGTTTTTAGTTTTAGTTTTGAACTCTAATTCTATGTTTAATTATAAAATCAATGTGGGAAACAAGTAAGTACTGATTTTACTTTGATAAAAATGATTTTTTAAAATCGTTTAATATTTTTTAAGAACTAGTCCTACTTCATTTTGTTTTTGGTAAGAATGCTTTTCTTTGTCTAAAGAAATGGATGAAGAGATACTAAGACGTTTTCAATAGATTTAAAAGGTCCCTCTATTATATAATTTACTAAGATTATATAATTTACAAAAATGATATTTGATACTTTTAAGAGTTGCAACTCTTAATTTGACTATTTTAATAAAAAAAAATACAATAAAGGGTATTTTTGGAATTAAGTGTAATAAAAAATTATTAAAATAATAATGGTAAGAGTTGTGAAATGGGAGTAAAAGAAATAAGGGTTGTGAAGATAAGATCAATAATTTATGGTGATGTTAGTCTGTCAATAAATTCTCCTCAATTCTTAATTAAGTCGTTTTTTTTATCAATTTCCTTTATATAATTTGATAAACTATTAATTGACATTTGGTAGATTTTGAATGAATACTTACAATGTCTGGACGGGTTTAATTCACAAATGTTTTGGTAAAAAAAATGTAAATCAAAACATTTGAAATGCAGAAAATTTGGATAATAAGTTGACTATATCTATTCAAAATCTGAAACATTAGGTTATACTTATTTACTGTAACATCCCAAAATACAGTAATAACCATAATTTAGAATTAATTACATTTAACAGTTAAGCAATGCAGTCTTTACACTAAGATCAGAATTCCAAAAGTCAAAAGGATTCAAGTACAGAATTCAACTACCGTACTACAGAAAATAAGAGTTAAGAACGAACAGTTTTACAAAACATTAACCGTTCAAATATTAAAACTAAACGGCTAACAACTACAAGTGTAATGAGCGCTCTAGGGCTCGGCTTTGACTTCCACTTCTACCAGATTCGCATCTTCCAAATTTTCTTCTTCCAGCATTTCTTCAAGTAACGCACCTCCATCTGCTCACATCCACACGGATGATCATTGCAAAGACAAGACGGACGTACAAGGACGAGAGACAACACAAGGAAAACGAAGGGTAAGCTTATGTAATTTAATTCATACATCAAGATATAAATTAAGCATTCACAATACACATCAACACATAGTTCAATATATATAACATCATACGACATATAGTACTAGACAGACCGTCTGAACTGTATGAATTCTGTGTAGCTACAAGCGTCCTTGCACCCGAGTGATGTAGTAACTGGGATACACTCAACAGCTGTCACTCGAGGTTAGCCCTATCCAAAGTACCCCTAAGGACTAGGACCTCCTGCCGTTCCCACACATGACCTACCCCCTCTACGTGAGGATGAGTACTCACGGAACATCAGGATGGACTGCCAGCATTAGCATAACCACAGTCATACTTTACCAAATCCAATATTCAATATATATGAGTCGTTCCTCCCTGGAACGCTCGTACAAAATCCATAATCGTATAATCATTCCATATCATGTTTATCCTTTAAAATCTTGTACTTCATTCTCATTTTTATCTTTATTTTCCAATACCTAAAATAACGAACGTTCAGCCCTCTAAAGGACGAGGACGAACGTTAAGGACGAGATCTAGAAAGACTCGTTGCCAATCAGAATAAATCGACACTTGATTCTTTGACTAACGTCATTATTATTCAAATCAGTTAAATGAACTGATTCTAAAACGATACAATCAATATTCAGAATAATTTAAATACAAAGGCTCTAGGCCGAATCCAAATGGATAAAGATACAACAAGACGAGTAATTGACTATAATGAAAAAAAAAGAATTCATTTAAAGAGATCGACTGCCAGTCAATGACCGAACGCGATAATACCCGTTTACTAAAATATTTGGACGAACGCTATTTACGCACGTTTGGTAATCAAATGTAATGACGAGCGTTCGGTATAAGACCGAACACTACTTAAGACGAACGTTAGGTGTAAGACCGAGAGCTCATTAGAACGGACGCTAGGTATACGACCGAGCGCTACTTATGACGAACGCTAGGTATAAGACCGAGCATTACTAGTTTTTAAAGTATAAGGGTATAAATGTATTATGGCTTTATTTCAGATATATAGATTCAACTAGACTGAATCGAACGCTCAACCTAGTACCTCACAAGAGGACGCTCGTTCTCGACCAGAGTCCTTCCCGAATGGAAGAATTCCATTTTTAAACTATTTACTAGGAAACCGAATGGTAGAGGACCGTTCGATGACGAGCGTACATTTTCATAGTAAGAATGTCATATTCCAGATTTTTCATCTATTTCTAACTCAGTTTCAACATATCAATTTATACTTCATAACTTCATATTAAATATCAATTTACATACATCATATGATTCATGTTAATCAATCATACTTTAAAATAATTTCTCATATTCACAATCATACGCCTCGACCATTCACATACATATCAACCAACATATATCATATTCATTCAGTACAACAGCGATCGTTCATACAGCAAAACAACATACAAATCTAAATTAAATTATATAAGCTTCCCTTACCTGGATCAGTGGTGAACGTCTAAGAATTTTGACTCGCCCAACTACAGCTTTCTACCCTCAATGATTTTCTTAATTCCTCCAACTAAGTCTAACCATAAAAATACAGAAGGATTTAGATTATACTACTGCATGCAACCAAAATTTGGTTTTGCATGTAAGCCATGAACGAACGATTAGAGATGGGAACTTACCAGCTTCAGACTCTGAAACTGTTCGGTTCAAACTGAAGCTTACGGCGTCGGGAGTACTTCTACGGTCTCTGAAATGGGATCGGAGTAGAGAATGGTAAGTTACAGAAGAGAGAAGGGAGGGTTTTCTAGAGAGAAGAAGGAGAAAAATAGAGCCTGAGTTTGGAAGGGAGAAGATGCGTGTAGGAGAGTGGGAGAGTTTTTCAGAAAAATCCATTTTGTTCTCCCCACGTCCACACGAACGTGCGTCTCTCCTGTCGACACCTGCACCCCCATTACTGACTTCAATTCTTTCCTGGTGACACTTGGCGTGAGTTGCAGAGTTATGGAAGTGGGTTTTTAATGAAATCAGAGAAGGGTTTCAGTGCATTAATTAGATTTGACAGCTGACTTACGGTTTAATTTTCCAAGGTCTTACATTTACAAATATAGAAAAAATAATTCAAGTATTAATATCAAAAACTTAATTTTTTAAGTTATTAAAAATAAGTAAATACATATTGGATCTGTTTGAATTAATTCAGAATAAATTCCTTCTAGGAAATAAAATAGAAAAGAAAATTTGAAATTAGTTTCTCCATAAATTAGAATTAACTTATGCAAAAATTTATTTATAGAAGCTCTCTTATTTATTTATTTTTAAGTATGAATTGATTTTAATTTATGGAAAATTGTAATTTATTTATTTTCCTTCTCTAAGAATACTTACAGAAAAGGCCATTTAAACACGTCTGTTAATTATTATAACAATAAACAAAATCAAACCAACAAAATTGAGTGATGAAGTCGACATTAAATATGAAAGCCTATACAATATGGGTTTTCAGTAAACTGAGCCCAATGGGCTTGATGACGTTGAACAGATCAATTAGCACAATATTGGGCTAAAGAGGGAGGCACAAAAATTACTGGGTTTCCTTGATTTTTAGATAGCCGAACAAATTAACTTCTTAAAAACATAACTGAAACATTTTTACTAACTTTTCACTTTAATTTATTTAATTTAAAAATTTTAAATACCAGGATATATTTTTTAAAGGTAAAATATACTTGTTAGTTTTTTAATACTCTGATTTTAAGATATACTACTTTTGGTTCTCTAAGTAGTACATATGATAGTATTTGGACTGCATTTTAAAAATTAAAAAGAAAACAAAAATTAAACTTTATTTGTATTTAAGATATTTTAACGTAAGAAAGATTTGATTAAAAAAAATTATAATGCTATTTTAGATTTAAATTTAAGGATAAAATTTAGTTTAACTTAACTTTAAAATATTTTTTTATGATATGATGTAGTCCGCGGCCAGTAAATTATTGGTTGGAGTAAATCGCGTTAAACTCTTTTAAACAAAAATTGAACTTCAAATTTTATTGATAAAAAAATGTTTATTGAAGAATAAGTTTAATAAATAACTGAAATACCTGTGTTTACTTTTTGTTTTAGTAAAAAATTATTAAATTATAGCATAATTTTTATTAAGAATAATTATAAAATAAATAACATGTATAATTTCTTTTTGTTAAATATTTTTTACTATAAATACTTATTTGAATTTAAAAATAATTATTGAAATGATAAAAATAATAAAATAATTATTTTAATTTATAAAATAATTAAAGTTACATTAAAAATTATTTAAAAAATAGAAAAGAAATTATTTTAGTATAAACTAATGAAATAAAATTAAAAAATGTAAAGAAAAGAAATCCATGTATTAATGTTATGGATATACTAAAGAAAGGTGGAGGAGTCCTTTTTATGTAACAGTGACAAAACATGATCAGCCATGTGATACGATCTGCAATAGTTGTTGATATAATTATTTTAATTTTTCTTAAGGTTAAGCTTCAGTTGATAAGAATGAGAAAGGAGAGGAAAAATCTACCGACACGTTGGCTGAGAAAATCAATTCCTACTTGCATCGTTTTAAACACTAATGATTGATTCCAAGGAAACGAGTTTTATGACAAATGATAATATTTACGCGTACTCAAAAATAATTTCGAAAGCCACCCAATTTATGATTATGTTGGACGGGTAGTATTAAATAAATAAAATTAAGTAAAATAAATAATTATGATTAAGTAAAATTTTAAAAATATTTTACGTCACCCAAATTTCTATTTTAATATTTATAAATTTATAAACAAATTTTTATTTTTAATATGATATTATTTTAGTAAAATTTAATAACAAGTTATATAAAATTCTAGTCTATTATAATAGTTATTATTAAAATTATAGACTATTTTAATATGACATTATTTTATTAAAATTAGTAGTAAGTTAAATACTTATTATATTTATATCATTTATTCATAACAAAAATAATTTTTTACATTAAAAAATTAATTTAATATAAATCTATAATTCGAAAAATCTTATCCAAATTAACTCAATCAAAAAACTTGAATTGGATTAATCCAATATATTAAATGATCATATAAATTTTAAAATATTAAATTTAGATTATATTGAATATTAGATTTGAATTCAATCACCCAGGTCATTCCTTGGTATGCATATGTTTGATATATCTAATAGTTAATGGTTTGATGTAATTTAAAATTGAAATAAAACGATAATTCAAAATAATTTTTACTGTAATTATTTTAACATATTTAAAAAATAATAATAATAATTTGAAATTATTTTATTTATAAAATAAAATTGACTTATGTTCAACCTGTAAGAGCCTAAATAAATAAAAAAGACTATTGGGCCATAGTTGGAGGCAGCCAGGCCCAGATTAAAGGAACCTGACCTTAGCAAGGGTCCTTCCTCAAAAGCCCGAGTCTTCATTTCTGCTTTTTCCTTTCTCTCTCTAAAACTTTTGTCCTATAGGTTTTCTCTGACTTCTCTTTAGATTCCCAACTCCTTGAACCATAGAAATTCGATTTTTGGTGCTACCTAAGCGTCCGCGGAATAGAGGACTTCATTTCTACTGAACGTCCTCTTCATTCCGATCGGTAAGTCATTTATTCCCTTCTCCTTCACTGTCCTTGAACCTAGGGCATGCAACGTTACTGTTTGCATGTTACTAGTGGATTTCGTTTTCCTACGTTCCGCCTAATCAAACTCTAAAAGCTGCTCCATCACCACTTTGGTGGTTTGAAGGGGCAGGTTGAGTTCTTGTGTTGTCAAGGGTACTGCTAGGGCAGTTTCAGTAGTTGTGCTTGGAGAAACCTAGGTAAGGAGAGCTAGTGATATTTTGTTTGAACTATATGATGTGCATGTTTGATCAGTTGTGATTTATCTTACTGTTATGTGATATTTTTGGTGGTGAGCATGTTGAGCTGCATTTGTTGAATATGTGAAAGTTGTGTAACCATGGTATACTGAGTATTCTCTGACTTGGATGAGCTTGTTGGATGTACTAGATTACTGGTTTGGAGTAAGAATGCTGTAAAATAGTTAATATGGATGGTGAGTGGATGTACAGATACTGTTTTCGGTTACTAAGAAGGGAAGTGAAGTATTGTAATTGGGCAATCGGAGTCTAGAACACCATAGGACAGTTTGGATGACTTAGATAAATAAATGATGACTTATTGAGAGTACTTTGTTGGTAGGATAGAGGAACCTTAAAAAACTTGAGTTGACACATCCCTGATCATAGAGCAGCCCTGGTCTGATCCAGTCAGTTGTGACTAGTCATATGTGTTGGCGTCGAAGGTGAGTTTGATGCGTTCAGACATTGGGTTCTTCTCCGATGACCAATTGGGCAAGTTGGGCTAGTCTAGATGAGTAAATTAGAACTGGTTAGGGTCAGAAAACTAAGTAAAGTCATTAGCAACAAGGTATAATTGAAATTGGGTCCTTAGTTTAATAACATTAGAGTTTTAATCAAAAGTTTGGTAGTGATCACTTTAGAATCATGTTAATGTCACTTTAGGAGCGCCTAGACAAGTTTAACTAGGTATGAAATATGAGTTAGGGGCATTAGAAGTTGGAAGAAAGGTCTAGAAGTGGTAAGGAATGGTTGAGTAGATAATTCTACAGAAATTTCGTTCTAGTGATTATGCAGAGTCGCTATGCGAGTTGTCTCGCATAGCGAGACCCTGTAGAGGGTGCTCACCGTCTGGGAAATTCGTTCTGCGAGCTGGTGCGCTGTGCGAATTACCAGAAGGTGATGCTCTATGTTTATGGACTCGCCATGGCAAATCCTGTCGCTATGCGACTGGTGGTGGTCTGGGATCACTGTCCATTTAATTCGAAGGGTGAGTGGGGCGCATAGCGAGAGCTTTGGGGAGGTTGGTCTTTGTCTGGGTTCTCGCATAGCGACCTAGGTGCGTTATGCGAGAGGTTTGAAGTCTGATGTATGCTGCGACTTAATTCACTATGCGAATTAAGGTGTGCGCTGTGCGAGATCCTCCTGTCTCGCCTTGCGAATAGGATGCGCTGTGCGACTCCTGTTGGGTCAAGTCTCTTCTTTTGATATCTTTGATTGGATCAATTTCTTGGAATCCATAGTATGATGTGATTTCTGTGGGAAGTATGTGAATGTATGAGATATGTTGGATTCACTGTAATAATATGATGGTATCTGGTTATTCATGTCTTGGGTTAAGTTTCAAAGTGACAGTATGGTTCATGGACGTAATTCCATGATCCTCAAGGAGAGGATACATGGTGGTGCCTTGGTGCTGTGTAGAATGATTGCATGGTATCTCAGTTTTTAGGGTTTTCCTGAAACTACAATGATCAATCATTCTCAAGTAGAGAGGATTGAATCATGTGGTGAGTAGTAGCAGGAGGTCCTAGTCTTGGAGGCTTCCAGTATGCTCTAGGGCACGGAACGGACTAACCTCGTGAGTGTGGTAGGGTGGAACCCATTGGCAACGGCTTTGCAAAGCAGTAGAGGCCACCATGAGTGCATAACCCGCCATAGCTCGGTAATCATTCTAGTCCGGACGAGTCGATTTATAAAGTAACAAGTCTTGTGATGTCATTTTATCATGTTTGAGTGACTTTTGCATGTCGTGTGAGGTGGAATAACATGCTTTTTATATCTAGCTCACCCTTGCTTGTTTGTGTTGCTTGTGTATGTTTCTTTTGCGATGATCATTCACTTAGGTGGGAGCAGATGGAGAGGAGGTTCTTTTGGAGACGGCCTTGGAAGTTGAGGACAATGCTGCTGCCTAGTCTCCTTAGGATGTTATCGAATTATTGTCTGTAGTTGAAATATTGTTTCCCTTTAAGTTTACAGTTTAGATCTTTTTGGAGTTGAAGTTTAATTTCTAAAGTTACTTTGAGAATGACTGTAATCCTTAATTACTCTTGACTACTTTCCTATATTATGTATGATGACGTTTTTATTATATATTCTCTTCTATATATTTTGGGACGTCACACAACTAAATTTGTATAAGTTTTTTATATTTATTTTTGACATTTTTATTTAGATTTGAGTATCACACAAACCTTATTACCATGGTGAAATATATAGATTTTAAATGTTTTTACTGAAACAAAAAGCACACACATGCTTATATGTTTAGAAAGAGAAAAGTTTTGTTGAGTATACTTATTTTATTTAACCTAAACAAAATTGTTATTTAAGAATATTATGTTTGTTGAGTTATAGATGAAGAATATGTTATGATTCTACAAAATGCATTCAAACTTTAATTTCTAAAGGAACTCGTGTGTTTACAATATTTTTTCTTAAAAAATAAAACTCTATTGGTGGAAAAAAAATGCATAAAGGAGATTTCTTTTTGAAACCTGTTAATCTTTTCGTTTGTTATTTTCCATCTCGTCAAATATATCAAGAACAAAAGTTTTTTTTAATAGTTTTCCGTTTTTGTAATTTTTATATACTACTCTATTTAAGTTATGTTTATATATGGAAAATTGTCTTCCATATTTTGTACATGTTTATGTTACATAATTTGTGTCTTATTAAAAAATTGTTTTTTAAATTCTTTTTTAATAATACTTTATTTTCTATTATTATTATTAAATAAATTTTGCTCCAAATTCAGTAATTTTCACATATGAGTTTTTTTCTTTAGGTCTTTCACTCTCTCGTTAAGAAGGTATAGACGTCTTTAAAATATTCACATAAAATTAGTAAAAATTAGAGCTGTCAAAAAAGGTCACAACCCGCGAGTCAATCCAGCCCACCACGAGTTTGAATCGGATTTGATTTGAAAAAATTGTATTTTTTTTATACGGGTCAGATTTCCACCCAGCTCATTTAAACCCGGCTCATGCGGGTTGAACCCATGGTGGGCCGGGTTGGCCCACCAACCCACCTACCAAATTTTATTTTATTAAAATTTAATTTTAATTTTATACAAAAATATTTATTATTTTGTTTTTGTTTGAAAAAATTATTTAAGTTCCTTATTTTCAAAATTAATTAAACACCCATAGTGGAAGTGAAATTTGGGAGTGAAATTTGTTTAGATTTGAATTATAGAAAGTTTGTAATTTTTTTATTTAAAAAAATTGTAATTAAGTGAGCCAGTGAGCCAACCCGTTTACCCACCAACCCGTGATGGGTCGGGCCGGGTTTAAACTTTTCTGGTTCACTAATAAATGAGCCGGATTGGGTTGGCTCACTAAGTAACCAACTCGTAGTAGGTCGGGCCGGGTGACCCGTTTTGACAACTCTAGTAAAAATGTATATAAAATGTATTTACAAATCTTTTATAAGAAAGTTAAAATTAAACTTTTAAAAAATAATTAGTATTTCATCAATTAGAAAGATTTATACTTAAACAACAATTATATTATCTAGAAAAATGATTAGGAGTTCTATTGCTTCATATGTTCTCCCACCTACACCATCATCTACTCACATTTAACATACAATAATAACAGAGTGCACAAAACACAACATAATAGACAACATGGTAAACTAATGTACTTATAAGAGACCATACATATTATAAGTTTTCTCTAAGAAGACCATTAGTAGTCATATTGCTTCATACGCTCTCCTACTTTCACCATCACTATCCACGTATAACATACGATCATAGCAGGTGAACAAACAAGGACACAACATATAACAAGGTAAACTAGTTTAATTATAAGAGATAATTCAAATTATAAGTTTTCTCATAACAATAGTAAATTTCTTGTTTCGGTTGAATTGGTCTGAGGGTCGGTCATCCTTCCTTGCTCTGTTCTCTTTTGATCTTCAATCCTCTCCGAGAATGCAATCCACTTTGATGAGTTGTTGACCTGCAGAAGACACTCCTACGCTCAAGTAAGATATGTTTCATAAAGAGGTCTATATTTTATTATAATAGATTAA
The DNA here is from genome assembly GCF_016808095.1 of Vigna angularis. NCBI lineage: Eukaryota > Viridiplantae > Streptophyta > Magnoliopsida > Fabales > Fabaceae > Vigna > Vigna angularis. The sequence continues at coordinate 19,537,402 of NC_068979.1, forward strand.
GATGTCTTTACTTGGACATTAACCCTATATTTATAGGGCTTATGACAATCAAGCTCATTAATTCATATTGGATATGGCAATAATGTCATATATTCATATTTGATTCGGCAATCAAACCATTAATATTTAAAATATATCTGCTAACTGCCCATAAATACCATATATTTTCCACTGATATGGTCAACAAGTATATTAATTGGTCATTAACGACATCCATCTTATCTGACTCACAATCATTGAATTACCGGTCGATGTAGATGGTCCTCTCCTAGGACGGTCGACTACCCTTGTATAGTACATTAAGCCCCCCAAGCCCCGAGCAGTTGTTTGCAGGTGCGAAGGGGTTTAACTTTTTGTAGTTGAGTCGTGGTAGGAGCGGTTTGAGCTGGTCACTAGAAGACCATAGTTGAATGTCTTCGCATGGCCGCCCTGGATTGCTAGTGAGTAGATCACTAGAAGACACAAGTGAGTTGATCACTTGGCCGCCCAGGATTGCTAATGAGCTGGTCACTAGAAGACCATAGTTGAATGTCTTCGTATGGATGCCCGGGATTGCTAGTGAGTAGATCACAAGAATACACAAGTGAGCTGATCACTTGGCCGCCCAGGATTGCTAGTGAGCTGGTCACTAGAAGACCATAGTTGAATGTCTTCGTATGGCCGCCCAGGATTGCTAATGAGTAGATCACTAGAAGACACAAGTGAGCTGATCACTTGGCTGCCCAGGATTGCTAGTGAGCTGGTCACTAGAAGACCATAGTTGAATGTCTTCGTACGGCCGCCCGGGATTGCTAGTGAGTAGATCACTAGAAGACACAAGTGAGCTGATCACTTGGGCGCCTAGGATTGCTAGTGAGCTAGTCACTAGAAGACCATAGTTGAATGTCTCCGTATGACCGCCCGGGATTGCTAGTGAGTAGATCACTAGAAGACACAAGTGAGCTGGTCACTTGGCCGCCTAAGATTGCTAGTGAGCTGATCACCAGAAGACCATGGTTGAACGTAAGTCTGGACCTTCCTGCGCATGATATTTTTACTCACAAAAATATGTGTTAAGTAAAACTTCAATATATTATAAATTATAATAAAAAGTCACTAGAACCTGATAAGGTTGAACGACGTAGGACTGAATCTTCTTGTGCAGGATATTTTTACTCACAAAAATATGAGTTAAACAAATATATTATAATTTATAAATTATAATGAAAAGTGGAACCTGTCAAGGTTGAACGTAGGACTGAACCTTCTTGTGCACAATATTTTTACTCACAAAAATATGAGCTAAACAAATATATTATAATTTATAAATTATAATCAAAAGTGGAACCTGTCAAGGTTGAACGTAGGAGTGAACCTTCTTGTGCAGAATATTTTTACTCACAAAAATATGAGTTAAACAAATATATTATAATTTATAAATTATAATGAAAAGTGGAACCTGTCAAGGTTGAACGTAGGACTGATTCTTCCTGTGCAAGATATTTTTACTCACAAAAATATGAGGTAAACAAATATATTATAATTTATAAATTATAATAAAAAGTGGAACCTATCAAGGTTGAACGTAGGATTGAACCTTCCTGTGCAGAATATTTTTACTCACAAAAATATGAGTTAAACAAATATATTATAATATATAAATTATAATGAAAAGTGGAACCTGTCAAGGTTCAACGTAGGACTGAACCTTCCTAAAAGTTCTCAAAACAAAAGACATGTCTTTAGAAATTATTACGGAATATTTTACTCTTGTTGCAAACCTGGTATTGATTCGAAGTAGCGATGTCGAGACCGAGCGCACGTCTGGTTCCTCGTGGAATCTTGGGGATGCTGCTCGGCCCCACGGTGGGCGCCAAAATGTTTCGGTTGAATTGGTCTGAGGGTTGGTCGTCCTTGCTTGCTCTGCTCTCTTTTGATCTTCAATCCTCTCCAAGAATGCAATCCACTTTGATGAGTTGTTGACCTGCAGAAGACACTCCTACACTCAAGTCATATATGTTTCATAAAGAGGTCTATATTTTATTGTAATAGATTAAGATGTCTTTACTTGGACATTAACCCTATATTTATAGGGCTTATGGCAATCAAGCTCATTAATTCATATTGGATATGACAATAATGTCGTATATTCATATTTGATACGGTAATCAAACCATTAATATTTAATAATATACCTGCTAACTGCCCATAAATACTATATATTTTCCACTGATATGGTAAACAACAGTATTAATTGGTCATTAACGACATCCATCTTACCTTGCTCACAATCATTGAATTACTGGTCAGTGTAGATGATCCTCTCCTAGGACGGTCGGCTACCCATGTATAGTACATTTCTCATAATCATAACCAACTAAACACATAAAAGTAGTAACTTTCTAATTCTGATTTACTGAGACAAGCTAAAAACAAAATCAAGGTGGCATCTAATGCCATATCCCCTAATGCTCATTGTCAAGTGAACACCTAATGTGATCAAAGTATCACCCAACGCCTTGGACCCTTATACATATCTATTAAGTGAGCTCCCAACGATCCCAAGATATTGCCCAATGCCCTGAACCTCTAAAAGTTACCACTAACTTAAGTTATTTGCTCGGTGCCCAATAGTTTTGTTGTACTGCACGACACTGTTTCAAAAAAACAACAACACCTGATTTAACTAAGTTAGTTATCCAATTTGCTTATCTAGGCAACTCGAAATCTTCCTTAGTTTAAAATACCTGATTTAACATTTCATGGAATGTATAAACATATAAATAACATAAAAAATAGAAGAAGAAGGGGTAGAGAATGTGAAAGATGAGAGGAAGGATCAAATTCGGTCCCCCAAAGAGTTTATAAGCTCTTATTATGTGTTTCACTAAGTCTTTTTATATAGAAATCGGGTTGGACTTTTTTTGTTGTTGTGATATTTTTTCTGATAATGTAATCTCCTTCAATGATTTTATAAATAATCCAATATTTTCAAGATATATTTAATTATTTTGGAGATTTAAAAAAATTTAAGAAGATCTTGTGAGATTCAAAATTTTTTGACAAATATTTATCTTGTGATATTTACTAATATAATTAAATAAGATAATTATTTAAAAACATCTAAAGATATATTCATACCAAATTATCTTTTATGATAAAAATTTATCAATTATCAAAGTCTTTTTTTTTTGGAAAAAGATATAGAAAATCACAAGGTACAATTTCTGTTTCTTTTTCCCTCTTCCCGGCTTAGCCAAATTCAATTTGGGTTTAGCCAAAAATTTTCACTTTTTTATGATTTTTTTTTCCTTCTCCATACAATGCTTGGCTTGAATTTCTTTTATAGTTTTGATTATTTGTTTTTCTTGGATTTATTTTTAAGGTATCATGAAGCTTTAATCAATTTATTAACACACCTCAAAATATTTGTAGAACATTTATACAACTGTAAAGTTATTTTTAACAAGTTTTTGTATGTCATGCTCAATAAAACCAATTATAAAAAATCATAATTAAAACAGTCTTTTCAAGCACAAAAATCACATAAGAATTCAATATTAAAGGCTAAATGAGGACATAAATATGCATTCATTAGTACTCCACATAAGCTCTACTTCACATAGGTTACTCTACTTGCACACACAAAACTCTGATTAACGAACATAACACACCCTTACAATGTTAATCAAACATATATTCACCTTGAACCCTTTAACATCACAAGCAAACCCATGCACCCTACATGTAACGGATTTTCTAGCAAGACTCAAAGAAGAGTTATAGATGAACTTACTATATTCAAGAATCTTATGTTGTACTCCGATCCTCAAACAAATGAAAGATGAAGTCAGATATTAAGAAAAAAAAAACAGAGAAAAGGCTTTTAAAAAGTTTTAGAAAGATGATAATTCTTATAAAATAAAACTCAACTAATAGAAAATTCTATTTAAAGTTAGACTTTTTAAATAATAAAATAATCGAGTGTCATCTTAACTCTTAATTATATTTTATGTCCTCACAAAATGAGGTTTATATCTTCATTTTTAAGATGACATCATAGATATATGAAATATATTTTAACAAGATTTGTTATTTATTATATTTATTGTATCATCTTTATCGAGTTATCATTAATATTTAGTCTCACATTTAATATGTGTATATCTCAAATGTGAAAAGATATATTAAAAATTTTATATTAACTAAAAAAGATATATTAAAAATTTTATATTAATTAAAAATAAAATAAATTTATAGTATATGTGTGGATAATTGTGGTACACTGGCCATGATTTTTTATTTTAAAATAATTGAAGTGTGACCTAAATGATCCCCACTAAAGATAATCTTTTATATGTATTTGTGGGGGTTATTCTCTGTTGACACGATTTAATCAGGCCTTATGATAAGTATTTTATGTCTTTTTCGATAAAAAAGAGTTGCGCGTGTTTCTCAAAATGCTGAGCCTTGTCTCTAAAATGTTGTGCAAAGTTAGTGATGAAGAAGCTGAACCTGTACAAAAAGTATTTTCATGATGAAGATTTTGGATAAGGGTAAAGAACTTCTTAGTTGGGCTAATCCGACAGCAAAGGACATACTCAATTATGACGTTTTTTATAATATGCAACCTTTTCCATCTTATGTAATCACTATTTTCACCCAACAACAATTCTAAAACATTTCTTTAAGTATCTTTTATTTATATAAAAAATAAGTATTGTTAATATATTAAAAAATTCAATTGATAGTTGTTATTACAAACGTCAACACGTACTAGAAATTTAAAAGTGAATCTAAATTTTAAACATGTAAAGTTCAACACTATATATTAAAATATTAAAAGTGGTATTAATTTTGAATAAATTAAACTCATATTTCACTAGTATCACTTTTTTTCTAAAAAAAAGCTATCATAATAACAAATAGACTTAAATACTTACTTCGTCTCCATGTTAAAAGGTAAATTTCTGTTTAGTACCGATTTTAAAATTGAATCTATTGAGTCCCAAAGTTGTAAAAATTGTATACATAAAGTACCCTCCATTAAATTAGTATAAACAAAGTTAAGTCTGTGCTGACCTGACTGCACTTTTTTTTCTTTTCTTTGCTTTTGTTGCCATCTTTTTCTCTCCCCAATCAAGGTTTTTTTTTTATTCTCCTTTGTATCTTTATCACCCAAAGAGCCTTCCTCCTTCCTGAAACATTCAACTTCAGCCAAAAATTCAACCAATTCATCACAATTTTTCAATTTCAATACCCATGCTCATATTGCAATCCTCCTAAATCAAAATTTCAGACCCTCCATAAAAGGATCAAAGTTAAAAGGGAGAAAGGGTTTCTCCTGGGTTGTCATGAGAAGTCGGCTTCTCGGACGGTGTACAACTCATGTCTGCCGCCAATGACGCTGAAAGTGCCAGAAAGTTCTACCGCGCCAGCATGCTCCTCCATGTCGCCATCACTAGTTTCCTAGAGCAGCATCCACCAGATTGCGCCATCGCCGACTTCATCCAATCCTGGGTTCACGACGTGGCGAGCAATCTCCGCATTGACAGACTCGCCTTCAACGACTTCCCCCTCTTCACCGTGGCCGCCATGGAGTCCGTGATATCGAACCCCGCACTTGTTTCCGACGCTAGCCCCTTCGTGATCTCCGATTTTCCCCACCGCATCACCTTGTGCTCCAGACCACCCAAGGGGGTCACCAGCTTCTTGGAGAGGCTCCTGAAAACAGAGATGAAGATGCGAGGTGCGATTTTGATGGTTGTGTGATTTTGGATCTGGATTGTTTGGTATCTCTTCTTGCAGGTTTGATGATGCATCTAGTTCGCGCAGAAGATTGGGGGTGGTGCGTTTGGCTTGAACAACGGTGCGATTTAGGTTGGTGAAGGTTTCACAATGGAGGTAGTTGCGTGAGAATGATGGAGAAGGGGGTGGGTCGGTGGTGACGGCTTCGCAGTGGCTTTGCAATTGGGGTTTTTCTTATTGCAGGTCTGTGTTGATGGTGGTGAGGCGAAATAGGTTATGATGGCGGTGAAGATGATCAGCAGTGGTGATAGGTTGCGGTGGTGGCTTATGGTGGTCCACTTCCCACAACACACCTATCTCAATTCCCATCCTCTCCCTGTTCCTCCTTTTCCACTTCTACTTCCTCATCACCACCACCCAGGACCACTTCTCCCTTGTCACCACCAAACTATGAAAAGAAAATGTTGCAAAAAGAAAAGTTGAACGTTTATGAGTTTATGAAAATTATGAAAATCATTAGTATAGAAAGAGAAAAAGCTGAACGTTGCATAAAGATCAGATAAGAGAAAAAAGAGAGTCAGATTTTATAGCCACGTCAACACGAACTTAACTCCGTTTATGATAATTTAACGGAAGGGACTTTATTTATACAATTTTTATAACTCTTGGACTCAATAAATTCAATTTTAAAACCGGACACTAAACAGAAATTCACCTCTTAACATGAGGACGAAGTAAGCATTTAAACCTAATAAATATATAGTTAATGGATCCAAATTAACTTATTTATAGAATTAGGAAGCCTTTTACTTAGATATTATAATTCATGAAAGTTACAATATTATAATTTTACTTAATTTATATATTGAATTTTTTTTATTACTCTGTAATATATGTAAAAAATGCACGCTGAGATTTTTATTATCAAATGATTAATATTTATAGATGGTTGTTAATCATTAAACTAAAAAATAGCTTTTATATATGACGCTTACATACCATATATAAATTTATGATTAACATTTGTAAAATAAACGTATATTTACGTTTGACCTCTCAGACGTAAGAGTAATTTTTTTTATGTATGGTGTTTATAGGTAAGACATAAACGTGTTTAAAAAAATCTACAACGTTCTCCATACTTTTTACCTTGCGTGAAACTTCCTCTTGACAGGGACAATCATTTTGTGCTGAGTTAGGATTTTTATTGGTCACCAAAAGTTACATCTTTTGTCATTCACATTAGGTTTATTGGAAAACATCTTTCCCTCTATGTTTTTTAATTGAGATTAGTTTCTTATCATTCTCACCGTAATATTAACATATGACTTTTTGTAGAGAAATTCAATCATTATTATACATTAAAAGTCTCACATCGATTAAAGATAAAGCCAAGTTATAATATATAAGTGGGATGCAAATCTCACTGTATAAGCCGATTTTGTCGGATTGAGTTAGATTTAAAATCTACTTTCTAATATTATACATAAATGTTCTCCTTATTTATTTTAAATATGGGTTTTATGATTTTTTTATTTATATTAAACATTTGATGAGCATTGTTTTAATCATTTTTATAATCACTTTGTCAAACTTATTGTGTTTATTTGGTATTTTTATTATATATTATTTTTGAACTTTATTTAATATAATAGCTTTTTTTTCTCAATTCAACCTTTATTTCATTTTAAAAAATTCAAAATTATTTTGGTTAAGTTTGTATTTAAAAATGACACATGTTAGTATTTATTTTTTTCTTCTCTCTCCACATTCCTTTCATCGCCATTTTTCTCTTTCTCCATCTCTTTTTCACCACCTTTCCCCCTTTCTCTCTTTCGTATATAGTTTCTTTACCTTCAACACACTTTAACTCTCCTATCTACTTTTATTCTTCTTCCTTCCTTCTACTTCAAACCCCCTCTTTGCTTTCTTTTTCTTTTCAAATCCCTATTATTTTTCATTTTTTTTTCTTCAAATTCTTTTCATCTGTCAACAAAACAATAAAATCCTTATTTATAGGTTAATTCACGACAAGTGTACACTAGTAAAAAAGAGGGTTTTTAACACACTGTATATGCCTCGGTTTTATTGAAACCGAAGCGTATCAAAGCGCAGTGCCATTTTCGTAGTTTTAGCGAACGTATATGCTTCGATTGTACAAGAACTGATGCCTAAAGGAGGATACTGCCTCGTTTTTTTAAACACCTAAGGCAAAAAACCCTGCTGACTTCTTAAAAAATCAATATTTGACGTGACAACTTTTTGGAAACAGGTTTACTGCCTCGGTTGCTCAAAGAATCGAGGCAGAAACCCCTGCCACTGACACTGCAGATCAGACTTTTGAACTGAATCGCATTTTCGAATGGGGATACGACCTCGGTTTAACCGCGAACCGATGCCTCTATTGGAGGATATTTTCAAATTTGTCATTTTATTATTATTTTGAATATTATTCTGAGGGGTTTATGCCACAATTTTAATTTTAACCCAGGTAGTAAGGGACATATTACCTCAGTTGTTTACTTAACCGAGGAAATAGCGTCTTCGAGGGTTCAAAACCAAAACACATTTCAGTTTCAGTGGTCTTCTTCCCAAATCTCAGCGTGAAACGCTGCCTCGTCGTTCACCACTGCTTTTTGCCTCGTCGCCTTGCTGCTGCACCGCCGTCGCCATCGTCTCGGCCCCCACTACTAAATGCCTCACTACAGTGGTGGACTTCCTAGGTCTTTGGTTGTGCGGGTAGACCTTCTCTTTTCCCCTTTCTTTTCTGGCTTGCAATGTAAGAGGAGCTAGCGCCACTCTCTTCTTCCCCTTTTCCTCTTTTTCTTTCGTCTTGGTTCAAGCGTCGCAAGGAGGGTTTTCTTTTTCCAGCGTCTCAGTGGGCGTTCTCGTGGTGGTGGGATCGCGGAAGCTTTCCTCCTTCGAAGCAAACACGAGTTTAGTTCTGACCGGGCCTATGTGCGAACGGCGTTGTGGTGGAGAGAGAAGATGACGAAAACGCGTCGCGAGTGACCTCTAGTGACGACGACGAGGGAGAAGGGCTGAGTATCCGACGACGACAGCATAAAAATTAAACCTTTCAATAAAAATTAAACCTTCTAAATACTCTGATTTAATGTATATATATATAAACTTCAAAATATGTCTTTCGGTTACAAAAAATTATGAATAGTTTTAATTTATTGATTTTTTAAAAGTAATTTTAGAAGTGTATTAAAATATACCTAAAACAGTTGTATGTTTTCATCTTTTTTATTTTCCTTCCGTTTGTTTTAAAAAGAATTAACACGTTTTTTAGTTATATTTTATTTAAAATTTAGATTGAAAAAAAAAAGTATGATAATAAACTAATTTTTTTATAGTAAAATTTTAATTTTTAAAATAAAATCTTAATTTAATAACTTTATTGGCATTAAACAAAAGTATCGCGTGTATAAAATACTTGTACTTTCCAAAAGAATAATGTTAGCAAAATAAATTTTTGTACTTCATCTTTACCTATCTCAAGTTCAAGTACAATAGAGTATTTGAGTTAGGGCTCTTACAATGGGTTAAAACACGTGGGTCAATTTGACTCATCATGAACTTGGATCGGATTGAATTTGAAAAAAATGAAATTTTTTTATACGGATCAATTTTTAATCCGGTTCACTTAAAATCCGGCTCACCCGTGGTGAGCCGGGTTGACCCACCAACCAACCTAGTTTAATTTAATTATTTATTATTTTGTGTTTCGATATTATTAGTTAACATTTTTTTAATTGTATTGTAAATGAGAATAAAGAAAAAGATGTTTTAAGAAAGCAAAATATTATAAATTTATCCATTCAAAGCTCTAATATTATAAATGGATAAGTGACACAAAAATTAACAAAAAAACTCGTTTAACCCACCAACCTGTGGCGAGCGGTTCATATTCTAATTTTTTCGGCTCGCTAATAAATGAGCCGGGTTGAGTTGACTCACTAAGTGACCAACCCGTGGTGGGCCAGGCTAGGCCGGGTTGGGTCGGGTTGGGTTGGGTGGCCCGTTTTGACAGCACTAACTTGAGCGTGGGTTGTCTCTTATTATTGCCAAACGTTCCCACGAAACGGTGACCCGCCCATGCATCCCAAAATACATAAGGAAAATGATATGTTAACATTATATTTTTACATTATTTTGATACAGTTTGTGTCATTTTTAGTTGTTTTCTTAATTATTTTATAATTTGTTGACATGAAAATTTGGACAATATAATGGTGTGATAGTTTCTTTTTTTTTCTTTCCGAGTTTGAGTTTAGAAAACTTAGGTCATCGGTCAAGTTTTCGAATTTCTCTTCTTTTTCATTCGTGACTTCTTTCTTTGTTGTATTTCGATTTGTTCTGGTAACCTTTGATGCTAACCATTTTGTCCTTTGTTCATTATTGTGTCGAGATTGCATTCTAATTTGCCCCATAAGTCGAGTTCATTGTGGTTGGTGAGTTTCTCAGGTGCGAGTTATTCATTCCCAGGTGCAACTTCATTGTTCCTTCTCCAGTGTGAGTTTAGAGTGGAAAACCTAGCTTATTTTGTTTTGCTTTGTTTTCTTTCATTCCTTGCTCTGTGTTTCGTTGTGTTCTAGTGAAATGGATAAAGGTAAAGGTCGTGCAGTAGGTTAATGTAGTCATGACAACAAGGTATGTGCGTCATGGTAATACCAAGAATTTTGGTGATTTTTATATGACCTATAATGAATTTTGTATTTGCAACTTTGTTTTTGTCATTCATACAAATCAAAGTATGTTGGTGCTGTGAATTAAGGGTTAAGTGTGGAAGATAAAGCGTTTATTGAAGACATATTGTTTAGGTGATTCATGGTTTGGAAAGTTGAGTCTCATGTGCTTGCAATGGATAAGTTGCAAAGAAAATTTTGTCATTCAGTATCCTCAATCGTCTGTTCATGTCAACAATATGTCTTTCATTTTGTTTGACTTTATCGATCATAACTCAAACAGTCGTCAACATCATCTTCTACTTCTTTCAACCCTACTTTTTCATGAATATGGAAAGCATTGCGAACAATGTCGTTAGCGCAATCCTCTTCTCTTGAAAACCAATCCCAACATATCAAACTTCATACAAAACTTATAAATATAACTATAACCACATCATAAAAACAAATTATAATGTGAAGTTACATCATTCTCGAACAAACCCTTAATTTTTGTTGACCTTAACTTCATAGAAGGCCACTTTAAAATTCTTGGAAATAAAACTCCTTTATCAGGGGCTACTAAACGAAGACGTTCAACAACCTAAAGCTACAAAAAAAAGCGTTTTCTATGAAATTATTTTAAAGACAATGAATTACAAATTCAACCAAACATATACAACCAATTCAACACATATGTTATCTGCAACGCTACAACTAACCCACTTATGTTGAGCGAATCCATAACTTCTTGCTCACTCAATACCAAAGAAACTCGATTTAAGCTATTCACCATAAATATATTAACAACATTTGTCTAGTTGTAGTTTGACAAACTATTAATATTATCTAATACTATACAAGGGATGTTACTTACAACTCTAGATTTTCTAGGAAAATACAATAGAATAAAATAGACCAATATATATAAACGACAAACATTGTCTATATCATCTTCATCAATACGTACAATACATTGAATCATTTTAGTAATGTCTTTAATGGTTATTATTCTTGAACTAAAATGTGAACTCACAAGACTACATACATTTTCATCAAATTGCACCGCTAATCCAACTACAGGAAACCCTATACACATATAAACATCAACAACTATAAATGGCATCAATCTTTGCTTTACGCAGAACGATTCATTAACATAAACCCAACAACTTACCATCTACTTCAATAGAGGACATCGGATGTCTACAGGCCTCTCCATGTACAAACACCATTTGAAAGGTGTCTCTCTAATCCGGGCACAATCGATATCCCTAAGGATTTCATTCATCTCAACAATGTATTTTCTCTCATACTATATCCGAAGAAGAATCTACACTACAATAAAAAAAAATAACTATTCATACCGTTACATCATCAAAAATATCAAAATAATTGATGCCAAATAACTTAACCCTTCAAATTAAACATCATCGTTTACATTGTTTTCTATATGTCTAGTGGTAACAATCATTCCTAGTAAACATCTCATTCATTTACAAAAAATGAACCATAAATCAAAATCAAAGTCAAATAATAACTTATTAAAAATAATCAAAACATTTTATCACCAACGAAATGGGGTTGGGGTTATGTATCTTACTTGAAAATTTGTTTTTCACTTCACTGAAAAAATAGCGAAACCCAAATCAAGGAACGATAGAAAATAGAGCAAAATGGAACAAGCTAGGTTCTCCAATCTAAACTCGCAACGAAAGAGGAACGAAAAAAACTCGTGCCTAGAAAGGAACAACTTGCACTTAAGAAACTCGCCAACCACAACGAACTCAGCCCTAAATAGGGCAAACGAGAACACAAGCTCGGCACGACAATGGACAAAGGGCACAATGGTCGACCTCAAAGGTCACCAAAAACAAATCAAAGGAACAACGACCGAATAAATCACGAGTGAGAAGGAAGAACAAAAATTCGAAAACTCGGCAAGTGACCTGGTTTTCCAAGATCAAACTCGAAAAGAATAAGAAATGAACTATCACTCTATTACATTGTGCAGTTTTTCAATTAATCACTTTCAGTCAACAACTTGTAAAATAATTAACAAATCAGCTGAAAATGACATGTGAGTTGTGTTAAAATGATGTCAAGAATGATGTGAACGTATCATTTTTCAATACATAAAGAAAGTTCAGATTTTTCTTTTTCAGTTTTTTATATTATTTTTTTAATAAATTTTTAAAATATATTAATACTGGTATGTTAAATTTTTTATAATATATTTTAAATGAAATTTAATATTTATTATTATGTTTTCAAAGTTAAGAAAAAATATCAAAAAGTAAAAAAAAATCCAAATTTCATAAAGAGAATTTCTAAATTTTTATAGAATAATAATTTGTTAAATTAAATTTGATCTAATGAATATAAAACAAGATAAAATTAATCTAACTTTAAATTTTATAAATTAAAATATAAAACTAAAAAACATACATAATTAGAATTAAAAATATTTATGAAACATATTTTGAATAAAAGGGTTAAATATACTTGTACTCCTTAAACATGTATGCAAAATTGAAATTTGTCAATATCTCAAATTTTGATATATTTTTTTTTATACCGACACTATTTTAAAAAAAAAAGATATAGTCATTTAATCAAATGACATTATGTTTTCATATTAAATGGCATTCTAGGTTAGTATTTGAATTCGAATGTATCAAACTATGTAAACAAGTCAAACTTTAGTCTAAAACGTCTTTTGACATTTCAAGAAAATTTAAAGCAATTAAGTTATGAGAACTATATATATTAATTTTTAATTTTAAGGACTAAATTGTGTTAAATTTAGAACATAAACAAATTATAATTTTACATCAAAATTTAAGAACTAAAAACATAGTTATCCTTTATTATGTTCAATAATGGAACTCCAAGTTCATTGATATGACAACCTATACAAAACTAATGTTATTGATGATTGAAAAAAATATAATTATTTCACCTTTACTATTTCGAGACTTGATAAAAATTTATTAAATATGTCTTTTATCCCTTAACTTTCATTAAAAATTAGAATTAGTCTACTTTCAAAACTTTAGTCTAATTCAATCCCTCAACTTTATAAATGTACGGATTTAGTCATTTTAATTAAATTTTGTTAAGTTTCTTGGACGTTTCAAATATGTTTCTCAACTAATATTGAAGTAAAAATGTATCAAATAATATAAACAATTCAAATGCTATCATAAAATACATTTATTGAAACATCAAATAAACTTAAAAAATGTGATTAAAAGAACTAAATATATATATATTTCAAAAATTAAAGAATTAAATTAAACAAAAATTTTAAACATGACTATTTCTAATTGCCGTTAAAATTTAAAAACAAAGTATATAACCCAAGAAAAAGTTTTTCCATAATACCTTACAAGATGTGAAAAATAAACTCTAAAACTTTTATAAGAAAATAAACTTTAAATTATATTTCTTTTGAATATATTATTTTAATTTAAAAAATATTTTTGATAAAATTCGAAAATATAAATATAATGATATTAAATAATTGCATAAAATTAAATTAGTTCATATTATGAAGTTAATCAGTCATATTATTTGAATCATGTTAAATTCATGCTAATGCTAATAAATATTTCATAAAAGCATCTCCATCGCCAACCAGAAGAGCACTCAAACTTAGAGTAACTCAAAAGGATGTTTGAAAGCAAATAAAGGTGAGACATAAATCCAAAATAATTGAACGATTGATCTCCACTTCTTTACCAACTAAACATTTGCTTTAATTATTCAATTGACCTCGTTTTTTTAATTACCAAATACAACCACTATAGCAGCTTCCATTTATAAACTATAGTTTTTCATTATTATAAACAAAATCATGAAATTGTTCCTTTCAAGAATTCTGTGCATTTTTTTCCCCGAATTTCACGCCATTGACAACACATAGGTGCGAACACTGCGACTTTGTGGCATGTTACGCCACTTTTGCCCTTTTCGTCTTCTCTCTTTCTCTTTCAATCTGTCAAACTTGCTTTTCTCCATCCACACCTTCTAGAAAACAAATCGATTATGAGATTACTTTTAATGTTATTGTTCCTTACTAAATGTAAAACCAAAGTTAAAAGTTATATGCAGTGTCGTTGTGGCACGGATATTTTAATATGGAAACTTAGGTTTAATAGGTTTGGAGGTCCTTATATTTGTGGGTTCGTTTCAATTGGGTCCTCCAATTTTGAAAATGATCAATTTGGTCCCTAATTTAACAAAATTAAGTCAATAATACTCTTTCCGTTAATAATGGACGGCGTTAACTTTTTAAACATGTGGTATGTTGAGGCATCATTTTATTTGCAGGTGGCACAGTTTTATTTGAAGGATGCTTCAACATACCACATGTTTAAAAAGTTAATGAACCCACAAATATAAGATCTCCGAACCTATTAAACATGAAAACTTAACAGAGAGTTAAAGTGATTTTTAGTTTTCTCTTTTCTAATATTTGTAAATAATTAATTCAAGTGATTGAAATTTTGATGGTTCACATAAGTCGAATGATTGAATGTGGATACGATTGGCACCGTCTTCCACCAAAATGACACCGACAGGCAATATAAAGGCTACATGATAGGGTATTTGAGTACGTGGTACTTAATGTGTCTTTAGGATATTTATTGGAAAATATAAGTGAAAATAAAAAAAAAACATAGATTCACGATAATAAATAATTTTATATTTTATCCTATAAATTAATTTTTTAAGATTTGTAAGTTAACAAATCAATTGTAGGTTTAAAATTTAATTTTATAAAATTTAACATTTGTATTTATTTATAGATTGATTGATAACATTGTCAAATCATAAAAAATTTAGTATTGTAAGACATTAGCAAACAGAAACAGAATAAAAATGGTAAAATCATTTCTAAATTGTTTTTTGGATAAATATATAACTGATTTTTAATAAATAAATTCATTTTCATTCTTTTCAAAATAGAATTTATTATTGATTTTTTAAAAATATTATTGTTAATTATTTTTCTAAAAATTCAAATTAATTAATTTAATTCCCCAATTAATTTATTGGCATCTTCACTTTAAGTAAAGTAAATTTTCATAAAAACTATTTAGATTAACAATAATAAATTTAATTAAAGTAACTTTTTAATTAAATATTGTGATGTTTAATTATGTGTATTCTTTTATCTCAATTATTAGATTAAAGTTTCTAATTTTAATCAATATAAATTTGTTAATTAAAATTAAAATTAAAAATAACTTTAATTATGTGTACATTTAATATTGTGCTAACTTGTTAAATATAAAAAACATTATTTTTACTTTATTAAGAGGTAAAAAGATAAATAAAAATAAATTACAACAAGAATAAAAATAACAAACAAAATTATTTATTTAATCTCAAATTTTAATTAAGAAATTACAGTAAAATTAATTCTAGAAACTTAACACTCCATAAACCGTGAAAGTAACATAAAAATAGAATTCAAACAAAACATTTTTTAATAGTTAATGTTACATTCAAAATGTGTATAGTATTATAAATTCTACATCCATTTAAAAATATGGAAACATTATTTTAAAAACCAGTTTTGTGAAATTGAATTAAATTTAAAATTTACTTATTAATATATGAGATATTATTAATGTAACATCTCATTTTAATAGTATAAACTAACAAAATGAAACGTTACATAAATGCTAAAAGAACAATTAGGTAAAACAAATCTTCTTAAAGAAGAGATATACTTCTGTGGATCTATCTCTACAACTCATATGCTTCTATGGAACAATTGTAAAGGTGAATCTCTAAGCTCACACCATTAGGTGATCATTGCAAAAGAGAAACAACATACAAAGACAGGCAACAAAAAAACAAGGGTAAGCTAGATACCAAAGAAATCATATCACATTTATAACATAACATACATAAATCATTTATATCACATAAATAATTCCAAACATCTTAACCTATAAAGACCTGAGACTTGACTATCTGGATTAATATGAACATGTAGCTATGACAGTCCGTTATCACTCACCTTAGGTGAAGGAAAAGCCCCTAGGTTAGGACCTCCTGCTATTCTTACGACATGCCTCACCCCTCTCTACTTGAGAATATGTGATCATTAGAATGTCAGGATGAACTCCAAGACTGAACTTCCCATATTCATACTTACAACCTTTGAAACAACCACTAAGAAACTCCTCCTCGAAATTTTATTCCACACCATTTGAAACCATACTTTGAAACCATACTTCCACTTTGAATCTCAAGACATGACTTTGATACACATATAAACTCATATACATAAGCATGCATCATTCCCAAAAGAATCCAAAACATCACACATATCAATCCAAAATAAAGAAAGAAGAGTAAACCAAAACCTGAACTAGTCGCTCAACGACTGCACTCACTGGGTGACCACATAGACAGTGCCCTAGACCCCAAACCAATCGTTACGCGACCCAATTCGTTGTGCGAATAAAACTCACAATGGTTCCAAAACCCAACCTCTTGCTTAGCGACCCAACTCGCTGTGCGAAAACAGAAACAGTGGGTTCTGCTCACTCCCTCTCGCTCAGCGCACCAAATCGGTTCGCTCAGCTAAAACCCATTCACTCAGCGCACCAAGTTTGTTTGCTCAGCGAGACTGCATAATTCTACAGCACCAAAACTACAGAATTTGCGCATCTTAACAACTCCTGACCACTTTTATGCACATTTCCCATCTTTTAACCCTCCTAGATTGTATTATACCATCAATTAGACTTAGACAACTTCATTCAAACCATCCTCAACTCATTTTTAAGTGACTACTACAAGGTTCTACTCCATAACTTACCAAAATCTCACTTTATAGACCCAACTTGGATTCTACTAGTTTTAGCGTGTTTTTAAACAAGTTAAGGACTCTAACAAGTCCCAAAAGACTCAATAACATCAACCAAAATGACCAATTACTCACAGAACCCTCAATTCAAGTTTTCACTACTCCACTTCCTAAAAATAAGTCCTATACTAATGTAAACTATGTCTATACAACCTCATACCCTCTTATAACATATTTCCTCCCATTTTGACACTTAATTATGATCCAAAACAGCTCCTAACCAAGACTAATTGTAGCAAAATAATACACCAACCATTTCTCACCATTTTCCTATCAAATTCTCAAATTTGAACCAATTAACCTACAACCAGGATTACCCTTTTTCTTCCAACAATACAATCCACATCAAACACTTCCTCAACACAATTTCCACATCTCAAACATGCATACACACAGATTCAAACAATTGTACAACATACATCATCACACAAATCATCAATATTACCCAATTAACTCAATTATCACTAACATCAAACTTACACCACACACTTCAAATGTAATTATCTAGTTTCCCTTACTTCTAAACCAACTGTCAAACTTCAAAAATTACTTGAACCACAAGGAATACCTAGATAAACTTACGAAACACCAAATTAGAAACAGACAGAATTCTTAGAACTCTAGATAAATCAAAAACATGTAGGAAATGCATGATTACACATGCAACTGAACAATATTACTCTAAAATAGATTTAGGAACGAAAGGGGGAAAAGGATTCGAAACTTACTTGCTCTATTAAAGAAACTGATCGGGTAGAAACGTAGATCTCGTTGTCGTGGTCGATTAGGTACCTCCTAATCGTCAAATAGATGACTCAGGAGTTAGAACTTTTAGAGAGAAGGTAGAGAACTCTAGAAAAGTGGTTTCTAGAGAGATGGTACCTTTTAAAAATAATGAAACTCGTTTATAACAAAACTATTTATAATAAAATCATTTAATATTAAAAGAATCGAGTCTCATAATTTTTATACTACCATCACTTCTAAAAATGTCATCGTGGGGTTTTACAATTAATATATGATATATAAGTCCAATTCATAGACATTATTTTTAAATCAAAATCTTAAAAAAAAATTATAAGTTTTGTTTCTTTTATATATATATATATATATATATATATATATATATATATATATATATATGTATTCTAGGATATTTGAGTAGGACGTAATCGATTACTTATTAGTTATTTATTGGTCATCAACATTTGTCTTCCACTTCTATTCTAATGATTCAAACATTTACATTTTAGGTTAGTTTGAGTAATGGTGTGGTTGGTTCTCTACATATCTGTTTCGTTGAGGCCATAAAACCTACACCACCAACTAACATATATCTATCTCTCTATCTTTTCAACTCCCATAGATTGTGTTTGTGTCTCCTGAGTTTAGTGCACTGATTTTATGATCTCTAATGTTAAATATTGTTGAAAACATATTAATTCAAACCTCTGCATTACTGTGACGTTGGAATGTCTTTATGTGGTCAAAAAGAAAATTGGCATTTCGCGTTTTGGTTGACAAACTATAAAGTTTAGGTAAAAAAATGATTAAATATTCCTTTATAGATTCGCCTATTCAAATTTCTGAAACCAAACTTTAATAGATATTGTTATAGTCAAGACTCCCATAAACTTAAAAGCTGAACTAAGAATTCAGCGTATTTAAAAACGGTTAATATCCTTCTTTTTAGGCACTAGATCTTTAAGTGTTTTAGATATTTATGTTTGCAAAAATAAATATACTGGTGAATCCGACACAGGGTGAGTTCGGAGAAAAGTAAAGTAAGAAGTTATGGTTTTAGTAATTAAAGAGAGTGTTTTTTATTTATTTATTTATTTATTTATTTTCATATAAGAGTGTGTAGGAGGAAGAGAAACGGTATCTCAATTACGACCTATAAAAAGTAAACTCTGTTTATGAAAGTTAGATTAAATTTGTTATTCTGATTCCAAAATTATTAATTATTAATCAATATTTCTCATCAAATCATACCTAAGTAAGAACTATGAAATTATTTTTCATGAGGATGAAATAATAATAATAATAATAATAATAATAATAATAATAGTTTTAAAATTAAAATTGGACTACGTATAAAAAAAAGCTAGAAATGGACGTTTAACAAAACGCTACTAAATAATTATTTGTTTTTGGAATGTTTCAAATAGTTAACGTTTAATATTTTTTAAATATAAAAAAGTAATTACCACATATATCAATCCAAAACAAGAAAGTTCAAATACATTATAAAATAATCTCTAAAACCCTAATTGGTATCCCAAACAAAAAGATGTAAAAACAACAATAAAAATATCATAATAATTAAATAAAAAATAAACTTCTATCAATTAAAAGAACTGAGTTGATATCAACTCAAAAATAATTTCTCTAAAATTTTATTAAAAAAGTTATAACGTTGATAATTGGGAAATAATATTCTAACATCCCAAATTTTAACAAAACTAAACTTAATAAACATCTTTACATGAATTACTAGAGAAAAGATTGACACCAAACCTCTTAACTCCAACTTTCACTAACACTTATTCACTTATGATATTCCTTTAAGCTCACACCATTAAGGTGATCATTGCAAAAGAGAAGAGAAAACACACAAGCAGATAACACAAAAGCAAGGATAAGTTAGTAATACAAAAATCAATCATACTATATATCTTAACATCTCATACATACATCACATTTAACATAAAGTAAATCAAACAACCTAATATTGTCATTGACCTAGACTTGTACTATCCAGATTTAGTATGAATGTTGAGCTAAGACAGGTTGTGCACTTATGGTGGTCTCTACTGCTTTGTAAAGTCATTGTCAATGGATTTCATTCTACCACACTCATAAGGTTAGTCTGTACTGTGTCTCAAGCCATACTGGAAGCACTAGACTAAGACCTCTTACTACTCTCACCACATGTATCAATCATCTCTACTTAAGAATGAATGATCATTAGAGTTTCAGGATAACCCCCAAGACTAAGTTCCCTACATTCATATTAATAACACTTTGATACAACCATTAAGAATCCTCCTTAGGACTCTTACACACCTCATTCCATTCCAAACATATGTTACAAAATTACCATAAATAATACAACAAACCATTTTAACTTTTAAAAACCATACACATAATTGAAAAAAAAAAAAATTCGAAAACACCCAAGAACACAAACTCAATCGCCCAACTAACAACCTTTGCTCTCCCAACGAGAGGCAAAACAACAACCCTCCCAAGCTAAGCGAGTTGGCTCGCTCAGCCTATGCAACTCTCTGCCAAAATCCCCAAATACTCGCCCAACAAGCTCATCCACTCACCCAACGAGAGCCAAAATAGCAAGCTCCCAAAGCTGAGCGAGCTGGCTCGCCCAACCTTGGAACTTACTACCAAAACTTCCCTAAACTCGCCCAGCTAGCCCATTCTATTCGCTCAACCGGACTGCATAATTTTGCAGCACTAAAACTACAAAATTAGCACTCTTAAACCACCCATTACCTATTCTATTAATTTTTACCAACTTCTAACACTTTTGGATTGGATTATAAACTATTTTAGACCTATACAAAAGTGTATAAGCTATCTTAAACTAATAATAAATTGTCTATAACAAAATATCAACTCAAAAACAACTAAATTCTCAACTTAGAGATCAAAATTGCATTCTACCTATTCTAGCTCATTTTTAAGTAGCTTAAGGACTCTCCAAGTCAAAAATGACTTATCAATACCCTCTAAACTGACCAATTTAAGTCAGAACCTAAAATTCAAAATATCACTACTCCAAACTCCAAGAATGTCCCTATAAACCAACCAAAAACACCTTTAAAGTACTACTAACTCATCTTAGGTCTGATTTCTCTTAACTATAAGCCTAAACAAGTTCCAAAAGACCGAGTTAACTATCCTAAACCACAAATCCTCACCTTTGACTAGTATTTCAAAAAATCACTCTCAAATCTTCCTTTTAAACCAACTTAACCTATAACTCTACTCACACCTTTTCTCTTAACATTTCCACCAAAAATAACACCAACATCATCAAACCAACCGTATTCATAATGTTAATCCAAGTTCACAAAAAAGTCACACAAAGAATCAATCATCATACCATTCATTATCCTCAATCAACATAGTTAACATCAAAAACACGCATTTTAGGCATAGTCAATCATATACAATCATACATCCCTAGTAGTCATAATTTCATACATTATAATTTAATTTAAAGACAAACACTAGCTTCCCTTACCTTTTAGAAGACCAACTGCTTTAGAAAACCATATTCCACTCACATGGTTCAAGGAGCTCTATTTGTACTTATAGACAACAAAAACACGATTAGGGTATACTATTATTACCATTGATCAACGGAGATTCTTAGAGAAGACTCAGACATTACATACAAAATAAGTTAGGCCCACATGCAACATAAGAAAGAAAAAACCAAAGAAAAGGGATCGAAACTTAACTTACTCAGATGGAGCAACTGATCGATCTAAATTGAAGAGCTCGCTGCCAAGATCACTCCTACAGTCTTAGTTCTTGAATCAGATGAGCAAAGAAGAAAAACTCTTAGAGATAAGTCAGAAAATTCTAAAAAAGTGGTTTCTAGATAAATGATGTTTTTTAAGATAATGAAACTTGTTTATAACAAATTCATTTATATTAAAACATTTTAATATTAAAATAATGAAGTCTTACTATTTTTAAACCACTATCATTTCTGAAACACAATTTTCTAGGTCTTTATAGATATCAACTTGCTATTGGAAGATAAATACAACTAATACGTATAAAAAAGTGTTGACTTAAATCAATTTAAAATAACATTAGCTAACATAAATAAAGAAAAAAAAGATATCTAACCTCAGTTGAAAAACATACTTAAAGTTAACAAAAGTAATTTTGAGGAACATCAATTATGAAATAACTTTGATCTATCATTAATTATAAAAATAAGTCTAATAACTTTGAAATAGTAGTGTTATTAAAAAGTTAATTTCAATTTTTAATTCTTTTCCTTTTGAAACAGTAGTTTACAAAAAGGTTAATCCATAAATATGCTGTAATAAAAATAGAAAAGAAATTAAAATTAGTCTATAATTCGTAATGGTAAAAGTTATATGAGAAAAGATTTAGAAATTACTGTATAAATTAATTTTACTTATTTTTTAAATTTATAGAAATAAGTTTATCTAAACGTGTACTAGTTAACTATGAAAATCCAAAGCATTCAAATTATTGTGCTATTAATGCTTGCAATAGTTAGAATTTAGAACACAACTAATTTCTCAGCTTTAAATTGCAAACATTTATGTTTTCCAGCATAATAAATATGCTGGTTCATCCTAATTGCATTTTGTTGAATTAGTTTAGTTTGAAGATTGTTGCAAAGGTCTTGCCATCTTTTATATATCTTATTTTTCTTCATTTTTTCTTATAATAAGATATCTTTTTAGCTGAAAGCATCCACGGAAGACTAAGAATGATTAATATTTTACAAGATAAAGAATAATATTTTCGACAAAATATATATTCTATAAGATAATTTACTTAATTTTTTTACCATTTTTTCTTAATCTAAACAATCTCATTTTATCTCACTTTTCTGTCAAATGAACTCCTTCGAATCAATCAGTTAACAAAAAAGATTTAATATAAGTATATATTGAAAACAATTATTATTGCATCTTCTTATAATTAAGCAATTTTATCAGAGTAAATCACAATTACGTGGGATTATACTTAACCAATCTAATTCATATATAACTCTTATCAAACTAATTAGTTATACCTAATCAATTTCTGACCCAAACAAATTTTGATGATCTATTTAAAATCTCATTTAAATAGTATGAATATTATTAGAGAAATATCACAAAATCTAGAAGAGTTGACTAGGAAAGTATATAAAATATTTATATAGTTATCTAAAATAACTATAATTCAAATTTATATACATAACTATAGTAACAACTATTTACTTATTTACAAAAGGTTTCTTAATATTTACAATCCAAAATTCAGCATTTACCATACTAATTACAAAACATATACATCATATCCTCCTAGAGCATGTTCTAAGGAAACTTCATCTCCATCTGTTGTCACCCATCAGGTGATCATTTCAAATTATACAATAAACACAAACAAACAACAACACAAGAAATGTAAGCAAATATTATAAAAGAATTTCATTCATGCAATTATAATATCATACAATATAAATCATTTCCAAATCAAATCAAATCTCAACAAACAATGATTTCTAGACATGACCAATCCGAATATATGCATTGATGTCAGACTATGACAAGTTTTTGCACTTGTAGTTGTGGAACAACTAGCTCACCTCAAGCTACCATACAAGATTAATCCATCTACCACCTATGGACAAAGAACATTCGACCATAGACTAAGATTTCCTTCTACTCCTCACCACATAATCCCCTTTTCAATCTAAGATGGAGCGGTTATTAGAGTTTCAGAATAACTTTCAAGGCTGAGTCCCTACATCAATATATCACTCTACTTGAAACCACCATCAAGAATTTTCCATGAAATTTCTCTTTCCCAACACATATCACATTAGCACAACCTTTTCATACATATATATATATATATATATATATATATATATATATATATGTATGTATATATAAGAAGACCATTGGCAATAAGATTTAAGTACAACCCACCTTAAGAGAAACCACGAAAACAAAAGAAATTCAAAGCAAAATGAATATGCAAAAGACCCTAACACTAAGCGGCACATCATTGCCGTTGAGCATCATTCTTCGCACAAAACTGGTGGCTAAGTGTCACCCTATTGTAGTTGAGCATCAAAGATCTCAGCTGTCTAGTGAACTAGCACTGCTGACTGTTGCTTAGCGTCACACCAAAAGTGTAAAAACCTCTAAATTAGCTTGGTTGCCCTTATACTTATCCAAATGATCAAAATGACATCATACACACTAGAAATGATTTAAAAATAGGTTTATAACTTAAATTAGATACCACTTTGATGATTTGGTCAGGAATCAAGGTTCTACCAGTCAACCTATAACTAAAAACTCATGTATTCCATTTTTCTCTTACTTTAAAACATGTTCCTAATACTCTAAGTAGCCAACTAAGTCTTAAATGACCTCCAAATAAATGCCAAACAACAACTTTGCTCATATGACCATTCCTCTCCAATTTCACGTGTCAAAATCCTTTTTTCCTTAACAAAGACTGATCCCTATACCAACCTATTGACCAAAAATAAAAACTCTAAACTCATATATAAGATTTTATACATTTCACCTCTGATTTAGTTGAACTAAAAAGCTACACAAGTCTTAAATTGCCTAAGAACAAAACTTAAACCTCAGTTTTCTTATTCAAGCACTATTTCAAATTTCGCCTATCAAAATCTCCTTTTTAATCGAAAACCAACCAAAAGCCCTACCTATTCACTAATCTCAAAATAACATCATCTTTCCACTAAATTATACCACATAACAACAACCTCAAATAACTCAAACAAGAATAAACCAAACAAAATCATTCATACCAACATTCGTCAAGGACAAGCATCAATCAACAAGCATAGCATCATATAATTACTAAATTTCTATCTATAAATCATCCATTTACTAGAACTAATACATGTTCATCTCATTAAATTAACATCAAATTCAACACATTTCAACTATAAATACGAACTTAAGAAAATCTCTATATCAAAATAAAATATAATAGTTAGCTTCCCTTACTTGGTGTGGAAACTTATACAGCTCTAAAAAGCAATTATCCCTACCTCAGCTCAGACAACTCTATTTATACCTATAGACTACAAGATTTTTACCAGGTAAACCATTAGAACCATTGATCGACAAGAAACAAGAAGAGAAACTTGAATGACACATGCGACAAAAAAATTGCATGCTTCTCAAAGCAACTTAAACCAAGGAAAAAGAGTAGAAATTTAACTTACTTTATATGGAAAATTAATCGGGTGAAAGTGAAGAGTTCTCTGCCGTGATCGTCTAGTTACTTCCTGATCGTAAAAAGATGACTCAAAGATTAGAAATCTTAGAGAAATAGGAGAGGAAGTTTAGAAAAAAGAGTTTTAGAGAGATTGTGAGTGTTTTTTATAATAAGACGTGTTTAAAAAATTTTATTTATATTATTGAATTATTTTATCATTTAAATGTCTTATTATTTTAAAACACTTATCAACTCTAATTATTCTATTTTCTAGATTTTTACAGCCTACATATTAACTTACAGTGATACTTTGTTTAGAATAAGATTGAATTTACTTAAAGTTCTCCTTTCTTTATTAATATAATTAAAAAGTTTGTAAAAAAATTGTAATTAAGAAATTACAAATGTTCGAATTTGGTAAATAATATTTGGTCCTAACTTTTTCCTGACTTTTAATGGAGTCTATTTATTATATTTTATTTTTCAATCAACTCGATCATTTTCAGGTCAAATTAAGATAGATAAATTTGAAGTGCTGGATTAAATTGTACATTGTATATTATTAGGTGAGATTAAATAAATAAAAAATTATTAAGAGATTGCAAATAGAATTTAAAAAAGAAAGTTTGGTCGAGAAAAAAATTATTGACAGACTAAAATTAATTTTTATTACAATATGTGAAGTAAATATATAGTGTAGAAGAAAAATACATATCTATTTGTGCTTCGTTATATTAGTTAATAAAGTGAAAACATACACAATTATTTCCGTGAAAATTAATTATCCTTAACCACAGTAATTGATGATAAAGACATAAACAATAGCTAGAGAAAACTAAAATTAAGATTAAAAAAAGGTAGTTTAGAAAACAAAGCTTATTTTACCCATAAGTTTTTGTTGCTATATATAACACTCCAGTTGGTGAGAAATAATTATGGAGCTATTACTATATAATTCAACTATCAGTCATCAACTCAACCATAAATGAGTCTTATCTAAATGGTAGAAAAATTGGTATCAATTAATACAACATCATTTATTGAAGTTTAGGTTTTAATTTAGGTTTAATAGGTTCGGAAGTTCCTATATTTGCGGGTTCGTTTCAATTGGGTCTTTCAATTTTGAAAGTGATCAATTGGGTTCCCACCACCGGCCTAATTTAATATTTTTAATAATTTCTAATTATATTTTCATTTATTAATATATTTAACAATTAAAAATGTTAAAAATTCATCTATACAGCTCAAACGGTGCCACCTGGATGCCATCTATATTTAACGAAAATGCTATTATTGAATCAAATTGACCAAATTAGGGACCCAATTGATCACATCCAAAATTAGAGGACCCAATTGAAACGAACCCGCAAATATAGGGACCTCCGAACCTATTAAACCTTTAATTTATGATGACTATTATTTACCATAAAACAGTCAGAAGTACAAATTTTAATATCTTAATTCATAATACTTTTTTTTCTTACAAATTTGAGTTTATTTCAAAATTATTGATAATTAGTGTAAGTTTTTTTTTTCATACAATCCAATTAGATAGTTGATTTAATGGGAAATATCAATATTTTCCAACTTTATTTAGACTTACATATTATTATGGTATTGGATTGATGGAGAGGAGGTATTCAAAGAAGAATATGGTAATGAGGTTGTGTTTTGTTGCTAGAATGTTGTTGAAAGAGAATAATGAGTGCAAGATGATGATAAGGACACGGTGAAAAAATAAAATTTCTCTCCCTATAAGATACGATGGCTTAATCCATGTAAAATAAATTGACACCTAAATGAATCATATCACTAGTTTAGTATGTTATTAACTATTTAAACAATATTACGAAAAGAATAATTAAACAAAAATAATAAAAATTAAAATATTATTGACTTGAAAAAGAAAATATAACATTAAATAAAATCTCGAATTTTTTATTAGAAAGTTATTGAATGTGTAGAATGTGATGAATAATTACTTCACTTATTTTAACATTAATATAATTATGCATACAAAAAATATGTCATGCAAAAAGACTCGTGTTCAAACTTTACTAATATCTTATATTATGTATATTAAAGTAGTGACTACTACGTTAATATATTGGATATCCAACGAGTTAGATTATGAAGAATACATTAATAATAAAATATTAGTAACATAATAAGTGCATTTTTTGAAATGTTTAAACTCAATGTTATTTTGTCAAATGTTGAATCTTTTAAATTATTTTATTTATATTCCTTGAAGCTTGAACATAAAAATAAATTTGATAAATTACGTTCTTAGATAACTTGTAAAATTATTATTATAATTTAATTTTTAGTTAACATGTACTAGTATGTGTAATGTATTCAAAAGGACTGTAACTATAGATGTTTATATATGTATGTGCTTAGATATTTGCTCTTATAGATAAATGAAACAACAATCACTAGTAAAAAAAATTGCTTTTTAACTCGCGGTATAGGTATCGGTTTAGGAAAAACCGAAGTCTATCAAAACGCGGTGGCATTTTTGTAATTTAGGAGAACTTATATGTCTCGGTTCAAGGGAACCCGAAACATATAAGTAATATTACCTCGGTTCATTGTAAAACCGATGTCTAAAAGTTGTCTGACACGTCTGAATTTTGAAATCTGCAGAGAACCTATGGTTTCGGTTCAGTAAAAACCGGTGCAAATTCATATTTATGCCTCGGTTTAGGCGGGAACCGAGGCGTATAGCTATTTCATTTTTTTTTAGGACTATATGCCTCGGTGGACAGTGAACCGGTGCAAAATAAAATTACCCTAACTACATATGATGTTTCATTTCCCACGTTTCACTTTCCCTTATCCCCTCCCTCCTCTCCTGCAACCCCTCCCATTCTCCAGTCCCCTCTCCCTCTGCATCCCCAGGACGTTGCGGCTCCCATTCTCCAGTCCCCTCTCCCTCAACTCCACTGCGACTCTCATTCTCCAGTCCCCTCTCCCTCAACTCCATCATTCTCTCACCAGATGGTTTCTCCCTCTGCATCCCCAGGACGGTGCGGCGAGGCGAGACGAGACGAGACGGTGCGACGAGGCGAGACGGTGCGGCGAGGCGAGACGGTGTGGCAAGGCGAGACGAGGCGAGACTAGATGGTGCGGCGAGGCGAGAGAACTCCGATGGCGCGGCGAGGAAAGAGAGAGATCGCGACGGCGCGACGAGGGAGCTCGCGACGGTCCGGCGAGAGCCCGCGACGGCGACGAGAGCCCGCGACAGCGGCTGCAATGGCGGAAACCCTTTTCTGCGTTTTTTGGTTTTTGGTTCTGTTTCCTTGCAGGTAGATGGCGAAATGCATCTCTGATTTTTTGTTTTTGGTTTGGATCTGTATCTCCCGTCTGTTCTCTCTGCTTCCTTTCCCCCTTGTTTGATTGTCAAAGTAATTTTGTCCAAACACATGGATGAAAAAAATTGGAGAAAAGAGAAAGAAGTTTAACCCGAAAAGAGAAAAAAGTTTAACCAGAAAGAGAATAAACAAACATAAAAACTCTGATCTCGTTCTGATCTCGGTTGAAAATAAAAAAATTAAAAAACTCGGTTGTCTGGGAACCGAGTCAGAATCTGAACTTTTTTTATTCGGTTCCGGACCGAGCTAAAAAATCCTTTTTTTTTTACCTCGTGTGCATATACACCGGTCATAGAACCGGTGTCTATTTGGAAAAATAACCGAGGCAGTATACGTTGATTGCACTAGTGAATTTAAATTAGTTGTACTCTATATATTAATATTTTTGGGTGTATATATACTACATTTTCTACGCTTAGTTAAGTTTAAGTTTGATTTAATACGTATTTTGGTCCCTTGATTTGTAGGGTCGGTTCAAAGTTGTCCTCCTTTTTTTTCAAAAGTTCACTAACATTCTACTTTTTGCAAAAACGGTGCACGTTAGTCCTTTTTGCTTACGATGTTAAAAAGACTAACGGCAAAGCTGCCCCCAGGAAAAAAAGTTGATTAGTTGGACACTCATTATTTACGTGACACTATGACGTCATTATGTGTTAAAACAAATATAGTTTAAAATGACGTGGAATATGTAAAAGATGGGGTTAAAATAAAATTAGGATTAACTGAAGTGAAATTACATTGGGGTAAAATCAACTCGCGAATTGGGGCCGATTTAAGGTTCAACAATCAGGTTCAACAACCTAGATTTCGATTCCTGGTGAAATTGCGTTCCTGGTGTAATTACATTCGTGGTTCGTTCAACAGCATGGTTCGTTCAACAACGCTAGAGGATATTAGACTGTATTTGATGAAAAGATGGGCCACAAACAGAATGAAGGTGGCATTTATGGATTTGGATGTCTGCCCAAAGATCAAAAAAAGACTTATGAAGGAATATAATTTGTCAAGATATTGGATCCCAAGGTAATATTGTTCTTGTGCCTTATTTATGTTTATATCCAATTGTTGATGTGCCTTATTTATGTTCATTTCTTTCAGCTAGTCTGTAAGAAGGATGTTTGAGGTTAGACATGTTTCAGTCATTGGGAACAATTTCACAATGGACCTAGATAGTCAAGAATGTAGCTGCAGGAAGTGGATGATCAGTGGCATCCCATGTTGTCATGCAGTTGCAACAATGAACTATTCAAATGTAGACCCAGAAAATTTTATACCAACTTGGTTCTGAAAATCCACATATGAAGAGACATATGCGTCCATCATTAATCCTGTGAATGATCACCTCCTATGGGAAAAAATAAGCTTCCCTGATGTACTGCCACCACTTAAGAGGAAGTTGTCTGGAAGACCAAAGAAAAAAAGAAGATTAGAGCCATGGGAGCTAACTAAGGATGGGACACGAATGAGTGTTGGTAGGCACAAAAAGAAATGTAGCATCTGTCGTGAAGTAGGGCACAACAAAAAAGTCTGCCCTTTACGTCCAACCATATAAAACCAACAGAACCAGCACAACCATCACAGTCACAAAGTTCACAACCCCTTGTACCATCACACCCACCAAGTCCCCAATCTCCTCACCCACCACAACCAACTCAAGATTCCATCCCAGATTTAACTCCACCGATAGCAAGGAAAAAGTTAAATATTAGAAGAAAAACTCCATAGATTTAACTCAAAATTTGGATGTATTTGGATCTATTTTGTACTCTCATTAAGCATTTTAATTATGTATTTTGTACTCTTATTAAGCACTTTGATTATGTATTTTGTACTCTTATTAAGCACTTTAATTATGTATTTTGTAGTGCTATTAAGCACTTTAATTACATATGTTATTATAGCTATAGTGATATTATGTTATGATATTTGGATGTAGTGATATTATGTTATTATTTCTGTCAGTATGTTCTGTCAGGTATCCTTAATATGTATGACAACCGTATTCTTTTAGGGAGCACCTTGCACAATTGTTTAGGAAAAGGGAGACCATATTTAACATTTTTAAACTATAGGGGGACTAAAACGAACTTTATTGCAAGAACCCAGATTGTTCAGTCATATTACAACATCAACTGATATTACATGAACAAAACATGAAGCTAAACACCTAAGTCATTACATCAGCAAAACATACATTGCACATTGCCCACCTAACATCAGCCTAAACACATCCACAATGTGATAATGTTCATCACAATAAGAACAAACACAACTCTAACTAAGAACTTTGTCCTTGTCTGCAACTCTTTCACATTATTTTCGAGATCACATATCCTCTTGCTTTGCCTCACAATTGTACCTTCTCTATAATCAGTATTGTCTTCAAAACACCACTTGAAAAAATTACATGACATCCCAGTTGAAAATCCACCATAATATTCAGCAAAAACACAAAAATGTATGAACACATAAAATCCAATACACATAAAAGAGACTAGAGTATTCAAAAAAACCTTGTAATGACGACATCTCAAAATTGTCTCCTAGCATTCCTTGCAGTTCTGGCAACTTTCGTTACAGCAATATCACCACAATGGCAAATAGGGGTTATCCCAACTCCCCTCGAAACAACACCGTGTGAGGAATGCGAAAATCCTTTACCCGTTGTCTTCGAACAAGAAGAACAACTTTGTGAAGAAGTCATTCCTAACCCTAACTCTTTGCTTTTAAATTTGGGAACAATTGTAACACGAATCACCAACAACCCTAACCTTTGCTTTTAAATTTGGAAACAACAACCACGAATCACTTTGCTAACAGGATGAATCAGCAATTGAATTTAACACGTTAACCAAAAATTATACAAGTTAGTGTTAGGGAGACAGCTCTACCACCGTAAGCAAAAAGGACTAACGTGCACCGTTTTTGCAAAATATAGAATGTTAGTGAACTTTTGGAAAAAAGATGACAACTTTGAACATACCCTACAAACTGAGGGATCAAATATGTATTAAACCTTTAAGTTTTTAATAAATTTAAAAAATTTCAATTCAGATTTTAATGAAGTTTTACAATTTATTAAATATTTAATAAATTTATATTTTTTAATTAAATCCTTTTATTAAATTGTTGTCATAAGTCATTTTATTATTTTAAAATTTAAAATTTTTAATTTAATAATTTCTAATTTCATATTTATAATTTTTAATTTAACACAAAAGTTAAATACAAAAAAAGTATAAATTTATTAAATATTCAATAGAACTTAAATATTTAATAAAATTTTAATTAAAAATTCTTAAAATTATATAAGACTTAAAACTTAATTAAACTTATTTTTTATATTTAAGTTTAGACTATCATGATTATATTTGCTAGTTTACTTTTTGTTTATATGTTAAGTTCATTAATCTTTTCAATATCTAAGAGAATATTAATTATTCCATTCCTAATTTATCTCAAATAAGTGACATCAAATCAATATTTGAGTTTACAATAAATGAAAATAATATATTACGTAAAAGAGAAAAGTTATTATATCAAGGTTATTACAGTAAATAACATTTATTTTATGGTACATATAGTCATTATATCCGTAAATATTTAATTCGTGCTAATTATGATTAAAAATTATAGACAGAGTTTATTATTTCATTGTAAGAGAATAAAGAAAATGAAGTATATATATAATTTTTTTTGTTATTTTATAAATGTGTATGATTTGCCTATTTTAAAAATTTGAACCATTTATATTAAATCATTTATCCAATTTTATCCCTTTAAGTTTAATTATTTTCCATTTTTGGCTCTTAGTATGTGACAGACGTCATTATTGTTCACCAATACACAATCTGACAATCTAATGAGGTGGCACACCGCCATTGGATACTCAGAATTTTAGTATTCCATTATCTTTTTCCAATCACTATATAAACTCCTCCATAGCCATTTCTCCCTCACAGAGAAAAAACTGAAATGCAGAGAAACACATAAACTAACAGACAAACACGCCTTAAAATTATTTTCTGTGCTAATTAGTAATGGCAGCTGCAGAAGAAGTACCCATCCACGGTGATATCCTAGAGGCAATATTATCCCACGTGCCACTCATCGACCTTGTCCCAGCCTGTCACGTGTCAAACTCATGGAAGCGTGCGGTTTCCTCCTCTCTC
Source organism: Vigna angularis (assembly GCF_016808095.1). Classification (NCBI taxonomy): domain Eukaryota; kingdom Viridiplantae; phylum Streptophyta; class Magnoliopsida; order Fabales; family Fabaceae; genus Vigna; species Vigna angularis. The sequence goes on from NC_068979.1 coordinate 19,570,235, forward strand.
GCACATCTCCGCCCCATTAAGCCATGGCTCATCGTCCTCACCCAGAGCCCACGCGACGCGCACGTGACAAAGCTGCACGGTTACGACCCTCGCTCCCACGTGTGGCTCGAGATAAAAAACCACACGTGTCCTCACTCCTCCCCGGTGCGCTCCTCTCACTCCTCGTTACTCTACACGCTCACCCCCGCCGAGTTCGCCTTCTCCCTCGACGCGCTGCACCTCCATTGGCACCACGCGCCATCACCGCGAGTGTGGCGCACTGACCCCATCGTGGCTCGTGTGGGCTCGCGCGTGGTGGTGGCCGGCGGCGCGTGCGAGTTCGAGGACGATCCGCTCGCGGTGGAGATGTACGACGTGGAGAGCCGCGCCTGGGAGACGTGCCCATCCATGCCGGCGCTGCTGAAGGATTCCACGGCATCGTCGTGGCTTTCGGTAGCCATCACCGGAGAGGTTATGCACTTGACGGAGAAACACTCCGGCGTGACGTACTCGTTCGACACTGTGACGAAAAAATGGGAGGGGCCGTTTGATTTGAGACCTGATGAGAGTGTTTTTCACTGCGTCACCGGAAAAATAGGGGAGCGATTGATGGTGGCGGGCTTGGTGGGGGGATTTGGGAACGTGAGAAGCGTGAAGCTGTGGGAGGTTAGGGGGGGATTAGGGTCCGGGATGGTGGAAGTGGGTGAGATGCCAAAAGAGATGGTTTGGAAGGTGATGGGTGGTTCAGAGTTAGGTTCGATGGAGGTGACGTGGATTGGGGACTTTGTTTACGTAAGGAACACTTCCGTTAAGGAGGAATTGGTGGTGTGTGAGGTAGTGAACGGTGTTGGGTGCGAGTGGAGAAGTGTACGGAATGTTGCCGTGAACCACGGCGCGAGAATGGTGGTTTGCGGCGGCGATGTTTGCATGCAGGATCTGCAGCGTGCGGTGATGTCAGGGACACGGACATTTTGCTTGAAACACATGTGAATAGGTTGAAAAACTTTGTTACTATATTAAGTTGTGGTATTTTGTTTTAAGAAAAAGATTAAGGTATTGGGATTTTGGAACTGGAATGTCATTTTCGTTTTTTTTGTTGGCAGACAAGTCTGTCAATTTTTATTAGCTTTTCAGTGGCAAAAAAGGTATAAGAAAATGATAAAGCTGAATCTGAGTGAGATATCTGAAAAACCATAGTGGAAATGGATAAGAATGATGAAAGTGTAATTATGATGTCTGTTTGTACTTTGTGGGAGGTCTTATCTCTATTGTAAGTTATTTTTCCCTCCCTACAATGAGAGATTTTCCTTTAATTCTTTTTTTTTTGCATTGTTCCCTCGATTCTTCTCCAACCACTAGAGTTTCGACTTTAGTGGTTAAGGAATGAGTTGAAGAAAAGCTCTTTCAGGTTTCTTCATAATAAGAGAATGTGTTTTCTACGTTTTTTATTTCTCAAGTTTCTACTTTCTTCATATTTTCTGTACTGCTTTATTATTATCATGCGTGCTTCTGTAACTGCTTTTAGTCATTTCAATGATTAATCTGTTGAAAAAGAAACGATATATTTTAATGAATCATTTTTAAATTTTCTATAATCTTAGTAATCCCAATATTTCAATATTTTAACTATCAATTCAAATCGGTATAATTATAAAACATTGAAATTATAATTCATAAAAAATATTTACAGAATTTACACATTTTATAAACAATATAATAAGTCTCTTGATTACTTTTTATGCTTATGCTATCACCTGCATCATTGTTTATTGCGGTCCTACACTCAACACATATAAGGATGCATGAATTAATGTCCACATACCACATTTAGCATTTAAAGACAGATATATATATATATATATATATATATATATATATATATATATATATATATATATATATATATATATATATATATATATATATATATATATATATATATATATATATATATATAACTTAAATCCATTCGTATCCACATTTAGAAAAACAATAAAATATTTTTTTTCAAAATTAATGTTTCTTCAACTCTCTTATTTTAGATTGCTATTGATAACGAATTTTTATCTTTAGATCAATACAAATGGATAATATTTGGACTTAAATATTAACTTTAAGTCCACTTAATCTTTTTTTAATGATAATATCGCTATCTTACTGCTTCTAAGAAATAAAATGAAAGTTAACTGTTTTATCTTTGTAAATAAATCTCTCAGTGTGTGACTGTTTTACGATGCACATTCACAAATTATTACTCTTATATTTTATATCAAATAAACATAAAATGATACCATTACTCAAACATAACAACAAATCCAAATTTCGCCAAAGCTATTTTTTACCAATTGAATAATCTTTTTATGAAATTTTAAATAGAATAGAATAAATAATAAAATCAAGCATTTTAAACTCAATAATGTTAATCTAACTTGACATGACCTTTCCAACTCCATTTCACATCATCAACAACCACAAGTCAAATATTTATTTCTCAAATTTAATTATCCCTATTTCAATTGGACCATTTAATATTGATAACAATTTTTTTAGTATAAATAAATAAATATTACACTCATTTGCTCATAAACGGTAGATGTATTATGATAGTTTGTTCAAATGGGATTAAATTGAAAATTAATGTTTTTGTTGATTATGAGTTAAATTGGATTATGTTCATTTAATTCATGAATTGTACGACTTTCAGTTAGATTATATATGATGAGTTATTCATAGCTCACTTAAATTTTAAATAAGTTATCTTTTAATTTTAATTTCCATTCTTTTTGTTGTCTCTTTCGTCAAAAATAAGTTTATGATAATATGAAACTTAGTGTTATAAAATCCATGGTATAGACAACAGACAAAGGTTAATGAAATATGAGGAGCAAATGATAAGAGTGTTAGTTATGATCCAGTTCAAAACATTTTTTTTACGTTTCTTCACATTTTCCTTCACAACAACCTTTTTTTCATTCATATTCATCCAAGTACATTAATTGGTATATAAGATGCTTAGGGGGTTTCAGTTTTTACTTCAAGAAAACAATTTCTTAAAACAAAATAAATCGAATTAAATTCACTTATTTTTAAGCCAACTCATGTTAGTTGGATTAACTTACTTTTGACATCTTAACATAAAGATAAAAATGAATTGGATACAAGTAATATTTACTTGGACTCATTACAAAAAATATGTCTTATCTATCAAATATATTTATGTAAAAAGTATATGGAAGTTTATACTCATCAATACTTGCTAAATATTTATATTTGATAAATCAAATTTAAATGAGATTAAAAAATATATTTTTTTATATTATGTTATTTGTTAAGTCACACGTTTTCATTGGAGTAAAGATGAAAAATATCTCAATCCATAAAAAAATTAAAAAATATTACAAATTTAAAAAATTAAATTCTATATAAAAACATTGAATAATTAAAAGTTTAATTTAATATATATATATATATATATATATATATATATATATATATGTGTGTGTGTGTGTGTGTGTGTATTGCCCTTTTTAAAATTACTTTTATATAAATTCTTATTTTTATTATCTTTCACTCCTTTCATATGATTCCATTGTGAGGCCATCATTTCGTTCTCTATTATTTTTCTTTCTTTCTACTTTTGCTTTTGTCGACCCTGCTACTAAAAAAAGAGAACGAGAAAAAGAAAATCAAACAACCAAGTTATTTTCCCATACACTATTTTCGAAATTGTTTATTTACCATTAATATTTTTAAAATTAGTATTCTTACAAATAATTAATCTATTACATGCATGTAATAAAATTTAATTTAGCGACAGTATAAATTTTCTTACCGGATAAGTGAATTTCTCACTCTTCTTGTTTTCACGTTCTTTCCTTATAACGTTTATTTAAATAACAGTTTTTCCTTCGTTAATCAAACTAATATCAAATTCACGAAAGAAACTAACAAAATTTACATAAGTAAACTTTTTAATAATTAGATCTAATTAAATTTTAAGTATTGTATATACTTAATATTTTTAATTAATTTTTATTAACAACATTTATTTTACTACCTGTTTAATTTTTTTTTCTTTTTATCTCTAATCTTTTATTAACTCTAACATCATTTATTCTCTTCAATATTCTTTAACTTGTTAATAGAAAATAAATAGCTATTTTTTACATAAATTTTTGTTTAATTATTTAATATAAAATATTTTTTGTGTGAAATATTAATCAATGGTTTAATTTACAAAAAAAAGGGGTGTATACAAATTCTAGTTGAATTTGTCTACTAGAGAGGACCACATAGTTTTATGGTGATTGGCTAAAGGTCTTATCTTTAGGTTACCAAATCACATCCACACAAGTTTTCTCAATGTCTCCAAAAGGAGGAGAATTCTTAGGAAAGGGAAAATCAATGTTACCTCTTCCATGGAAATCCAATGCCAAGGTTTTTTGGTCCAATTCAAAGAAAATGGGAACACTTTCAACTATTTTTGCCTTAGTTCAAACCCTAAACTAAAATTTATGTTTCATAACTTTATTCTGTCTCAAAAAAATTCGACAAATGATAAAAAAGTCATTTTTATTTTAGAATAAATTTACTTCTAAAATAAATCACTTTGCTCAAAAATTAATTTAACTAAAATTAATTTTTGCAACCTTTTGTCCTAACAATACACTAATGCAAAATAGGTTTTCTATCAATTTTTTATAATAGGTATCTTTTTTATACTTATTTTGAAAATAACATAAAGAAAATCATTTGTATATTATACTTATTTTATAAATAATTAATATAAAAGTGAGATTTTTTTAATTGATATAAAAAGATTCTTCTAAACTTATATAATCTGTTGTAGCTAATTAAAAAATTAGAAGAAAAAAAACAAATACTAACCACCTTTGAACTTTATCAATGGCAAATTTAGTTTTATAGTACAAATTCCAATAAGAAAGTGCGATTTTTATTTATATTAAGGCATTTTCAACCAATAATAATAATAATTTGATAAAGTTAGAAAAAATATAGTATTAAAATGCGTGAATGATATTTGTTTTTTTCAGTGTACAAGTAAATAGATCAATATGCGAGTAATTTATTTATTTTAACTTATTTCTATATTAGAATGAAATAATTCGATTATAAAATATTAATAATGTTAAATTTTATATTTTTAATTGTTATAGCTGTCTTTTCGAACTCAATGACTCGACTTGGTGAACCACCGTGTTATGAAAGTAAACATGAAAAGACTAAACCAACGTATGGGTAATCCCAAGTCAACCTGCAAGTCAAACTTCGTGTACTTTCCATTGCATTATATTTTCGGCAAACTTTTTTTTATAAGATCTATATTAAAAAAAATTAATTGGTCATTTTTAGAAAAAAAATAGAATGTTTCATATATATAATTTTTTATATTATATTATTGGCTCAGATATTCTCCTAAATAAAATTTTCTTTTTCTCGCAACTTTTAACTCAGGGACGGAATATAGTACATATCATACATGAATTGAAAAGGAAGTAAAATAAAATAACATGCCAGTTTCTCTGAAATTTTATAATGAGTATTTTGAACATTTTATTTTACAAATAATTTATATAAAAAGTAAAAGATTTATTAAAAAGAATTGGTCTTTTGATTATAGTTTAGTTTACACAATTTTATTTAAATTAAACTAATTTTCTGTTTTGTTTATTTTATTTTCAATGGATGTAGACTAATAGGTAAGATGAGATTTTAGTCACTATCACTTTTCTTAAAAATAATAAATGAGAAAATATCTTATATGTCAATGGAAGCAACTTCCAACTACTTTTATAAATGGAAAATATATTTATATAGTATTGATTGGATGAGAAGTGGAACATTCAATACTTTTGAAAAAAGAAATTTGAGTTTAACTCAATTTTAAGAAATCTTTTTAATAATATGAAATTTGCAATCTTTTATATGTTATATGTTTTCGTTATATCTATGAAAAATATAAATTCTTAAACAAATATCTCAACATATTTTTAATTTTTTTTTCTCAAAAAATAATATGCATAGTAATTAGTATTCATGCTGCTATCATTTCAAATTACTCTCTATTTATGTGATATTTTTAAATGTATTTTTTTTACAATCTATCATTTTTATATCCACTTCTAACAGTTTTTTTTAAAAGAAAAGCTGCCAATTTTAAAATAATCTTATAATTGAACTGTAATAGTTAATTATAAATATAAAATATAATTTTATAGTATAAAAGTGATTTTTAATTATGATTATAATCTTAATATACGAAATAAATGTTTATCTTAAACTAAAATAAGAATTCCAGAGGAATTCATTATTACGGATGGGTATTTGCTTCCTCCACCATCACCAAATGCTTCATGCATCACCCCATATCAATTTTGTCATTTTCTAAAACGGATGTCAATATCCGTTTCATCTTTAACAGATGTTGACATCCGTCCGTTCACATATTTTATATTTTAATTTATTGTTTTTATTTAAAAAGAAAAAAAAAATCTTCAACGGATGTGACGACATCCGTTAACGGATTGCCACATCCGTTTTAATAAAAGTTTAAAACTATTTTGATTATTATTTAAATAATAATATATAAATTAAATTAATAGTAATTATTTTATTAAATAAAATAAAATTAATTCATAAATAATTAAGTAATAATTTTAAATTAATTAAATAATACTTATATATTAATTTAAAATATAATAAATTAAAAACTAAAAATTTAAAAAGAAAAAACTTCATGGATGTTGTAACATCCCAAAAATATAGTAATAAAATCATATAATAGAATAATTACGATTAATAATAATCCAGGCCAGTTTTAACATTTAAAAAGAGAACACAGTTATGGCCGAACGGCCTTACATAACTTTCCCACTAAAATTGAACCATACAAGAGAAAAATTCAAGACCGAACGGTTTACAAAACCAACACCGAACGGTCATCCAAAGCTTAAAGACAAAAGGTGGACGAACGACCACTTAACCAAAATAATCAACTACAAGCCGAACGTCCTATTGCTCAGTCTTCACCTCGACTTCGACTAAGTTCTCTTCCTCCAAATATTGCTCTTCCAACGCCTCTTCCAGTAGTGCGTCTCCTTCTGCTCACATCCACACGGATGATCATTGCAAGAACAAGGACGGACGTACAAACGAGACAACACAAGGAAAAACACAAGGTAAGCTTATGTAATTTAATTCAAGTAATAACATACATTTTAATATGCAAGCACATCCCAATACATTCCAATAAATGTAAGAACCTAGATTTTTAGAGAAGTGGTGGGGACACGGTGGTCACCCACCTCTTGCATTATTAGAATGCAATTATTGGAGGTGCATAATTCAGGAAGCTTAGCAAAGGTGAGGGTCTCATTTTTGGCATGAGAGAGAGCAGCCCAGAGGGAGGGAACCCTTTCTTCCGTTTTCAACCGTCCAAAGAGCACCCAGGGGAAGCAATACCAACTTTAGAAGGGCGAAGAGGAGGATTTGGGTTGGGCATCTGGTGAGAGTGGAGTCCTTGCAGCAAGATCTGAGAGAGGAAGTGGAGAGCTGTTGAAGTTTCTAGGAGATCTTGAGCTGCACGTCTGGGAGGAGTTAGATCACAAATTTTTCAAAGGAAGTCTTCAAGAGGTAAGGGGAGTTCGATTTATTTCCTTGATTGTTGAGATATTATGTGTTTACTATAAATCTGTGCAAATCTGGACCGAAGGGGATGAAAATGGGGTTTCTGGGTTTTTTCTGGAATCTGGTGCGATTCTGCAGAATTCTGCAGAACGCGCGTACGTCCAATTTTGGTGAGTCAAAATTGGACGTTCGTCCAATTTGCTCGACCAATTAGTGGTCGGCCAAAATAATATGAGCGTTCGGTTTTGTATTCTCATGTAACGAGCGTTAGCGTTCGTCCTTGAGTTAATAAAATATTAGACGTTCGTCAAAATATTATCCAGTGAATTAGAGATGTTAGGCGTTCGTACTTAGTTTAGTATTCTCATTGTTCAGATTGAGAGCGTTCGTATCAATTTGGTATTTTAGGATTCAACCTTGAGCGTTCGTCCCTAAATTAGTATCTACAAGAAGTAATCTTGAGCGTTCAGTATTGGGTATTAGTAATTGCAGTCGCTCGTCCTTAATATGGATTCTTAGGTTTTAATCTTGAATGTTCGGTTTGGTGTATTAATGATTGGAGCGTGCAGTCTTAATTGGATATTATTAAGTTTAAGTCTTGAACGTTTCTAGTGTATTAGAAATTGTAGCGTTCGAATAAAATTAGTACCCCAGGATTTGATTTAATACCGCACGGTCAGAATGGGCTTTATACCGTTCGGTCAGGTTTTGATATCATACTGTTCGGTTAAGTTGTAATCATTCGGCCAATACTCCAGACGTTCGGCCAGCACTATAAGGGAGCGGCAAAATGATCTAGACGTTCGGCCAAGACTCTAACGTTCGATCTTTAAATATTCAGATAAATGAGTTTCGACCCTAGCGTTCGTCCCTAGAGCGTTCTGTCCCAAAGTGATCGTTCGTAGGGAACGATCGATCTCGATGATGTTAATCCTCAAGAAGTACTCGTCAGAGGTAGTGTTACGACTAGGCTTGATCTTGAGCGTTCGTTCATTTGGGGCTCGGTTTAATAACGTTTGGTGTTCATAGGCAGCGTTCGGTCTTTGATGATGATTGATCCCAGAACGTTCGTCCAAACAGTATCCGAGTTGAAAATAGCGTTCGGCGATAATGTATGAATCCGTAATTTCTTTGGTAGTATTTTTAAACAATTATTGAGAATTGTTGGTTATTTTCTTGATCTAATATTGGTTTATTTATACATGTTATTGAGAATATGTATGAATTCGTGATTGAGCACATTTATTTTGTTGGAGGTGGTACATACACTATGTTATTTACTTGTAACTTCGTCTGTCTTGTGAGCATTTTTGCTAGTCTCGCGTGAGACTGAGATTCGAGTGTAACCTTCTTCTACGCGAGGAGGTGAATGTCTCGCCCAATGACTTCGGCTCGTGTTGAGTATAGTGCATCGTTACGCGTAGTATCGATGTTTTTACTCGTTAGTCCTTGAGGAGTTGGGGAGATAGGTCTGAAGTCGCGATGAAAGACGACTCGAGTCGCCTGTTATTGAGAACAGGTTATGACGACGAATTACAAGTAAACGACATTGTTTATGAAGGACTAGTCTGTAATGTCATGTGTGTCGACTTATATTAAATCATGGAAATTGTTATAATTTATATGTAATGGGTTTATGATGTGATAATTCTGGTTATTCACCCTTGCATGTTGTGGTCGTGGTTTCCACCTGTGATGATCGTACTGGTACGGGAGAGATGGTAATGCAGATAAAGCTGGAATTGAATAGTTCTTCGAAAGAGATGGGAAGTAAAACTTGTTGGGTCTATAGGTAGTAACGAGCGTTCTTATCAGTGACGTTCGGTCTTGGTGTTATTTATTTTCAGGTAGCGAGCGTTATTAGGTAGCTTTTGATCTTGATGATAGTTGTTCTCAGGTAGCTAGTGTCCGGTCTTAATTTGGTACCTGGAGGTTTAGTTTGATTACGTTCGGTCAGTACTTTAGGTGTTCGGCAAAGTGCTCTAGGCGTTTAACCCAGACTCAAAACGTTCGTCCTTATGGTGTTCTGTCTCGTAGCGATTGTTTATAGAGAATGATCTTTATTGGTGATGTTGCTCTGAGGTAGCAATCATTTATGGTGAGTGACCGGCCTTGATATTCGTTGAGGTAGCGATCGATTAATAAGTTGTGATCAATCGTGATGATGCATGATTCAGGCAGTGATCATTCATAGGTAGTGCTCGGTTTGGATGACGCTTGTCTCAGATAAGGATCGTTAACAGTTAGTGGTCGTACGTAGGGAACGTCCGGTCTCGATGATGTTGCCCTCAGATAGTGCTCGTCAGAGGGAGTGTTCGGCGAGATTTGATCTTTGAGCGATCGTTCAAATAGTGTTCGAAATAATAGTAATTGTTCTAGTAGAGTGCGCTGTCTTAGCATGAAGTCTAAGTGTTTGATCTTACTTAGCGTTCGATCTCTTGGTGTTCGACCTAATGGTATCCGGTCTAATAGCGTTTGGTGTTTAATGTCGAGCTTAAGTGATCAATCTTAACGCTCGTGTAAACAGTATTCGATAAATAGGAAGTTCGTTGTGTTAGCGTTCGATTCTGTGACGTTTAAGCAAATAACGTTCGGCCTAATAGTGTTCGATCTGGCGTTCAGTTTTTAGCGTTCGACCTAGTGTTTGATCTCAGTGTTCATTATGAGAGTGTTTGGTCACTATGGTTTTCTGAATTTAGCGTTCGGCTCAATAGTACATGATCACCTAGCGTTCGTTCGAATGGGATCCAGCCAAATAATATTCATTAGATAGCGTTCGGCGGATAGCGCTCGACAGATAACGTTCGGCGGATAGCGCTCGACAGATAACGTTCGGCAGATAGCGTCCGTCCAAATAGTATCCGGTCTTAGAATGTTTGGGGAGTAGCTTTGTCCAGCAGCGTTCGTCCAGTATCGTCCGTCTAGATAGCGTTCGGCCAAATGGTGATCGGCAAAGAGGGTTCGGTTCCAAAGTTTTTCTCTCTTGTTTAAGTGAGCAATGTGTTTTGAAGATATATATTTTGAGGTGGTTTATGTGAAAAATATATGAATACACGAAACATGATAAAATGACTGTGATGAATGTATTTTATAATGTTGATATGAAATTATGCATGTGATCATGATATGAGTATGGTATGAGTCTCGTGAAGAAATCCAGTAATGTTACGGTATCTGTGTATATATTGATGTTGAGGGTATTGTAGTCGGATGTCCTGGTTTATGTGCCGATTTTAGACATAGTGAGGGGACTAAGAATGGCATCGCAAGTGGAGAACCTTCCGTTGAGTTGCTCATCAATGTATCATCCGGATGAGTGTCTAGTAGAAATTTTGGTATGATGGTATATGAGGATGTCTGACCTAAATATTATACGATGTTTATATCAAAGCAGTTATGCATATTTTATAAATGATATGTTGCATGTTAGCTCACCCTTACTTATTTGTGCATGTATCGGAAAAATCATATTTTTGCGATGATCGTATAACGTATTTGTTATACGGGAGCAGATGAAGGAATGTCGCGTGATCCGGTGCAAATGCAGAAAGAGATGGAAGAACGTATTAGAAGAATTCAATGTTATCTTTACAGTTAAGTCTGAGCTTAAAACTTATGTATAGATTTAAGTATGAGGTTCGGGGTGTTACCGTAAATGTATTATTGCAATATTTTAAATTTTGAATTTCAAAGAGTAATTTTTTTTTTGGGATGTTACAATAAACAATCTAATCAAAAACCCTGATACTAGACCGACTGTCCGAACTGTATGAATTTCGTGTAGCTACGACGTTCGTGCACCCGGGTGATGTAGTAACTGGAATTCTCATCAGCTGCCACCCGAGGTTAGTCCGTTCCGTCCAAAGTACTCCTAAGGACTAGGACCTCCTGCCGTTCCCACACATGACGTACCCCCTCTACGTGAGGACGAGTACTCACGGAACATCAGGATGAATCGTCAGCCAAGCTTTGTCCACATTCATACTTTACTATAACAATATCATCCAAGAATCGTTCCTCCCCGGAATACTCGTTCAAATCTGTAATCTCATATTCATCTCATAAACTCTTCATCCTTTATAATCTTTCACTTTAATGCCATTTTCATAATCATTTCTGAGAACATAAAAATACCGAATGTTCAGCCCCCTTCATAACGAGGACGAACGATAGGAACGAGGTAAGGAACTCCCTCGTCCTAGAACAGAATACTACCGAAAGGGTTACTGAAATCTTTAGAAAGGAATCAAGTACACATATGCAATATGTTACGAATGTCTTCTACAACCTGAATCAGTTAAATGAAATGACTCTCGTGAACTCCGATCGAAACCCAAAGAATATATAGAACTGGGAACTCTTGATCCGAGACAATAAGGTGGACATATTAGAACGTCAAAGGACCAAACTTAGAATAATTCACATACAGAAATCTCATGTCAGTAAATGACCGAACAAGGAAAGGAAGGTTCTTCTGAAATTGGACGAACGCTACTTTTCATCAAGATAGATGATATAATGAAACGAGTACGAGCGCTTGGTGTAAGACCGAACACTACTCAGTACGAGCGCTAGGTGTAAGACCGAGCACTACTTAAAATTTAGAATAAAATATTTATAAATAAGATATCATAGGTATGGTATTTAGAAACAACTACCTATACAATTACATATATATATAGGTACCGAATTTAGGTTTTCTGCTGGATACTCAGATGCAACTATGCTTGACCGATCGTTCAAGCACAGCATTACGATAAGGAGGCGCTCGTCCTCATCTAGAATTCTTTCCAAATGAAAGAATTCCATTTCAACTATGTTCAACAGGAGAACCGAACGGTCGATGACCATCCAGTAACGAACGTATTTTATCATAGTATAATCTCATATACAGAATCATTTACACTCAAACTCATTTTCTTAACTTGTAATTTCCTAACCTCATAACTTTATAAAATTCATATTAACATCAATACGCATACTTCATACGATTCATATCATACCAATAATTCATATTCCACATAGAAAATCATATCAGCATTCATCCTCAATACATACGTTCAACCATTCATCAACATGCATTTAATAATCACGAATGTACAACAATATACAATTAAATTAGATAAGCTTCCCTTACTTGGATACGTGATTGAACGGTCTAAAAGTGGGTTTTTAGTTCGTCCAACTACAACTTCTACTCTTAACGATCAACACTTCACCAAACTAAACCGAACACATAAAGAACCAAAAATAACTTAGACTATATCCCTGCATGCAACCAGAACTTGGTTTGCATGTAACAAAAGAACGAACGACTGAGGGGAAGGAACTTACCAGTTTCAGAACTCGAAGCTGTTTGGTTCAAATTGAAGCCTGGGACGCCGGGAGTGCTTCTACGGTCTCTGAACGATGATCGGAGAAGAGGAAAGGTTAGTTACAGTAGAGATAAGGGAGGGTTTTCTAGAGAGAAGAAGGAGAAATGGAAAGTCAGAGTTTGGAAAGGAGAAGGTGCATGCAGAAGAGAGTGGGTACGAGTTTTCAGAAAATCATTTTGTTTTCCCCCGTCCAAACGGACGTCCGCTCTCCTGCTGACACCTGCTTTCTACTATCTGATTTTCGAAACTTCGCTGGTTGACACCTGGCGTCCACGTAGAGGGTTTCTAAGTACGTTTTTAATGAGTCTGACGGAGGGTTTTTGAGTTCAAAATTTCGAGATCTGACAAGTGGAATTTCCGAGGTCTGACAGATGTTGCCACATCCCTTTTAATAAATTTTTAAAAACTATTTTATTATTTAAATAATTATACATAAATTAAATTAATAATAATTATTTTATTAAATAAAATAAAATTAATTTATAATTAATTAAATAATAATTTTAAAAAATTAAATAGTATTTATATATTAATTTAAAATATAATAAAATAAAAGCCTAAAAACTTTAAAAAGAAAAAAACTTCACGGATGTTACCACATCCGTATCCGTTTTAATAAATTTTTAAAAAGTATTTTAATTATTATTTAAAATAATAATACATAAATTAAATTAATAATAATTATTTTATTAAATAAAATAAAATTAATTTATAAATAATTAAGTAATAATTTAAAAAATTAAATAATATTTATATATTAATTTAAAAACTTTAAAAAACTAAAAACTTAAAAAAAAAAACTAAACGGATGTGGCACATTCGTTGAAGAATTTTTTCTTCAACGGGTGTCGACATCCGTTCAAGAAAAAAGGAGGAGGTGTAAGATATTTTAAAATATAAAAGATAGTTTTGGAATTTAAAAAAAAGTGTGGTAGTGCAGGGAATAATGTGTGGTGGTGTAGGGAGTACCCCTCTTACTGATGACACGTGAATGGTTGATGCCCGAAGGTCACAAGCAGAGAATCCATTAGTTTGGGGCCCAATAAGTAACCCAGTGATTGTTCTGTTGTTGAAGGCCTTTTTGGTAAGTACAGAGCTTCAATTAAAAAGCTATTTTAAAGAAAAAGTAAAGTGGATTTTCCAGGCTATTTCTTCCCGCACCTCCATAATTGCTTTATGCACTCTCATTTTACTAAATTACTCTTAATTAAAAAAATAAAAAAACCTTAACATAAAATAACCCTTAAACCCTAACATAAGCCCCTTCTCCTCATGACAGAAGCACATAGCTTCACCTTCATTGTGGTCAGAAGGGTTCATTTCCTTTAGGCTATGGGGTTGCAGAAAGAAAATATGGAGTTGCAGGAAGAAACAACCCATTTTCAAATGGTTATTTTTATTTTATATTCATCCTATTAAAATCTTTGTACACCCTTTTAATTATAAAAGTTAAGAAAAAAAATCTTATTACATTTTTGCTTCGTTGAAATGTGACGAATGGGTTAGAACACGTGATAAAAAAAATCCAGGATTTTAAATTCGGAGTTTAAATTAAACAAATGCTCTTTTTGTTTATTTTGAAATTAAGCCTAATCAACAAAAAGGAAGAAGAAAGTACCTAGAATATCAAGTTTTCCTGAAGCTTGAACTTCATTTCACATGTATAAATTGATCTTGTTTTCTTTAATCTAGTTCAATATTACCGAGTACTTATTTAGAAAAAAATGTATATATTTTTAGAATAAATACTCAAATCGTTTCCTTGAAAAATAAATTAATTTAATTTCGCCGATCAAAGAGAAAAGGTAAGTTTATTCTGTAAGTGCTTTGTTATTTGTTTTTCTACATGATTTGACTTCGAAAAAACTGAATCATGTACCAACAAAACATTCATTGACGAGATTTTCAGCTATTAAAAGAAATTCTTAAAAATGACATTCAAACAAATAAAAAAGATCAAAGCGCTATAAATTTTTTTATCTGAAGTAGATATTTCTTTTCTATAAGACAAATTTGAACATGCAATGTGTAACATCCCATATAATAGAATGATTACATATAATAATATTATAACTCAGTTCTTACACTAAAGTAGAACGAACGTAAGTTTACGGTCAAATAGCCTTACAGGAAAAGTTACAAACTTAAACTGTATAGGAGTACAAGTCTGACCGACCGGTTTATAACATAACAAGCACCGAACGGTCGTTCAAAACAAAAAGGGAGGTGATCGAACAACCACCTTAAAATCAACTAAGCTACTGACCGAACGTCCCACTATTCGGTCTTAACTTCAACCTCCACCAGATTTTCTTCCTCCAGCACCTCTTCCAACTATACGTCTCCTTCTGCTCACATCCACACAGATGATCATTGCAACGACAAAGACGGACGTACAAAACAAGACAAGACAGGAAACACAAGGTAAGCTTATGTAATTTAATTCATGTATAAACATACATTTCACACAATCAATCACACAAGATAGATTTCATCATACTTTTCATACAAAACCTATTACTAGACTGACTGTCCGGACTGTATGAAATCTGTGTAGCTACAGGCGTTCATGCACCCGGGTGATGTAGTAACTGGAATACTCTCAGCAGCTGCCACCCGAGGTTAATCTTATCTGTCCAAAGTACCCCTAAGGACTAGAACCTCCTGTCGTTCCCACACATGACCTACCCTCCTCTACGTGAGGACGAGTACTCACGAAACATCAGGATGAACCGCCAGCTTAGCATGCCCACAGTTATACTTTACCAATTCCAATATTCATCCATGAGTCATTCCTCCCCGGAACGCTCGCTCAAATCCAAACAATTCAATCCACATCACATTCTCTTCATATTTCCTTCATAATCATTCTCAATTTCATCTTTCATTATCAATCATCAAAATTTCTTCTTTGTTCAAAGGTCATTAAGGACACCAAATACCGAACGTTAAATGCTAACTCAGAACGAGAACTAACACTTGGAGCGAGACCGAGAGGTCTCCAGTTCCATAATAGATTAAGACAGAGAGGATTACTATCGGTTTGAGAAAGAAACCGAGTTCAATCATATAAACATGAACGACTAGAACGAACGATCGTTACTTAAAAGGTGAGCCAATTAGATGAACTGACTCTTGCGAGTTCTAACCGAACACCGAAAAGACCATGTCAAGTACTAAGGCTCTAGGCCGGAATCAATAACTACGGACACTTCAAAGAGAAATATTTAGAAGAATTCACATGAAGAAACCGAACGCTTATGAGTACTTAGCTTATTTGAGTTTAGCATCAATAAAACCGAAGGCCAGTCAATGATCGAACACGGAAAAAGGAAAACTCTATTGAAGTTGGATGAACGCTATTTTCATCAAGATATATTATAAAAGGAATGAGAACGATCGCTTGAGGTAAGACCAAGCACCATTCAGACGATCGCTTGGTGTAAGACCAAGCACCATTTAGACGATCGCTTGGTGTAAGACCAAGCACCATTCAGACGATCGCTTGGTGTAAGACCAAGCACCATTCAGACGATCGCTTGGTGTAAGACCAAGCACCATTCAGACGATCGCTTGGTGTAAGACCAAGCACCATTCAGACGATCGCTTGGTGTAAGACCAAGCACCATTCAGACGATCGTTCATGCACAGTATTTCGAAACGAAGACGATCGTCCTCAACTAAGATTCTTCCCAAAAGAAAGAATCCAGTCGAACCAAATTTACTATGAACTACCAAACGGTCGATGACCATTCGGTGACGAAGTACTCTTTCATATAGAAATTTCATACCATAATCATTTATCTCAATTAAATTTTTCAACATATATCTTCATACTTTCATATATTAATATCATAGTCCATTTTCATACTTCATACAATCCAAGCATATCCACCATCATGCATCATATTAATTCAGTCAACTAACGAACGTTCATACAATCCAAGCATATCACCCATCATGCATCATATTCATTCAGTCAACTAACGAACATTCATACAGTACAACAACATACAAATTAAATTAAATAAGCTCCCCTTACCTTATAAAGTGAACGATCGTTCCTAGAGTCAGAATGAAGGTTCGCCTGACTACAAATTCCTTCTATCCTCACGCCGAACAACTCTTCAAACCAAAATCAAATAACATACCAAAATGGTTCAGAATGAGACTATGAACTCATGCAACCGGAACTTGGTTTGCATGTC